>NC_045430.1:6561009-7231842 GCF_902635505.1 Sarcophilus harrisii | reverse complement strand
GGGCAGAAAGAAGCTCATCCTATGATACATTAGCAAAGAAATGTCAGACTTGTGAATGGATTCCCAGGATCTGTTTCCAGAAATGTTGGAGATTGTGATGGTGACTTAGGAGCGGTTCATCACATCAGAAATTACAGCTGAGCTATCCTTCAGAGGACAAACAATCTATTATTAAGCACTTGCTATGTTCCAGACATAGTACTAGACCTCGGCAACATGAATACTCACTTCTCTAGCTTTAATTCCTGAATTAAGGCTTTGTATCAGGGCCAGGGGCCATCCCATGCCATGCTTCCGGGAAGGGGCGGCCGGCCTTGCTCAGTCTTGTTCTTCGTGCCTGAAATTCCTGACCTTCCCTTTACCTCCTGGGATTAGATCCTCTAGATTTTTGAGATTCAGAGAACTGGATCTTCTCTCTAGTAACTCAGGACCCCTGATCTGGAACTGTCCAGTCTGAGAGCTGTAACACTTCTGAATATCCTACCTTGGGGTTTTCTCAGAGAAACCCTTCACTCTTGCTGCCTCAGAACAAAGCAAATGAGAGACTACATGTGTCTGTATCTGGAGTAGATATGGGGGTGCAGGGATGTCTATCACCCCCTCAGGAAGCCATCTTGGCAGAAAGGCCTAGGGATAAATTGGATGAAACAGCAAAGACCATACAGTAATGGGAAAGGCAACCAAGACATACATAAGTTTATACAGAATAAATATAAACGGAAGTTATATGTGTGTGGTTGGTGCCTAAATATAGTCCCAACTCAGCTCTCATGTGCATGGTGAGATATCTGATCTAAGGTCCAGCCCAGCCCGTCGCCAAAGAGGAAACTGCACTTTCTATCTTTGTAGGGAGTAGGAGGAAGGCTGTGGCTGGGCTTCCTCCTGTCCTCACCTACTGCCAAGGGGGTTATTATGCTAGAATTATGTCTAGGGACCACATCTCAAATATCGGTGGTACAAGGATATAAAGTGAGAATAATGGCAACAATACTAATCAGCATTTATATTGCTTAAAGAATAAGCATGACCCCAAAGAAGAGATTATAAGGAGACTCCTCCTTTGCTGTAAAAGGTTGGGGATCAAAAGGGAGAGAGGAG
This sequence comes from Sarcophilus harrisii, assembly GCF_902635505.1. Classification (NCBI taxonomy): domain Eukaryota; kingdom Metazoa; phylum Chordata; class Mammalia; order Dasyuromorphia; family Dasyuridae; genus Sarcophilus; species Sarcophilus harrisii. The sequence goes on along the minus strand of NC_045430.1, from coordinate 7,230,744 downwards.
GAAGGGTGGTGTCCCGAGGGCATGGAACACTGCATCTCAGATTACTTCCATGTATCAGTGATTCTGCTGATTTTGTTTTCTTTATTCCTTTAAAAAAATATCCTTTGTGATTAAGTGATGGCTCTTTGGGAGGGGAAGGGAGAGGGTTACAGGGGAAAGCTGAGTGTTGAAAACTAGAAATAGAAAACTAGAAAATAACAATTAACAATAGGATTAAGTTACTTTTGCTGATCACTCAGGGAGAGTAATAATACTTGGCTGACTTCCCACCAAATACTATGCATGCAGAAGCTCCTCAGAAATAGCTGATAACCCTGTTTAATCAAAGAAAGCAGTAATCAAAATCAGACTGGGAAGTAAATGATCAAGATAACCACATTTCAGGTCAACCAAGAAGGAAAAAGGTGGGGAGGGGGAGGTCCCTCATAACAGTCTAGAGGATTTTAAGTACAGGAGTTCACATGCTCTTATGTCTATTCAGTGAGTCATGCTCACGGGTCCTAATCCTAGAGAATATTACATAAGAATAAATTCAAATAATGACCATGAAGATAAGTTGAAATTATTTAAGGAAATGTAGCGTATTCTTGAGAATTCAGCAAATAAACTATACTGGAACCAAATTATTATTAGAGTCAAGCAACAAGCATTTATTAAGCTCTTACTGGCTGCCAAGTCCAGTGCAAGGAATTGAGAATTACAAAGAAAGGCAAAATAGTCTCTGCCCTTCAAGAAGTTTGCATATTAACATGGTTTAATATTTAATTAATTTAATTTAACAAAATTTAATGACAATATTTTAATAGACGTTGCTATGCAGAACATATGAATCTCCAAGATACATGGAATGGAAAACTTTCAAAATATAAAGTACTAGCAGAAGAAATCCAAATCATGTGGATACAGGATGAGGTACCTGTCATACTCATGGTCCTATCATTGGTATGGTATCCTACCATGTATCCATGGTACCCATGGTATCTACCACTGGGCTTGTCCAGAATAGTTTTTCGGTTTGCTTCGCTTTTCCCTGAGGCAATTGAGGTTAAGTGTCCTACCTAGGATCACACAACTAGTAAGCATTAAGTGTTTGAGGTCAGATTTGAACTCATATCCTCCTGAATTCAAAACTGGTACTCTATACTTTGTGTCATCCAGCTGCTCCTAGAGATTTTTTTTTTTTAAATTAAAGCTTTTTATTTTCAAAACATTTGCATAGACAGTTTTCAACATTCACCCTTGCAAAACCTTGTGCTCCAAATTTTTTTTCTCCCTCCCTTTTCCCCACCTCCTTCCCTAGATGGCAAGTAATCCAATATATGCTAAACATGTGCAATTCCCTAGAGGAGGCTTTCAATGAACCCACAGAAGATGTGTATACCCCACCATTTTTATTCAATTACAAAAGCAGTTATTTTTTCCACCATGCAATCAGTGCAGAATATTAAATAGAATAATAATGTAATAACAAAATAATATGTATACGAAATAATAATGATAGAGGATAGTGATTTGGCTCAAGACAATTTATATCTGAATCCCATTGAAAAAGATGAAAAGGATGCAACAGCAACAGTAATGATAGATACATGTTTGCTGAAATAAATTAAGAGACTAGGAAAGTTATCAATATGGTCTACTGCATCAGTCATCTAAGGATGAGGCAAAAAATAACAGATAACAAATTGGATGAACTAAAGATTCCAAGAATAAGGAAGCCAGTTTGACCTCAAAGGTTATCACTGAGATTTAGGTACTTGAACCGGAACAGATTAGATGAAAAGGAACATGGAGACACCTTTTATCTTATTTTTATTTTATTTGGAGAAGCAATTTATATTAAGACAACAGACTCATGGGAGGAAGTTTAGGAAATGAACAGGACAAACATGTTGGAAAACATTTGTACAAAGGCCAATCAAAATAGAAATAGAAACAATCATAAAGATTACTTAGGATGAAAACCAAAAGGACAAATTAGATGAAAAGTTTGGGAAACCCCAAAAGCCTGGCACAGAGATGCAGTATTTACCAAACTACAGTAATAATAGCATTACCAAAATACAGTAACAGTCTTCAATTATTTAGACATCTGGAGCTCTTTCTCTTTGCCAAAAGCAGAATAGCAAAGAATATCCTCACTTTCAATAATGATTTCATTCTTTAAAACACAAGGAAACCTCAAGAGGAGCTGCTATTCTGGATATGATTTGTTAGACACTGTTGTTGAAGCACAAATTCTGGGAATCATGGGTGTTAAGGACTTTGCCTAAGTGAAAGGGCAGGTCAATTCTCTGAGAGCCTCCATAGATGTGAATCATAACACTTGAAGAAACTGCAAAGCAGCCTTTACTAACGCAGATGTTCCTTGTGGATTGGGAATGAAATAAATTGGAGGCAAGAGGGAAGAGGAAAGAGGTCAGAGAACACAACTGCCTCTCAGTCTCCTTGTACCATCATCATCCTCTCACATGAAGAGATCCACTCTACAGGTCTGAGTTAGACCTCCAGCAGCCACTGGCAGGTGGCTCCCTTATTGCAACGATGGGGACAAATGAGACCTCCATCTTGGGAATTGTAATTAGTAAAGAAGGAGAAATTAAGCAGAGTCTGCTAGGAGGAAGGCTATTCAATCCCACTTTGGATATGTTGAATTTGAGATCCCTAAAGTATATCTTGCTTGAGAATCTGAGCTCTCCCCCCTTAGACTTGAGGAAAGTTTCAAAAAGGTCTGGTGAGATCCTACCCCTGGAAATTCTATAACAGTCAATGGGAAATTCTCAAGAATGAAATTGAGAGAGAGAGAGAGAGAAAGAAGAAGAAGAAGAAGAAGAAGAAGAAGAAGAAGAAGAAGAAGAACAACAACAACAACAACAACAACAAAACAAATTTAAACAGTCAGAAAGGAAGGATTTGTCTGAAAAGGGCCCTATAGATACACAGGTTGCTTACCAATCAAATTTGAATTTTTGAATGGCATGTACTCCAGAATCAAGGGGAGGAAGGAAAAGGAAAAATCATCACATGCTCTTAGAAGAATGGCGTCAGAAGTGCTTCATTCAGAAGGAACTGAAGCTGGAACAGAGAGTGGAGGACAACAAAAAGGGACATCCCTCCCTCTCCACTCATTGGGTGGACTCCCCCACCGGATGGCCATCCTAGGTTCAAGGTACTGTGGTGGTTCCGCATCACTAAAATCACAGCTCACAAGTCCTCCTAATGTGTTTATCTTCAATAGCCAGAGGATGCAGTCAGTTCAAAGTTCAGAAAAACTTTTAATAAATTAGTACAGAAAAAAAAGGGAGGGGGGACAAAATATTTTCCACATAAATTTGGGGTACGGTGTCCCATAAATATAGTATCTGTGAAAAGTACAAACACATGCAGGGAATATGCATACAAATTATGGGGATGTGGGGAACATGCATGACTGGGATGGGTGCATGAAAGAATCCACATTAAGAGAGCATGGGTGGCTAGAGCATATTGATGGAGAGTCAACTCATCTTGCAGGGATATCAGATGTCTACTAGTGATATCACCCCCCCCCCCCCCGCCCCGCTCCCATCTGTCATCTTTGCTCCCACAAGTTACTCCACTGGACCAGGGTCAGTTATGGGCTGTTTCTTAGCTTAATGTTACCCCTCTTCCAACTTCTGGTTCCTTGGTTCTCGTTCCCTCAAGAAAGAGCAAACCTTGCCATACTTTCTTAACTACATATACTTTCCCCAGCTCTTTTAAAAAAACAAACACATGTTGCCCTTTTCCCCTTTGATCTGATTTTTCTTGTGCAGCATGATGAATATGGAAATATGTTTAGAAAAATTGCACATGTTTAACTTATATTAGATTGCTTGCTTTCTAGGCAGGGAGGAAGGGATGAGGGAGGAAAAACATTTAGAGCACAAGGTTTTGTAAAGGCAAATGCTGAAAACTATCTTTGCATGTATTTGGAAAAATAAAAACCTATTCAAATTGTAAAAAATGAAATTAAAAAGCAACACACACACACAAATAAAAACACAAAAAGTTCTTTACCCAGGACTCCAAACTGCCACCACCCTGGTGTAGGTCTTGGTCATTTTATGCCCAGATCTCTGCAATAATCATCCCAATTTTCAGTCTCTCACCAGTCTCATCCATCCTCCATTCACCTACCCAAGTGATCTTCCCAAAGAACAGGTCTGTTCGTGACTCTCCAGCTCGATAAACTGCAGAGACGCCGCACTGTGTCTAGAACCAAATATAAAAGCCATTCAATGTCTTTGTGAAGTACTTTACAACTTGGACCCTCCGATTTTTCCAGTCTTAAATTTTACTCCCTTCCATTCACTTAACTGTCCATCAACACTGGCCTCTCATACTCCATCTCCTATTTCCTTATAATTACTACTGGTTTCCTTTTAAGGCTCAGTTTGAGTCTTTACTTCCACAAGATGCCTTTTTCTGCTCAATCTCCTTCCTCCCTTCTCCCAATACCTTCCCCCTATGATGATGATGATGATGATGATAGCAGCTAGCATTTATATCTATATTTACAAATATATTTTATCTTTATATAAACTCTTTGCAAAGTGCTTTAAAAATATCTTGTTTAATCCTCCCAATAATGGGGTGGGGTGGGTAGGTGCTATTATAATCCCTATTTTGTCATTGTTGTTGAGTCCTTTGGATTGTGTCTGACTCTGATCTCATTTAGCATTTTCCTGGCAAAGATACTGGAGTGATTTGACCTTTTCTTCTCTAGCTCATTTTATAGATGGAATATATAGAGGAAACTGAGGCAGACTGAGGTTGGATTTGAACTTGGGAAGAGTTTTCCTAATTCCTTTCCTGTCTCTCTATCCATTGAGCCCTCACTAACTGCCCCACTTTACTAATAAAATAATTGAAAGAGGAGCTAAATGACTTGCCCAGAGTCACACAGCCAGTAAATGTCTGAGGTCACATTTAAACTCTGAGAAGTCAATGCTCTCTCTACCCACTGTACCAAACCCTAATTCTGATTACCTGCCATCTACCCTACAATATAGCCCTGTATATTGTATATATACATCTGTTTGCATGTCATCTCTCCCATTAGAATGGAAGCCCTTTGAGGGTGAAAACCTCCTTTTTGTTTTTCTTTGTACCCGCAGAATTCAGTAAAATACCTAGCACCTGGTAGCTGCCAGCCTGGGACCTGCCAGCCTGGGACCTGGATCAGAAACCTCACCCTAATTTGTGGTATTTATTCGTAGACTTTCCATTTTTAATCTCTGAAGGCCAGGCTAGCCACCAGGTGACATTTATTTGTTTAATGATTATTAAAAAGCTGTGGGCTTTCTATTGCTGGCCCAAACCGAGGAGAATCCAAAGGATTTATTTCGCTGATCTCTCCATTGGTTTCCTTTTTCTCTGGAGGGTTAGAAGAGGGGAATTCAATTCCATTTAAGAAACCTTTATGTCTGCAGTCCATCCAACTAGTTCTAGGGTTGAGTTCAATTCATGGATGGCTGTCCAGTTCACTTTGTCCCCACTCAGTTTCAAAACTAGTTTCTCGGCCAAGATCCAGGAAGGTGTACATTATTTGACTGAACCTCAGAGTCAAAGGTAGGAACAGGTTTTTTTTAGCAATCTTCCAGCCCACCAGCTCCAAACCATGCTGAATGGCTTCCCTTTTCCCCTTTCCCTTTCCAGCAGACATTTTTGTGTACCCCCCACTGGGATATAAGTAACTTCTCCAGATCCAGCTTTTTATTGATGACTTCCTTCCCAGACTCCTCAGCTAGGCTCACTCATGGCCTCTCACACTTTCTTGATGAAGTGCTGACTTCCACTTTCTTTAAATTAAAAAGGTTTCGCACAAATAAAACCAATACAGGCGAGATTAAAAGGCAAGCAGAAAGCTGGGAGAGGGGGGGGATTTACAGCTAATATTTCTGACAAAGGTCTAATTTTTAAAATACAGAGAGAACTGACAGACCACTTTCTCTCTTGCCCCTTTGAGGTTACTTTTCCCACCCCAGCGTCTCTTTATGTGTTGTCCTGCCCTATTAGAATGCAAGCCTACCTCTTTTCACCAATGAGATGATTCAAGCCACCTCCAATCATCTTGTGATGATGAGAGACATCTACACCCAAAGAGAGCACTGTGGCAACTGAGGATGGATCACAACAGAGCATTTTCACTCTTTTGTTTACCTGAATTTTATTTCATTTCTCATTTTTTAAAAACTTTTTGGCTTGATTTTTCTTGTTCAGCAAGATAATTGTAGGGATATATTGGATTTAACAAAAAAATAAAGTGAGAAAAAAAGAATGTAAACCTACAAAGGAATAAGGACTGTCTAGTTTACTTGTATTTGTATTTCCAGCATTGAAAGACATAATTTGTGTTTAATAAATGGTTTGTCTGTCTATCCATCCATTTAAACTTCCTGTCCATCCATTATCCTCCTCCCACTCATCCATCTGTCTATTGATCAATCAATACCCATCCATCCATCCATCTAGCTATATATTTTTTCTATTCCTTTATCTAATTATTCCTCCATCTATTTCTCTGTCTAAGCCACCAATTTATCTTGGGGAAAACAAGAGAATTTTTTAAAGAACGTCTGCTTCTCAGGAGCATCGTGCAATGGAATGATGATGACATTTAAGGAGCGAAAGATAGAGCTGTACAACTGTTTACATTTTTAAAATTGTTTTCTACCATAGATCTCTTTCGAAATGTATCTCTTCCTCCCATCCAGAGAGCTTTTTCTTGTAGCAAAGACTAAAAAGAAGAAAAATAGCATTCAGCAAACACCAGATACCACACTAAGAGGGCTCTATTAGATACTTCCTAATTCCCCACCTTGGCCACGAAGGGAGGGGCTGCTTGCTTCTTATATTGCTTCTGTTTTCTAAGGAAAATGATCTTTGGACTGGAAAGAAGAGAACAAAAAAAAATAGCTAGTAGGGAGTTGATACTCAAGATAAGGAAGGAGATAGTACGAGAGCACCTGCTTCCCTTAACATGTCCAAGTCACCAGGTCCCTGTTGTTGAACCACTGTTGGTGACCTTTGAAAGACTGGAAAAATGGAAGAGGTACCACAGGTCTGAAGAAGGGATGAAATGTTCCTATTTTCGAAGCAAGTGAAGGGAATAGAGTTTACAAATATAGGCCAGTGAGTCTGACCTCAATTCCTGGCAATATTCTAGGGAGTATTATTAGAGGGATGGTTGTTAGCATTCCAAAAGGGGAACAGTTATTAATAAGAGGTATTATGACTCCACCAAGGACACGTAGTGCCAGCTTAATCTCCTTTCCTTTGTGGAAAGGGTTGCTAGACTGGTAAGTCAGAGGAATCCTGGGAATATCGTTTTCTTATTTTTTCACAAAGCATTTAATATTTTTTTCAGGTTAGTTTTGTATAAGATAGAGAAATATGGGCTGTGGAAGATTCAGAATTGGTGGGTTAGCCACACTCAGAGAAATGATTCAAGGTTAACTTAAAGAGGGGGGGGGGGGGGGGGGGCTCCAGTGGAGTGTTCTAGGGATCTGGACTGAGCTGTGAGCTATTCACCATTTTAATCAGTGACTTGGATGAGGGATATTGGATAGTATCCTGGTCAAATTTGCAAATGCTATCGGAGAGAAAACTCTAGAGATCGAATGTGGATCAATGCATAGTATTTTCACTTTTTGTTGTTGTTTGTTTGCTTCTTTTTTTTTTCTTTTTCTTGTTTTTTTTTTCCTTTTTGAGCTGATAGCTGATATTTTTTTTTTCCACAGCATGACAAATATGGAAATATATTTAGAAGAATTGCACATGTTTAACCTATATCAGATGACTTGGTGGGGGAGAGAATAGTTTGGAACCCAAGGTTTTGCAAAGGTGAATGTTGAAAACTATCTTTGCATTATTTGGGAAAATAAAATAATATTTAAAAATTGTAGATGCTACAAAGCAAGGAGTTAGCGAATACACTGGAAAATAATCAGGAGTCAAAAAGATTTGAACCAGCCAGAACAAGGGACTGAATAAAATCAGAGGATGTTCATTATAGTTAACTGGAAAGTCTTATACTTATGTTTAAAACAATTAGTTCATAAGATGGGAGGGCTGTAGGCTAGAAAGCAGTTCATCTGTGAGTGGTGTGGAGATTTTAGGGATTTCCAAGCTCCTTAAGAATGAACAATGTGATGTGGACACTGTGTTGTATTGAAAATAGGCAGAGTTTGGGGGGATAAGGGTATGACCATCCTTCTGTTTTTTGCTTCTACCAGACCAAGTCAGTCAGGCTGCAAACATTTAGTAAGGGCTTGCTGTGTGCCAGGCGCTGTGCTAAGGGATGGGGATACAAAGAAAGGCAAAAGACAGTTATATTTGATCCTGGAAGTGATAAAGGATTACTAGAGGTAACCAGGTGAGACCCGGGTTCTAGAGGATCCGCCTGACAGCTGAGCCTGGAGTGGGGAGGCTTGAGGGACAGAGCCCAGACAGCAGGACTATTTAGTCGCCCAGATCAGAGGTGACAGGTCAGAGGTGACAAGGGTCTGGAGCAGATCTGGGGCAATGTCAGAAGAGAGAAGGAGCAGCAGTGGGAAGACAGAACTGCCAGGACTTGGCAACTCTGGACATGGGGGAGGGGTGAGAACGAAGGAGAAGCTGAGGATGACACATCAGTTTGGAGCCCAGGTGATTTGGGAGGATTCGATAATAATAGGGAAGCTAGGATTGGGGGGGGGGGGGTAATGAGGACAGCTTGGGGGCATGTTGAATGTCTGAAACCTTCAGTTGGAAATGCTCAGCAGGCAGTTAGGGCAGCAGGGAAGCTGGGGCTGGACATAAACCTGAGCATCATCTGCATAGTGATAATGGTGGAAAGCTGATGAGATCACTGGATAGTGTAGAGGGAGAAGGGGATTATGGAGGAGCCTGGGGGGACACCCTGGGTCAGCAGTGATTATTGTAAAAGCACAAGTTGGGGGCAGGTAGGTGGACCTAAAGCCTAGGAATCCCTAAATGCGTGGCTGCCTTTCCTGTCCCCAAATGGCCCTATTTTTCCTATGTTCTCTCCTATCCCCATGTTCTGTCATACCTCCATGGTCTCCCATATTTCCATGTTCCCCCCATCCCCAGTTTACTCATTCGAAGCTCAGGACACCTTCCATCCTATCCCCTGGTGCAGCAGAGTCAGCAGGCCCAAGTCCTGACCAGATTCTGACCCCACGCTCAGAGAAAACCAGCCAGGTTCTCTGACTCCAAATTAATCTCTTTCCACTGAACCATGGCAGCTCAGTTGGGTTATGTCCTCTGACATAGTCCAAGGTTTGGGGGGAGGGGAACCCAGGCCTTGGATTCCGGGGTCAGCTTCCAGCCCTTGGAGATGGGTGCTCCCTGGGGGCCTTAGAGATGGGTGCTCCCTGGGACCTCCAGACTCCTCATGCCTCCCCCGCCCCCAGAGCCCTACCCCTGGGAGCAGTTTCCCCCCACCCACAGGAAAGGCTGGGAGCCTTCTGGGATGGCCCCTGGCCTGGGCGACCATGGAACAGGGGGCGGGGCTGAGGCTCAGAGAGTCCCCAGTCTTCCTTCTCTGGCTCAGATTCTGCTCAGGGTTCTGGAGCGGGGGCTCTGGCTATTCCTGTTCCGACCTCCGGGAGGCAGCAACACTCCCTTTAGGTTATGGGTCCTCCAGCCCTAGATAGAGCTGGCTCTCTGTGTGTCTGCAGGGGGGGGGGGGGGGGGGGGGGGAGAAGGGTCAGCGCGCCCCGTGAGAGAGACCGAGGGGGGACTCCGAGTGCCCTTTGCCTTACTCGCTCCCTCCCTCCCCCCTCACTAGGGCATGAGTGGCGACAATGGGCTCCCTCTCCCCGGGGGCACACACACTGGCACAGGCGTGAATGCACAAAGCTAGCTTTAGTTGAACAGGTGTACATCTACAAAGAATAATTTACGCCTCCCCACCCACGCCCCAACTAGGCAAGAGGGACTCAGAGGCCTCTGGGAACATTGATCAAGAAAACGAAGATGCGTCGAGCTCCACGAGTCTTTGTGCAGGACCCTTTCTGTTGAGAGGCTCTTCCTGACCCTCTCAGGGTCAGCCCTGGAGATGAGGGGTCCCTGGCCATCGTCCTGGATTCAAGAGGCCCTAGGTCCGGGTTGGCATCCTGGGCATCCCCCCAGGGAGCATCCTGGGTTTAAGGGGACCCTTAGGAGTTAGAGGGGACTGAGCATCTTCCCTAGAAGTAGGAAGGTTATTTCTTCCAAGCTGAGCTGGACCCTTGGCATTTATTTCCCAGATTAGAAGGGTTCTGGACAGGTCCCAAGGTCCCTCAGGTTATTCCCTGAGCCGTGAGGGAGCTGTCATGTTTTCAAGGGCAGGGCAGCCGGAAGTGTCCTGGGAGAGGGGACTTGGGGGGACCCTAGTCACCTTCCTCCAGGTTAAGGGCTCCTGAACATCTCCCTGGGATTAGAGGGAAATCCTCAATCCCCATTAGAGGGCCATGAGTGTCTCCCCAAAGGTCATGCAGACTGGGTCTCATTTTCCCCATCTGTAAAATAGGGCCGAACTCAAAGACTTTTAAGGTGCCGTGAGGGAGGAGCCCTGGAGCTGCCACAGGTTGGGGCACGGGTGCAGGCTCCAGGTGGGATCCGGACAAGACTACTAACAAATAACAATAACAAAATACCCCATTTCTTTTGGATTTTAAGGTTTCCAAAGCACTCCCTCCAATACCCCAATGAGGCAAATTGTGTCGGTATGAATGGCCACCCCCATTTTGATGTATGAGAAAGTTCAGCCTCAGAGAGGAAAATCATTCATCCGGGGTCGCAAGTAGGGCCGCGACACACGGGGGTGCCTGTGCCGAGTTCTGGGGTCTTGGTGGGGCTGTAAGGGCGGGGTTGGCTGCTCAGCCGTAACTGTGGGGACTTGTGAGGTTCACGGGGGCCGACTCCTTCTTCCCTGACTGTCCCAAGAAATGCCTTAAGCGGTGGCTGAGATTCTGCAGCTGGCAGGTGCTGAAGGAACAGCCCATCCTCATGAGCTGGGTGTGGTGGCGCCGGGTGTGCCTGCGGCCCCGGCCCCTGGCCCTCCTCGGACCCTGGCCCCTTCCCTTGCCCCTGTGGACCCGGAGATTCACACGGTGTTGGTGATGGCGATGTGAGCGCAGAGGGTGCAGTTCCACAAGGAGCTCCGGGTGGGACTCTCCCTGACCCCCAAGAGCCACCGGCTCCTTATTCTGCACAGCCTGGAATGTAAGGTCTTGAGGGTATTGCCTGTCTGGGGGTTTCCTGCGGAAGAAAGGATGAAGAGCAATGAATCCGAGTTCCCGAGTCCCTTCAAACTGCCAGACATGAGAGCGGCCACCTGTTGGGGATGCCCTCTGGGGTACCGCCAGGGCAAGATCACAGCCCCCAGGAACCCAGCATGGGCACCAGTCATCAGGGTCACATGGTCCATTAACCCCCATCTACCCTGGGCAAAGGGCAACTCCCAGGCCTCTGTGGGTCACTGCTCCCTGGAATGTGGCCCACAGCAGCAGTGACCCCACCCAGTCCTGAGCCCCAGGGGAGAAGCCAAACCTCGTTCCGGCCTCCCTCACGCCCACCTGCGGGTTTTCAGTCTGGGCCTCCTGGATTTCACGGGTTTCATCCCCCCCCCCCCCCCCCTTCAAGGTTCCGGGCCCATGGTGCCTGCCCTCCCCAGCCCAGCTCTGCACCCGGATCTCCATCTCAGCAGCCCCCCCTTCCTACTTTGGATCCATGACCTCTCGGCAGACTGCCCCCCCCCCCCACCTTTGTGAACTCTATATCAAAGGGAACCTTGGGTCCACAGCAAAGAGAGCGGATTTTGCAGTAGGAGGACTTGGGATGAAGCTCTGGCTCTGACTCTAGCTAGTTTTGTGACCCTGCTGTTTCTCTCTGGGCCTCAGTTTCCCCCCCTGGAAAACAAGGCACTAGTTCTTGGGACTAGTCCTTTTTAGGGCTGTTGTGAGAATCATGAGGTAACAGCTCTCCTACTCCCTCACCCTTCAGTTAGAAAGCTGGAGAGGAGCAGGACTTAGACCCTGGGCCCCGGGGGGGGAGGGGGGCAGGAATGAGGGGAAGGGCCCGTGTATCCCCAGATTTCCAGGCTCAGATGATCTGACTGGTTTGGGTAGCAGCAGTTTGGGGGCTCCCTGTGTGGGAGGGCCACGGTCCTTCAGGAAAGGGGACAGTGTCTTCCATAAAAAGGGTATTCACTGAGTCTGGAGCAAATCAGGGGATGCGAGTTCAAATCCTGCTCTGAAGCTCACTGCCTGTGGGAGCTGGGGCAAGTCAGCTAATCTGCTTGGGACTCATTTATCCAAGGAGGAGTTTGCAGAAGACGGTCCCCTTAGACCTAGGTGGCCGGCAGGCAGCCAGGCCGGGCCGTTGGCCTTTACTCAGGAAGCCCTGAGCGCAAATCCTGACTCACACAGTACTGATCATGTAACCCGGGATAAATCGCTCAATCTCTGCCTCAGTTTTCCTCTCTGGAAAATGGGATGAATATCATCCATATCCCTGGACTGCTGGCGGCTCATGAATGAGCGCCCTTAACCCTACAGAAAACGCTGGCTATCCTTAATCCTCTGATTAGGATCCCTCCCGGTGCTGCCGCCCGGCCCAGGGACCGGCGGCTGCTCCTCGGGTCCCCATCCTGGTGGTCCCCTCCTTCTCCCACCTAGGCCGGACCCAGACCAGGGGACGGCGCCCTCTCGTGGACTAAGCAGCATTAACCCTGTGTGTGCTGCGGGAGAGAGCCACATTCCCGGCCTTTAGCCGGCCCCGCCCAGCCCCGCCCGGCCCCCCCACCCCCCAAAGCACTGGGTGTGGGTTCCCGCGGCCCACGATCAAGGGAGGCTCAGTTCTGAGTGACTGAAGGGGCTCTGAAGTAGGCTCCGGGACCTGGACCCCTGGAGGGGATCTGGGGCCCAAAGGGGAGGGGGAGTCCTTTGGTAGAAACGAGGGTGGGGTTTGGGGCTCCGGAGAACTCGGGGGTCCGGGGCTGGAGAGGGGCAGGTCAGGGGGCGGGCTGCACGTGAGAGGGGACGGCTGGGGCCCGAGGGGGCGGACCGAGCCCCGAGGGGGGCCACGTCGCACTCACCTGAGCCGGACCAGCAGCGGGTGCTCACTCGGGCTCCGGGACAGCGCGCCCGGGAGCAGGAGGCTCAGGAGGCTGATGCAACTGAGGGTGACGGGTAGGAGCCAGCCCATGGCAGGCGGGAGCTGCGCGGGGCTCGTGGGGGGGTCCGCGCTCCGGGCTAGGGCTGAAGAGATGAAGGCTGCCAGTGAGCCTCGAAGTGAGCCCCCAAGGCCCCCAGCCCCTTCCTCCGCACCTTGAGGCCCCGGGGCTCCTGCCCCCTCGGATCTCCTCCCTCCGGGCCCGGACCTGCTTTCCCCAGACCCCCGCCCCGGCCCTAGTTCTTAGGACCTCTCCCCCCACTTCCCCCCCCCCCCCCCCCCCCCCCGCCTTCCCGTCCCCCATCTGGAACAGGAGCTGGGGACCTTGGAGGGGCGCTCCGGCGGTCCGTCTGTCTGTTGGCACGGGGGCCCGTCTGTCCCGGGTCTGTCAGTGCCCGGTGAACGTGCTGGGGAGGGGCAAGTGGGGTGCTGGGAGATCCCGGGGTCAGGGCCGCTCGGGGGGCCTGGGGCGTCCGTCAGCGCAGCGGCCGGCAGCGGTCTGGAAGCCAGCTGGCTCTGTCCTGCCTCTGTCCTGGCTGGGTCTGTGGGAGGCGACAGAGCCCAGCTTCTGCTCAGGTTAAATATTCCCGTTCGGGCCGGGGCGGGGCTGGCCGGCTCTCCACCCCCTCGGCCTTCCCCGCCCCCATAGCTCTCCTGGCCCCAGTGGCTAGGGACCTGAGTCGGCTCCCCAACCCCCAGCCTGAGCAGGGGAGGGGAGGGTGGAGAACAGCCACAGCCGGGGTCTCTTTTGGGTTCTGGCCACTGGAAGGGCCATGGGGAGCACTGGCTGGTTATAGGGAGCCCCAAACACATCAGCCTCTTTAGTGAGACATTAGGTAGAAGACGCAGTACGGTGTATAATAAAAGGTGCCCCTTCCAGTTACAAGATCTGAATTCAAACGTGGACTCTTAACATTACTGGACCACCATGTCTCCCCCTTTTTTTTTTTTTTTCCTTACTTTTCCCACTGTGACTTCTAAAGGTAGCGTTTCACTGGAAGCCCGCTAATCCCCTATGCTTAGGGTCTTAGAACTTCTCAAATAGCACCACTTCCCCCCAAATACCCTCCCTCAGCACCTCAGCTTTAGAGCCCTCCCCTATGCCCCCCAAGACTGCCTGACTGCCCCAGTGTCAGGGACTTCACCTTCACTAAGGACTAACCTCATCCTCTTGATGCTACCTGGTGATATAAGTGGCAAATGAGGGTGAGGCGGGAGAGCCGGGAGCCTCCAGACTGTTCCCATGTTGCCCTGGGGCTGAGGGTCTGGGCCCTTAGCAGAACAAACAATTCAGCTAGATCGTTGCTTGGAAGGGTAGGAGACAACAGCTCCAAGTTCCCAGCTGAGTCCTGGGAATCCCATTCCCTGCTGGGAAGCCCCTGGATATTGGCCAGTCTCCCACTTTGGAGGAATGGGAGGGGGATCCACGGGCATGGCCGTGAGGTTTCGTGGCTGAGCCAGACTCTCCCTTGTCTGTCTCCGTGGAAGGTCCTGGCTGCCCTAATTAAAAGAGCTAGGGAGGCAGGGGCACGTCCAGGGCTATTGAGGGGACTGGAGTTTGAGAATTGGGGGTTAAGGCTACAGGTGGGGGGGGGGGGGGGGGGAAAGTGTGGAGTTGGGGAATCAGAGAGAACCAGGGTTTGAAACGAGCCAGAGAACTTGACGGGTTGGATTCAGAGGAGCAGAGTTTGGGGTTTCAGGGAGCCAGAATTAGGGTGTGGTTAGAGCTAAGGGGTCTGGGGACACAGTGTGGGGGGCAGGACTGAGATGTCAGCTAGATCCAAGGGCTTCCAAGAAGCCAAGGCTCAAGGAAGGCTCTGATCACTGAGACATTGGACGCGCTCTGTCCAGCATATGGACTCTCAGGTGGGTGGGATGAGGTCCAACTCAAAACTTGGCTTAAGGCATCGGTGTCCCAGTTATCCTAGCGCCTCGTGTCCCTGCTGTGGTCAAGGCTTCCCGCTGTGGTCACTCGCCGAGAGCCAAGATATACCTAGCCCTCCATCCTTGCTCCCTTCCTCCCTCTGCTCCCTCCCTCCCTCACCCCTCCTGCCTGAGGAACGTGCCCTGAGACACGGAGGGGAGGCTCCCAGCCGGGCACTGCCCCACTCTGCCTCCACACGCCCAGCCCTGCTCCCAAAACCCCAAGGGGAAAGGGGGAGGAGAGGCCGAGCCCGAGGTGCACTTCTAGACCGGGGAGGTGTGGACAAGGTTAGGTCACCTGGGGACCCAGGCACTCGCCATATTCCCATTTAGCTCCAATACAAAGGTGTGCAACTTCAGCTCTGGGAATCCTCTGCCGGCTGCCTGAAGCGCTTGGCTCCCAGAGGCCAGAGGCCTTCTTTCTGAGAGGCAGCACTGATGGGGCGCCCCACCCCAACGTAAGACACCCAAAGAGAGGAGAGGAAGAGATGAGAGCAGTCTTAGAGAGGGGACTGAGGAAACCCTGGTTTTAAACAGAAAATGGCCGTTGGAGAGCTCACCTGGCCTGGGGAGGAGACAGTCCCTGTTTGAAGGAGAAAATATGGCTCTGGGGAAGTCCCGGGAAGGAAAGAAAACAAGGGGGACCCCTAATTTGAGGAACACCACAGATTTGCCCTCAGGGATTCCCCAAGTTTGAAGGAGCAGAGCAGACTGCCTTCTTCAGATGACCACAAATAGACTTGGAAAGTTTCAAGAGAGCGTCCTCCGAAACTGGACAAAGACCGTCATTGCATGCTTGCCTGTCTTCCCGTCCCCCCACAGGGGGCAAGGATGCTGCCAGCTCTTGTCCCCAGGCTTTAAGAATAACCTTTAAGAATAATAATGACATGTATACTTATTGTGTATCTAATTTATATTTTAATATATTTAACATCTACTGGTCATCCTGCCATCTAGGGAGGGGTGGGGGGTAAGAGGTGAAAAATTGGAACAAGAGGTTTGGCAATTGTTAATGCTGTAAAGTTACCCATGCATATATCCTGTAAATAAAAGGCTATTAAATAAAAAAATAATAATAATGACATTTTTAAAGTAGGCAGCCGGATGACTCAATGAAATATTGGACTATTAGGAAGCCTGAGTTCCAGAGACAGAGACAAGAGACAGACCCAGACAAAAAGGCAAAGAAAAAGACAGAGACAGAAACAGAGACAGATTCAGGCAGAGACAGAGACGGTCAGGAAAGAGATAACGGCAAGTCAGAGAAACAGAGGAGGGAACGAAACAGAGAAAGGAGAGAACGACAAAGGAACAATTCAGGTAGAGACAGAACAGAGATGAGAAGGGCGGCAAACAGGGATGAGAGAGACAGACAAAGAGACAGATTCAGGCAGAGACAAAAACAGAAACAGAGACAGTCAGAGATGAGAGACGCACAAAGAGAAACAGAAAGAGGTAGAGAGACAGACAAAAACAAAAAAGAGAGAAGAAAAAGAGGAATAAAGAGAAAGTGGCAAAGGTTGTTGAAAGTGCTTTGCAAACTTCAGTAACACATTTATGTAGCACTTTGCATGTGCTGTCTCATTTGAGTCTTACAAATATTCTATGAAGTGGGTGCTATTATTATACCCATTTTACAGATATGGAAACTAAAGCAGAGAAGTTAAGTGATTTGCCCAGGAAGTCAAATCCAAAAATCACTTTACATTCTTTCATTCTATAAAATGGGCATAATAATAGTACCTATCTTTTCCATGAAAGTCTTCTTGCTCCTTCTCTCATCATCTGTTGCAGCACAACTTCCTTACATTCAACAGGCATTTTGGGGACTGTGAAGTCTGGGTCAGCTCCCTGTTGACCTCCGGATCAGCCAGAGTCAGGATCAGCAAAAGTCCTTGGTCTTTGGGAAAAAAAGGCCCCTATTTCTACTTTCTGTATCACCAAAAAGATCAAACCACCCAGAATATGAGAAGGGCTATTTTAAACATAAGCTAATAAATTTGACCAATGGTGGTCTTAAGTGCTCAGTTGTCTGATTCATGCCCAACTCAGGTTTCAGCCCTTTCTCCCTTTCTTTTGTTTTGAACACATGGTCATGCCATCCTTGACTTCTCAGGAGGTGAAACCCCCAAAAGGGGTGATCACCCCTCATTCTGGGAAAAGGTAAAAACACTGAAAAGGTGATCATCCCCCCTGACCTTGGAAAGAGATGAAAAACCAAAGGGAAGTGAAGTCAAGCCAGATATTCAGCGGGGTTTTCCAATCTTCCCCAAATCCCTCTCCATTTTCAAATACAAGAATTACGTGAAAGCTGAGTGAAAAATGAAGCAACAAAGGAATCAATTAAATAAATGGTTTTAAAAAACAAGCTTAAGAATGACAGTTCGGCCGGGAACAAACCAACCTCAAAGCCAACGGGAAATTCAACCAAATCATTTCTAATGGACATAAGCTAACCAATGCCCAGAAAAGAACTCTGGGGAGATGACTAAAACCATTACAAATTAATCCCTATATTTATGCCACCTGCATTTTTGATTTCCTTCACAAGCTAATTGTCAATTTCAAGTCTGATTCTTTTTGCAGCAAAATAACTTTTTGTCATGTATCTTATTGTGTATCTAATTTATATTTTAATATATTTAACATCTACTGGTCATCCTGCCATCTAGGGGGAGGGTGGGGAAGTGAGGTAAAAAGGAACAAAGTTTTGGCAATTTTAATGTGAAATTATTATATCCTGTAAAATAAAAGGCTATTAAATAAAAAAATAAAATTTAAATTAAAAAAAAAGATTTCAAGGGTCCTAAGGAGGTATTAAATAAAAATCCACATCCCTTCTTCAACAAAGATTCAAAACCAAATATTGTCCATTGCTTCATGTGTCAGAATCAATGGTTCCTCAAGTTTAATTCTTGCAACATCTTACCATTTCTCAGGAATCAATGATTCCTGAGGTTTTCAAGTCCTACAACAGTCTTATCATGTCCCAGAAATAATGATTCCTGGGGTTTCAAATCCAAAATTTATCATTCTCAAAGAATCCAGTTTCCTGGGTTTTGAAGTCAACAATTTTTGATTCCATAGTCAGATAACATAACTCCATCTCTTTCAGTGGTGGGCACAGTCACAATGGAAACACCCTATGTTTCTTGGTTTCTCCTTCGTTTTCAAAGGTCTTCCTTCCTCAATGGACAAAATGGCTCATTGGCACCCATCTGATTCCTTCTCCATCTGTAGAGATACAAGCAACCCCTCTCTCCCAAGCAGTTAAGCTATCTGGTCCCTTCCATTCACCATTTTCTGGGTCTCTCCAAATCACCTGGCAATTATCTAAAGATAGTGGAGCTGCTCGCATTGGACACTGCCCTTTGGGTGGGTTATAAAACTTGTCTGCCAGAGCCAGTGCATCTTTGTCAAAAATCAAGAAGTTAATAGTATAAAGAGCTAGATTTAGAAGTTCTCTAGTGTTACCCGTGGCTCCCCCTTTTTTTTTGGAGGAGCATCTTATCCTCAAATCATCATCTGATCATCTTCTCATTATCTCATCATCTTCTCATCATATCATCTTCTCATTATCTCAGTATCATCTCATCATCTCATCATCATCTCATCTTCTCATCATCTCATCATCTTTTTCTCATCTTCTCATCATCTCATCTTCTCATCATTTCATCATCATCTCATCATCTCTCATCATCTCATCTCATCATCTCTCATTATCTCTCATCATCTCTCATTATCTCTCATCATTCTCTCATCATCATCTCATCATCTCATCATCATCTCATCATCTTCTCATCTCTCATCATCATCTCATCATCTCATCATCATCTCATCATCTCATCTTCTCATCATCTCATCATCTTCTTATCATCTCATCATCTCATCATTTCACGATCATCTCATCATCTCTCATCATCTTCTCATTATCTCATCATGATCTCATCATCTCCTCCTCATCTCATCATCTCCTCCTCATCTCCTCATCTTCTTCTCATGTTCTGATCATCATCTCATCATCTTCTTCTCATCTTCTCATCATCTCATCATCATCTCATCATCTTCTCATCTCATAATCATCTCTCATTATCTCTCATCATCGCTCATCATTTCTCATCATTCTCTCATCATCATCTCATCAACTCTCATCATTCTCTCATCATCTTCTCATCATCTCATCATCTCATCATTTCATCATCATCTCATCATCTCTCATCATCTTCTCATTATCTCATCATGATCTCATCATCTCCTCCTCATCTCATCATCTCCTCCTCATCTCCTCATCTTCTTCTCATGTTCTGATCATCATCTCATCATCTTCTTCTCATCTTCTCATCATCTCATCATCATCTCATCATCTTCTCATCTCATAATCATCTCTCATTATCTCTCATTATCTCTCATCATTTCTCATCATTCTCTCATCATCATCTCATCAACTCTCATCATTCTCTCATCATCTCTCATCATCATCTCATCATCTCATCATCTTCTCATCTTCTCATCATCTCATCATCTTCTTTCACCCACTCTATCACACTGTCTCCTTGATGAAGTACTGCTGTGGGTGCCTCTTGTGTACCAAAAACTGGTATCTCCAAGGGTTTTTGAGTGACTCTTTTAACCACATTGGATAAAGCCAGTTCAACTTCTCTCAAAGCCTCTTGAGCTTCTTTTGTAAGCTGCCATGGTGAGTTTAAAGCACTGTCTCCCCTTAAAATGTCATATAATAGTTGTAATTGATAGGTAGTCAAGCCTAACACTGGATGCATCCATTGGATATCTCCTATCAATTTCTGAAAGTCATTTAAGGTGTTTAGCTTCTCTGATTTAAGGAAAGTTTTTGTACTGTAAGCATCTTAGGGTATACTTCATATCCTAAACATTGAAAAGGAGCATGTCTTTGAATTTTTTCTGGAGCTATGTGCAATTTGTAGCTCCTTAGTGTTTCTGTGGTCCTTTGTAGATATGCTTCTAACATTTGCTTCTCGAGTACACATCCCAATATATCATCCATGTAATGTAATAACATAAGCCAAATTCTGTAATAACATCTGAACATAAGCTGATGTAAAGGAATTTATGACCAAAGAAGAACTAGAGATCACTATTGACTACAAAATTGAAAATTTTGATTATATCAAATTGAAAAGTTTTTGTACAAACAAAACTAATGCAGGCAAGATTAGAAGGGAAACAATAAACTGGGAAAATATTTTTACAGTCAAAGGTTCTGATAAAGGACCATTTCCAAAATATATAGAAAATTGACTCTAATTTATAAGAAATCAAGCCATTCTCCAATTGATAAATGGTCAAAGGATATGAACAGACAATTTTCAGATGATGAAATTAAAACTATTACTACTCCATATGAAAAGTATTTCCAAATCACTATTGATCAGAGAAATGCAAATTAAGACAACTCTAGAGATACCAGTACACACCTTCAGATTGCCAGAATGACAGGAAAGATAATACAGAATGTTGGAGGGATGTGGGAAAACAGGGACACTGATACATTGTTGGTGGAATTGTAACACATCCAGCCATTCTGGAAACATTTGGAACTATGCCCAAAAAGTTATCAAACTGTGCATCCACAAGTCCAGCAGTGTCTCTACTGGGCTTATACCCAAGAGATACTAAAAAAGGGAAAGGACCTGTATGTGCCAAAATGTTTGTGGCAGTCCTGTTTGTAATGGCCAGAAGCTGGAAAATGAATGGATGCCCATCAATTGGAGAATGGTTGAGTAAATTGTGATATATGAATGTTATGGAATATTATTGTTCTGTAAGAAATGACCAGCAGGATGAATACAGAGAGGATTGGTGAGACTTACATGAACTGATGCTGAGCGAAATGAGCAGAACCAGGAAATCATTATATACCTTAACAACGATACTGTGAGGATATATTCTGATAGAAGTGGATTTCTTCAACAAAGACAAGATCTAACTTAGTTTCAATTGCTCAAGGATGGACAGAAGCAGCTACACCCAAAGAAAGAACACTAGGAAATGATTGTAAACTGCTTGCATTTTTGTTCTTCTTCCCAGGTTATTTATACCTTCTAAATCCAATTCTCCCTGAGCAACAAGAAAACTGTTCAGTTCTGCACACATATATTGTATCCAAGATCTGTAATCTATTTAACATGTATAGGACTGCTTGCCATCTGGGGGAGAGGGTAGAGGGAGGGAGGGGAAAAATCAGAACAGAAGTGAGTGCAAGGGATAATGTTGTAAAAAATTGCCCTGGCATGGGTTCTGTCAATAAAAAGTTATTTTAAAAAATAAATAAATAAATAAATAAAACAAAAAATATATATAAATATATATATATATAAGCTGATGTAGCCCCATAAAGAGTGCAAGCCTTTTTCAGGTCTTTGAGGATTTCTAGATCAAAAGGAGTGTATCTTCTACTTTCTTGAACGGAAGAGTTAAACTGTTGAATCATGGGATACATTTCTATTCTCAAATCAGCTGTATTCTGCCTTTCTTCTGTGGCTTTAAGTAGTGCCTTTTACTAGTTATAGGAGGGAGTGATTGCTGGGGGGCAGGTGTTGGTGGTATCGCTGCCCCTCCCACTACTCCTCCTCCCTCCATCCTGGAAATTGAAGTTGATGGGGGGAGTATCAAGGACCTGTTCCATAGAGGAGTTGAAACTGCCTTGTGAGAGCAAGAATCATCAAGCCTTTCAACATCCTCATGCCCTCTGGTGATATTGCCATTAATCTGTCCTTTGTCTTCCTCTTTTTCCTCATACTTCTTCATCTGGCTGTTCTTAAAACTTTTCTTTTTTCTATAACTTGCAGGATTCTTTAAGGTCAATTGTATTATGTTGTATATATAGAATGTTTCCTTGGAAATTGAATCAAGACCTTTATCATTATAGTATTCACATAGTTGATCTCCTACCAGCCCCTATTTCTTCTTCCTTTAAGAACCAAGGGGACGTGCGTTCTAATGTACCCAAGAGTCCAGCGATCAGCTCCCAAGTTACAAGTAAGCCTTGTCCCTTGATCAACTTGAGTATGCTTTCTATAGTGCCTCCTCGGGGCAGAGGTGGGGGTGGAGCTGGGGATGGGGGAAAATCTCTTCCTAATATCTGCCCCATTTCAGCTAGAAAAAGTTACTAGTTTAGCCCTTGACAAAGTAAGTAAGTTCCCTGTTTGTAAAATAGGGACTTTTTCAGTGAAATCAGGGTCCTTGGTTCACATGTTGGGCACCAAAGTTGAAGTCTGGGTCAGCTCCCTTTGGACCTCTGCATCAGTCAGAGTCAGGATCAGCAAAAGTCTTCAGTCCTTAGGGGGAGAAGTAAAGGAAATGGATGAAACTCCACGAACCTCTGAACCTCGACACCAATCTCCTCTTTCCTCCTTGTCCTCCTACAAAGTGACTCCGGCTTGGACCCCTAATCCTTCCTACAATTATCTGGATACATCAAAAGATCAAGCCAGCACAGAATAGTGCGAAGGGCCATTTTCCAAGCTATGCTAATAGAGTGTTGCCCAATAGGTAATCAGCCTTAACTACTCAGTTGTCTGATTCCAGTGCATCAACAATACTCTAGCTACTTATCATACACAATTATATTGTATATTATATATAGCTACTTATTATATACAATATATATTACATAGTAATACAATACTATATATTGTATTACTAAATATTAGCTAGTTACTATATACTGTATTACTAAAAACTGGTTACTGTATTACTATATCTAAACTACCTACTTATTATATACAAATATATTACTATATATTGTATTGCTAAATACTAACTAGTTATTGTAGTGCTATATACTAAATACTAAGTGTATTACAATATATTATATTCTGACTATTCACTTACCATATACTGCATCACTATACTATGTACTAACATAACAATAACACTCAATATGGATATATATTTTATATGACTTCATGTGTATAATCAATATCAAGTTACTTGCTTTCTCAAAGAGGGATGAGGTGAGAAGAAAGATTGGAACTCTAAATTGTTTTAGTATTTTTAGTTATTTTTATTTTTAGCAGTATTTTTTCCAAAGATAGTTTGCAACATTCACCTTTGCAAAACCTTGTGTTCCAAATTTTTCTCCCTTTCTCCTCTCTTCTCCTCCTCCCTCCCCAGCATAGCAAGCAATCCAATATGGAACTCTAAATATTTTAATGTAATTGTGAAATATTTAGCAAAATAAATAAAAATATTTTAAAACTAAAATAAATAAAAATTTAAAAATAATAAAAATTTAAATTTAAATTTTAAAAAAATACAAAGCAAAAATAATAACAACACCCAAACTATACCCAAGAACGTGAAGAATGTTCAGCCTGTGAAGCTCAATTGGACCTCAACCAGTTGATTTTGATTACCTGTTCCAATATGATCTCAGACACTTACTAACTGTGTGATCTTGGCAACACTTATCCCTTGTTTGCCTCGGTTTCTTCAACTGTGAAACAGGGATCATAGTTGGGAACCAATGCACAAGGTTGTTGTGAGAATCAAACAAGACATTATTTGTAAAGTACTCCATGAACATTAAAGAGCTATATCAGTGCTAGCTATGATGATGACAAATAAGGGAGCAGCTTGAAATCCATCAATTTCCCTTTTCAATTTCTCAAATGTCATCAAGCCCAGCCTTTCTTCCTACCCATTCCTGGGCCCAGCTGTGATTCTGCTTTATTTGGTCTCACTGCTCAATGTAGAGCAAAGATCTAGATTTGAGGACTGACAGAAAATTGGCACTTGCTAGTAGAAGTGTGGATTTTTTTATTCTATGGCGCAACAAGCAGGATCTCCTTATCCCCCCCCCCCAAAAAAAAATTATATGTGTGTATATATATATATATATATATATATATGTACATATATATATACACACACACACACATATCTATATATATATATAAAGAGAGAGAGAGAATGGCAGACAGACAGAGAGACAAACACAGATAGAAACAGAGAGACACAGAGACACACACAGATTGAGAGAGAGAGATTGGGAGAGACAGAGAAACAGAGACAGAGAGAGAGAGAGAAGCACATACTCTGTGGCGACACAGATAGGAATTTGGACACATACACCCAGGGCCAGGATCGCTGGTGTGAGACATGCTTAGAGGGTATCTGAGCAGGAAGAGCTCATACCTCAAAGATGAGCTTGGTGGAGAAGAGATAACCAGCACTATATATGGCAAAAGTCACTTCTCATCAGGCTCAGGTACGCGGGTGAAATTCTCCAAGTCACCCATTTATCAATGACAGACGTGGGCGGGAGGGTTTCCTAATCAGGACCAGAAACTCGAGGAGCATTTGAGTTAGTAACCAAGGACCCCAGGAATTTAGGTTAGCTATTGCAGGAGGTCAAGACCCTCTGCCAATCAGGAGTCTCGAACATTTACACATTTTATCACAGAGAAGAAAAGTACAGGTTGTCTCTCATTGTTTACATGGTTATGGTTACTAGGACTACTTAACCTAAGTGATTCCGCAGTAGAGTCCTATCCAGCATTATATTTCAAAAATCACATTTATTTGTTCAGGATGATCTGAGGGGAGGGGAATAGACATATATCAACTGCCTACTAGGTGCCGAGTAATATGGCAAGCACTTTATAAATATTATTTCATCTGATGGTGCAGCAACCTTGCGAAGTAGGTGCTATTATTATGCCCATTTTATAGATGAGAAAATCGAGACAGATAGGGTTAAGGGTCACACAATACTAAGCCTCTTCCTGATTCTGGGCCAAGTGGCTCTGTGTATTGTGGAGCCTTTTAGCTACTTCTATGAATTGTCTAGAATAACGTCAGCTTGGCTATAGTCCAAACTATGCATCACAGGCTGGGCATTCTTCATCTACTTGGGAATAAGTTGAGTATTATTATTCTTTCTGGTTATGACAATGATGATAAAGCCGATAACAATGGAAAGGGCTGTGATAATGCTACAGCAGGTAGAAGAATGGGCCTTCAGTCAGGAAGGACTGAATTCAAATCCAGTCCCAGACACTGGGCAGGTCACGTAATCTCACTTTTCTCATCTGTAAAATGGGGGCTGGGATGAGGATGATAATAATAGCACTTATTTCCCAGGTTGTTATGACGCTCAAATGAGATAATTATGATGCGTTTAGCATGGTGCCTGGCACATAGTCAGTATTATGTAAACTTTAGCTATTATTAATAATTACAAGCTTATATTGATAGCATGTGTTAAGGTTTGCAAAACCCTTCATATTTTATTTCACGTGACCCTTACAACAGACCTGGGAGGGTATTATTACTAATCCCATTTTACAGATGAGGAAATTAAAGTCAAGAGAGAGCAGTTAAAGTGATTTTCCTAAGTTCCCATAACTGGTAGTGTCTGAGGTAAAATTTGAACTCAGGTCTCCCTGAGTCCAAGCCCAGTGCTCTCTCCTGTATGGGAGTAGGTGATTTGGTGACAGTGATGAAGGTGGTGATGATGCTAATAATGGCAGGACTGGAGCTTACCTCAGTACCACAAGGACTCATGCTTGGGACATCTGCATGGATGCTTTTTCTAATGAAGATCTCTCTCTTTTTAAATTTTTTATAAATTTTTTTTCTGGTTATACATGTATATTAACTTTTTTAATACACATTTCTTTATGAATCATATTGGGGGAGAAAAAATTCAGAACAAAAGGGAAAAACCACGAGAAAGGAAAAAAAAAAAACAGAAAAAAAGAAGTGAACATAGCTTGTGATGATCTACATTCAGTCTCCTTAGTTCTTTTCTGGATGCAGATGCATTTTCTGTCCAAAGTCTATCGGGGTTGCTTTGGATTGCTGAACTGCTGAGAAGAACCACGTCTTCCATATTTGATCATCATACACTCTTACTATTACTGTATACAACATATTCTTGGTTCTGCTTGTTTCGCTCAGCATTAGCTCATGTAAATCTTTCCAGGACTTTCTAAAATCAGCTAGTTCATCAATTTTTTTAATAGAACAACAATATTCCATTACTTTCATTTATCATAATTTATTCAACCATTCCCCAATTGATGAGCCAATGAGGCACATCTCAAACCCAGGGCAGACCACCTTGGTGAGCTGAATCCTGCTGCTATCAATCCAGTCCCTCGGAGATTAGCCAAACGGGACAAACACAAAGTCAATCCTGTCTTTCTTCTACTGGAAAAGCCTTTCTCAAAGTTCACGATCACCTCTGCCTTTCCTAGGGTAATCTCAGCAAAGGACCAGGAACAGATACCTGGGGCACTCTACTAGAAACCTATTTCCAGCTTCACTATACTCCATTTGACCAGGTGAAGAATCTGATTGTTTTATTATTTCATTAGGTCATTTGTCTGTCCACATCTTTATTTTGTTGCCAAGGTTGTTAGGATTTTTACAAGGTGCTAAATTACTGGAATTGATAGAGACAATAATTATCTAATTTAGCATGGCTCAGTATGATTGATCTGAAGAAATTGGATGGGTGCCAACGAGCCGTATTTGCCTTGTCCATCAAAGAGAGACAGAAAAAGAGAAAAATCTGAAAACAAAGGAGACGACCTAAGAACAAAACATGCAGGAATCATTGGATTCCCTAACACAATGAGAATGTTGCAGGACTTGAAAACCAGCAGGAATCATTGGATTCCTTGAGATGAAAAATTGTTTCAAAACTTCAAAAACTTGCAGGAATTTTGGGATTCCTGGCCCATAACTAATGGACAATAGATTCCTTTTGGACTATTTATAGGACTTATGGACATGTATAAATCCTCATGTTGATTCATATTATTTGTTACATCACTACTAGCCTTTGTTACTATGTGCTAATGTAATTGATATAATTATGTGTAATACCTCCCATATTGATGGATTTGTGTATGCCTATTTTAAGAGTGAACCCCTTCAGAAACCCGCTAATCTGATTTGATTTCCCATTTCCTTTGGTGTTTTCATCTACTTTCCTGAGCAGTCAGGGAGGGAGTGATCACCTTCTTTTTATGGTCTTATCACCCCTTTTTTGAGAAGTCAGAGAACCTCCTTTTTAGGGTTCTCATCTCCTTGAGAAGTCAGGGAGGTCATGACCATCTGTGTTCTAAATCAGGGGTCCTCAAACTACAGCCCATGGGCCAGATGCAGCAGCTGAGGACGTTTATCCCCCTTATCCAGGGCTATGAAGTTTCTTTATTTAAAGGCCCACAAAACAAAGTTTTTGTTTTTACTATACTCTGGCCCTCCAACAGTCTGAGGGACAGTGAACTGGCCCCCAATTTAAAAAGTTTGAGGACTCCTGTTCTAAATCAAAAGAAAGCGGGAGATGTTGGGATTCTTACAAGGTACTAAGTCAGTGGAATTGATAGAGACAATAGTTATCTAATTTAGCATGGTTCAGTATGATTGATCTGATCCTATGAGGAGATGCTATGGGCCAGAACTTGAAACAAGGTATTAAGTGGAATTGAGGAAACAATGGTTAAATCTAATTTAGCACTGATTTAATCCTATAATGAATAATGGTTTCCTCATGATATAATGATTGGTGTATACTCAGTGTATAGCATATAAGCAAGAAGCTCTCAAAGCCAGAGCCAGAAGCCCACTAGAAGCTCTGAGCCACAGCCAGGATTCAGTTGAGGAGATTCATAAGCTAGAGAAGGCAGGCCTCTCAGAACCAAGGAGAGAGATAGGCCTCCAGAAAGCTAACTGGGCTGCAGGAAAGGAGACAAGACTTGGAAGGAGACAATAAAGGATTTGGACTTTAATACCTATCTGCATTTGGGGTGATCACTGAACTGAAACTAAGGCTGCCTCCAGAAGTCTCCCAAGAAACCTGCTCCCAGAGAACAATATATTTTGGAGAAGAATATTACACAAGGTAATCTTGGAAGGCTTTTTAATGCTTTGATAAAATCCAAGAATCATGAGTCTACGGCACTGACCAACTTTTCCAGTCTAGTAACTCCTTCTAGAGAGACAGTAAAATTAATCTGGCATGACCTAATCTTGATGAACCTCTGCTGGTTCTCAGTGATTGTTATTTTCCTTTGTAAGTGCCCATAAAACAGTCCTTTACCAATGTGTCGTCTGGAGTCAGATTGTTTTTTATTGAAAGATAATAGGGAAGCACAGAAGCTTCTTGAGCAAGGGAGTGACCAGTCCACCACTTTTCTTGGCCACATATCCTGCTGGTGACATTCTTTACTCCACTTACAAAACTCCTCTTGACAATGGGCTTCAGTTTACTCATGCTCGTCAAAGACCTGTTCATTGCCCTTTAAGCAATCTACAAGAGTTCAGCCTCACCAACTACACAGGAAAAAAAAAAAGGAACAAATAGACAAAAGATGCCTATAGAGTTGAGCCTTATTCCACATATCTGGCTTGTGATTTTTCCCAGTGGCAGCTCAAGTGATCTCTGGGACCCTTTGTGATGTGGGGGCTTTCCTGGAAGAGCTGGACTTTGGGAGATGTGGAGCATTTAGGCAAGCAGAAAGGGGAGCAGGAATCATCTCAATAAGGCACAGAGGAAGGATGTCCATGGACAACATGGACAACAAGACCCCCTATGGCCAGAGCTCTCTTCCCCCATCCCCTGCCTCAGTCCTACCACCTCTTAAGTATGACTTGGGCAAGATGGTAAAGGGCCTGGAAGTCAGGATAAGGGAAAAGGGCAGAAGGTTTTTGAGGATGGGAGTAGCAGACAAAGGCAGAATGAATGGTCATTCCTATGGTCTTTGCACAGAGAATAATACAAAGAGAGTCTGAACTGCTGGTGACTTCTTGATTGTCTTTTCTTGAAATTCTCCCCATGGTCTTTATTGGTCATTTGCCATTGTCTTCCCCAGGAAACTTCTCTAGATTCAAAAGGAGATGCTTGACTTTGTCTTTAAATCAAACTCATTTTTATTCTCACTGATTGACCAATAACAGGACCCAGCCCAAGTCTCACTTGCTCATTGTTTGGGTTTGGATGGCTCAGATTGAGTGTAAACAGCAATTGTTTTGGCTCTTGCCAACATCTCTGAAAGTCCTCCCTCCCTCCCTCCCTCCCTTCCTTCCTTCCTTCCTTCCTTCCTTCCTTCCTTCCTTCCTTCCTTCTTTCCTTCCTTCCTTCCTTCCTTCCTTCCTTCCTTCTTTCCTTCCTTCCTTCTTTCCTTCCTTCCTTCCTTCCTTCCTTCCTTCCTTCTCTTCTTCCTTCCCTCATTTCTCTCTCTTTCTTCCTTCCTTCCCTCTTTCGTCTTTCCTTCCCTCCTTTCTCTCTCTTTTCCTTCCTTCTTTCTCTTCTTCCTTCCCTCCTTCCTTTCTTTCTCTTTCTCTCTCTGGCTCTTTTTTTCTTTCTTTTTCAAATATTATCTCATTTGATCCTTACAACAGCCTTGGGAGGTAGGTGCCAATGCTCTATCTACTGTGCCATCTAGATGCTCCAAATGATTCTTTTGAATAAGCAGACTAGGCCATTTTTTGCTGCAATTCTTACCTAGCCTTTAACCTCTGAATGGGTGTTGCGTCAGACAAATTGAGATCTGGGAAAGGCCTTAGCGTCATCTGGAGTCTCCCACTGGAGTCATCTCTAATCATCTTGACTTGAGTCTTGCCAGTGAATTCTGATGATTCTGGATGACAGAGTGAGACTGGTGACTGCACAGCTCTGCCTCTCTTAAATCTAATTCACTTGCAAGTTAAAACATCGCCTAACTGATGTCATTGGCCCTCTTCAAGATTGAAGGGTGAACAACAGTCTTTCTGCAACCAATCCTTTGGAGCTTTTAAAATAATCTCTATTGAGGGCAGTGAGTTGGTTTAGTGGATAGAGCACCAGCCCTGAAGTCAGGAGAACCTGAGTTCAAATCTGACCTCAGACACTTAACACTATCTGTCTATGTGACCCTGGGCAAGTAAATACTTAACCCCAATTGCCTCAGCAAAATAAATAAATAATAAAATAAAAGAATCCCTGTCAGCTTTATTGTCCTTTTCTTCCCAAGGACCATTTTCACTTCCTTAAATAGCACATAATGGGGACTATGGTGTTTGATGGAGAGGTACTGTTATTACCCATCACTGTAGAATTCTGGTAGATCTAGTTGGTTTGGGTCTATTTGCTGTCTTCCCAGTTTAATCTATAAATGTTCTTAGGGTAATCTGACTTCAGTCCTAGATTAATGCAAATTCAATCTCCCACCCACCGATTCCTATCTTAGTTTACTCAATTGTAAATTGAGGGGGGATAATGGGGATAATAATGGCCCTACCTCCCATAGCTGTTCTGAGGATTAAATGAGATAATATTGGTAAAAGTTCTTAGCACAGTTCCTGGAACATACTAGGTGCTTTATAAATGCTTATTTCTTTCCCATTCACACTTAGCAGATATGATAATAAAGTAATGGAAACATTAACATATAAAGGGTTGAAATTCGAGTTAATGCATTAAGTCGGTCGGAGCACTTAGGGCTAATTACTGATTGGACAATACTCTATAAGCATATGCTTGGGAAATGGCCCTTCCCACTATTCTATGCTGGCTCCATAACTGGTGTATACAGAGAATTATAGGAGGGACTAGGGGGTGGAGTAAGACTAGCCAGAGTCACTTCTGGGCCAGATGAAGAGGAGAGGTCTTGGAGATCCTGTGTCCATCCAATTCAATCCTACCTCTAAAGATCAAGAATAAAGACCAAGGACTTTTGCTTATCCTGGCTCCAGCTGATTTTAAGGTATCCAGGGTGCTAACTTTGTCTTCACATTAATATGAATAAATAGTAATAGGAATGATCAGACAGACATGGGGAAAAGCAGAAAAGAACGTATTGTGAAAGCTGAAGAATGTGATCCCAAAAGCAGAGGGAAGTGAATGCTGGGGAGGAAGGGAGAGTATTAAAAGTTATCTAGAGTTCAAGAAGGCAAAAGACCAGAAAAAGGACATTAGATTCGGCATTTATGATTGACTTGCGGATATCTTCCTCTAGCAGCCTTGGAGGACATAGCCAATTAAACAGCACCAAAGTAGACCTCATCTTTTCTCCCTCTGAAGCCACCCCACTTCCAAACATCCAGATTTCTAGTAAGGATACCACCATCCTCCTACTCCCTTGGGTCTGGTCCATTTTCCACTCTTCTTTCATAAACTTCAAATCCAATCACTCACCAAGTCTGGTGGAATTTACCTTCCCAACATCTTTTCTGACACGTGTACCATTCTCTCTACTCACACAGACACAGCCCAGCTTATTTTTCCATCTTATTCTAAGCTCTACCCTCTCCAGTTCAGCTTTCACAAAGCTGCCAATATTTACTTCCCAAAACACAGCTCTGATTACATTACTCCCCTTCTCAAAAATCTTTAGCACCTCCCTTTGCCTTTGGGATAAAGTAAAAACTGCTCGACCTGCTATCAAAAGATCTCTATAATATGACTGTGGTGTACCTCTCCAGTCTTTTGTCATATTCTTATATAACAAACTTCACAACTCTCCTATAATATTCAGGGTTTTCCTCACAGAGGGATCTTCTGAAAGCTATTCTAGGACTGAGCTGTTAATTATAGGTAAGTATCCACTCAAAATCATTGTTGATTTGTCTCCTAAGGACACAATTCAAAGCAATCCATTTCAGTAATGAGAATAGCAAGATAAGGCACAAGAAAGAAGTGGCCAGTGGGAGAGTGGGTACATATAGAAAACACAGGTGACCAGAGGTCACATATAATTGGGGCTACTCCTGCCTATGACCCTACTGTTTGTTTCCACAATGGTAAAATGCCATTACTCAGTTAACTACTTTTTTTTTTTACTGAGCTGGGATCCTCTGCTGCTTTTCTTATTCATTCATTCATTTATCTATCTATCTATTTATTTGTTTGTTTATTTATTATTTATTTTTTCTTGGAGGGTCTTATGAGCATGTTGAGCGATTGCTCTCTGCTGCCATCTATTGGTATTGGGTAGCTATGCAGTTTCTGGCCCAGTAGGAAGTAGGGGTCTATCAGCTCCTTTAGCTCATAGCCCAAACCCAACTAGTTGTGTTAAGCCTGATAAGCTGAAGAAGCCTTTAGATATTTGTTTATCTTTAGATACTCCATTTCTGTCTCTCTAAACTCGTTTCTTATCTCTTGCTATTATCTTACTTAGGATAAGAAAAAGCTTTTCTACTCCTTTCTACTTCCATCATCCATATCTTAGGTCCCTGCAAATCTCACCCTGGATCAAGACTGAAGGAGGCTAGATGAAATTAGCCCCTTTACTTGACAATAACAAACAAATGGCGCTATAGTTACTGGTTTTCTCTTAGTGACTTTTTTTAAATTGGGAAGATCTGAGATTTTTCCCTTATCTTTGATATTTTTCCCTCCTTCAGATATCTTGAGAATTAAATCCCTCAAAACCCTCACAATGGTTTTGTCTGCGGCTTTGATCTACTCTGCTAGTTCAGGACTGGATGATAACAGGTTTATATAGAGCTGTTTATCCTTCCTTTTAGAAGGCCAATGATATCATGGGGTGATCTCTTGACTTGTGTGTAAATTGGATTTTAAGTGAGACAAGGTTGTACAAAGTTATCAGTCTCACTCTCTCTTCTAGAGTCATAGAAATCCTGTGGGAAGACAAAAATAAAAATGACTGTTAATGACCTGGGATGTAGTGGGTGACCTTGTCATCTTCAAGTTTTGACCCAGTTGTAAGCACTCTATAGCCCCTGCTTCCATTGTCTTCACAACGGTTGAAACAAAATTGTTCTCATCTGCCCATTGCACCAGAATTCTTGCTATGGTTGGAGTAGACATCCTATTAACTCACCAATGGGTTTGAAGAAAAACTCTCCTCTCAACCTGATTTACCCCATTTGCTAAGATAATTTTACTGAAATGTGGCTGCTTCATATGCTACAGCCTGTGGGAACCACTAGTGAGAGTTGGGACAGATGGACACCAAAGGTATACAGGAAGCCCTGAAAAGGCCTCGGCCTCAAAAGAAAGTGCCAGTCCTCCTGAACTAGCAGAGTAGATCAAAGCTTCAGATACCAACATTGTGAGGGTATTGAGGGATTTAATTCTCAAGATATCTGCTTGCCATCTAGGGGAGGGGGTGGAGGGTGGGAGGGAAAAATCGGAACAGAAGTGAGTGCAAGGGATAATGTTGTAAAAAAAAATTACCCAGGCATGGATTCTGTCAATAAAAAGTTACTATAATAAAAAAAAAATTCTCAAGATATCTGAAGGAGGGAAAAATATCAAAGATAAGGGAAAAATCTCAGATCTTACCAATTTAAAAAAAGTCACCTAGAAAATCAGTAACTATTGACCTATATGTTTATTTTTAAACAAACTCACACACACATTTATCTCCCAAATTGGGTCACTCCCTCAACTTGCTTTCATACTTACAGTTTGGACCTCCAGAGGGAAGCTGCTACTTTGAATTCTAGGAGTAATCATCTGAGGGGTTACCCTTCCCACTGTAGCTCGTGGGCCCAATGTGTTTAATATTTATAATCAGTCAGTGGGCTTAACCAGACCTCAGTAAAATTATTTGCTAAGTTGGATGGTAAGAAAAGTAGGTACAAAACACCACTTATAAATCTGGGGGTGAATTCCCCAGATAGTATCCATATGTGGAATCAATAGAACAGTGGAATCAGAGTCAGCTAGAAAGCAAACATATAGAGAGCTGGTCCCCAAATTGGGAAGGCCTGAGTTCAAATCCCGGCAAGTGATTTCACTTCTTTGGATCTTTTGTTTTCCATCTGGAACATGGTGATAATAAGCGCAGATGTCAGATACACAAATGGTAAAAGCAACTCACAATCTCTAGTACTCATTAGTGGAGTTTTCACACAGTTTCCCTTGAATGCACTCTCTGTTGAGTAGATTGCTCAGATGGGCTCCCCAGTTTTTGCAAGGTGGTTCTTGACTTCCAGGGGTACCTCTCTGAATCTGCTTCCTCTTTTCAGTATGTAGAAGGAAAACTATTAATACTACTACTTTACCAGTCTGCCTGAAATAGTTTTGTTTAGTTTATCATTCATCTATTCTGTGAGCCATTTCTAATTACTTCTTTACATTCTGAGACTATCTAAGCTGACACATGGAAGGAAATCCTCTCCCTTATATCCTCTTCCCCTTCCCTCCCCCGCCCTCTGCCAGATAAAACATTTATTGTCCCCATCAAATCAACCAGGATGCTATTGGCAATGCCCACAGTTCCACATTCTGGCTAGTTCTCTAGGGACTTGGGAAGGTTCAAGTACTGCGCTTCTGAGTACCTTCCTCAGTGCCACGTACTACGGTCTCGACAAAGTCAATGTTGGACGATTCACAAACAATCCAGAAATTAATATTCTTTCTTCCGTCCAAATACATACGATGACATGATGTAACACAGGTCTCATTTTGCAACATTCTTATAGGTCACTTCCTGTCTTGACACTTCCAAAGGTCATCTGTGATTATCTCAACTAAGGTGGAACAGAGAACTCCCTTACATAAGAATATTCCACCCATGTCTCCTGGGCATCTTTGATATGAATCTCACAAAGGAACCAGCAGAACTTTTCAAGGGATATTCCAGAGCTGACCCACATCTTTACCATCATATCACTGACTGAAAGATGTAGAGAGCACAAGAATCCACGGTATTTATACTTTCCTGGCTAATAAATAATAAAAATAAATAAATAAATAATAAAAAGGCCTTTGACTTGGCAAAGCAAAATGTCACCTGAAGACTTTTTTCCCAATAAGATCTCTCCTGTGCATACGTCAAAATTATGTAAGATTTCTTGAAAGTTACAACAGAGATAACCTTGTTCAGGGACTCTTTGAGCATTAATATCAAGTGACACGTCAAACAGAGTGAAATATGCTTGCCAGAGGTGGTTGCTACTGTCTTGGAGAAGATCCAGGAAAGAGTCGGCTAGGAAACAACGTGTATAGCGAGCTGGTTCCGAAATTGGAAAGACCTGAGTTCAAATCCGGGCTCAGACACGTACTAGTTGTGTGATCCTGGGCAAGTCACTTCACTCTGCTTCAGTTTCCTCATATGTAAAATGAGCCGGAGAAGCAAATTGACAAAACATTCCAGTATATATGCCAAGAAAGTCCCAAATGGGGTCACAGAGGCAGACACGACTCAGTGACTGAACAACCTATAAAAGGACAATGGAGAGAGAGGTAGAGGGCAAATAACAATCAATCAATCATTCATTCAACAAGCATTCATTAGGCACTTGATGTTTGCTAGGCACTGGGGTTACAGAAGCAAAAATGAAATAGTCCCTGTCCTGAAAAAGTTTTCTTTCTGTCAATGAAGTCAACATGTATATATATAAATGTACACAAATGTATACAGTGTATGCAAAATGTGTTACACTGATAAAAACATTTCCATGCAAACATCAATACAGGGTAATGCTTTAGGGAGGGGATTGTACTAGCATTTGGGGCATCAGGAAAAGAATCATGTAGAAGGTGGAGTGAAGGAAGCTGGGGGTCTAATTAAGGTACAAGAAGAGCAGAGTACGTGCCAGTGCTGAGAGACAGCTCCACAAAGGCACTGGGGTGGAGGGTAGAGGAGGAGGAGTGGAGTGCATGGATGAGGAGCAGCAAGAAGACCAGCTTGGTTGGATTGCAGAGTGCAGGCAGGGGAGTAACTCAGACTAAAGAGTTTGAAATCTTAAAGAACAGCTATTTGTATTTGACTCTAGAAGTAATAGAGAATCACTAGAGTTTACCAAAAGGCAGCTAGGGGTGCCTAGAGCTCGGGAGTTCAAATCCGAACTCGGACGCTCACTAGCTGTGTGACCCTAGGAAATTACTTCTTGTTTGCCTTAATCCACTGGGTAAGGAAATGGCAAACCACTCTAATACCTTCGCCAAGAAAGTCCCAAATGAGTAGAACTTGACTGAACAACAACAGGGTAACCAGATGAAAATGTCTAATAGGCAGCTGATGGCCCAGGCCTAGAGAATAAAGAAATGAGGAACTTGGGGGAAATGTCAGAGTGAAGGATGCTAACAAGAACACGTATGATTGAACGAGATGAACCACTCACGTGGCACAGGTGAGGGTGAGCATTTGGACAGATCACATACTTAATACCAAAAATAATAGAAGCTAGTGTCCATAAGATACGTTATGACTTGCAAAGATTTTTGCAGAGAAATAGTATTTTACTTGATCTAATAGGCTCCTCATTTTTTCAATCTTTTATTTTTCCAATTATTTGTAAAAAAATTTTTATCCTTTTTTTTTAAAATTTTAAGTTCTAAATTTTCTCCTCTCCCTCCCTTCCCCCCTTATTGAGAAAACAAGCAATTTGGTATAGATTATGCATGTGAAGTCATGCAAAACATATTTCCATATTAGTCATATTGTGGGGGAAAAAAACTAAAGACTCTTCCAATAAAGGCTCCAAGAAAAATAAAGAAAAATGATTCTTCGGAGCTCATCAGTTCTTTCTCTGGAAGTGGATAGCACTTTTCATCATGGGTCTTTTGGAATTGTCTTGGATTATTGTTTTGCTGAGAAAGAGCTAAATCATTTACAGTTGATCATTGTACAATATTGCTGTTATTATGTGTAATGTTCTCTTAGTTCTGCTCACTTCATTTTGCATAAGTTTATATAGATCTTCCCAGGTATTTTTTTTTTTGAAAGCATCCTGCTCATCATTTCTTATAACAATTTTATACCACAATAAGAATGTTATGGAATATTATTGTTTTGTAAGAAATGACCAGCAGGATGATTTCAGAGAGGCCTGGAGAGACTTACAGGAACTAGTGCCAAGGGAAATGAGTGGAACCAGGAAATCATTATACATGGCAACAAGAAGACTATCGAGGATCAGTTCTGATGCACGTGGCTCTCTTCAACAATGAGGTGATCCAAACCAGTTCCAACTGTTCAGTGATGAAGAGAGTCATCTACACCCAGAGAGAGGACTATGGGAAATGAGTGTGGATCACAACATAGCATAACTCTTTCTGTTTCATTTTTGTTTTCCTTCTCAGGCTTTTTTTTTTTCTCTCTAGATCCCATTTTTCTTGTGCAGCAAGATAACTTATAAATATGTATACATATATTGTATTTAACATATACTTTAACATATTTAACATGTATGGGACTACCCGCCATCTAGGAGAGGGGGTGGGGGGAAGGAGGGGAAAAGTTAGAACAGAATGTTTTGCACGGGTCAATGCTGAAAAATTACCCATGTATCTGTCTTGTAAATAAAAAGATATAATAATTTTTTA
Source organism: Sarcophilus harrisii (assembly GCF_902635505.1). Classification (NCBI taxonomy): domain Eukaryota; kingdom Metazoa; phylum Chordata; class Mammalia; order Dasyuromorphia; family Dasyuridae; genus Sarcophilus; species Sarcophilus harrisii. The sequence goes on along the minus strand of NC_045430.1, from coordinate 7,193,366 downwards.
AAAAAGTGTACCACAACTTGTTCAAATTCCCCAAATGAGAGACATCCCCTCAATTTCCAATTCTTTGCAACCACAAAAGAGCTGCTACAAATATTTTCATACATAGAGGTCTTTTTCCTTTAAAAAATCTTTTTTGGATACAGACCCAGTGGAGACACTGCTGGATCAAAGGATATGCACAGTTGGATAGCCCTTTGGACAAAGTTCTAAATTGCTCTCCAGAATGGTTAGCTCAGTTCACAACTCCACCAAGAGTGCATTAGTATCTCAATTTTCCCATATCCCCTCCAACATTGGTCAATTTCCTTTTCTGTCACATTAGTCAATCTAGTGTGAGGTGATACTTCAGAGTTGTTTTAATATGTATTTTATAATCAATAGTGATCTACAGCATTTTTTCATATGAGTATAGATAGCTTTAATTTCTTCAACTTCCTGTTTATATCCTTTAGCCATTTATCAATTGGGGAATGGCTTGTATTCTTATAAATTTGACTCAGTTCTCTACACACCTGAGAGGTGGATACTATTGTTCTCAATTTGCAGCTGAGGAAACTGAGGCAGAGAGAAGTTACGTGACACGTCCATGGTCATACAGAGTAATGTTAGAGGCCAGATTTGAACTCAAATATTCTTGATTCCAATCCAGTGCTCTAGTCCCTGTGACACCTAGAGGCTTCATCAATTTTCAGAGAAAGTAAGAAAGTAGTTATAAAGTTCTGCTTCATATTTAAATCTCTGTTCCTGTTCCTCTGTTCTCTGCTTCATATTTAAATCCTGTTGCTTTTAATGGTTGATTTCCTTGTGTGAAAGAAACAAATAGCTGTCTTATAGCTAGCTGTTCTGCTTCAGACAACTAGGTGGCACAGTGGGTAGAGAACTAAGCCTGGAGTCAGGAAGATCTGAATTAAAATCCAGTGTCACTTAGTTGGGTGACCTTGCCCAAGTCACTTAACTAATGTCTACCCCAATTTTCCCAATTGTAACAGGAGGAAGATAGTAATATTTGCCTCCTTTAGTGCAGATGACATCGTGAGATTGTTGGGAGGATCAAATAACAATATTTGTAAAGTTCTTGGCACATAGTAGGTGCTATAAAAATACTATCATTAGTAGTACATTGAGTATCTTTTCTACTTCCTTTGGGGAAGGAGGGAACATTAACATAGCCCAAGTTTTAATTAATTCTCCAAGGCACTCCAGGGGGAGGGCACAAACTGCTAAAGGTTGATTCTGCTCTTCAGAGAGAAACTTGTTCACTCCTGTGGATTCAGAGCTAGAAGCCTCTTTAGAAGAAGCAGACAAATGCTTCGCCTTCCCAGGGCCCAGAAGTGGCCCAATTTCAAGCATTTCCTATATATTTGAATATACTTAGTTATTTACATGTTGTCTCCTCATTAGAATGTGAGCTCTTTGAGGGTAAGAATCTTTTGTTTGTTTGTTTTTTGGTCTCTTTTTTTTAATCCACTCTGCCTGGTACAGTATAATGAGCACATAATGAATCTTTTTAAAACTTTTACTTTTGAAAATCAACAAGCATTTAATGTCTCTAGTTGAGAAAAAGTAATAAAAATTCATTCAAGCAATCAAATTCATGTAATTAATTATGTTAAAAATGTCTTTTTCATGATGAGCAGGATGATTTCTTTTTTCTTTCTTTCTTTCTTTTTTTTGGCTGAAGCAATTAGGGTCACACAGCTAGGAAGTGTTAAGTGTCTGAGAGCAAATTTGAACTCAGGTCTTCCTGACTTCAGGGCTGGTGCTTCATCCACTGAGCAGGCTGATTTCAAAAAAGCCTGGAAAGACTCCTATGAAGTGATATTGAATGAAGTGAACAGAACCAGAAGAACATTATACATAGCAACAAGATTAGGTGATGATTAACTGATTAGGTCGTTGTGGCTCTTCTCAACAATGCAGTGATTCAAGGCAATTCTAATAGAATTGGGAAGGGAAATGTCATCTGCATCCAGAGAGAGAATGATGGAGACTAAATGTGGATCCGAGAATAATATTTTTACTTTTTAAAAATTCTTTTTCCTCATAGTTTTTAACCTTTTGTTCTGATTTTTCTTGCACAACATGACAAATATGGAAATATGTTTTAAGAGATTGTACATATTTGACCTATGTCAGAGTACTGGCTGTCTTGGGGTGGGAGGAGGCAAGAGACGGAGTGAGAAAGCTTTGGAACACAGACTTACAAAAATGAATGTTGAAAAGTAGATATATATATTGGGGAAATAAAATAATATTTTTTAAAAATTAAATTTTAAAAATTTAAAAATTACATTAAAAAATGTAAGCTCCTTGAGGGAAGGGCCTGCTGCATCAGTCTCACCTTCCCCATAGTAATAAATAAAAGGACTGAATTTAGGAATGATTGGTGTTGAGGTCAAGCTGTTCTGCTCCCTGCTGATCGCGGAGAAGCAGCTTGAGGCGGGGAGAGGAGCAGCTGCCCATTTCAGGTTCCTGGGAAGTGGCGGGACCTCAGGAAAGGGACGGCAGGCTCGGGCCCAGGAAGGCACAACAGTGCGGCAGGCTCGAGGCGGGGGGTTAATGGGCGGGGCGCTGTGCAAGACCGAGAAGGGGGAAGCGGTGACTGCGGAGGGTGGTGAGAGACCAAGGAGGGGAACTGAGCCCAGAAAGGTGTGTGGGAGAGTCCAGATTGGGAGGGGACAGTCTAGGGCCTGGGAGCTGGGGGGAAGTGGGGGGGCCCTGGGCCGTGGTGGAGTGTCCGAGTCCAGGAAAGGGCCTGGGGAGCGGGGAGACCCTGAGGCAGGAAGGGGGTTCCAAGCCCAGGAAGGGGGGAGGGGTCCAGGGCCTGAGGTTTGGGGGGGGGGAGAGCTCCTGAGACAGAGTGGGGATCCGAGTCCGGGGAAGTGGAGCGAATAATGGGAGGCGGCCTTGGGCGCGGAGCCTGGGACCCCGGGGGTGCGCGGAGATCGGAGGGCGTCCAGTCCTTGTCCCAGCGGGAGGATCTGCGGGGGGGGGCAGGGCGGGGGAGGGCGTGGCCTCATTCAACTGGCCACGCCTCTAAGTCTGCGACCGCCCACGCTCCCTCGACACGCCCCCGCGGGCCCCGGCCTCCCCAGCGGCGCCCAAGCAGGGTGAGGGCGGGGGCTTCCTCCCCGTGGCCACGCCCCCCGGCCGAAGCCTCCCCAATGGCCCGCGGGCGGCGGAGGCGGGGGGCGGGGGGCGGGCGCGCCCCCGGCAGGGCACGCCGACGCCGTCGCGGGCGCGCGCACGCACGCCGGGAGGGAGGGACCGGGGGAAGATGGCGGCGGGAGCCGCTGGAGCCTCATCCTCCGCCGGGGCCCGAGAGCGCGGTCGGGGCCGGGGCCGGGGCCGAGGCCGGGGCCGGGGCCGAGGGGCCGGGCCCGGGCCGTGAGCGCGCAGCCGCCTCGCCCGTCCGCCCGCCGCCCGCCCGCCATGGCCCGGCTCGCCGACTACTTCGTGCTGGTGGCCTTCGGGCCCGGGCCGCGCGCCGGTGAGTGGGGGGCCGCGGGGCGGGGGGAGGGGAGGGCGGGGGGCGGGGCGGCGTTCAGTGCCCCGCGGGCTTCTCCTCCTCCCCCCGCCCCGCCGCGGACGGCGCCCTGCGCCCGAGCCCGCTGCCCTGCCCCCAGGCACAGATGTCACCCTGCATCCCGGAGGAGCGGCCTTGCCCCCTCTCAGCCGCGGAGCTCGCCCTGCACGCCCAAATCTGCGGCCCTGCCCCCTTAGCCGCAGAGGTCACTGGGCCCCCAACGGCCGCCTTACCCTTTCAGCTGTGTGTCACTCTGCCCCAATCCGCCGCCCTGCTCCTCCCCGAGGTCAGTCTGCACCCCTAAAAGCAGCTCCCCGTGCCCTCCTACAAATGTCGCCCTGAACCCCCGAATCAGCTGGTCCGCCCCTCTCAGCTTGTGAGGTCACCCTGAACCCCCAAATCAGCTGGCCCGCCCCTCTCAGCTGCAGGTGTCACTCTGCACCCCTAAAAGCAGCTTCCCCGTGCCCTCCTACAAATGTCACCCTGAACCCCCGAATCAGCTGCCCCGATTCTCTCAGCTTGTGAGGTCACCCTGAACCCCCAAATCAGCTGGCCCGCCCCTCTCAGCTTGCGAGGTCACCCTGAACCCCCAAATCAGCTGCCCCTATTCTCTCAGCTTGCGAGGTCACCCTGAACCCCCGAATCAGCTGGTCCGCCCCTCTCAGCTGCAGGTGTCACTCTGCACCCCTAAAAGCAGCTCCCCTGTGCCCTCCTACAAATGTCACCCTGAACCCCCAAATCAGCTGCCCCTCTCAGCTTGCGAGGTCACCCTGAACCCCCAAATCAGCTGGCCCGCCCCTCTCAGCTGCAGGTGTCACTCTGCACCCCTAAAAGCAGCTTCCCCGTGCCCTCCTACAAATGTCACCCTGCACCCCCGAATCAGCTGCCCCGATTCTCTCAGCTTGTGAGGTCACCCTGAACCCCCAAATCAGCTGGCCCGCCCCTCTCAGCTGCAGGTGTCACTCTGCACCCCTAAAAGCACCTTCCCTCAAAAATGTCACCCTGAACCCCCTCTCAGCTGCAGGTGTCACTCTGCACCCTTAAAAGCAGCTTCCCTGTGCCCTCCTACAAATGTCACCCTGAACCCCAAAATCAGCTGCCCTGCTCCTCAGCTGCAGGTGTCACTCTGCACCCCTAAAAGCACCTTCCCTCAAAAATGTCACCCTGAACCCCCGAATCAGCTGCCCTGCTCCTCAGCTGCAGTGTCACTCTGCACCCCTAAAAGCAGCTTCCCTCAAAAATGTCACCCTGAACCCCCGAATCAGCTGCCCTGGTCCTCAGCTGCAGGTGTCACTCTGCACCCCTAAAAGCAGCTTCCCCGTGCCCTCATACAAATGTCACCCTGAACCCCCAAATCAGCTGCCCTGCTCCTCAGCTGCAGGTGTCACTCTGCACCCCTAAAAGCAGCTTCCCCGTGCCCTCCTACAAATGTCACCCTGAACCCCCAAATCAGCTGCCCCGATCCTCTCAGTGGCAGATGTCACTCTGCACCCCTAAGTCAGTTACGTGGGTCACCCTGCATTCCCAATCAGCTGTGCTGCCCCTCTCAGCTGCAAATGTCACAGTGTCCCCAAAATCTGCACAGGTCACTGCACCCCCAAACCCACCACAGAGGTAGCCTGCGCCCCCAAATTGCTGCCCTCCCCCCTCAGCGACAGCCGTTACCCTGTGCCGCCAAGGTTGGCTCGGCCCCGATGTGCCCGGCCCCCGGCTGTCCTCTCCCTGGCGCTGCAGGTGTCGCCCTGCATCCCCAGACTAACTCCGGCACCTGTTTGCTGCAGAGGTTGCTCCCCCAGGCCGGGCCCTCTGCCCTCCTGGCAGCTCTGCTTCAGCTGCAAATGTCACTTTGTATCTCTGAGCCGGTGGCTCTGCTCCCCTGCTCCGGTGGCTCTGCTCCCCTGCTCCGGATGTCATCCCAGACCCCCAGCCGGCTACTCTGTCACCCTCCCCGAACCGTGTTCCCCAAACCCCCAGACCGGTGGGGGGCGGGGAGCCTCTCACTGCCAGCCTTTCTTAGGGCCTGCTCTGTGGCGGGTGCCAGGGAGAAGGCTGGGGACTGGCAGGGACCTGTGCCAGGGTGAGCCGTGCCAGGCGTAGCAGAGGCGGCGTTCGGACCCGGGATGGGTGGCTCAGGGTGAGGGGAAGGGGCCACATGCGCCCAGAGAAGTAAACATGAGGCACCTCAAAAAGTGCAGTTCCTGGGGATAGGCCTGGCAGCAGCTGGGGGTGGCCCCGGCCCGAGCCGCCCCCAGGTGTGCTCTGGGAAGGCGTGTAAGGGCTGGCAGCCGGGGCTGGAGAGGGGGCGGAGGGACGGCAGTGCCCTGGGAGCCGGGGGGCTGCCGCGGATGATGCTGTTTGCCCGGTGACCAGGGGTCGCCTTTCCGGAGGCCCACCTGTGCAACCCCAGTGGTCGTGCCGCCCGCTGTTTCCTAGAGCGGTGCAAGGGTCCTGGGAGGACGGGGGTGGGAAAGTGGACACCAGGCCTTGGACAGATGCGAGGCACTTGGAACATTCCTCCTTTGGGCTGGAGGAGGTCAGAGGGCGAAGCCGTGTCTGTGTTGGAGCATCCTGGGAAGTTTTCCCAGAGAAAGCGGGCTTGGAGCCTTGACAATTGGCCAGACAAGGGATCCGGGAAAGAGCTCGGGGGGCGAGGAGGCAGCGTGGGCTGAGGCGGGCTGGGGTCCTTGGGGTCGGGGGGGGAAACACTGGGCGGGAGGATGCTCCGGCGGCAGGTGTGTGCCAGGAGGCTTTCCCCTGAGCAGAGAAGCTGCACATGGCATGGGGCCACACCGGAGATGCTGTGTCCTGGCCCGGGAGCCGGAGGGAGGCGGCTTGTGCATCTGGGGCGGTCGGTGCCAGCCCCGCTGGTGTGGGCCGACTGGGGGGCTCCACCCAAGAGTGCCCAGGCTGGCCGGCCTCCCTGAGGCCTGGGAACCCGCCTCCCTCCCCCTCCTTCCTGAGGGGACCCTCCTCTTGGGAGGGACTCCCCCAGGGGCCAGCATAGGAGAGAGGCCGGGGGCCCTTGGCTGCTGGGAGTGGGGAGAGCTGCCCAGAGCTGTCCTCGCTCTTGCATTAGCAAGCTCCGGGACTGTCAGAGGCTGCTCTGTGCCCACTGGCCTCTGCCACTGGGCCGTGATCCTGGCTGGCCCCTGGGCCCCAGGGGGTGATAAAGGCCCTGCCCCGAGAGCTTGGCACCCGGGGCTGGGGGAGGCAGGAACCGGGGACGAGGGTCTTGCCCTTCCTGGGGACCCTCCGTTTTCTGGCTGATGTCTCCCCTGCTCCTCGAGGGCAGAGGTTTGGGTCCCTGGGGCGCGGGGTGGGGGAGGGCAGCCTGCTGGCCCGGCAGGAGAGGCAGAGGCCTCGGGGCGGGCTTGGACCCCCTTCCCCTCCTTCCCATGTGGATCAGTGTCTGGCTGGGCTGGGGGAGCCCGGGAGGCTCAGTGCTTTGTGTTTTGGGGTCAGGGAGAGAGAGCTGGTTGTGTGCCCTGCAGGAGCTCCCAGTGTGGCGGGCCCCTTTCTAGGAGAGAGGCCCCTCCGCCAGCAGCTCCCTCTGGCCTCGAGCCGTCGGGGCCGCGGTGCCCGCCCCCCCCCCCCCCCTCCGGGCCGAGGCGGTCCCGGCTGCCCAGAGCTGGCCTTGGTTTCACCCTGCCCTCGGATGAGCCGGGCCGCATTCCTAGGCCACATCTGCTGTCCCCACCCAGGCTTCCGCCCTCTCGGGAGCAGGTCGGGGCTGTTCTGGAGGCCGGGTAGCTCCCTGCCCTCCCCACCCCATCGGGGCTGCTCTGGCACCCCGGCTCTCGGCTCTGTGGCAGGCACTGGTCCCCGGGCGGGCGGGGATGGGCCTGCAGGGGCGGCAGAGCCTGGCACTGCCTCGGGGGGCCCACCAGCAACACGAGGTGGCGGTTTGTGCTTTCCTTGGCCTGGTGCTCGGCAGGCGTGCAGAGGGGGAGGCAGCTGAGCATGGAGACTGGGGAGGAGGCCCGGGGCCTTCTGGGACTCGAGGCTCGCGTGTCTGTCTGTGTGGGGCCCTGACGTGGCCGCCTCACATCCGGGTCCCTGTGCTGGCTGAAGGGAGGAGGCACTTCCCCACCTGCCCCCAGGAGGGAGCCAGCCTCCTCCCCGGGTCCCCAGCGGGCCGCCACCCCGGTGACTCATGGCAGTACTGGTTGGAGCGGTCCCCTCTGGGGCAGGGAGGCCGGGAGCCGCCCCTCCCGCCCACTGTCCACACCTAGACAGTGATGGGGAGGGTCGCAGACCCCCACCCCCAGGGCCAGGTCCTCCTGGGGGCCTGGGTTCAGATCCCACTGCTGCGCTTCCCCGTCAATTAATGAAGGGCGGCTAGAGATGGTCAGATCTGCAGCAGCTCAGTGTGCCGGGGGCGAGGGGGCTGAGCCCTCTCTGCAAGTGGCCACGGGAGAAGTGAGTCAGGAGAGATAGGCAGGAAGCTAGAGCTCATCTCTGCGGTCAAGCCGAGCCCGGGGGTCCCTCCCTTCCAGGGTGCCGGGAGGGGTGGGCCGAGGGCACCGGGCTGAGGGGAAGTGAGGCGGCGCCGCGGGGGAAGTCAGGGAGGCCTCCAGCCGCCACAGTGCTCGGGGATTGACTGACAGGCGGCAGGGCGGGGAGGTGGGCTGGCCCACGCAGGCTCCAGCATTTATTAACCACCTGTTGTATGGGGAGCCCCAAACACCCTGTGGGAATCCCAAGGCTCAGCCTTGAAGCTCGTGGGAGACTGTGGCGGCCCAGTCCTGACTGTGCTTCCACCTAAGTCCTGAGCGTAGCAGCGGGGGACTGGCCAAGGCTGGAGGGCCTGGCAGAGATGGGAGCTGACTTGGAATGAGGGAAGAGTGGGCCAGAGAGCGAAGGTTACAGGGGGGCTGAAGTGGGCTTGGGTAACTGCCTTCTGCCTCTAAATCAGGGGGTGGGGGGAGTTGGCAGGGTGGGGATGGGGGTAGAGCTTTGGGAGGAGGAAGCAGCCTGTAGGGAGAGCTGGGGCTCAGGGGCTCAGCGCAGAATCGTCCGCCTCACCATTAGCTGGGGGTTTGGCAGCATCTCCTGGGATCCGCGTAGGAGAGGTCAGGTCACGTGTGCAGAGCAGCGGCTCAGTTGGGTGGGCTTGGAGCTGGCTGAGTGAGCAGCCAGGACCCCCAGTGCCGTCCTCAGTAATCAGAGTCAGCCTGGAAGGAAGAGGCCCATTGTGAGAACCTGGGTTTTCCCATCAGTCCCCTAGATGAACAAATAGACACCCCCTCCCCCCATCAGGGGCCCCGTGGCACTGGGAGAGGGGCCCACTCCCCAAGCCAATTTGGGCACGTGGGGTCACAAAAGTCTCCGTCACACACCCAAGACGGGAGGGAGACATCTCCCAGTGAGTTTTGGTGGCCCTTGGCAAGTCTGGCCATTGTAATGTGGACAGCCCAGAGCCTGCTGCGGGATCGAGGTCTCGGCGGGATCCTGCCGGCCTCTGCCCTGGTTCCCAAGCCCAGTGCTGGATGAGGCTGGAGGCTCAAGAGGAGGCCATCGAGAAGAGGCCGGGCTCTGAGCCAGGGCCCAGCAGAGATGGGAGGCCTGGGACACCCGAAGGGCTCTCCTGGGGAGCAGAGGTCAGGCCTCCAGAGGCAGCCCCAGAGCAAGGAGGAGACGTTGAAAGACAGGTTTGGGGTCAGTTAGTCTGTAATTAGGGCTCTGCCAAGCTAAAGCGGGCTGCCCAACAGGGAGGGGAGGAGACGCGGCCCCCATCAGAAGAAACGTTTCCAGGGCAGGGGTGGGCTGCCAGGTGGGAGACTGGCTGTTCTGGGCGGCCTCTGAGACCCCATCCGCACTGAGATGCCCCGATTGTGCAGCAGAGGGTAAGTGAAATCCCCCCAAGCTTCCAACTGGAGCCCTCACGTGTCGGCCATTGGGGAATCGGGCCTCTCACAGGCCCCGGGAGAGGAGATGAGAGAGCGCCATGTTGCCAGAGGAGGTTCTGTGGGGCTGTGTCCAGCTGGGGAGGGAGGGGCCCCAGCCAGCTCTGGATGGGAATTGGCTGTTGTCCTGCTCCCGTTCTCCTGCCTCCCCTAGGGCTGTCCAGGAAGGAGAGTGCTTCTGCTTTTCCCCACCCTGTCCCCTACAGAGAGTTTCAGTCTCAGGTCCATGAGACCCCTTAGGAACGGGCCCGCCTCCCTCGCCTGTGCCTTGCCCGGGCTGCTGTGGCTCCCCCGGGCCCTGCTGGCCAGCCCCAGCAGTCCCCCCTGGTGGCTTCCCTGGCCCAGCAGAGTGTGGGAAACCAGGAAGCAGGTGGCCTCTGCCTTCCCCAACCTCTGCTCCTGCGTCCCGGGAGCCCTTCTCGGAAAGGAGCCCCCAGAGAGTTGTGGGCAGGACAGGCCCGGGTTGGGGCTCCATTCCCTGTCTCCCGGGCGTTTCCGGAGGGGTCCGGGGCCCAGAGCAGTGGGGTGGAGTTCGGAGCCAGGGTGGGGGCAGCGCACCCCTAGGGGACCCGAGCACATCCCTCTAGTGCTCTGGGCCTTGGGGCCCTCTGGGAAGTGATGGGCTTGGCCCCACCGCCCCTCCTCAGCTTCGGGAGCTGGGAGCTTCTGTGGCACTGACTCGGCCTCGGAGAGTCTGGTGTGAAGGACCTCTCCTTCCCCCCCCAGAGGAAGGACAAAGCACCCTACTGTGTCCAGGCTTGCTCACCACCGTGGGGAAACAAGGGCAATACAAGGACTGGAATAGAATGAGGAGGGGGCTCCCATGGGCACACTGGGTCCGGACTCCCAGTGGGATACAAGGATGGAAACGGTCCCGGGTTCAACACACAAGGAACAGCGTGGGGTCAAGGTCCCGGGCCCTGGGGTCATCTCGCCTTTATTGCCATCTCCATTGAGGAAATCCCATATGCTTCTGACCCATGGAGGGGGCCAGGACTCTGGGGCAGCCCCTCCTGCCTGGGTCCTCACTCCCTATGGCTGCATCTCTCCAGATGGGGGCAGAGGCACTGGTCAGGGCGCTTGGGGTCCAGGCCCTGGGCTGTCTGCCTCAGGGAGGTGGAGGTGATTGGACCTGCCCCATCCCTCCCTTAGGACCCCCCGCTTCAGCTAGCCTGGGGTAGCAGCTCCCCTGCTCCCCAGGAGCTGCCCCCTCCCCCCGACAATGACTTGAGGACTGGGCAGGGGCCTGTCTGCCTGAGGGGAGGAGGGTCACAGCAGGAGTCGAGGTGGGAGGCTGCTCCCGGTGAGGGGTGGTTTGTGAGGGGCCAGGCCAGGCCGAGCGGGGAAGACCCTGAGTGGGGAAGACTTGGGGCAGGAGGGCCTTTGTGGAGGCGTGAGAGCCCCTGGGCCGGGGGCACCTGTGAGGGGAGAGGAGGGTGAAGACAGGCCCTTGTCTGCCCCTCCTGCTTATGGCCCGCCTGCACGCAGCTGTCTGAAGCTTGTCTCTCTCACAAGAGACGGGGAAGGGTTCAGCCAGCGGCTGGCATGTAGTGAGCGCTCCCCTGTTTTCTAACCCGCTCAGCAAGGATGCCGCTATGATCACAGGCCTGAGACTGGCAAGGCGGGGAGTTCTCTTGTAAACGTGTCTCTGGGCCGTGCGCCCCGACGGGCCTAACGACCGTCGGGATGTAGTGCTGCGGGTCAGGGGAGAGGTCGCGGGCGTCCGGAGCTCTGGGGGTGCTGACATGGGGCATCCTGGGCCAAAGCCAGGCCCGCAGGCCAGGTTAGAGTCCCAAGAGCTGAGGGTTGGAAGGGATCTGACCAAGCTCTGGCCCAGGGTGGGGGGGGTGGGGGGGATGTACCTGAACCTCTGGGAAAGAGAGCCCCATTCTCAGATACTTCCTCGCCATAACCCTGGCTTCCCGTGCCATCTGCCTCAGTTTGCTTATCGGTAATAGTGGGGATGGCAGCAGCGCCCCGTCACACGGTTGGCGTGGGTCCCTTGGGGGAGTGTGCAGGAGGCCTGGAGGGTCACAGAACCAACACGTTTGGCTGGGCACCTGCTTGGGGCCTGTCAGAATGAACGTTCCCACTAAGCACGGGGCCGCCCGCTGGGCAGAACCATCGGCCACTCCTCCGCCTGCGGCCTCTCTGGGCTCGGGACCCCCAGCTCCTCCCATAGTTGTGCTCCCATAAGAACTTGGCCCCGAGCCCACCTCTCAGCTTGTGGAGGCCTCCCGAGCCCCCACTGCAGGGGGCGACGCCGTTTTGCCTGGGCTCTCTGGCTCCCCCACTCCCCTGGGCTATAGTGGTCTCGGACCATTAGTGTCCTGTGGGGGTGGCAGGACTGGCCCGCGGCCCCGGCCACACTGAGGCTCCCCTGGTGGCGCATTTACCAGTGGATGCCCTTTGGGGAGGAAGCTAGAGGACCCTCTAGTAAAGTGGGGGATGCTTAGATTCAAGCGGGACCTCAGCCACTTACTGGCCGTGCGAGTGCCCCCGAATCCCCTGGAGAAGGGCATGGCACACAGCTCCAGTGCCTTTGCCAGAGCAGCCCGTGGGGCATCAGCGTGCTCTGGTCCCCGGGGACACAGAGAGCCAGACTCGCCTGAACGAGGTGGGGAGACCTTGTGTGGGAGTGGGGGACCATCTTCTGCCCCACCCCGCCGGGGCTCTGTGCTTTTGTGGCGGCTCCGGAAGAGGGGAGCAGGAAGCTGAGGTTTGCCGAGCAGCCTTCTGAAGCCCTCACTGCCCTTATATAGTCAGTGCCTCAGGGCCCCTCGGCTCCCGCCCACAGTCCCAGGCACCTCGGGCAAGGTTTGCCCATCGGCACTGGCGACTCTGGCCATGCCCCTCGCCCAGCCAGGGCGCCCAGGCCGTACATGGCAGTCAGGCCCCTCAACTCCCTCGTGCGGAGGGCGCTCCTGCAGGGGCTCGCTCCCCCACCTGGCACTGCCCATCCGCAGCTCACTGCGGGCAGCCCTGCAGTATGGCCCAGGGCCCGGCCAGAGGCACCCAGGTGGCACAGATCACTCAAACCCACAACTCTTTGCAGGCCTTGCCTCATTGGGCCTAGTCTGAGAGGCGCAGGTGACAGGCCTGGCCCGGACGCTGCAGCTAGGAAGTGTCTGAGGCTGCCCTGGAACAGTGGCTTTCCAGAGTCTGGTTGTCATGCTTACTTCCCCCTTTGGGGTGGGCTCCCAGGGAGCTCCTGGCCTAGAATGCCGAGGGGAGGGCCGACTTCCCATCAGACCCCACAGACCCTGACAGCTGAGGCTTTCTGCAGGGGCGGCTCAGCCTGGGGCTGGAGCCTCCTCGTGGGTTGTGCGGCCCATGGCCCTGCGCCCCTCCTCCATCCTCCTTGCTGGGAGGAGGAGGGGATTTCTGCTTATTCAGTGGCGTTTCCCAGAAGTCCAAGTCCTCCGAGACTCTCTGGGCATTTGTTTCTCTTTTTGGTGGGAGTGGATGGGGAGGAGGGCAGGAGCCGCCTCTGCTCTTCATGGGGAAGGGGTGCTGAGCCCATCAGAAGTGGGGGCTGGGCTTGGGGAGACCCCTAGCCCTTGGCTGTACTCTGCATTCCTTCTGGGGAGGGGGGGAACGATTGATTCAGGGGCCTCTGGGTGATAGCCCAGAACCCCCCCAGGAAGACAGTGGTCTTGGCTTGGGGAGGGGCGCTGCCTGGCTCCAACCTCACCCAGCTTAGGACTTCCCTTTCCCTCGAGACAGGGCCAGCTTCGGCTTGCTTTGTTAGGGCTTGAGGGTAACCCTAGAGTGTGCCAGCCCAGGAAGCTGGCTCTGCTCTGCCTGCGGCCCTCTGCACTGAGGCAGGCACCCAGAGGCTGCTTGGGGTCTGGGCAGCGGGGGGGGAATGGGGCGGGAGGGCTCCAGGGGAGGGGACCAAATGGCTTCTGAGGGCCTGTAAAAGAGCTGCTCCTGGGAGAAACCGCCCCGTTCCCTGGCACTTCCTGCACTTGAGTTTGTTGGCTCTCAAGAGGAGCTGTGTTCCTGGGCCTGGGTGAGCCAGGGTGGTACCTGCCTGCCGGCAGGCCCGTACAGTCCTGGCCCTGGCTGCCACATACAAAGGAATCAGTGTGTCTTTATCCCATGGCGTGGGGCCTGTGCTGGAGGTGGGCCTGGCTTGGACACCTCCCCTCGTGCTTGGGACTTTGTGACCTTGGGGGGCACGAGGTGGGCAAAGGATGAGCCCGTTCCCTGACGCGGCTGCCCTCTAGAGAGAATGAGCTGGCCTGCTCTTCTCCCTGCCACCCCCATCCCAGGCAAGCCCGGCTCTGATGTATGTGGACAGCTGGGCACGGAGGAGCGCGCCTCAGTACTGTCTTGCCCGTTGCTCCAGCAGGAGAGTGGTGTCGGGGCTCCCGCAGCCTGGCAGAGCCGTCACCGGGCCGGGGATAGCCCAGCCCCCGGGATGCCACAGCTGTAGCAGTCCCAGGCGGGAGAGAGGCCATCCTAGGTGGGGAGTGTGGTGCCGGCGGCCCCTCCTTTGGGCTCCTGTGGGTGGTGGGGGTGGGCAGAGGCCTGTCCTTTGCCCTTCTCGGGCGGCTCCCAGTGCCCACGTGGACCAGAAACAGATGAGGGTTTTCCTCCATCCTCTTGTTCTTGGTGTCCTTGGCTGGCCGGAGGCTTCTGCTGGCCTGTCTCCACACAGGACTATTTTGGGTGGAAATTGTGGGTTTGGGAGCCGCCTGGAGCCTGGGGGGAGTGGCAGGGGTGGGGCCCACTGAGCCGGGCTTCCCAGCAGAGCTCTGGGGGCCTCCCGGGGGCTGAGCCTTAAGGCCTGCTCCTTTGGGCTGTCCTCCTCGAGGCCGCCTTTCCCCCAGGCTCAGACCCCCCCCCCCCAGATGTGACATAGAGAACCCAAAGAGCCTTTCCATCCAAGGCCTCCCCCTTTTCTCGCTTCCTTGCTTCTGTGGGAGCTCAGTCCCAGCCCGGGGCGGGCCCTTATGCCCACAGAGCCGGTGTGGGTAGGGGGCCTGCCTGCTGTGGGTCTCTCCCCACTCCAGCCCATCCTCCATTCAGCTCCCAATGTGATTCCTCAAAGTACGGGAGCAGCCGTGTCCCACACTCTCTGTGCTCCCCCTCAGTGACCTTCTGTGGCTCTCTGTGCCTCCATGTTTGTTCACTGGGAGCCCTTTTGTACTCCGGCCCCTCCTCTGTTCCCAGGCTGGATTCTTAAGCCACCTTCCTCCCTACCTTCAGGCAGTGACACTGCTCTTCCGCCTCTTGGCTCTGGGCATTTTCCCCGCATTTCCTCCCTTTTCGCCCTCCCCATCACTGTCCAGCTTCTTTCAAATCTCAGCTCAGACGCTGCCTTTCCCCATCTCCCCCCTCCCTCAGAGACCCACTAGCAGGTCACTCAGCCTCAGGTTGCTTCAGTTTCCTCCTCTATAAGATGGGGATTGTGACGGCACCTCCTTCCCAGAGCCATTGGGGGATCAAGTGAGAGCATCATCGTTGGTGCTCAGAAGCGGCCCGTGGTAGATGCTGTCCAAACAAATGGGAGCTCTTCCCCCCCAGATGACTTCCTGCTCCTGTTGTCCACAGCTTGCTTGCATGTGGCCTGGGCTCCTGGAGGGCATGTGCCATGCAGAACCTGGCACCGGGCGCCATGGGTCGGGACTTGGTGACTGAGGGGCCCCAGTGCTGGGCGCCTCCGGCCTCCTTCCTCAGGCTGGAGTGTCTCCCATGGGCTCTCCTGTCCCTCGTGCCTCTGAGCACTTTTTGGGGCCCTTCCCATCTCTTAGGGCTCCTAGTGGCTGCCTTCGGGGGGAGTGGAAGGGTCCTGGTGGTTTGGGACTTGGGATTGGGAGGGAGTCTCACGCTGCCACCTGGATGGCTCTGAGCGCTCCTCTTGTACCCACAGGGAGTGGGGAAGGCCATGGGCAGATCCTCCAGCGTTTCCCGGAGAAGGACTGGGAGGATAACCCGTTTCCCCAAGGCATTGAGCTGGTGAGTTGGGGACACGCGGGGGAGTCGGGCGTTGTTTGAGTGCCCACTCTGAGCATGGCCCAGCCCCGCCTCCTTCCCTCTGGGACATCCTCCCTCAGGGGAGGTCATTAGGACCGAGCTGGTGCCCCCGCCCCCCCTGTTGGGGGGGGTGGGGCGGAGACCGAGGCCCCTGGTGAGAGTGCGAGGGGCCGGCACGCCTGTAGCTGGAGCTGACGGCGGGGGCTCCCGCTCTCCCTTCCTTGCAGTTCTGCCAGCCGAGCGGATGGCAGCTGTGTCCGGAGCGGAACCCGCCAACCTTCTTCATTGCAGTTCTCACCGACATCAACTCCGAGCGGCATTACTGCGCCTGCCTGACCTTCTGGGAGCCGGTGGAGCCCTCCCAGGTGGGGCCGGAGGTGGGCAGGCTGGGGCACGGATTTGGCAGCAGGCGGGAGGGGGAGAGAAAGGGGTAAGTGGGGCCTCCCTTCCCACCCCCAGGCACCAGCATGCAGCAGAGAGGAAGAGGAGGAGGCCGGAGAGAGACCTTCCCCATCAGCCCTGGTGCCCCCCACCCAGCTGTTCGCCCCCAAGACCCTGGTGCTGGTGTCCCGGCTGGACCACGCCGAGGTGTTCCGGGTGAGGAGGGGGCCATGGCGGGCGGGCCCGGGCTCCGTGGGGCCGCGGTTCCCACTCCCTGACCATGACTCCCGGCCCCTTGTTTTCTGCAGAACAGTCTTGGTCTCATCTACACGATCCACGTGGAGGGGCTGAGCGTGTCCCTGGAGAACGTCATCGGCAACCTGCTCACATGCACCATCCCGATCACCGGGGGCTCCCAGGTGGGCCCGGCCTCCGGGAACGTCGGGGAGAGCCTGCTTCTCCCCGGCCACGGCTCCCGTCTGCCCGCCGCCTCGCCGGCTCTGTCTCTGTCCCCTTTGCTTCCAGGCCTGTCTGTGCCCACTCTGGCACCTGTGTGTCTGTCCTCTCAGCTCCTGCCTGTCTGCCCGTCCTCTCAGTCTCTGGGCACCTCTGTCTGCCCCCCCATTGGGTGGCTCCGCCCTTGCCCCCTTCTCTGATTGGTCGTGTGTCTAACTGTGTCTTTCTGTCTGTCCTGCGCAGCCGGACTCTGTGGAGGAAGGAGCGGTATGGACCCTCCCCCGTCCCAGGGCCCCATCCTTGTCCCCGCCCCCGAGGCAGCCTGAGGGGGGAAGGTTCCAGGCCCTCTCGCCAGGCTGGGCCTTTAGGAGCCACAGGGCGTGTCCAGCAGGTGGCACCCAGGCCTCGGCCCCGCAGAGAGAACCTACTGGAGGGAGGGGACAGAGCTGACCGGGCTCCAGGGGCTGCGGGACTGAGCCCAAGCTCTTCTTCTCCCCAGAGGACCATCTCTTTGGGGGCCGGCGACCGCCAGGTAATCCAGACGCCCCTCACAGACTCACTGCCCGTCAGCTGCTGTAGCGTGGCCCTGCTCTTCCGACAGCTGGGTGAGGCCCCGGCTTGGCGGGTTGGGCGAAGGGCCCGGGGTCTGACAGGGAGCCGGGGGGGTGCTCAGCCTTAGTGGGGCCGGGAGTGCTGGGGGCGCTGCCCGTGGGCCCGGGGCCAGCGGCCCCCCTGAGCCCAACGTCTGCTCGCAGGGATCACCAACGTACTGGCCTTGTTCTGTGCCGCCCTCACGGAGCACAAGATTCTGTTCCTGTCCCGCAGTTACCAGCGGCTCACCGATGCCTGCCGGGGCCTGCTCGCCCTGCTCTTCCCCCTCAGAT
Source organism: Sarcophilus harrisii (assembly GCF_902635505.1). Classification (NCBI taxonomy): domain Eukaryota; kingdom Metazoa; phylum Chordata; class Mammalia; order Dasyuromorphia; family Dasyuridae; genus Sarcophilus; species Sarcophilus harrisii. Next base: position 7,176,228 of record NC_045430.1, on the reverse strand, counting down.
ACAGGTACCCGGCTCGGGCCCCGGGCCCCGCCCTCCTTGCCACCTTGTTGCCCCCCCACCTGCTTGTCCAGCTCCAGGAGCTCTTCTGACACCCCCCAACTATTGCAGCTTTACCTACGTGCCCATCCTGCCCGCGCAGCTCCTGGAGGTTCTCAGCACCCCCACGCCTTTCATCATCGGCGTCAACTCCCTGTTCCAGGCAGAGACCCAGGAGCTGGTGAGGAGATTGAGAGAATCGGGGCCTCCTGGCCTGCCCCCCCCCCCCATCCTTCTTAGGGATCCCACCTCTCATCCTTCTCCAGCCCAGCGTGCACAGAGCCCCGGGGCTGGTCCCAGACAGGGACGGTGACCCTGCCTCGGTTTCCTCATCTGTAAAATGGGGGTCCCGCTGGCAGCAGCCTCCCAGGAGATCATCCCAGTGTCTGGCCCACAGTGGGAGTGGTCGGTGCTCTCTGGTCATCGTGCCCTGGCCTCCTGTCCCATCCCCTTCCCCGGGCCCACCAACTCCCCCCCCCCGCCCCATGGCAGTGCGCTGTGGGCCAAGGCCCACCTCTCTGAGCCTCCTCACTGCTCCTTCCCGCTTGCAGCTCGACGTGATCATTGCCGACCTGGACGGGGGGACGGTGACCGTCCCAGAGTGTGTGCACATCCCTCCTCTCCCTGAGCCCCTGCACAGCCAGACCCATAGTGCCCTCTGCATGGTGAGCGGGTGCTGGACTAGGGGAGAGGCGGCGGGAGGGGATCCTGGGCACATTTTGGGAGGTGAGCCCTGGGCTGGGGGAGGGCGCTTGCTCTGGGCTGCCTGTCCGAGGGCCCGGCCCTTGTCTGTCCACAGGTCCTGGACCCCGAGCTGGAGCTCGCCGACCTGGCCTTTCCTCCCCCCAGCACCTCCACGTCTTCCTTAAAAATGCAGGTACTTGGGGGGGAGGGGTGCCCGGGGGGGCTCTGTGCAGGCCCCCCTACAGGCACTCAGGCCCGGCTTCCTGCAGGACAAGGAGCTCCGGGCCGTGTTCCTGCGACTCTTTGCTCAGCTACTCCAGGGCTATCGCTGGTGCTTGCACATCGTGCGCATCCATCCCGAGCCCGTGATCCGCTTTCACAAGGTGAGCCCCGGGCCCCTCCCCTGGGCGCCGAGCCCCGGAGCCACGGGCCAGGGCCCTGACCCTCCGTCCCGTCCCACAGGCCGCGTTCCTGGGCCAGCGGGGCCTGGTAGAGGATGACTTCCTGCTGAAGGTGCTGGAGGGCATGGCCTTTGCTGGCTTCGTGTCGGAGCGGGGGGTTCCCTACCGGACCACCGACCTGTTTGATGAGGTACGGCCGCTCCGGGGGGAGGGGGGCCGTCCCCGTGCTGGGCCCCTCCTTCTTCCCCGCTCTTCTCCTTTTCCTCAGCTGGTGGCTAACGAGGTGAAGAGGATGCGGGCTGACGAGAACCAGCCACACCGCGTCCTGCGCCACGTGAAGGAGCTTGCGGAGCAGCTGTACAAGAACGTAAGGGCCGGGGAGGGGACGGGGGCCGGCCCCAGGCTGTCAGCCCTGCAAGGCTGACCCTCGCCCCTGTGCCCCTGCAGGAGAACCCGTATCCCGCCGTGACAATGCACAAGGTTCAGAAGCCAGGGGAGAGCAGTCACCTGCGGCGGGCGCCACCACGCCCCTTCCCACGCCTGGATGAGAGCACCGTGCAGTGGATCATCGACCAGGCCACTGCCAAGCTGCAGGGGGCACCCCCCGCCGTGCGGGCCGAGAAGAAGGCCACCGTGCCCTCGGGGCCCCCCATGGGTGAGTCCCCGGGCCAGGGGCTGGGGCAGGGGCTGGGCCGGGCAGGCGGACGCCCCTGATGTCGCTCCTTCCCCAGCTGCCATTGTGGAGCGCAACGGGGCGGTCCATGCCAACAGTGCCCGGCGGCTCGAGGTCGTCCGAAACTGCATCTCTTATGTCTTCGAGGGGAAGATGTTGGAGGCCAAGAAGGTGAGGGGCAAGGAGGCGTGCGGGGGAGGGGCCCTGGGCAGGGGTGGGGGTGGGGCCCGAGAGGGACCTCACCGCCTGCTGTGCCCGCCAGCTGCTGCCCGCCGTGCTCCGGGCTCTAAAGGGCCGGGCCGCCCGCCGCTGCCTCACACGGGAGCTCCATCTGCACGTCCAGCAGAACCGCGCTGTCCTGGACCACCAGCAGTTCGACTTTGTGGTGCGCATGATGAACTGCTGCTTGCAGGTGAGGGGTGGGGCCTGTGGGACGCTGGTGGGTGTGTCCCCCCATCTCCCCCCCAGCTCCGGGCCACACATGACCACCACCCTGTGCTCCCCAGGACTGCACGGCCCTGGACGAGCACGGCATCGCCGCAGCCCTGCTGCCCCTGGTCACTGCCTTCTGTCGGGTGAGTCACGGGCCCCCTTCCCTCTCCTGGTCCTGTGCCCTTCCCCCTCCCTCACTGCCCAAGGGGAGAGGGCCCCTCATCCGGCGGCCGGTTCTGAGGAGGCTGTCGCTCAGCTCGGGCTTAGAGCCGAGGCCCTGGGCCTGCTTTCCCTTGGGGATCCCAGGCATAGTCCCAGAGGTCTGAGCCCAGCGCCACCGTTGGTGAGGCTTCTCGTGCTGACCCTGGGCCGGGCCTGGTCTCTCTAGAAGCTGAGCCCGGGGGTGACCCAGTTTGCATACAGCTGCGTGCAGGAGCACGTGGTGTGGAGCACGCCGCAGTTCTGGGAGGCCATGTTCTATGGGGATGTGCAGACTCACATCCGTGCCCTCTACCTGGAGCCTGCTGAGGAGGACAACGGTCCCTCTGCCAAGGTGTGGGCTGGGGCCCCGCGCGTGCCTGTGTGTGGGGGGACGTGGTCCTCTGGCTCCCGGGGAGCCCAGGAGGGGGAGGTCCCTGTGCAGACGGGGCCCAGCCGGCCTGGAAGCCCTGGGGGCGGGGCCGGAGATGGCCCTCCGGGGGGCTCCCGTCTGAGGGCTCCCTGTCCCTGTGGCAGGGGGAGGTGGGCCCCACGGAGTTCGGCACTCCAGGCAAGGAGGATGAGGAGGAGGAGGAGGAGAGGTCGGCCCTGGATGTGGCCTCGGAGCAGCGGCGCCTGTGGCCCACCCTGAGCCGGGACAAGCAGCAGGAGCTGGTGCAGAAGGAGGAGAGCACGGTGTTCAGCCAGGCCATCCACTACGCCAACCGCATGAGCTACCTCCTGCTCCCCCTGGACAGCAGCAAGAGCCGCCTGCTGCGCGAGCGCGCCGGCCTCGGGGACCTAGAGAGCATGAGCAACAGCCTGGTCACCAACAGGTGGGCGTGCGGGCATGGGCCGAGCCGGGGGTGGGGCGCGGAGGAAGGGACCGCCATGCCCACCCCCTCCTCTGGGCACAGCATGGCGGGCAGTGTGGCTGAGAGTTACGACACGGAGAGCGGCTTCGAGGACGCCGAGACCTCGGATGTGGCGGGAACCGTGGTACGCTTTATCAACCGCTTTGTGGACAAGGTATGCACCGAGAGCGGCGTCACCAGCGATCACCTCAAGGGGCTGCACGTCATGGTGCCAGGTAGGGCGTGGCCGGCGCTGGTGGGCGGGCAGGAGGGCACTCCTCCCCCCATGGACCTAAGAGGGGACCTCCCTCCTCCAGATATCGTCCAGATGCACATCGAGACCCTGGAGGCTGTGCACCGGGAGAGCAAGAGGCTGCCTCCAATCCAGAAGGTGAGGGGCGGCCATGGGCCCGGGGAGGGAGGCCGGGTCCCAGTGCCGGGCCTTCCCCTGAGCCGCCCCTGCCTCTCGATCCCCAGCCCAAGCTGCCACGGCCCATCCTGCTTCCAGGAGAGGAGTACGTGCTGGACGGCCTCCGAGTCTACCTTCTGCCCGACGGCCGGGAGGAGGGCTCCGGGGGCAGCGTCGGGGGGCCGGCCCTCCTGCCCGCCGAGGGCATTGTCTTTCTCACCACCTACCGCGTCATCTTCACTGGGATGCCCACAGATCCCCTGGGTGAGGATCGGCCTCGGGCGCTCCCCCACCCCTTTCCCTCCCGGACCCTTCCCTGTGACCCTTGTGACTTTGTGTGTCTCCCCTCTACCCCACAGTGGGGGAACAGGTGGTTGTCCGGTCCTTCCCAGTGGCCTCGCTCACCAAGGAGAAGCGGATCTGCATCCAGGACCAGTACCTGCAGGACGGGCTGCAGCTTCGCTCATGTACATTCCAGGTCCGGGCCTCAGAGCCCCGCGCGGGGAGCCCAAGGGAGGCCTGGGGGAGGTGCAGCCAGGCAGAGCGGTGCTGAGGCTGCCCTGAGCCCAACGGCCCCTGTCCCAGCAAGACCCAGGCCTCTCCTGCCCCCCTTTCTGCCCCCTCTGCCCATGGGAGCGGCTGCTTTCTTGCTCTGCCCTTGGCCACATGGAGCCGCCTAGCCCTGCTTCCCCTCCCCCTCTCCCCCAACTGTTGGGAGACGGATGACGTGCTTGGAGCTGCTATGAAATGGGTAGTGAGTCCCGGGGGCCCCGGTGCAGAAGGTAGTGCTTGGAGGAAGGAGACCAGAAATCTGGGGGGGACAAGGCTCCTGAGACCAGAGATGGGGGGGTCTGAAACCATAAGCCTGGGAAGGGAGGTGACCTGTAGTAGTAAAGCCTCATTGGACACTCACTTGGTCTTTAAGCATGAACAGGTGCGGATAGGAGGTTTCTTGAGCAGGGGAGCAGCACGGACCGGTATTGTTTGGGCAGTTTAGTGCAGCCTGGGACACTGAATCAAGATGGTTCCAGGGCAGTCATGGAGAGGAGGGGTTGGGGGCAGGAAGAGCAAGATCTGGTGACAGATGAGGCCCAGGGGATGAGGGCAGGCAGGTTCTGTTTGCAGGGGACAGAAAAGGCGGAACTCGTGTGGGGGCATTATCTGGAGTTCCCAATAAAAGGAAAGGAGAGCAGCCCCCCCGACCATGCAGCCCCTCAGGGGCACCCCTGGGTCTGCACGCCCTCCGGCGGGGCCCTTGCGTGGCCGTTGGAGCCTTTTCCGGGCCTCCATCTTGTATTGGAGTTTTCTTGGTTCTGCTTCCTTGGTTCCGCTGCTTGTATTTGCCTTCGCCAAAGTGATCCTGCAAAGCACCAGAGCATCTCTCCAGTTGGCGGGTCTGGGCACAGGGAAGGACATTTGTGGTCAGGGGGTGGGAAGGCCCTGGGGGTCCATAATGGCCGAGGGTTAGGGCCCTGCTTGTGGCCACAACTTCTGTCGGAGTCCTTCGGACCATGCCCCTGACCTCTGACTCCAAGAGTGTCTCCCACTGCAGCTGCTGAAGATGGCGTTCGACGAGGAGGTGAGCTCGGAGAGCGCCGAAGTCTTCCGGAAGCACCTGCACAAGCTGCGCTACCCGCCAGACATCAAGGGGACGTTTGCTTTCACCGCCGGCTCCATCTACACGGCTGGCCAGCAGCCTCGCACGGCCAAGGAGAAGAGTCCCTCCCTGAGGTACCGGCTCCCCCGTGTTGGGCTCAGGGCACACTGGTCCGTGGGTCTGTGTGTATCTGTCCCCCCGGCTCTTGATACCTGACGCCCGCCTGCTTCTCCTCCTCCATGTAGGACCCTGTCACGAAACCTAGTGAAGAATGCCAAGAAGACAATTGGCCGCCAATACGTTACTCGGAAAAAGTACAATCCCCCCAGCTGGGAGCAGCGGGGTCATCCTGTGCCCCCCGAGGATCAGGAGGATGAGATCTCAGGTCCCTGGGGCTGGAGGGGCGGGGAGCGAGGCCTGGTCCTCCCGTTTTGGCGCCTCGGTTCTCTCCCCGGTGACCCTGCTCTCTGCCCCGCAGTGTCCGAGGAGCTGGAGCCTAGCACCCTGACGCCAACCTCGGCGCTGAAGCCCTCGGATAGGCTGACCATGAACAGCCTGGTGGAGCGGGCCTGTTGCCGAGACTACCAGCGCCTGGGTCTGGGCACCCTCAGCAGCAGCCTGAGCCGTGCCAAGTCTGAGCCCTTCAGGGTCACGCCCGTCAACCGGATGTACGCCATCTGCCGCAGGTGAGCTCGGGGCCTGCTCGACCTCTGTTGGGGGAAGGGCAGAGGACCCGGGGGGGCACCATGGCCTCTTCCACCTCAGACACATGAAAAAACGGAGGTGGAGGGCCGGGGTCACCCAGGGAGGACCCAACTCCTCCCCTCCAGGGCAATGCTGGGGAAAGTGTCACGGGTTGGGCCAAGAGAAGGCAGATGGGTAAGGGGCTCAAATGTGGTGGCAGTGGGATGGAGGATTGGGAAGAGATCCCTCAGTGGAGATAAGACAGCTGGAAAAAGCCGGTCAGGGAGCTGGCACTCAGGGCACTGGGAGAGAGACAGCATCAGCTTGGGTCTGGGATTCATGGCGTGAGACCCCCCTAGAACAGGGGAGCGGGTGGGGAGAAGGGCCAAGAGAGAAACAGCCCCAGGGGGTGAGCGGTCAGAGAGGGAGTTGTGGGCCGGTCTAGGCTCTGGAAAGGAAGCTTGGCACAGGAGGGGGAGGCCTGCAGAAAGCCTGGGGCTGAGGGGGGGCTGGTGAAGTTTGGGCTCAGAGACCGGAAGCACTGGGAGCCAGCCCTTGGGGTGCTGATGAGGGAGTGAGGGCGGGGAGAAGGACGGAGCTGAGGGGGCAGCTCACCCCCGAGAGGCAGGAGGACCAGGGACCCACGTGGCCACTCTGCACACAGGCCACAGGCGAGGTGCTGCTTATGTCCCTCAGGGACTGTGTGGAAGGGAGGTCGGTCGTCGTCCTCGTGGGCATCCAGCAGATGCCTAGAGGCAGGGCCCGCCCGCTGTAGCCGGATCGGTCTCGGAGGAGCCACGGCTGCAGGGCAGCAGAGCGGGTCCGGGCGTCTTAGCCCATGCCGGGCTGGTCTCTGCCTCAGCAGAGTCTTCCTTGGCCAGAGTCTAGAGGTTGGGCTGTTTGGCGTGGCAGCAGCCCCTTTTGTGTGGGTAGCCACAGATGGCTCCGAGGTTGGTCGTTGGAGTTTGCGTTTATTGTCCAGGGGGCTTGTGGTACCACAGTGGAGAGGGAGTAAGACCTTTCTGGCTACGTGATCTTTCAGCTCTGTCTGCCGCAGTTTCTTCAGCCGTAAAATGGGCATCATCATAGCACTCCCAGAGTTAATATTCCCTAGGAATAATATAAAACAGTTATCACAGAGTTCTTTTAAAAATTGTTAAGAGAATTTTATTTTTTCCCCAATTACAAATCAAGACAATTTTCAGCATTGGTTTTTTTACAAGATTTTGAATTCTGCACTTTTTCCTCCCTTCACCTCTTCTGAAGGTGGTAGGCCTTTTGATATAGTTTCTACATCTGCTTTCACGTAAAACAGATTTCTGCATTAGTCTCAGTTGTGAAAGAAGAAACAGATCAAAAGGGAGGAAAAAAAACAAAAAAGAATAAAATGAGAAAAGGAAGCTTCGTTCTGCATTCAGTCATTGTTGCCTTTACTGTGTACAAGGTTTTCCTGGTTTTGCTCATTTCACTCTGCATCAGTTTGTACGAGTCTTTCCAGGTTTTTCTGAAATCTTTGGGCTACAGACCTACCAGTGGTATTGCTGGATCAAAGAATATTATGTGGGCATAGTCCCAATTGCTCTCTGGAGTGGTTGGATCACATCACAACTCCTCCAGCAGTGTATTAGGAGTCTCGCAGTTTTCCTACGTCCTCTCCAGTATTTATCATTTCCTTTTTTGGGATCACATTACTCTGACAGGTGTGAGGTGGTACCTGAGAGTTTTTAATTTTGTACTTCTCTAATCAAAACTACAAGTAGAATACCCCTTCACATGCCAATAGATAACTTTAATTTCTTGATCTGATACCTGCCTGTTTATACCCTTTTGACTGTTTGCCATTTGGAGGAATAGTTTGTATTCTTGTAAATTTGACTTTCTTCTCTCTATATCTGAGAAATGAGGCCTTTATCCTAGATACTTACTGTAAAGATGATTTCCCAACTTTCTGCTTTCCTTCTAATGTCGGTCGGTTGCATTGGTTTTCTTTGTGCACAATCTTTTTAATTTACTCAGAATTATCTATTTTACATTTTGTAATGCTCTTCCTCTCTTGTTTGGCCATGAGCCTGTAACTCACTTAACTTCTCTTTTAAGTTAAGGTAGGGGCAACTTCGTGGTGCAGTGGATAGAGCACCAGCCCTGAACTCAGGAGGACCTAAGTTCAAATCTGGCCTCAGACAATTAACACTTCCTGGCTATGTGAGGAAGGAAGGAGAGGGAGGGAGGAAGGAAGGAAGGAAGGAGAGGGAGGGAGGAAGGGAGGAAGGAAGGAAGGAAGGAGAGGGAGGGAGGGAGGGAGGAAGGGAGGAAGGAAGGAAGGAGAGGGAGGGAGGAAGAATGAATAAATTTGGATGCTGTATCACCTGCTGTATTTATGTTTAGTATGTTGTCTACGGTACTATTTAGTTTCCTTCCATGTCTCTTTTAATTAGGTCTGGTTTTGCTTTTGCTTTGTTAGGATTAGGATCGCTACCTCTGCTTATTTTAGTTCAGCTGAAACATAAAACAGTCTGCTCCAGCCCCTTACCTTTACTCTGTGTGTCTCTCTGCTTCAAGTGTGTTTCTTGTAAACAGCATATTGACAGTTTTTTGATCCACTCTGTTTTCTGCTTCTGTTTGATGGGAGAGGTCACCTCATTCACAGTTCTAATTACTAACCGAATTTCCCTCCATCCTATTTTTCCTCCTGTTTGTCCTCTCTCTCCCTTCACCCTTTCTCTTCTTGACAAGTGTTTTCCTTCTGTTTTCCGCCTCCCTCAATCTGTTCTCTCTTCTGTCAGTCTCCCTCCCACACCTCTTTACTTAATCTTCTCCCCTCCTACTTTCCTATTAGGTAAGATGATTTCTGTATTCAAATTATACTGTGTATTATTTCCTCTTTGGGCCAATACTGATGAGAGTGTGGTTCAAGCAATGCTTTCATCACTCACCCTCTTCATTCTGATCATTCTAATAATTCCTCCACTCTTAATAGGTTCATGACGCCTCTTCATGTGAAATAATTTGCCCCACTCTTCCTCTCCTTTCCTCTTTCTCATCCCTTAATTATTTTTATGTCATTTGTTCTCTCTGTCTTGTATATGTATATTCCTTCTAGCTGTACTATTAACAGTACAATTTTCAAGAACTACAAGTATCATCTTCCCATGTAGGGATGTACAGTTCAGCTTCATCAAATCTCTTATGTTTTATTTTCCCTTTCCCCCTTGTAGGTTTCTCTTGAGTGTTGATATTGGTGATCAATTTTTGGGGGGAGTTCACTTCTGGTCTTCTACTTAGGAAAGCTTGAAATCCTTTTATTTCATGTCATTGAATGATCTTTTCTTTTCCCCCTTAAAGTATTAGGCTTAATTTATCTGGGCAGACGATTCTTGTCTTGACTCCTTTGCCTTACAAAATATCGTGTTCCATGGGTTCTGAGTCTTTACTACTACAGCTGTTAAGTCCTATGTAATTTTGATTGTGGCTCCCCAGTATTTGAATTGTTTCTTTCTGACCACTAGCAGTAGTTTTTCCTTGATCTGATAGTTCTAAAATTTGGGTATAATGTTCCTTTGAGTTTTTATTTGGGGCTCTCTTATCTGAGGTGACGAGTGGATTCTTTCGGTGCCTATTTTGCCGTCAGATTCCAGGATATCAAGCAGTTTTCCTTGATAATTTCTTGAAAGATGCTGTCCAGGTCCTCCTTTTGACTGGTCAGGCTGCTTATGTCAAGCCATGGCCCTGACTGTTTACCTTGTGTGGTCCTGACATTGCACAGTAGACCCTTGCCAACCTGAGAGGGTGGGGTGGGGTTGGCACTGCTGGGGGATGTAGGGGTATGTCAGCTTACCTGATGCTGAGCTGGGGTCCCAGTGCTGATGTCTAGTCCATGCTGAGCCTGGTGGTCTAGCTGTGGTGACTCTGTTTGCCCAGAGCTCTGTTGAAGCCTTGGTGGTCCTTGAGCTGGACTTGGCGGGGGCCAGTGTCGGCCAGCTCCACTGTACTGGGGCTTGGGATTTTCCCCCGATTTGCTGAAGTGGGCTTGCTGCTGGTTTGCTGGGACACTTCCTCTCCTGGACTGTGTTCCCCTTTTAACCAAGTGCGAGACCCCAACTTTCACTCCATCTTTGCTGGCTCTCACCACAGACGTTCTTAATAAAGACAGCTTTCCTTCCTCATTCCTGCCTTCTTCCCATGGCTTTTCGGGATTGGCAGAAATGTCAAAGGTACTGTTCAGATGGCTGAGTGACTTGAATTCCCAAAGGTGGGAGTCATGAGGGAGGTGGAGAGTGGGATTCAGTAGGGCCAGGTCAGGGGCCAAAGGCTCAGGAGAAGAAGGGAAGGTTTTTTTAGTGTTCAGCCTTCTAGGTCACCTTCCAGGCTGGGGAGAAAAGAGAGAGGGTCCCAAATAAGGCCAATGGCTGGGGAAATGGAGTGGGTCGGGGCCCCGGCTATCACTGGGAAGCCAGGTGGCCAGCTTAGGACCAGAATGCCACGGCAGTCATGGGGAAAAGACGGGGGTTTTGGTTGGCCACCAGACCGTGAGGCGGTCCCAGAAGCCCCGTGTATTCTGACTGTCTTGGAGCTTGGACAAGGGCACGATCGCCCTTCTGCCTTCTAGCTGCACCCCGTGAACTTGCTGACAAGATCCAGGCTGGGGGTCCTCGTTCTAGATCAGGACATGGAGAATAGAAGGGCAATAGGAATGGGAGGAGGAGAGCCGGCAACAGGGTAGTGTTGGCAAAACTGGAAGGGGCTGCAGGGGGGCTTGGCCCCAGAGGCAGAGCAAGGAGAAGCAGGGGAAGGTCAAGAGAGGCAGGAAAGGAGAACGTGCTACAAATGCATAGGAGCCCCCTGAAGGGAAGCCCCTGGAGGCCGGACCCCGAGCCTCTGCCTCTTTTTGGCCTCCAGCTACCCAGGGCTGCTGATCGTGCCCCAGAGCATCCAGGACAACACCCTGCAGCGCATCTCCCGCTGTTACCGGCAGAACCGCTTCCCTGTTGTGTGCTGGAGAAGCAGCCGTTCCAAGGCGGTGCTGCTGCGCTCAGGCGGCCTGCATGGCAAAGGAGTGGTGGGGCTCTTCAAGGCTCAGAATGCACCTTCCCCAGGTGACGCGGGGCCCTCCGCCCCCCTGCCCCCATGGCTCCCCGGGGCTCGGCCTGCTCTCACACCTTGGGGACCCTGAGCCATCCCACCCTGCCCGGTGTTGGGGGGGGGGGGGGCCCTAAGGAGGAGTTCTGCCCACCAGTGGGAGGACCTCAGGCTGTTCCTCAGACCCCTGTGCCTGCTCTCCCCCTCCCAGGCCAGTCACAGGCAGACTCCAGCAGCCTGGAGCAGGAGAAGTACCTCCAGGCAGTGGTGAGCTCCATGCCCCGCCACGCCGACGCCACTTCCGGGCGCAACACTCTGAGCGGCTTCTCATCCGCGCACATGGCGAGTCACGGTGAGTGCCGCGGCATCCAGCAGCCCAGCCGGGGCTGAGCCAGAAAGGAGGCCCGAGTAGGGGGACTGGGCTCTTGCTCTGTCCCGTACCCCAGCAGTGTGCCCGGTATGCCGCGGGTGCTCATGAGGGCAAAGAGTGGGTCTGGGGATCTTCTTTGCCCAGCGGTTGGCTCCTGTGGCATGAGGTGATGCGGCATTTGTTAGGATTGCTTTTGTTTGACTTAACCCCGAGGGGGGGGGGATGTGGTAAAAGGGAAGAAGGGAGGACTCTCTCAGGGAGCCACGAGGAGGCATGGGGGCCGGAGGATCCTGGGCCTGAGAGTGACCGCAACCGTCCATCAGGGTGCCTGAAGTGTGGTCCACTTAGCAAGGAGGCTCTGGCGTGGGCCTGAGGGCCAGGGACCCAGCAAAGGGAGGGGGGTGAGCAGAGGCGTGGCCAGCGGGCACTGGGGGCACTTGGTGGGCAGGGCTGGTGAGATCTGGGGAACACCAGTTTGGGGGGGCCAGGTCATCTGGCTTCCACTTCTCCTGACCCCTCCTTGGCGCAGCCTGTTGAGTTTGGAGCCTTCATCCCCCCCGGGGGCCCCAGCATCCTCATCCTGCCCATCCCAGCAGGAAGGGCTCCTGCCCCCCAAGTTTACAACGTAACCAAGGGGTTGAGGCTGCCCCAAGTCCGCGGCCTTCGCAGAGGAACCAGACGGCGTCCGGGAGGAGCGAGGGCTTCCTCGGGCTGCGTGCTGCGCAGTCGGGGGAGGAGAGCGGGGGGCGCCTGGGACCTCCCCGGCTCGCCAGGCTGGTGTTCCTAATCGTGCTGCTCGGGGGTGGGGCCTGAGTCTTCTCTTTGTGCTGTGCCCCCCCAGCACCCAGTCCCAGAGCCAGGGTCACCACTCTGTCCAACCCCACGACAGCATCAGTCACCAGACGGACCGCTCCCCGAGGTACCGTAAGCCCCGGGCACTAACTCTGCCTGTGTCCCCCTCACCACCCCAGGCCATTAACCCGTCCCTGCCCCCCACCGAGCCGCAGACGCCCGGCGTGAGTGCCAAGGGCGCAGGCCCTCGTGGGGGGGCACCCCGCCCCCAGCCCGGCGCCAGCTCCGAACCCCGTGGGGCCCCCTCAGGCATTCACATAGTTGTAGCTGCGACGGCCCCTTTGGAAGGCCCGGCCGCCCCGTTTCTGAGGTAAGTGGTGGACGCAGCGGCCCCGGCGGCCCACTCAGCCGGCTCTCTCCCCACAGGAAAATGGGGCAGCATTCGGGCCGGCGGCCGCAGCAGTGGGTCCAGCCTGGCTGTGGATGTGGGCTCCAGGCTGGCGGGCAAGGACTTGCTGGGGCCCCCCCAGCCCAATGGGGCCCCCTCAGAACCGGGCTTCCTGCGCCCCCAGCGGGCGGCCCTCTACATCATCGGCGACAAGGCCCAGCTCAAGGTGCCCTGGGGGGCGTGGCGGGCAGGACCGAGGCCGGACCACTCGGCCCCGCCCCTCACGGGCCCTCCTCTGCCCCTCGCAGGGTGTGAGGCCGGACCCCCTCCAGCAGTGGGAACTGGTGCCCATCGAGGTGTTTGAAGTGAGGCAGGTCAAGGCGAGCTTCAAGAAGCTTCTGAAGGCCTGCGTGCCCGGCTGCACCGCCTTGGAGCCCAACTCCTACCTGCGCTCCCTGGAGGAGTCGGAGTGGCTGAGCCAGGTCTGCCCGGCGGGGTCTCTTCCCCCCCCCCCCCACTGAGACATGGGACGCCGTGTGTGCTGTGGGGGCAGGGACCCTGGCATGGCGGGCTCACACTCGGAGCCCTCGGTCAGGAGGCAGACACGTGGCCGTTGGCCTCTGGGAAGAGCCGGGTGGCCCTGTCGTGGGGGCAGGGGGGAGGATGTAGTATCGACAGAGATGGGGCAGGGGGGACTTGGCAGCTGTGCCCCGTTGTCTGCTCTGGGCCTGGAGCTCTGGATTCGGATGCTCCCGCTCTTACCGGCCACAACGAAGGCCCCTCCTGCTCGAGGGCCGCGACCTTCTGAGCAAGACCTTTGGCTAAATCTCAAGAATCTCCTTTCAGTTCTGCCAGCCTAGAGATGCCGGCGTGGCTGGGGGGGGAGGGGGCACCCCCAGTGAGATGGGACGGTCGGGAAGGGGATCCTGTCATGGGGAGCTGCCCGGGAAGCAGCAGAAAACCCTGGATCGGGAAGGGAGGGGAGACGGCTTCTGAGCCAAGGAGGCACAAGTTAGATTGGCCTTCCAAGGGGGGAGAGGCAGAGCTGGGGGGAGCCCGGCGTCTTGGGCGCTGCTGCCCTCTGGAGCACGCCATCCATGCTCGCTGTCTTCCCCAGTCCCCCGCCCCCTCTTGGGACGGCTGTGGTTGTGGGGAGACCACTCCTGAGGACCAGGGCCGGTGTCGGGGGGGGGGCGTGGTGGGCCGGGTGCCCGGGGTGCCATCAGGCCGCGTCTCTGCCCTCCTCCAGATCCACAAGCTGCTTCAGGTGTCCGTGCTGGTGGTCGAGCTGCTGGATTCGGGCTCCTCCGTCCTTGTGAGCCTGGAAGATGGGTGGGACATCACCACACAGGTAAAGCGGGTGTGTGTGTGTGTGTGTGTGTATGAGGGCATGCATGAGTGTGTGTGTATGAGGGTGTCTGTGTATGAGTGTGTGTGTGTGTGTGTGCGCGTGTGTGTGTGTGCGTGCGCGTGCATGTGCCCACGCCTGTGCTGACACAGGGGCGGGTGCAGGTGGTGTCCCTGGTGCAGCTGCTCTCGGACCCCTACTACCGCACCCTGGAGGGCTTCCGGCTCCTGGTGGAGAAGGAGTGGCTATCCTTCGGCCATCGCTTCACGCACCGGGGGGCCCACACGCTGGCGGGCCAGAGCGGCGGCTTCGCCCCCATCTTCCTGCAGTTTCTAGATTGCGTGCACCAGGTAGGGGCTTTCCGAGGCTGACCGGGGGGCGCTGGGTGGGGGAGGGGACCCTGCCCGTGACACCCCCCACCCCCCCCGTGTCCCGCCCGCCAGGTGCACTTGCAGTTCCCCATGGAGTTTGAGTTCAGCCAGTTCTACCTCAAGTTCCTCAGCTACCACCACGTGTCTCACCGCTTCCGGACCTTCCTCTTGGACTCAGACTATGAGCGCATCGAGCTGGGTGAGGCTGGGGGTGGGGGCTGTGGGGGGCAGCGGAGCCGGGGCAGGGGGGCAGCAGGGGGTGGGCAGCGCTGCGGGGCTGAGCTCCCCCTCCCCCCCTTTAGGCCTGCTGTACGAAGAGAAGGGCGAGAAGAAGGGCCAGCAGGTGTGTAAGTCCGTGTGGGAGTATGTAGAGAGGCTGAGCAAGAAGACGCCCGTGTTCTACAACTACATGTACGCCCCTGAAGACACAGAGGTGAGGGCTCGGGGGTTGGCGCGGGGGCCCGGGGCCTGGGGACCCGCAGACGGGCAGCATGGCCCCTCCTCCTCCCCTGCAGGTGCTGCGGCCCTACAGCAACGTGTCCAACCTGAAGGTGTGGGACTTCTACACCCGGGAGACTCTGGCCGAGGGACCCCCCTACGACTGGGAGCTGGTTCAGGGCCCCCCTGAGCCCGTGGAGGAGGAGCGGCCCGATGGCGGCGCCCCCCAGAGCAGGCGCCGCGTCGTCTGGCCGTGCTACGACAGCCGTCTGCGGGCCCAGCCCGACGCCATCTCGCGCCTGCTGGAGGTGAGCGCGGGGTCCTCCCGGCTGTGTGGCGAAGGGCAGGGGGTCCCGTGGGAACTCTGGGGGGGCGCCGGAGGAGGAGGGGCAGCTCCACACCCGGAAGGGCTTGTCCATTAGGGGCGCCTTCAATGAAACACAGATCCACAAATAAGGGGAATAATGCATCTGGAGAGGGGGAAGAGGAGAAAGAGGAGGGGACGCAGGTGGGCTTCAGGTGCTGGGCTAGTGTCTACATGGGAGGGGGACTCACCTTGTTCTGGGGCTCGAGGGCATCGAGGATGAGGAGCCCTCTGAAAGTGGGGCGGACTTCTCCCGGAGGGGAGGGGTGGGGAAGGCAGCGCGTGTGTGGTTGCGTGTGCGTGTGTCAGCGCCGCGTGTTCGCATCTGCACGTTAGCATGTGCTTGGGTGTGTTTGCAGGTGTTTGTGTTGGTGAGGGGGCGGGGAGGGAGGAGACAGGCAGGTGCCCCACTCAGGAGGGGCAGGCTGATGTCCCTCCCCTGGGCTCGGGCCTGTGACCGTATGGCCTCGCGGCTGGGTGAAGGTGCCTCTGGGAGGCTGCCAGAGGAGCCTGAAGAGCAGGGCGGACCGGGAGGGCGTGGGTCAGGCAAAGGGAAGTCTGGAGCCTCAAGGCAGTCTGATGGTGGCCGTGAGGTTCCAGGCTGTGGCCCCGTCAGAGTGCGCCGCAGCTGGGCAGCCTGGGACCCCTAGGGTGGTGCTGCCTTTCTGGCCAGGGGGGGCGTGGCCGGCATCCCCTCGGCCACCGGATAACGTGCCTGGGGGCGGGGAGGAGCCGGGCAGGACTTTAGTGCCCATGGCCTGTTGAGGGGGAGGGGATGGAGTGCCCGTGGTAGCCCCCCCCCAAATAGCCTTATGGGGGCTTCCTGCTTCAGAGAGGCGGAGACTCCCCCGGAGCTCCGGCGAGGCCGTCTGTGCCCCGTGGGCGAGTTCAGAGGGGGACGAGCATTCCGTTTCCAAAGGGCCCCCACTCCATCTGCAAGTGGGAATGTCCTGTACCACCGAGGTGCGTCACGAGCACAGAGCTCGCTCGGCGCTGGGACTCTTGCCTGGCGTCCATCCGCCTTCTCCCGGCACCATCTGCCCTCCCTCCCTGCTTCCACCCTTCAGTCTCCAGAGGAAGTGGGAGAACCCAAGCCTGCGCCCCCAGGGGCAGGGGGACAAGATCTCACCCCCCCCCTCACTGCAGAATGAGCACTGGGCCCTCCTCTGCTCCTTGGGGGGTCCCCTGTAAGCCCCCCGCCTGGCCTCCAGCCCCACCCTCCCCTCCCCTTCCCTTCCTGGCCTCTGTGGGCCAGGCCATGTGGCCAGCACTCCTGGGGAGAGGGGCCCTCAGATTGTGTCATCCCAACCCCCAAGCTCCCGGCCTCGCTCTTCCCACTCACAATGAGGGGCCCCAGCCCCTTTGGTTGACCTTTTGGCTCAGGCTTGGGGGCCTTCAGCATCCCCTTGATCTGCGGCATCCAGATCCATGTGCCTGAGCCGGGCCAAAGGCAGACCCCTTTCTTAAAGCCCTTAACAACCCTGCAGTCCCCCCACCCCCGTGGTCTGTTGGCGCTCCAGACCAAGCATTAGGCGGCCCCGCCTTCCACATCCTGGTCTTGGAAAGTGGATTTTTTTGGATGCAACACTAAGGTTTTGAATTTACTGATTCAGTCTCCTCTGCAGTCAAGTACCACGTTAACACTTTTCAGTATATAGGTATATATTTTTTCTTTTTAACATTTTAACATTCATTTTAAACTTTAGAGTTTCAAATTTTCTCTTCCTCCAGCCCTTCCCCCACCACTTGAGAAACCCATTATACACGTGGAGCCGTGCAAGACATCTCCACGTTAGCTAGGTTGCCAAAAAAGAAAAAAGCAGGAAACTTAAAGGAAGCAAAAAAGTCCAATTCAGCGTGCACTCGGAACCCGTCTCTCCCTCTGGAGGCAGGTGGCGATTTTCATCCCGGGGCCTTCTGGCTCGTCTCAGAGCCTTGTGGGGCTGAAAGGAGCAAGGTCTTTCCCGGGACCGCGACGGCAGTGTCGCTGTTACCGGTTACTGTGTTCTCTGGCTCTGCTCACTCCACTTTGCATCCTCAGCCGCTGGGGGTCCTCCCAGGTTTTTCTGAGAGCATCCTGCCTTCTATTTCTTAAGCAGGACAGTCACTCGCCACGGCTCGGTCAGTCGCTCCCCGGCCGGTGGCTGTCCCTCAGTTTCTAACCTTTGGCCATCACAGAGAGGGCTGCTCTATGAACTCACACTCCTCTGGGACTTTTTCCTTTTGCTCTGATCTCTTTGGGATCCGAATCCGGTGCTGATATTGTGGGTCAGAGGCAGGCACTATTGTATCATACCATATCGTTAGATCAGATCTTAGTCTAGTGTATTATGTTATATGTTAACATATAATATGTTATGCTAATACAACACTAATGTTAACATATAATAATATATTAATATATAACAACATATTGTCTTACTATATAATAATATATTATATTCTAACCCTTTGGGCCTAGTTCCAGATTGTCCTGTGGAACGGTGGGATTGGTTCACAAGCCTGCCAGCCCGGGGCTTTAGTGGTCCACTTTTCCCACAGCCCCTCCTCCATAGGGTCACTTTCCTTTTCTGTCTTATCAGCCAATCTGCTGGGTTTGAGGGGGTACCTCAGAGGGCTTCTGATTTGCATTTCTCTAATCTAATCTCATCTGGAGAATGACCGGCGCCTCCTTTAGTTTCTTGGTTTGAAAATCGCCTGTCGGGATTGGCCGTTTGTCAGCCGGGGAGCAGCGCGCTGCGTGGTGGAGGATTGGGGTTCCCGGCCTAACCCATTTCTCCTGACGCCCGGCAGTGACCACTGCCTGGGGCCCTCCCAAGTTGTTGGTGTTTGAGGCGCGTGTGTGTGAGAGTGTGAATGTGAGTGTGGGGGGGGGGGGGTTAGCCCAGAAAGGACTCCTGCTCACTTATGCCCCACACACCCCATGCCCTTCACATACCCACCCCCCACATCCCTTATATATCCCCCTTAGCAGAAAGGATGCTCAGGGCTAGAGATCTAGCAGCCTCAGAGATGACATCACAGAGCCGGGGGCGCAGGACGGTGGAGGGTCTGTAAGTCGTGCAAAGAGAAGATTGAGCTTTTAACCCAGAGGAGAATCCTGGGAACTGGAAGGTGCCCCTGCACTGTCTGGTTTATCTGGGGCCTTCCGGGCTCAGATGAAAGCTTGGCCTTTGCCCTGACCCTGGTCTTGGCTCCTCCTGCCATCCGGGATGTATCCCTGCCTCCTGACCCTGAGCTTTTCTACAGAAGCCTCCCTTACTTCCCCATTCCTGCCCCCAACTGAGACCTCTGTTCCTAGGAGCTGCAGCGGCTGGAGACGGAGCTGGGCCGGCCCTCAGAGCGCTGGAAGGACACATGGGACCGGGTGAAGGCCGCCCAGCGCAGCGAGGCCCGCCAGGACGGGCGGGTATGGGGAAGGGTCCAGGGCAGGGGCAGGGGGAGGGCAGCACAGGGGCAGCCCCCCTGAGGCCGGCTCTCTCTCCTTCCCCAGAGCACCCCCAGCTCCCTGCTGATGTCCAGCGTGTCCCATCACCGCCGCTCGCTCGGGGTTTACTTGCAGGAGGGGCCCGTAGGCTCCACTCTCAGCCTCAGCCTGGACAGTGACCAGAGCAGCAGCTCCACGCCCTCCAGCGGCCGGCAGGCCGCCCGCCGAAGTACCAGCACCCTGTACAGCCAGTTCCAAACTGCGGAGAGTGAGAACAGGTGGGTGTGCAGGGTGGGGGGGCAGACCCCGAGGAGTTCGGACAACTCCCAGAATCCTGGCGCCATCATAGGCATTATCACAGGGGCCTTCACGGACACCATCACGGGCCTTTATGGGCACCTTCTGGGTTAGAGGACAGCTGGGATAGAGGGTCTGGGTCCAGAGCCCCAGGGAGCCCTGCTTCCCCGGTTTCACCTGTGCCCAGAACCCCTGGGGGGCCCCCCTTTTGTTTGTCGCTCCAGCAGGCGGGACTGTGCCCCCGGGTGTTTGTGTGAGGCTGGCACAGCTGCCCCCGTGGATGTGGGGTTGCCTCGGTGCCCAGGGCCTGGTGTGTGGTGGGCACCATCATGCTGTTGTGGGCAGGGGAGCCTGGGGGGGGGAGGGGTCCGCCGTCACCGACCCCAGGCTCCGCCTTCCCGTCGGCCTAGGTCCTACGAGGGCACCCTCTACAAGAAGGGGGCCTTCATGAAGCCTTGGAAGGCCCGATGGTTCGTGTTGGACAAGACGAAGCACCAGGCAAGGGGGCGGGGCAGGGCGATGGGTGTGGTGGGCCAGGCCCTGGGGGTGGGGCAAAGAACCCGCCAGTCACATGCGCTTTTCTGCCCCCCCCTCCCCAGCTGCGCTACTACGACCACCAGGTGGACACCGAGTACAAAGGGGTCATCGACTTGGCAGAAGTGGAGTCGGTCACCCCCGGGACCCCCACCATGGGCGCCCCCAAGACGGTGGATGAGAAGGCCTTCTTCGACGTAGGGCCCGGGCTTGGGGAGGGGGGTCGGGGTCGGGGTGGGGGAGGGGGGGGAGAACCCCGTCTAACGGGAGCCACCGTCCCCACGCAGGTGAAGACCACGAGGCGGGTTTACAACTTCTGCGCCCAGGACGTCCACTTGGCCCAGCAGTGGGTGGATCGGCTCCAGAGCTGCCTGTCGGATGCCTGAGCCAGACGGGGACCCCGGAGCTCCCGGCGCCCGCGCCCCCTCCCCCTCCCCGGCCCAGCCTGGGCTCCTCCAGGGTTGGACTTGAGCTTCCAGTCGTTACAAACCACTATAGGGGCCCAGGGGGCAGGGCCATCCAGTCTGCCCTTGTTTACAGGCCCTGCCCTCCCGGGGCATCCAACAGTATTGGGATTCCGCACCGGGGATGGGGGGGCCCCACAGAGCGTTCCCCCACCCACCCCCAGCCTCAGCACTTGACTTTGTACATAAACTCCGGGGGCGTTGGTCCCCGTGATGTCCTGACCCTCACCCCGGGGCAGGGCCTACTCAGTGAGCCCCCCCCCCCCCCCACTCCCAAAGACCTAGAGCCGGACTGTGCTGGGCCCGGGGCCCCCCGGGGTGGGCCGTGGCTCAGCGTGGCCTCTCTCCACCCGCACTGCCCCCCAGGGCAGGCCCGCGGGTCTGTCCCGGGCCCACCTTCCCCCCTGACTGTAATTTATTGCTGGTGTCAGGACTGAGGCGCCCCTGCCTGTGGAGACAGCCATGGTACAGTTCCCTGCCCCCAGCTAGACTCCCAGGGGGTGGGGGGGGGGGTCGATGGTCACCCGGGTCCTCGAAGTGGGTTCTGTAAATAGCCCGACCCTGTGGCAGGACTGCGGCCCAGTCACTCGTGTAGATTCTGTTCACCCCGGTCTGTAAATGTGTCTGGCCCCGGCCCCCGGGCCCCCCTACGTATTGTGTCTAGAACAAAGGATTATATAAAGAGAGAACTAATGGAATTTAATAAAAAAGAAGGCTTCCTGCTCTCTGAGCGCCCCTTGCCCTGGGCCACACCGGGAGGGGGGAGGCGGGGCGGCCGGACAGGGCCCCGCCCATGTGTCTCCCCTAGTGGCCTCCAGAGAGAGCTTCCGCTGCCACAGGAGGGGGCGCTCGGCTTAGGTCATGGGGCGGGCAGGATTCGGGTCTCCCCCTCTAAAAAGTGCCTCCAGGGATGGCTCTAGTTCACTCCAGGAAGAGGCGGCCTTGCCCAGGAGGGGCTCCTGTCATTACTCAGCTGGGAACAGGCGGCAGGGAGGGGCTGGAGATCCTGGGGGGTGGGGCTGGAACAGGGATTATGCAAAGCAAGGAAAATGTATGGGAAGGCCTTGAACACCTGGGAAGGCTGGCCAGCTGTCATGGCAGCCAGGTCTGTGGGGCAGAGCACGGGGGTCCTGTCTCGGGACCTACTAGTGGGGCTCCATCTGCACCCGAGGGCCACTGGGGAAAGCCAGCTTTGGGACCAGAGTGCCCCTGGACCAGGCTAGTGGGGCAAGGATGCCCACGGCAGCCCACCCAGACCCAGAGGTTTCCAGGGAAGGAGAGCAGGGGGGGGGCCTCGGATGGGCTCGTGCTGGGGGTGGGGGCATTTAGAGGACTCTGCTCCCCACAGGACCGTACGGGACCCTGGAGCTCTGGGACGCTTGTGCGAGGATCTGTAGGTCAGAAGGGCCCCCTGCCAGCCCGCCCTCCCCCAGGCCCAGCAGGTTTATTGTGGGAGGCAAGGGCCGCTGGCTCTCTCCGAGGGAACCCACCCGCCCCCGGCCGAGCGAGCGCAGGCGCGCGACAATTTACACTCGGGGCCATTTCAAAGTGTACATGTGATATGTTTACCAGGATTTTAAAGATATTGGCATCTAGTCAGCAAATCAAAGACCAAGGAACAAACGTTCAGTGTGGGAGGTTAGAACCTGGCTCCCCTGCCCGGGTGGTGGCCAGGGGCTGGTGGGGGAGGGAGCCGGAGGCAGCAGTGGGGAAGGGAGCTGGCCCTGGAGGCTGCCGAGGGTCACATCGGCCCTGGCTTGTCCCAACCCCAAGCAGCCACAGGGCACAGGCCCCTGCCCCTAACGCCACTAGCTGGCTCTGGGGGTGGGCGGGGCTCTGGATCCCAGGGAAGCTCCCCACCCCCTCCAAGAACCAGGGCAGCTAGTCTTGTCTACAGCGGCCATCTCGAGGGTGCTGGTCACTGCCCCGGGCCGGGGGGGCCACTAAGCTCATAGCTGCAGCCTTGTGTATTCGGGGGGGGGGGGGGGGGGGGGAGGGGGGGGGATTCTTGGGGCTCTCCTTGGCAGGAGACGCCTTCTGGGAAATCCCAGGCCACCTCCCGGCCCCAGCTAAGCCTTCCCTTCCCCGGCGCGGCCATCTCTCCCTCGGCCCGAGCTCCCCGGCTCTGCCCTCTCTCCGGCGCACCACTGGATTTCTTAAAACTGGCTGCCCAGAACCGCCGGCCTAGGGACTCCCTCTCTGCGCCTCCTGGGACCGGGTCAGCTCCCATGGCTGCTGGGTCGTGCTGGTGACGTGGCGAGCTCCGAGCCCACTGGACCCCCAAACTTCCCACCGGCAGGGCACTCCCGCGGGCTTTATGTTGGGGTGCATCGTTTTCCATTTCTTCTTGGAGGTTTCATCCGCTTCAGCCCGGGACCCTGGGGAATCTGGGAGCCTGCCCTGCCGGTTCCAGCCCTGGGCCTCCGGGCCTCCAGAACACGAGCAGCATGGCCGGAGCCGGGGAACCCCCTCTCCCCTTGCTTGGGAATCCTATGCCGGAGGCGGGAGCGAGGGGGGAAAGGGGAATAGGGGTTGGGGAGGGGCTAGGGGCAGAGTCCAGGGCTTGGGCCTCAAGGCCGCAGCAGATAACAAAGTGCAAAAATGTGGCTGTTCCTGCATCCATTAAAAAACATGAATAACAAGAGGCCAGAAAACTGCTCACAGATCTCCTGTCGCCAAGTCCACGAGGGCCGGGGCCCATGCAGGCCGGGGCCCATGCAGGCCGGCCCCCCGGCTCCCCGGCGGCTGTTCCTGAGGCGGGCCGTCCTTTCTCCGCGTTTCTGAGTCCTCTGCGGGCCATCTCCTCCCCAGCTGCTGAGGGGTGAGCGTGGGGCGGGAGGCTGGGGGCGGCCGGAGGGGGCCGGAGCGGCTAGGGCCCCACGGTCTACCTTCCTCCCTGCAGCAACACCCCCCCCCCCCGGGGGAGCTCGGGCTCCCTCCGTCTCTCCCATGAGGCTTTATTGCTATACGGGGGCGGCAGGTGCGCTCAGTGACCCCCCGGCCCGAGAGAGGAGACAGCGGAGAAGCTCGGCACTCGGGGAGCGGCTGGGGCGGCGGCGGGGAGAGGAAGCAGGCTGGTCTCGGTCCGGGCGCCTCCTGTGCTACACCAGACAAGGCGAACGTCCTTGCCCACGTTCGCTAAGAAAGGTTCCCTCGTGGCCGCCGCCTCACTGGTCCTGACCACCAGCTTTACCAATGCAGCATTTATTAAAAAATAAAATTAAAATAAAAAACCAGACCATTTGCATCACCAGGTAGTTTTCTTGCCTAAGTGGAAGCAGCCCGGCCTCAGGGAGACGTGGCCTGAGGGAGGCAGCAGCATCAAGCAGGGCCATTTAACGTGGCTTCCGGAGAAGGGGGCGTCTCCTCTTTCCTGCACCGGTGGGGGGGAAGAAGGGGACGGCTTTTAGAATGCAAGGTCCGGGGGCCGCTGGCCGGCCGGAGATGCTGCCCCCCCCAAACTCACTCCTCGGGGCGGCTGGGGGCCACGGGCGAGCCACTCCCACACCGCTGGGGGCCTCTGAGGGGGCCAAGGCCTCCCCGCTTACCGAGGCAGCCCCCACCCCCCAGGCCCAGAAAAGCTATGGCGGCCCAACCCCCACCCACCCACCCATCCATCTGAGACTCCCCGTCTCACCTGTCTTTCGTCATCGTTTCCCCGGCGGCCGCAGCGGCCATCGTCGCTACCGCGGAGACGGTGGCTGTAAGGACGACCGAGGTGGCCACCACAGGCAAGCTCGCGGAGGCTGCTGAGGCCGGACTGACGGCGGCGGGGCTCCGGGGCTCCGGGGTGGGCTGCGAGGCACTGGGCGCCCCCTTCTCTGCCGCGGGCAGCTTGTGGATCAGCAGAGGCTCCGCGTCGCTGCAATGAGAGGGCAGAGCTCCGTTGGTACCGGCCCCCGCCTCGGTCTCACTCAACAGAGATCTCTGGAAGCATTCTTAGCTCCACCAAGTGCAATCGTTCCTGCCCCCCAGAGCATGCCTGGGACTGGGGCAGGGACCCCCGAGGCCCTTCCTGGGACCATTTTCCAGAGGTTTCCCCCTTTCCTTCCCCCACCTCCCCTGCTGCCCCAAGGCCTTTCCCGGGCCCGGCCTCTCCACAGGGGGAATTTCTCTGCCCCATTTCTCCCTCATTCACTTCTTCCTGCACTCTCCCTTTCCCTCCCAGCGGGAGGCTCTCTGCCAGGACCCCCAACCTGGCCACCCTCAGCCGGTCCCTAGCCATCCTCTAGCATCAGGTGCTTTACCCCCTCGGGTGAGAATTCAGACCCCAGAAATGTGGTCTAGGCGACCTTCGCAGGTCAGCTCTGGCATGCCCCTGGGCCCCTGGGCATGCCCAGGCCGAGAAGACCCTGGAAGCTGAGGAAAGCGGCAGCGGGACTTGGGGTGGTCCTGGGGGTGGGGTCTCTCCCGAGCAGCTCAGCAGCAAGCGGATGGGGCAGGCGGGGAAAGGCGAGGGGGGAGGTAGGGACGGCACCTCCTCACTGCTGGCCATGACTGAAGCAGAAGTGTAACTGAGCTGGGCATCAGCTATGCCCTCCCAGCAGCAGAGCCAGGCTTGCTCCATCCCCGCCAACTCTCCCACGGGCATGACTGTCACAGGCCAATGAACTGCTCCTGTGCCCCCCCCCCCCCCCTACAACGACCTGTCCTTTCCCGAGTTTCCGGGACCTCTCCCAGCACACCAGGTCACAGGACAGTCGCCCAGCTGCCGCTGTGAAAGCCCTCTAGGGCAGGGTCCCCGGTCATCTTTCCGGCTTCCCATTTCCTCCCCCCACCCCCCCCCACCCCCAGCTCATCCCTCCACAAGTCACTTCCTACAAAGTTTCCCAATTCCCCGAAGCAGCATAAATGACGTTCCCAAGTCAGAGGTGACAGCAACTCCCGCCTGGGCAGAACAGTTGCTGGGGAGGGGGAGAGGGGGCTGACTTGCTCCCCACTGCTGCTTCCTGGCTTGCCCCACACCGCAGGCTGCCTAAGGCTGGTGACCTCGCCTTCTCCAAAGCCCAGTGGGCTCCCCTGGGGAACCTGAGTATCTGTGGTTGGGCAGGATTCTGCAGCTACCTGGCTGAGCTGCTGACCCAGGGCCTGCTCCCTTTGCCCACCTGACCTGGGCTCACACCCCCTTCCTGTTGGTGCCCCGAGCCCGGCCCCGGCTGTGGACAAAGGAAGAGCCGCTCACAGACCTTCCTTCCTTCCCAGCTTCCTCTAGAACACTCGGCACCTGAACCCGGGTGCGGCAATCTCCAGGACAAAAGGAAGGATTTGGGCCTCAGGAGAGGGCAGCACCCAGAAAACAGGAGGGGGAGAAAGGCCCGGGCCTTCCCACCCCCCGCTGCCACCCCAGAGAGGAAATGCAATGGGGCAGACCCCCCAAGTGCCCTGAGAGCGGGCCCCGACCCAGGGGAAGGGCCCCCGTGGCCCTGAGTGGCCCCAGGTTTGGGAACACTGTCGGGGACTGGGATCCCAAGACTGGGGAGGTCTGGTCAGAGCCGGGGCCAAGGCCTGTGTTTCTGTGTCTACATGCCGTGCCATGTGTGTGGGGTGGGGTGCGTGCGCACTTGTGCTGGTGTGTGTATGTGGGGGTGCGCGTTGTGGTGTGTGCACATGTGCAGTGCGGTGTCTCAGCAGCGCACACCTTGAGGCCTCGGGGCCGCCCCTCTAAGGCCTGGGTGGACAATGACGGCTTTTTAGGGAAGCCTTTAAGCAGCTTGAAGGGGCATTGGTAAGATGAGGGGAGGGGAGAGGAGGGGATGGGCCAGTCTCCTCTCTCAGTGCCAGCCACAGGAGAGCCTAGAAAAACTTCATTCTCCTCCAGGGAGCAGGCAAAGGTGTCACTTTAATGTGGATCTGTGCTTTTAAAAAAAGGGCCCCATGCCCAGGCCTTCCCCTAAGATCCACCTGTGGGAAGAGCACCTGGGAAGGAAGAGGTGGGACGGGGCCCTGGGCACGGGGACACTCACAGCAGGACTTGTTTTCTGACAGTAAAGAACTGGCAACCAAGTGGGTGCCGCTGATCAGGAAAGAGCTAAAAAATGACAACTCTGGTTCAAAGATCAGGCGGGATATGGCTGCGCCGCCAGAAACAAGGGACTCGAAGGCTACAAAGACGTCCACGAGGGTGGGGGGTTGATGGCAAAGGAAGCGGGAGGAAGGGTCAACCACGGGCCGTGGCGGCATCGGGGTGGAGCCCCAAGCAAAGGTGACATTGTCAGGACAGGAGCCGAGGCAGAGGCTGGCAGCCAGGCGCCGGCAACGGGGCAGGAGACAGACATTCATCAGTCTCCCGGCCTGGTTTTTTCCCTTCTCTGATCCTTGGGATCCCTAGTAGCTTACTGGTGGGAAGGGGAAGGAGACACTGGAAGCTGAGCTGATGCCTCGATAGAACCAGGCAGACCCAACTGGGTTCTGCACGAGGGCCCGGCCTGCCCATTCCTAGGCATCTGGCGAGCTGGCCCTGGCTCTGACTGGGTCTGAATTCCAGGCCAGAGGGGACTTTCTCTTCAAGAAAAATGAGGCAGGAAAGACTAGGAATGAAAATCCCCCCAGCCCGTGCCCCTTAAGGACAAACACCCAGTGCCAGGGCCTCCTCTCATGGGGCCCCCTCCTCCTCCTGAGCTCACTTAGGAGCTTTTGAAAACAGGATTTCATGGGGGCTGTCTGACCACAGGCTGCTCTGCATGACCCTCCCCCATCGCCACGGTCCTCAGGAGGCTTCCTCCTCCACTCTGGGAGGACACAGCCAACAGCCTCTAATCCTTTTCGCTGCGGGTCCCAGAGCAAGTTCGCTGGCACAGCAGCTCAAACACAGGCTCCGGGTCAGAAGGACTGGGGCAGTGGGCACTCAGCCCGCCTCAGCTTTCCCAAGTACCAAACGGGGACAACAGCAGTGCCCTTCCAGAGCTCTTCTGAGGATTGTGAGGCACTATTACAGTGTCTGGCACACAGTAGGTGCTTATTAAATGCTTATTCCTCTTCCCATCTCCTAAATACTGTTCACAGAGTTCAAAGTGAACACGTGCAATGATTTCCCCACAGACACAAGCTAGAAGCTGCTTGTTGCCACAGCGACACTTGCTTCATCTTGGGCTTGCACAAAAAAGCAGTTCTAAGATGAGGGCCCTAGAGCTGAAAGGGCCCCAAGGGTCAGCCCGGTCCACGTGCACGTAAATGGAGTGTTGGAGGCACCGTGGGGACTGACACACCGGGGCCCTGGCCCTGCCTTGCCAGGAGCCGGGCTCGAAGCCTGGAAGCTTGGGGTATTCCTGGAGATCCCCACTGTAGCCCCCCATCTCAAGGAGCTGGGCTTTAGCAAGCTTATCAGACGGCCGATGAGGCCCCTCAGCCACCTTCCCCAGCAGCCGTCAAGCTCGGCTCGGAGGGGCCGCATCGGGCCTCCCTGCTCCCGCCTCCTACTCGAGGACTCCTGGGACAATCCCCATTCCCAGGCCTTCTTCCCCATGTCCAAGGCCTCCCCATTCATCCTTGACCTCACCCACTTCCCCAAATCGGACCAAGGGAGGAGCTGAACCCCAGAGCACTAGTCTGGCATCTTTCCTGATTTGGGAGGGGAACAAGGGGAGAGAGGGCCCATGTTCTCTAACTGCCACTTGCAGTCCCTGGGTCGGCTGGGCAAGGGTTGGCAGCATTTCTGAGGGCCCTACCCAACACTGAAGCAGCAGCCAGAGCCTCAGCCTCCCCCCAGAACCTCCGAGGCCGCCTCAGGTGCAGGGTGGGCGCCCACTGTCCTGATCGCTTCTGAAAAATCACCCTTGAAATGGTTTCTTTGGCGAGTAAATATTCAAGTCCACCCCACGCCAGGACCAGGCCAGGACCAGGGCGGAGCCCACTCCTTGAGCATCTCCTGCTCTGTGTGGAACATGGGATGGGGAGTGTGGGCCCAGCCCAGGCCCCCTCCCAGTGCTGGGAAAGTGGGCGCTGCACCCTAACTAGCATGCCCTCTGAGCCCGCCCCTCAGCCTGCATCCTCCTCTACCTGCTCGAGACGGCCTTCTCCTTCTTGGCGTCCATAGTCAGCTTGAGGCCTTCCTGCCCAGACCCAGGGCCCACGGTTTCAATGATGATACCCGCTTTCTTCTCCTCTTCCTCCTCATCTTCCTCCTCGCTGTCTGAGCCACCCGAGGAGCTGCTGTCAGAGGCCACCAGGGGGGCCTTCCTTGCCACACATACATTCCAGACGCAAGGAGCAGCCGGGCCGACTGCAAGGGAAGGGGAGAAGTGGTCACTCTGAGGCTGTGGGGCCCTGGCCACTCGGCACCCAAGCCTGCTGGGACAGCCCCCCGCCATGATGCTCTAGGCCCATTCAAACCCAGAGCAATCTGAGCTGGGCCGTCTTTTGTGAGATGTGCAGGCCCAGGGCACTCAGGTCCGAGGCAGAGGTCCAGACTCACCCACGTTCCTCAATCCCTCACACTCACACGCTACCCCAGCCTTTCTGGGCAGGAGGCCCAATGTTGGGGGGGGAGGGGAGGGACAGAATCCCTCCTCCCTGGGAGGGCCTACTAGGCCTCCCATAATGCAGGTGGACCCTCAGGGGACCGGAGAACTGGCCCTAAGGCATCTTGGGCCTCTGCCATTCTCTGGAGCTGGCTGAAGGCCTGAGAACACCCACTTTAGGATGTGAAGTTTATGGTTTTAGCTCTTGGACATTTTCATTTCCTGAGTAACTGTCTGGCTGGAGTGACCCGTGCTTTCTGTTTGCAATCAGGAGGTTCCTGAGGACCCGGCCGCAACCTTGAACCTCTTGGGTCAGACCAGCAGAGGTCTGCTTTCTATGCCCACCCTGGCGGCTGCAGTGGCTCAGGACCCAGGAGTCCCTCGGAACCTTTCTGGCACCCAGGCTTGGCCCCCTAGCACTGGACCTTTTCCCCCAGTTTTTTGATTTTGCTTCTTTTGGCCCATGGGTCACCGAGAATGCACAGAAAAGTCTCAAATTTGTAAAGATTAAACCCAAGCATTTAAAAAGCAGCCAAGCTGTGAGCCACTTCTTAGCTCTCCTGAGCCCCAGTGTCCCCTCCTTCAACCTAGAGGATCTAGGCGAATTCTACTTGGGGATCTCACTTGGGAGTCCCATCCACTTCGGAGGAGCTGGGAGCCCGGCCCCGTGCCCCTACAGCTCAGTGGCATCAGTTGACCAACGATTCTGCCAGTCTTCCCGCTGACCAGCTCACTTAGGAGCAATGGTGCGAGTGCTTTGGGAGGTTGGTGCCGGGGGCTCTGTGTGAGCCTGTGCCGGCCCTTGCCACCAGCCCCACTTGCAGCTTCCCTGTGTGCCGGACAGCCCCCTGCCCTATCCCTGCCTCCCCTCCAAGCTCTAAGGCCACTCACAGCTCTTGTCCTGGCTTGGCTTGGGCTTTCCCTCCGAAGTGCTACTTCCTGTGTCCACGGGAGAACTGCATCGAGGACCTGATTCCGAGCTGGAAAACAACCAGGGGTGAGTCTGGCAGCAGCCGGGGCCCGGACTGCCAAGTCCCTAATGCCCGGCACATGCCACTTTGCAGACCTTCCCAATAAGGCTCCATGAGAAGCCCCGAGAACAAGGTGTGCAAGCGGTGCACAGTGTCCGGCCTCCCCCGAGCCCCTGCCTTCTTCCTCCAGCTGAAAGGGGCCCTCCCGCCTGCATTTCCTTACCAGCAGAAAGACTGGAAGTCTGTGAACTTCGCCCAGCCTTTTTCCTCTGAAGTGGCGGTGTCCGGAGCGGCTGCATCCCACACACGGGAACCGATGTCCATGGCCACACCTGAGGGAGGGGGCTTTGAATTTACTGGCTCATCAAATACAGCTGTCCATCCAGAGCCTGCAGAGGAAGGGGGAGGGGGAGGGAGGGAGGAAGAAGAAGGGGGAAGGAGGGGGGAAAGAGGTAGGAAAGAGGGGGGAAAGAGGTAGGAAGGAGTGGGGAGAGAGGTTGGAAGGAGGAGGGAAGGAGGGAGGAGGGAGGTTGGAAAAGGGAGAAGGGAGGGAAGTCAGATGAAGGAGGGAGGGAGGAGGATGAGGAGGAAGGGAGGATAGAGCAGTGGTAACTGTGACTACAGCTGGGTCCTTGCTATGGGAGGAAGGAGGGAGGCAGAAGCCTGTATCTCATCCAGATGTGAGGCCCGAGCTCAAAGCTGCACCTGGCTCATCAGAACAGGAGCCCCAGGCCCAGGCCGCCCACTGGAGAAACCCTGGCCGGATCCTTTGCTGACGTTTAATAACAGGGCTTTTGGGCCCAGTTAGGTCCGTCCTCCCAGACACTGGCGGGAGCACTGCAGCAGAACTGGAGCTTCTCCTGGCTCCAGGCTTTCGGAATACCTGTTACTGAACCCGGGAACACATATCGAGGGGCCCAAGGGAGGCCACGACCCGGCAGCTGGACTAAGAGGATCCTTTTGGGCCCCAGGCCTCTCTGGGACAGGGGGCCTGTGCAAAGCAGGATTGGAAGGAATGGGAAGGGCGAGCCTCGGGGGATGTCGCTGTCCTCCCCAGGCCCCCCTAACACACTGGGAGACCCCAAGCTGCGCTGCTTCCCTCATGCAGGCGCAGAGCCTACAGGTGGTCTTCTGAAGAATGTAAATGGGTCCGGCCCGGAGCAAGACCGAGCTCACTCAGCATCCTCGGGACCAGGCTTGGCAAGGAGCGGGGTCTCGGGGAAGTGAGCCGACTCCACAAGGCTTTCCCCGGGAGGTCTGCTCACCTTCGGAGGCGGCCAGGTCTTCAGCCTGCAGGGTGAGGTTGGTGGTGCTGCTGCTTCCCGAAAGAGGAATGCCGGCCCCGTGCCGGGCCTCCCCGGCCCCCTCCTCCTCCTCCGAGTCCTCACTGCCCTCCTGATCCCCGTTCTCCAGGTTGCTTTTCCTGGAATACTCTGAGGTATGTGAAGCACCAAACCTAGAACGGACACAAAGTGAGCAGGAGGTGCCCGGGAGCCGGGCACAAGCCCCAAAAACCTGAGGGGAGAAATCCAGCCCCAAATCAAGGCCACCTGCCAAAAACTGCCCCCCTCAGACTCAAAGCCCTTTCCCTCGTCTCCTCTAACAGGGAGGTGATGCACAAATAACTGGAAGGCCATCTGAAAGGGGAAGGGACAAGCCCCACAGGGAGGGAGGTGGGGGTCTGCAGGAGGGGCGTCTGAGCAGAGGGCTGACTTCCAGGCTGACTGCAGCCCCTTTGGGCATTGTTGGATTTCTCGGGCAGAACCCCTTTTGGAACGAAATGAGGAAACGGTGATTCTCAGTAAAAAGTGACGTTTGTCTTTAAGTAGATAACAAGGCAGAGGAGGCAGAGGGAGGCTCAGGGTGCTGCTGGAGTTGGCTCAGAGGCCAGGGACAAGGGCCGAGGCCGCAGCCGGTCCGCATTGGCTGAAGAGGCCGTCACCATACCTGGTTCTGGATTTTGCTTGAGTTGCATAGTTTATTTCCTTGTCCTCCCAGATGTCTTCTTCATCCTCGTTGTCATCGAAGGGCTGGATCCGGTCATTGCAGCACGCTTCAAACAGAGATGCATTGGGCTGAAACAAAGTTCGGTGGACATTAGCTCCTGATGCTCCCTCCCCAAAGCCTCCCGGTGTGGAAGGGCAGGGCAGTAGGAGGGCAGTCCCGGCCTGTCTGAGTCAGGGCCTTCCTGGGGGGCTGCTCCCGTTCTCCCTGCTGTGGCCTCTGAGACCCCAGGCCTAGAACCAAGACAGTCTTCCCTCTCCTTACTGACTTCAAGGACTGACAGCCTCGGCTCTCATGTGGAGACCGAGAACTGCTGCTTCCGGCTCCCCTGGGCCCACTTACACTGTCGTCGTCGGCGTCAATGGTGAAGTTGATCTCGGCAATCCTGTCAAAAGGGGCGCTGCAACAAAGACAGAGGGAGCGCTCAGATGGCGGGCCAGCTACTGGCCCCCGGCGCCCCAGCTTGGGGGGGGGGGGGACGCGGACAGAGAGGCAACCCCAGGCCAGAACAGTGCAAGGCTGCTGGGCTCTGATGCTGGCCAGGCTCAGCCCCAGGCTTGCTTTAGCCCGGACGTGGGGTGGTAACGAGGGCCTGCCCGTTTGGCAGCTCCTTGGTCCCCAGTGACCTTGGACTCAGGCAGCCCCTACCTCAGCCTGACCCCACTGTGAGTGGTGATAATCCTGGGCATCCTGAGTCGCCTTCGGGAAACTTGGTTCCCTAAAGCAGAGCCTGGCTCCTTTGGGAAAAGGAAACGCTGCCTAAGGGCAGAGGGAGCTGAGAGGGGGGGACTTCAACCTTGTCACAGCGCTGGTTCCCACAGTAAGAAGAGTCACAACTGAATGTAGGACAGACAGCTGCATACCAGCCTCAGTGCTGGCCAGGAGGGATGGGCACCTGCCCCAGACCCACCCGCTAAGTAAACACACCAGAGACGTCTCACAGCTCAACACTGAGCGCATAAGCTCTCATGGGACGATCCCGAGGTTTCCTGAGAGTATCTTAATATAGGTAAGGCTCCTCCTCTAGCACTTTAAGGCTTGTAAAGAGCTTTTCTTACTTGGGAAGTCCACCAGGGCCTAGGCTGGACGGCCCAGCGTGTGGTGGCAACGAGTTGAGGGAACCTCAGTGGGGGAACGGCTGAATGTGTCACAGCATGTGCAGTGAAAACCACAGGGCAGCCAGGAAGAGTCAAGCTTCCTAAGCTCGAATCCAGCCTCAGACACTTATTATCTGTGAGATCCTGGGGATGTCACTTCATCCTGACTACCTCAGCTTCCTTGTCTGCTTAATGAAAGGGAGAAGGAAATGGCCAACCCACTCCCGTATCTGTGCAAGGAAACCCCCAGTGGAGTTATGGCCAGCTGGACACGACCGAGCAACTAAATAGCAGCAAACATTGTAAAGACAAACAGCTCTGAAAGAACGGGGAAGTCTGCCCTGCACAACGACCAGCCACAACGGGAGAGGACTCCGCAGGGAGCCTGCCCCCCCCACCCCCCTGCCGCCCCCGCCCCTCCTCACACAGGGGCATGGCCAATGCAGGCAACTGCTTGACTATCCATATTGTACCAGGATCTGCTCTTCTTGCTTTCTCAATTGGGGGCGGTGGGGAGAGAACTGGGGGCTGAGCATGAACTCAAACTGAACTTAAAGAAAAAAGAATCTGGGCCAGACTTTCCTGGGATGGGGCAAGGCTGGCCAAGAACCCAGAACTGACCAGAAACCAGCTTCATCAATTAGCCTGGCGAACTCACTTGATATTATCATCCTGGTCTGCAAATTCTTCATCATTGAAGCCGAACTGATCCACAAAGTTAGCCGTCATCTGCTGGATCTGGTACTCAGAGAAGGCCTGGGGAGACAGCAAGAGCCCAGTCAGAAGGAGCTGTAGCCCGTGGGCCTGGCCCAGGGCAGCTCCCAAGCAGGGCCGGCCAAGGTGTTCCTCCTAGGCGGCCATGTTGCTCTGGCCCTTCTCAGCATGCACCTCGCTCCTTCAGCTAAAGCTGGGGGGAGCGCCCAGTTTTGACCACTCAGGGACAAGACTGCCAGAATTCAGGCGGCTTTCTTGCAGGTTGTCCACAAGTGTGCCTTGCTCACCCAACCTCAAAGTTTCCCATTTATTCCCAACTTCCCTCATGGGTTATAAGGCTCATGTTCCCCTCTTAGAGAACCTTTCCCAGTTCCCCCTGCCCCAGCCCCGCCTTGCCCTCCCTTCTCTGTAGCGTCAGGGGGCAGATGCAAGTTTAAGCCCTTCAATTTAGAGTGGAGGATGGAGAAGCTCTTTGACCTCCCTAAGGTCACTCTGGCCCACTAGCTGCAGAGCCCTCTCCAAGGAGCTGCCTCTGGAGAACAGCTATGAGGGGGGCATGAGGATCCTGACACTGCAGGAGAAGCCACGAGAACCATGCCTCTGACTTCTCCTGTGGCCCTCCCCACCCGTGGCCCTCTCCGCCCATGGCCCTCCACTGCTCTTGCCAAACAACGCGCCTTCCTGTGCCTAGCTCTGGGACCGGGCACGACCCTCACCTGCTGCAGGGACAGTTCATTTGGAAAAGCGCTTTCCATGTCCTCATCCTCGCTGGAAGAGTGAAGATGGTGAGTGCTCACCTGCAACACAAGTGGGAGCACTGTGTGGGGGAGCCCACTGCCTCTGGCCCTAGGAGCCAGGAGTGTGGCAGGGGTGGGAGAGGGGGAGCCCCACAGAGGGTCACCAGGACAGAACCCAAGCTCATTGGAGCATGACCTCCAGTGCCTCCAGGCCTCAGCTACCTGGGGTCCAGCACAACCACCTAGTCCCTAATGGCCTCCTGAAGAGCCACTCCCGACCAGAGCCTCCCGTGCACACTTTCCCCACAGCCAGGACCAGCAGAGGTCCAAGTGACCACCAGGGGCCAGGAAACAAAGAAACGCTGACTCTCCCGCTTCCTGCACCTGTGGGTCTCTTTCTAGCCATGGCTTTGCTCCTCACAGCCCCCCACGCCTTGAGGGAGGACCCAGAACCCCCCGGCTTCTCACCAGGTCCACGGTGTTTTTCCGGTTGGTCTCCGGCAACGTCTCCTCCACAAAGCTCTCCCACCGCCCTCGGCAATCCTCGGGAAGCTCTGTAGGGACAACAGCTCTCGCTGGTCAGAACAGCTCCTGGAGCTGAAGGGGAGATCACACACCCTAACGTGGTGGATCATGGAGCCAGGGATGGCCAGAGCAGCCAAGCCCGTATCTTAAGGTTGAAATAATCACACAAGCACACAAAGCCCTGGCCCCCTCTGGGAGATCACAACAAGAGGGCCTGCTCATGTGGGGGCGGGGCGCTGTCATTTTCTTCCCCCAGGATGGCAGAACTTGTGTTGCCCGTTTAAAAAGACGAGCCAAACCGGGCGTGCTTAGCCAGATGCTCAGGGGCTGGGGCAGAATCCCCGAACACTATGTGGGCCAGACCGAGGTCTATGGTCACTGTGTCAGGCCAGCTGCCATCCTCACTTGCTTCCTTCCCAACTGTTGCCCGCCCCCCAAAAGGGCACAGGTCTAGGAAGAGCCAGGCCTCCCCAAGCAGCCACGGCGTGGCTAAGTGTGCCCATCTGCCTTAATCCTGTAGAATCCGGCCGGGGAGCCCTCCCTCCACAGCCAGAGAATCTCAGAGCTGACAGGGGGTGTGCCCACTAGGGGCCACGCAGCCTCTGGCAGGAGCCGGTCCGCCTCCGGCCACTCCTCTGCCCCTCCTTGTGCAGCCACGCAGGCTGAGGCCAGCCCCTTGTCCACAGTGCACATCTTCCCTCCAGGCCCTCCGAGCCACTTCCGTGGGTTGACTGTGTGGACCTGATATGGCCTGCGTGCTTTTCCCCATCCTGGGTACCCAGAGATATCTGTTGTTATCACCACCCCGGGTCCCAGAGTAAGCGGCTGTGCCGACAGCAGCAGGCCCCCTGCCTCTCACATCCAGGAAGCTCTGCCCGCTCAGTGTGGCCCACGACCACGTGCCACGTCTCACTGCCAGCTCTTCCTGATTTTTAAAGAGCCAGAATCCTGCCTACTTATGGCTCCTCCACTTTGTCCTCCTGAAATGGCCTCTTGGGTCACAGGGAGGGTCCTACCCAGAGAGCTTTCTGCTTTCCCAGAATGCATTTCATCCTCCCAGCTCTAGTCTGGATTGTGCAGACCTTTTTGGAACTGGCCTCTGGGACCAGTGAATCCGCTAGCTGGCCCTCCCCGCCTGGTGACAACTAAAGATTGGGGTGGGGACGCCATCAACGCCTGTGCTCAAATCACTGACAAGTCTCCAACCTCAGGGAGGCTCTTTCACAGGAAGCCGCTTTCTAAGGTGCCGTGGAGTCTAGTCACACAGAGGACATACCACCTTAGCCCACATTAGTCCACCTGCATAAATCATTTCAGATAAAAGTAGAAAATTAGGGTTTCCTGTGAAAGAACCACTCGTTTCCATCATCCTCCACGCTCTGTGGCTGTCTGCAAACAGGAGGGACTCAGGGTGACTATGAGCCTTGCCAGGGGCCCTGCTCCATACAAGGCCTCCCATGGCAGGGAAGGCCCCGAGACTTTCCCGGTCAGGCTCCTCTCTTGAAGCACAAGCTCCATCGAGTCCTGCTCAGTCAGAAAGGCTCCGAGAAGAAGGTGGCGATGGACGTCACCCAAGGACGAGACTAACTCCATGTGGGGAGACTAACTCTCCATTGGAGAAGCTACGAGATACATCAGCATAATCCCTGCCCTTGACCCATCAATGGATCCATCTGAAGCACTGGGTCTGGTGTCGTTTGCACAAGGGCTCCTATGGCTGATCCTAGGGAAGCAATAACCCCAAAGCTTCTCGGTGAAGTCAGAAGGCCCTCCATTTGATGAACACCTTTTCAGTTCTCAAAAAGAAATGAGGAAACACAGCTTGGAAGCCAAAGACTTGGAACATGATGGAACACAGAATTCTGCTGCCCACCTCGGGTGGGCTGCTGACTGCATGGGGACCTTAGTTCCCTAGCCCTGATGGTATTGTTGGGCCTGATTTCTCACACCAGAACTCCCTGGTCTTCCTCTGACTTTACCCACCCTTGTAGGCCTTTGATCAAAATCCCCCTCACCCCCTCCACAAAGTTGCTTAGAACTTGGGTTGGATTTTTTAAAGATAGCTTCTATTAAATTTTCCTCTACTTTTTATCCGGACGAAGTAATCCTGGGCTTTCATAGGCCCTGACGGCAGAGGATAAGTTCAATCAGGTTTGAGTAAGCTGGCTCAATATGTTCCAGCCCGTGGGATGCCAAAGAAGCCCTTCCCCCAGACCCTTCTTCTCCCCAGCCATTAGGGATGCCCCTTCAAAACCATTCCCATGATTTGGTTTTCTAGCTACCTGATTACATAGGTGCTGGCTCCCCCAATAGAAGAGAAGCTCTTCAGGGGCAGAGAGAGCTCTCTCTTTGTTTCTGACTCCCCAGCACTGAGCTCTGTGCCTGGCACAGAACAGAGCTTGAGAAATAAATGCTTGCTGGTTTGCCATCACTGCCCTTTGCTCTCATTCAGGATGCTGGCACTGGGATCTCTGGCTAATGTGCTCTCTTAGGAAGGAAGGTGCACCCCATCACTGGTACTTTCAGCTGGAATAACAACACATGGGGGAAGCCATAAGGGACCATATTTGCCTGGGCGGCTCTGAGATTCTACAATTCTGAACTTCAAGAACAGCCTTTGAGACTTGGGAAAGGGCAAAGCTGGGCAGGAGAAGGAAAGCAGCGGCTGATACAGGTGTCTTTGTAATGTGTTGATGGCATGAGACCCGAGAGGGACTTTATCACGGAGACCTGGAATTAATCATCTGGAGTGAAGGTGTCAGGAGCTGGGTGGGATAAGATAGGACAGTAGAAAACAGGAGCCCCATACCTTTGATGAACGAGCAGATCTGAGACCGAATGGGGCCCTTCTCCATGTTCTGGACAACAGCATTGGCTATTCGGGTGAGGTGGCCCATGTTTCCCCTCCTCATCCCACCTTCGGCCCTACAAACAAAATCATCGGAGCCAGGAGTCAGCTTGCCCACCTCTGACAAAGTAACATAAGTAAGAGCTGTTGTCTCTGCAGCCACTTTTGAGTGGCAGAGCCCATGGCCTGCTCTAGCTCACAGGAATGAGAAGACCAAGTGTCAGGGAGGTACCAGACAGGGATCGAGCTGGCAGTTCCCTTCCCTTCTGTTCCATTTACTACCCAACTCCTTAAGGTTCTCCCTCAGAGGGATCAAGGAGCCATTTTCTCATTGATCTCTATTGCCCTGCTTTGCCTTGCCAAAGTCGTCCTGGAGAGCTGCTCCAGGCACGGTCTTGATGGTTAGAGGCCTTCAGAGTTCCTCAACAATAGACAAGACATTTCCCTCCTGAATAAAATCTCACCAACTGATCTTCAGGATCCTTCCCCAGTCTGGTCTCAGGCCTGCCTCTCAGAGCCCTCCACCCAGCCTTCCCTCATCCTCTCTCCCTCCTCCAAGGAGCATCTATTGTCTGATCTGTGTGTGGTGGATCCTGCGAGGGGACGCTCTTGGAGGACAAGAGGCTCATTTGTGACTATAATTCACTACCTCATCTGGGGCTGGACACATGACCATATTTTCCCATATCTGATGACCCGAGTGGAATCACACCAAGTGAGCATGCCGTCTCCTCTCTGCAGGCTGAGAGTACTTGGGCCTCTTAGGGCCCTTAACAGCCACACCCTGGAATGATGTGGGTGTACAATGTTGTATCCTCTGGCAGAGAGCAAGCGCCACGAGGTCAGGGCCTGCGTCTCTCTGTAGGGCCCTCCCCAGGGCCTAGCAGAATCAGGCACTCACAATCTTGTTGGATGAAAATTTAGGTCATGGGGAAGTCCTAAAACCATTCCCAGATCAGGGAAGAATTTCAGGTTTTACTTCAGAGCATTAAAGAGATAAGCAGCGGAAGGCAAGAATGAATATATGTCACCAGGCCCTGCAGACACAGGGTCTAAGATTTCAAGATGTCATTTGTTCTGAGCAGCTCTATAAAAGAGGAAGCCAGCAGCAGGGGGGAGCTGCGGCTACAGAACTGGGCCAAGAGTCCCGTCTGGCCTCGGACACTCACTGTGGCCCTGAGCAATTTTCACTTAACCTCTGTCTGCCTCGAGCCCTTCCCTCCCTTTTGGGCTTCTCTTGCGGCTCAAATGAGATAACATGAAAAATCTTTCAAAGAGTAAAACGTTATGGAAATGCTGGCTATTGTTGGCACCCTAACTGATGGTGAGCAGGCAGGCGGGAAGGACCCACAACACTCCTAGGTATAAAGAGAAAAACAATGTCCACAGCCCAAGATAAATGGTGACTGTGTCTCCTGGCTGGAGCCGTCCGATGGAGTACTACTGCCCAGAGGCAGGCGGCCCAAGTGGGTGACAGTGCCCCATTCAGTGCCAGTCTACCACGGGCAGCCCCGCAAAAAGGCCTTTGCCACTTTCTAAGTGACCAAGGCAGATAGACCGTCTCTCTGGGAGAGGGCTGCTCACATATTCCCACCAAAAGAGCAGATCCCTGCTTTCCTGGTGACCTTTCCTGTGGCCATTTCTGCAGCTCGGAAAAGCATCATGCAGAAAACTCAAGCGCCAAAGGCAAATGAAAAATTAGAGAGAGTAAAGATGGCCCCAGCTGCAGAGTGAGGGGGCACTTGGAAGGAGCAGCAGTGAAGGAAATGAGATAGGGAGGGCCTGGCCCTTCCTCAGGCCTGGTGCAGCTTGGCCCTGACTTCTCAAGGGCAGGATCTCCGGATCCCTGGCACAAGACCCTGTTCAAAACTGGGCAAATGGAACTAAGAATCTCCTTGCCATTTCTTTTCTACTTCAATTAGTGAATCAATGAGGTGCCAGGGGGCTCTCCTCTTCCCAGACTACACTCGTTCCAGAATCCCAGACTTAACCAAGGAGATCTCTGAAAGACCATGGGGCTCCCGGAGGGCACCCTTCTGTGGAAGATGCTACTGGCTGAGCTTGGCCTGTGCTCAGTCTGCCTTCCTGTCGCTGGGTTGGTGATAAGTGATCAAAGAGCGCTCTGTACCCCCTATTCTTCATAGCATATAAAGACTGGGACAAGGCAAAGAGAACACCTGGGGACTGCAGGCAAACACAGATGCATCCATTAGGGAAATCATTGAAGGCACCGTTCAAAATGCACTCGATGATTATTTTTCATCTAAGGCCAGGAGCAATCTGAGCATGTCTGCTTCATCAAGAAGCCACAGAGCCACCCAGAGCTCCAATCAAACGCCCCAAAGCCCAAACTAGCCCCTCTCCTGTCCTCAGCTGCTCCATTTCTGTTATCTTTTATCAGTCCTCTCCCCTTCCCACACTCACATATCAGGTCCTGTCAATTCTCCCCTTTGTACACTTCTAGCTCGTGGTGCTTCCTTGCCATTCCCACAGTCACTGCCTCTGTCCAGACCCTCCTCAGGCCGCAGCTTTCACTGGAGTCTGCACTGTCCTGCCTCCCCCTACCCCCTAATTGGGCATCTGATCCTTTCTACAATCCGGCTCTGAGCCACATCTCACGACTCCTCCAGTCTGGCCATGCTCCCCGCTCCTGTGTCTCTGCTTGGGTCCTTCTAGCCACCTCTAGCCATTCATGACTGTCCCCTCCCACCTTTACAAGGCGTCCCAATCAGACAGTAGTCTCTCCAGGGCAGGCTCAAGTCTCCTGCTGGACTCCCTCAGGGACACAATTCACAGGTAACCCTTCTCTCGCTCCCACCCTGGTCCTTACTGGATTCTGTCGTTGGCTTCCCAGGCATCCAAGATCCTCTGCACCAAGTGGCACTTCTGGAACAGCTGGAGAAGAAGACAGAACATCCACTCAGATCCCAAGGCAGTCTGAAATGTCTCCTTGTTCACTGCTCAGCCCTCTCAGGATCTGGTTCTGACTCTGAGGGCGGTACCCACAATTTGAGAAGTCAGAAGTGCAGCTGTTGCCTCAGGGAAGGCTTCCTGACCCTCACCTTTACTTCAGTCTCTCAGGACAGATCCCCCCCAGGGTTTCTAATATGCAAAGGCCAGAGCTCAATGTACTATTTAGCTCTTGCCCAAGCGGGTCGTCAGGTTATGTGGGGCTGGAATAGCTTCCGTCCCCCCTCTGTGCCAACCCCATGAGAGGAAGATCAACCCTTGCTTTGCCCCTCACAGCAGGGCACCTACTCAATGTGCATGAAATAAAGGCAAGGGCCCCAGGGTCTCTGCAGCCTCTCTCCTAGAGGAGTTGGGGAGCTGAGAAGGCTGTTGACTTCAGGCAGGGGCTTTCCCATAATCCCACAACCCCCTGGGAGTTCTAAAGGCCCTTTGCCTCGGCCCTAGCTGGGCCTTGCCTCTGACGTGGCTGTCTCCCCGTCCCCCGGAACCTCAAGAGGCCCCGCCAGCCGGACGTACGTGGGTCACCATCACGTTTTCACAGATGATTTCTGTAGACTCGGTTTTTTCCAAGTTTTCATTGCCACTGTTTATGTCCTCTCGGCAATCAGAGTCGCTGGTTGACGATCCTCCTTCCCGGCCAGAGTGGGACAGAATGGCTGCTATGCACAGCT
Source organism: Sarcophilus harrisii (assembly GCF_902635505.1). Taxonomy (NCBI): domain Eukaryota; kingdom Metazoa; phylum Chordata; class Mammalia; order Dasyuromorphia; family Dasyuridae; genus Sarcophilus; species Sarcophilus harrisii. The sequence continues at coordinate 7,135,398 of NC_045430.1, read as the reverse complement.
CCACTTGGAAGTGCAGGAAGTTATTCCAGGTAAACTTAAAAAACAAGTCCTAGGACAAAAGGAGACCCAGAACAGACTCTCAGACTTCTCTATGGCTGATGGCGGGGAAACCACCCACTCGGGCCTGCTGTGTTTGCCAGAGCTTCACCTGAAACCTCCCAAGGGCTCAAGGGGAAATTGAGCTTCAGCCCCTTCACCTGAGTAGGCCTCAAACAGGGTTTAGCACATAGCAGGCCCTTGCTGACTCTACCCTTGCTTCCATAGGACCCATTCCATGAAATGTCTTCTGAGCCCTTAGGTGAGCAGGTCTCGGCACCCATGGGGGCTCCCTGGCCTCTGGGGCTCTGCTGGGGCAGGTCCGTCCCAACCTCCCTATGAGTGAGGCCCTCAGCCCACCAACTTTTTCTCCTCCTGTCCTCATAGAGAATGTGCTACTTCTTAGCATACATCATGGCACTTAGTCTCCTAATGAGCAGCAAAAGCCAGCTATGAGGTCAGCGTCCTTTATTCCTAGGGAACACTCACAGGTGCCCCCATATATATTCTTATCGACTGCAGCTGGGGAACGATTGAGCCAACCATGGCACATGAATGAAATGGAATGTTATTGGGCCATAAGACATAAAGACATGGTTTCAGAGAAACCTGGGAACATTTTTAAGGACTGATGCAGAGTGCAGTGGTCAGAAGCAGGAGGATAATTTATACTATAACATTTTCACTGTAAACATGAACAATTTTGAACACCTCAAGGAAGGTGGAGGCAACATGGCTAATTGGCAGGAATACTTCCTGTCCATCCACCAAAGAAATCTTAAAAATACACCAGGCCAAATTCTGATGGGGAAATTCACCAAAAAAAAAAAAAAAAAAAAAGTGAGTCATTTTTCTAGCCCAAATTATCCTCCAGAGACACAGAGAGAACTACCAAAGAGTCACAAAAAGGAATGCAGAGCTTAGGATACTGTACTGCAGAAGGCAAGGGAAGGAGGCTTCCAACCAAGAAGAACTTGCCCAGCAAATTGAGTCTAATGCAACAGGAGAATAATGGACTTTCCATTCCAAGAGTTCTTGATGAAAAGACCAGAGTTGATGTTTTTATATCTCCCCAGTAGAATGGAAACTCACTGAGAGCAGGACCTGTCTCACTTTCAGCATCAAGCATAGTTCCTGACACATAATATTTAATAAATACAAAGTGATTTTTTGATTAAAATTTAAAAAAAAAGAAAAAGACCAGAGCTTCAGAGAAACTCTCAAGTTCAACATGAGAGTTAAAAAACCCAAATGAATCATCATAAGAAACAAATCAAGGGCAAACTGCTCACAGTCTAATGTGGAAAGCAGACATACAGCTGATCCATGTAAAGGATTTACAAAAATACCTCTAGCTCTTTTTCAGGTGTCAAGGACGAAAAGCTGAGGGGTGTCCATTGACTAGAGAATGGCTGAATAAATGATGGCATATAAATATGATGGAAGACTGTTATGCTCCAGGAAATGATGAAAGGACTGTTTTCAGAAAACTTGGGAAGACTTGGGTTAACTAATTCAGAGTGAAGTAAACAAAACTGGGAGAATAATTACATAATGACTATATTGTATAGACAAAAACGCTAAAAGAATTAGGAACTCTGTTCAGCATGAAGACCAATAAGGATTCCAGAGAATTAATGATGAAACATGCTACCTACTTCCTGACGGAGAGGTAAGAAATATGGAGTCAAGAACCTCTGAGTCTCTGTCTCTCTGTTTCTCTGACAGACACACAGACACACAGACACCACACACACACACACACACACACACACACACACTTTTTAGACATGAGCAATGTAGAAATTTGAACATGTTTATAAGAGGGCTTTTGTTTTTCTTTCATTCTATGGGAGGGTGGGGAGTAGAGGTAAGGTTGAAAGGGGAGTGAGTGTATTTATATTGATAAACATTTAGCTCTAGTTTTTTTTTTTTTTTTTTAATTAAGAATTGAGACTTCCAATCAATGCAGTGAACAATCATGATTCCAGAAGATCAATAATGAAGAAGTCTGTGTACTTCCTGTCAGAGAGGTGATGGACTAATTTGCAGAAATGCACATTTTTGAAAATGGTCATTTCGGGAATTTATTTTTCTTGATTGGGCCTATTTGTCATAAGGGTTGTGGTTTTTTTCTTTTTTTTTTTTTTTAACCCCTCCCCTAGTGGAGAGTTAAATAGAAACAGGCAGTTAAATAGTTAAAAGGAACAGACAGAATGAAGGAAAAATTATATCTTAATAACTGAAAAAACATTTTTAAACATATAGAAAGCACATAGGTAGAAAATTGGAAGAAGCCAGGGGTAGGGAAAGAAGCAACTTCCAGAAGTAGGCAGACACTTGGAAACAGGGAGTGATGGAAGGGTGACTACCTGGGGTCAACAGTAAGGGAAGAGACCTATTTCTCTGGTCCATCTCAGCCATACATCACCCGCTTCCATATTCACAATCCTTCAATTTCCTTCTCTGATCATAATCTATTATCACTCCATCTTTCTCTGTGCCTTATAATTCCTAATCCTGTTCTTCATCCCCACTGTGAGAATCCCATTAAACCCATGCTTCTATTCTTGTCTACCATCCCTGCACTAACTACACTTTCTTCCCTTCCCCATTTTGTAAGCCAACTTAACTCTATACTGCCCTTCAATCTTGAATCTCTTGTCCTCTTGTCACAAAGTTGATCCGACCTTGACAAAACCTAGTCCTGGATAATTACCCTTGGTCTTCTTTGCTCCTATTCACATGCTGCTGAATGGAGATAGAGGAACTTACTAAACTACTCCACTACAACAACAAAACTCTGGGAGCACTCTCAATTTATGTTAACAAATTTCAACCAGACTCTCACTACAGAAAGGTCAACATTCTGTTCCTTCTCATTAAGTGGTTATGGCATTCTCCACAGAGGCTCTTCCAAAGCCTTCTACAGGTCCCAACCTCATCCTCTAAGATGAACATCTGGTCATACTCCCCCCACTCCCCCCACCCCAACTGAGGCTCCCTAAGACTCTCTCTTCTACCCTTCTCATCTCCTATCATTCAGTTATCTCCTCCCACTATCCCCTCCTTTACCCAACTTAGATGAAGAGGTGGTCCTTGTTCTTGCCAAGGTCAATTTCCCCACATGCACCCTGGATCTATCTCCTACCAGATTCTCTGGCAGACTGACCCCACTTGTCCTTTCTTATCTTCAGTCTTTCCCAATCTACTGGTTCCTGCCCTGCTGCCTACAGGCACCTGCCCATGCCTTCCTCAGCCTTAGAAAATCCTTGGCTGATCTTATTGGCCCTTCCGGCCACTGCCTCACACCTCTCCTCCTCTTCTTTGTGGCTTTTCCCTGGAAAAGTCGTCAGCATTTGCCTCCACTCCCTGTCCTCTCAGTCAGTTCTGAACCCTCTGTGCTCGGGCTTCTGAGCTCCTCATCTTCATAATTGCTGGTGGAGGATAGCTACTGAGAGTGAAGGCCGTCTGCCAGGAATTAAGGCTCTAGGGCACATAACGAAACTGAACTTCAGAAAGAACTCTGACCGTGCTTCATTCTACCGCTGCCCACAGCTCAGAGGCCCAGGAAGAGCCCATGGGTAAAGCTGTTTGCAAACCTTAAGAGCACTAAGAGAGTTAGCGGAGGGGACTGTCAGCGGAAGGATCAGTAAACTCCTCCCAAATACTCCTCTTTCATTTGAGGAGGAGAAGTGGAAAGGACTCCCATTCTGGGACTGGTTCCTTGCTCGACCGCTCATCCCAACACTATTAATTTCTGAAATTCAGCTCCATCATGTGCCTTAGTGCCTGAATTCTTAGCAGACAACCCTCATTCTCACTATCTGGTAACCTTGGAGATGAGCCCAACAGACATGGCCCTAAATGGAGCCCCAGAGAAGTTCTTACATGTATAATAGAGAGCATTGGGGATGGGGGGAAGGGAGAGGTTATATGGGAAGCTTGGTAAGGAAAGAGCTTTGGGAGCCTGAAAGTGCCATTGTGGCTAACCCACACAGGTGTCAACCTGGGAAAAAGCCTCTAGAAAACTGCTCTGAAGCTCCATTTGGGACCATGTCTTTAAAAAAAATCAATTAAGGCACAGATGGCACAAAGTCTCTCAGACGCTAACCCATTAGACTAGATCACTGGGATCCAAAAAGACCCTAGAATAAAATTCCTTAATCTGATGTCCAATAACCTTTTAAAATATATACTTTGATAACTGCATTTCAATATATTGCTTTCCCTTTCAATTCTGTGAATTTTACTTATATTTTTTAAAAACTTAACTCTTAGAAAGAGTCCTCAGGCTTTTCCTGACTGCCCAAGAGGTCTATGACACAAAAGTCTATGAACTTTTGTCCAGAAGGATGGACCAAATCAGAGAAGATGAAATTCAATAAATGTATAACATCAAGACAAGTTAAATAATAAAATCTTTTAGGACAAGCAATGCTAAATTTTCATATGATAAGTACCTCAATGGAAACGAAAAACTTAAAGAACTCTGAGCAATATAATAACCAGCCATGATCCCAAATGATGGATGATGAAGGCTGTGTCCCACCTTTTGACGGACTCGAGGTGCAGAACGCAACACCTATTTTTGAATATGGCCACCACGGGAAATCTGTTTTGTTGGATTGTGTATATTTGTTTATAAGGATTTTGTTGTTTTGGGGACTATTTTTTTTTCCTGGGGAGTGGAGAAAAAAAGGTAGGAGAGAGAAAAAAACCAAAGGCTTGTTAATTTAAAAAAAAGAAATCTAAAAAAGAAAAAGGCTTGGATGTCGTATATATGACACGATAGACAAGAAAGCTAGTAGTATCTTCAGCTGTATCACCAGAAGCTGCCACTAAAAGAGGGAGGAGGATATAAGGTCCTTGAGAGCAAAGGCTGTTTTACTGAAACTGCCAATACCCAGCACAGAGCTCTGCACACAGCAGGTACTTAACAAATGCTTGACTGGACTCAACTTGGCTCAACTTGACTGGAGGGAAGTAAAAAAACCCATGCTCTGTGCTGACCAGTCGCTATCTGGTTCTGGTGTCAGATTGGAGGAAAAACAATGAGCACCTGAAGTATGTCCAGAGGAGGATGACCAGAATGATGAAGGGACTAAAAACAAAGTCACGGGAGGAAACAAGAAAACTGTCCTCACTTATCCTAAGGAGGGTAGAGTGGAAAAAGGGTTAGCATTGCCTTCCTTGAGTCCAACACAGAGAGTGGGGAAGAGGAGGAGCAAGGCCCCTGAAGGTGAGGGCCATCCCCCAGCTGGGCTTGAGCAGGAGAGATGTGGGGTTGTCAAGGATTCCACTTACAAGAAGCAGGTTCATGGTGTTGAGCCGACACAACTCGCGGTTAATACTGGGTGTGTTGGTGTGCAGCAAGGCAGCAATCAGCCGTGCCCCATGAAGTCGAGCGTTTCCCAGGGGCTCCTCTAGGACACCGATGGTGGTCAGAATGGACATTTTCTGGGGAACAGGAAATACAAGGTCTCTCTTTGAGGAGGGCCCACAAACTATACTGCCACACCTTCTTTACACCTCCTTTACCTCTGTCCCTGCAACAGCACCCACCCACCTAAGAAGAAATAGAGGTCAGGCCAGACACACCAGCACTTCTGTACCAGCCTCTGGAGGATTATGACTTATTCACATTTCTGGGCCGCCAGGAGAGGGGAGGGGAACGAGCATTTATTAGGCACCAACTTTGTCCCAGGCACTATGCCAAGTGCTTTACAAATATTATCTCCTTCGATCCACCCCAGGATTCAAATGCTATTATTGTTCCCATTTTACAGTTGAGGAAACTGAGGTAGATGAGGTTAAGTGATGTGCTCCTCCGTGGTCACGAGCCCCATCTGAACTCATTTTCCTGACCAGCGCTCTACCTACCCTGCGCCTGGCTGCCTCTCCCTTAGCCCTAGGCAAGAGGAAGTGCCCATCGTGGAGTAGTCAGCGGTCAGTAAAGGTTGGGCCCTACTCAGAACCCAAACTATTACATTTCACACAGACAGGGTGTTTGAAAACACCGCCACCTTAAAGGAATGAAAACTGCTATCTCTTTAAAATGAGTTCATGCAGGATTCCTGAGTCTCTCTTTAATTAAAACATTAATCTTTCCTTTTCAGTCCCAGTGGGGACTTCTCCTTCAGGGCACTTCCTTTCGGGAACTCAGGGATGAAATTCAGCACCGAGTCATCTCGAAACAGAAGGCTCCCCAGCCTCGCACTCTCTGTCTCGTCTGAATTCCTGCACTCACTGAGGGGTCTTTGCCTGCAGAGGCCTGAGAAGAAGCATTGGGAAGCTCTTCGCCCCCCGAGTATCCAATCCCTGAGGTCTTTGTCCCCCACAGAAGGGTCACTGATATTAGTCCTAGAACAGTGTTGTGGAGACAGTAGGCACTCGGTGCCCAGGACAGGGGTGTGCTCGTGGTTTAGGAGGATTGGGGCCAGTCCCAAGCTGCTGAATGAAACTTACCTTTGGAGGGTTGAGAAGAAGCTGATGAAAGTCTTTCAGCCATGGTTCAATGCCATGCAATATGCTGCTATTAACAGTGTAAGACCTTTCAAGTCCCTGAGAGAATGAGTCCATCAGGCCCTCCACCCTGCAGATTTCAGGAGAGAGAAGCCAATCATGTGACTCAGTGAACATCCATAGCTTCCTTTGGTCAGTCTCAAAAACTCCTCAATAATATCTCCTCTTCTCAAAAGATCCAGTCACGTTAAATGCAATTTTGTGCAATTCCCAGTCTTCCCTGCTGAGGGAGCTAAGTTTCCATCAAAGGCCTGCAGAGGCACTTTTTGGGGTAAGAGTGAAAAGGAAGGCTGACAGTCTCAGCCTTTTGTCCTTCTGCTCATTTTCCTGACAGGGAGAGCCAGAGGACACAGGGAAGCTTGCTACCACTCTCTTTCCAAGAAGCCTTTACTTGGCTCCTTCCTCCAATCCTCCCCTGGAAGATTTGGCCCTGAACTTTCCCTAGTCCCAAAGCAAATCCATTCTTTAAACAGTGAAATCTCTATCCTCAGCAACTCTTCCTGCCTCATCTGTCAAAGCTTTAAGGTCAAATCCAGACCCCTCCTGTCCAGCAGAGGGCATACAGCTGGAGCAGACAGAAGCTCATCTTTATCCCAAGTTCATGGTCACTCCTGGCTGTCCCTCCCTTCTGTGTGTAAAGCTCCCTCCTACCAGGTCTGCTTCTCTTCAGGCCGGTGCCAGCTTGTAGTTTCACATTCTGGCTCCCAGAACCTCTGTTCTCTATACTCCCTGACCTCTGGACTCGAGCACGTACCTGCCAGACCTGTGTTCTCTACCGGGCCCCAGTTCCTGTTAGTCAGCTGCCCCATAAGAGCTGTACAAGGCCTAATGGTAATGGGTTCCAAGGCAGGAGAACCACAAGCACATTGGCAATGATTAAGGCTCTTTTTGAAAAAAAAATTCCACTTTACTTTATTTCCAGATTCAAATTTTCTCCATTCTCACTCATTGAGAGGCCCAGAAAAATAAAACCATTTACACTTATGTACAGTCATCCAAAACAAATAACCACATCAGCCATCTTGGAGGAAAAAAGGCAAGAAACACAGTGAAAAAAAAAAAAAAAAGCTTATTTCAAGATACACAGAGTTTATCAGTTTCTCTGGAGGTAGGAACCATTTTTTACTATGAGAACTGTGGAACTGTTGTGGATCACTGTACTGAATAGGGTAGCTAAGTCTTTCATAGTCGATCACCATTACAATGCTACTGTATACAGTGTTCTCCTGGTTCTGCTCATTTCACTTTGCATCAGTTCATTTAAGTCTTTCTGAGTTTTTCTGAAACTATACCCTCTAACATTTCTTATGGCACAATAGTATTTCCTCACAAATATATGCATCTTGGTCAGTCATTCCTCAACTGATAGGAATCCCCTCAGTTTCCAATTTTTTGCCACCACAGAGCTGTTATCAATATTTTTATACACACACACAAAATATTTTTATACACATAGGAAGGAGCTTAGAACCTAATGATGGAAGACAAACACAAAAAGCAACTGGAAAGGGGAGTGGGGATGAAACCAGGGGGCACTTGTCACGGGGAAACCTTGTTTGGTGGGGCTGAAACCAGGCAGAACTGCAGGCAGGAAGCGTTGTGAGTTGGAAAGTTCAGTTTCTGCCCTCTACATTAAAGGAAAGCCTTGGAAGGAGTCTAATGCTGTCTAGTCCAAGCCTCTAATCAAAGGGGAAAGGAGGCTGAGGAAGTGGGAAGGAGGTGGAGTAATCTAAGGCTGAGTAACAGCATGGTGACAATTTTGGGGTATGGATGAATTTATTCCAGTCACACTCACGCTTATAATTGCTAATTACATATTTTCCTCCATCCTACTCTCTTGTAATTGACCTTTTTACGTTGTCCCCTCTTTAAAGAGACTGCTTTGCTTTTGATCCTTGCTTTCTTCAATCTACCCTCCCTCTTACTCCACCCTCTTTCTCTTAACCCCTTTCCTTCCTCCTACAAACTACCTTTGTACATATATTTCAGGTAAAGTTCAGATAAAAATGAGGTTTCAATTCTTTCCCTTAAGAATATAAACAGTTGAACCTTGTTTAGCTGATCATGATTTCTTACTCATATTTACATTTTTATCCTTCTCTTTAGGCCTGTAAATGTCAAATTTTCTACTTAGACCTTTTCATCAGGAACTTAAAAGTCCTCTGTTTCATCAAATATCCTATTTTTCTCCCAGGGGGTGTATTCTCAGTTTTGCTGGGTAGGTTATTCTTGACTCTAATCCTGGATCCTTTGCCTTCTAGAATATCAGATTCTATGCCCTATGTTCCTTTGGCTGCTAAAATCTTGATGAATTTTCTTTTGACTTCTTTCCAGCTGCTTGAAACATTTTCTCTTTAATCCGAGAGCTCTTCATTTTGGCTTTAATATATATGGCTATTTTTATTTTGAGGTTTCCTACAGGAGGTAGATTTTTTTCAATTTCTACTTTGCCCTTTGGTTCTAAGATACTTGAGCAATTTTTCTTTGTAATTTCTTGAAATGTCTAGACTTTTTTTTTTCTTCTGTTGATAGCTTTCAGATAGTGCAAAGACTCTCCTTGATCTATTTTCTACAATAGTTGTTTTAGAGCAGCTAGATGACCAAGCAGATAGAACTGAGTTCAAATCCAGCCTCAGACACTTAATACATACTAGCTGTGTGCTATCTGACTCTAGGCAAGTCACTTAACTCTAATTGCCTCACCAAAAAAACCAAAAACCCATAAATAAAATCCTATCCAGATTAGTTGTTTTTCCCATGAGATATTTCATGTTTTCTTCTACTTTCCCTCCCCTCCTGACTTTGACTTTGTTTTATTATTGGTCTCATTGAATGTCTCATTGAATCATTAGCTTCCATTCAATCAATTCTAATTTTCAAGGAGTTTCTTTAATAAGATTTTGTACCTTCAAAGGATATGAACAGACCATTTTCAAATGAAGAACTTAGAAAAATTTCTAGTCATATGAAAAAATGCTTTAAATCACTACTGGTCAGAGAAATGCAATTTAAGACAACTCTGATTACACACTTCTCAGATTGGCTAAGATGACAGGAAAACATAATGATGAATGTTGGAGGGGATGTGGGAAAACTGGGGCACTAATATATTGTTGGTAGAGTTGCGAATGGATCTGACTATTCTGGAGAGCAATTTGGAACTATGCCCAAAGGTGGGGCTATCAAACTCTGTGTATCCTTTGATCCAGCAGTGCCATTACTGGGGTTGTATCCCAAAGAGATCACTAAAGGGGAAAAAAACCCACATGTGCAGAAATGTTTGTGGCAGCCCTTTTTGCAGTGATAAGAAAACTGAGTAGATGCCCATCAGTTAGAGAATGGCTGAATAAGTTATGGTGTATGAATGTTATGGAATATTATTGTTCTGTAAGAAACAATCAGCAGGATGATTTCAGAGAGGCCTGGAGAGACTTATATGAACTGATGCTGAATGGAGTGAGTGGAGCCAAGAGAACACTGTGCACAGCAACAACGGGATTATGTGATGGTCAGTTCTGAAGGATGCAGCTCTCTTCAACAGGGAGGTAATTCAGGCCAGTTGCAATGGTCTTGTGATGGAGAGAGTCATCTGTACCCAGAGAGAGGGCTGTGGGAACTGAATGTGGATCACAATCTAGTGTTTTTACCTTTTTTGTTGTTTGCTTGCATTTTGTTTTGGGTTTTGATGTGATTTTTCTTGTGCAGCATGAGAAGTGTAGAGGTATGCATAGAAGAATTGCATATGTTTAGCATGTGTTGGATTGCTTGCTGTCTGAAGGAAGGGGTGGGGCGGAGGGGAAGGAAAGGGAAATTTGGAGCACAGGGTTTTGCAGGGGTGAATGTTGAAAACTATCCATATGTTTTGAAAATAAAAAGCTTTAAAATATTTTTTTAAAAAGATTCTGGAATTCTTATCAAATGTTACTCTTTTCATAACTTTCTTGCATAGTCTTCTATTTTTTTCCTCTACTATTATCATTTTTTTACTTTTAAAATTTTTTCCTCTTTTTGGAAAATCTATTTTTTTAAAGCTCTTCTAGGGATTCTTGTCAGGCTGGTGTCTAATCTGCAGTTTATTTTGAAGCTTTGCTTGTATATGTTTTCAAGTCATTGTCTTCTGGGTTTGTGATTTGTAATTCCTTATCACCATGGTCATTATGGTCACAAACTTTTTTTTGTTTAGTTTGCTTATTCTTCCAGCCTCCTCTTTGACTTTAGGCTTTATGTTGGTGTTGACTCTGCTTACTTCTGGGAAGAGGGAAGGATGTTTTGCTGCAGCTTCTGTCTTTCTATGTCTTTCTGCCATTTTTCATGGCCTGAGCTCTGTAAGCTCTGATGCAGATTTAGGTCTATTGGCTTGTGTATGTGTTTGCACAGATGACTGCTGGACTCAATCACTATTAGCCTGCTGGGAGGTTCTGCAGATTCAGAGTGAATGAATTATTGATTCCCCTTTGGGCTTGGTCTTCTGCTGTCTTTATCCAATTACAGTCTTAGGTGCTTGGCTACAGTCACCATTAAGTCCCCATGACTCACTGCTCTGTTCCTGGTTCAGAACCACAAAGCTTAAAGTTCCCAGAACTCAGATCCTTGCCTGGCTCAGCCAGGCCCCATGCTCTAGAGACCACTTTTCTTCACCATGGATTTGTGATTTACACAACCTAGGATTTGGAGGGAACTCTGAGGTCACATGATCCAACCTCATCATCATTCCCATGATCTCTTTGATAGCACTCCTAACAAATAATCACTTTGCCTCTGTCTGCACATCTACATATGATAGAGAACTCTTTCCTGATAAGAGCAGAGCACTAAATTTCTAAATGGCCTTAATTGTTAAATTGTTTTTTCTTAAAAAAAAAAAAAAAAAAAAAAAGATTTCATGGATATTTCCATTTTTCTTATTACCTAGAATATACCCTTCCAAGTAAGTTATCCCTTACAACAAGAAGGAAAAAAGAAATCAACAAAACCAAGCAGAACACTGAAAATTCTGATAGAATGTATTTGCCTTCCCACAGACCCCCAGTCTTAGGAGATGACAGTTAACTTGTATTTTGAGGGAAAGCTTATTTATTCTTTTGAATTTTGTAACATTCACTTTTGTTCTGTGGTTGTTCTTGCATTATTGCAGTCACTTTGTAAGCTGTTTTCTTGATTCTGCTGATTTCACTCCTGTCTGGTATTCAAAGCCCTCCATTTCTCAGCCTTCCTTAGTCCCTTTCTCCGATCTGGAGATTCAGCTGGTCTTGTTTTCTTGCTGCTCCCTCATATTCAGCAAATCCTGTCCCTTCTCCCCACCTTTGCACTAGCTGTGCCACCTTCCTGGAATGCCCATCTTCCTCTTCTCTGCCTCTTAGCCTCCCTCATTTTCTCTGAAGCTCAGCAAAAGCCCTGCCTTCTACATGGGGCCTTTCCTGACATCTATAACTATCTGGGTCTCTTGCTCCGTATCACCTTGTATGTATTTTACAAACACCTTGTCTATATTAATATTAGTAAATGTTGTCTCACCCCTTAGAATGTAAGCTCCTTACAGACAAAAAACTACCTTGGTTTTGTCTTTGTATTACCGGTACCTAACCCAGTGCCTGACATACAGTTGACCCTTAATAAATACTAATTTACTGATTGAGTGACGGTGGTATAATAAGCAAAATGACTCCCACACGACGTCGCACAAATGCATCTTCTTTTAAGAAAAGGACTTACCCAGATCTTCTTGTTTCCAACAACGTCAGTAAAATTTGAGTGCCATTGACTAAACAGTTTTCAGTCAAGTCTCCATCAAACATGTTCTTTAGAAGCTGTTCCACACATCCCTGTCTGTTAAATAGATACTTGAGTTACTGTCAGGAAAAAGGAGAATGCATCAAATTCATCTTGGGTATTCTAAGGGGCAAAATGAGGAAATGAAATCTCCATTAAGGGCAGGAGAAAAGTGACTGGTCACGTTAAGGAGGCCCCCAAACAGCAGGAAAGCCTGCTTGATGAGGGAGGTCCATGCTCCTACCGGATGTCAGGCAGGAAAGTACCGGACAACCCATTCTGAAGACAAACATCAGTGTCTCTAAAGACAGACAGGACCCAGTTAAAGTGGAATTACGGGACAATGTTGCCGGGGGCCTTGTGTTACTGGGTACTCACGACTCTAGGGCTGCGAGGAGGGGGTCAGGCTCAGAAAGCTCTTGCATCTGATTGCTCTGGTCTCTGCTGAGTCGAATGATATCACAGAGGGTCTGAGAAGCATTTGATTGTCTCTGAGAATGATTACAAATGACAAGAATGACCCCATTAGTCATGAACAGAATTGTTACCCAGAATAAAGAAGCTAGTGTAGCAGAGATGAAAGCCAATATGCCCCCTACTACTCCTTTCTTAATCAAGACATTAGTAAAACCAAAACAAATTTGCTCTTATGTTTCAGAATCAAGGTTTTTCTACACCAAGTCAGAGTAGCCTTCTTGGTGAACATTAAAGACGGCAAACTAGACAGCTTCACATGGTCCTCACAAGAGTGTAATAGCCATTCAACACCATCTATTATTTATTATGTGATATTATATATTACTTTATTACTTATTCTAAATGCCATTTTGTGGATGAGGAAATTGAGGCTCACAAAGATAAAGTGACACAGTTTATAAGGGTCCAAGGTGGCACTCACAATTCAAAGCCACACAGACTCCAGGGCCAGCACTGTTTCCCATTTACCAAGCTGCCTCTCTAGAAGAAACAAAATAAGCAATGTATTGCAAAAAGGGATGGCTTCCTTTCCTCCAGGTAAATACAAATATAATGTCAGACTAGCTCTGATTCCTTTCTCCAGGAATCTGGATTAAGGCTCAGCCGCATTGCAAGTTTTTATGTTTTTATATCATCATAGTTATCTCCCCTTATCCCTCCCCTCAAAACTATGCCATACAACAAATTTATATGGAATTTTTAAAAATGTTCCTCCCTCAAATAAAAGAGCAACACAATGATCAATACACAGAAAAGTCCCCAAACTTGCCATGCTTAATCCCTATGGACTTCCCTCTCCTCCACTGAGGGGTGGTTTGGGAGCGTCTTTCTCATCTATCTCCATTCTGAGTCTAATTCTGCTGGATTTTATAATTTTGTTACATTTACTTTTGATTTTTTGGTGTGTGTGTTTTTCTCATCATTTACATTGTTGTAGTCACTGGGAAGACTGTTTTCTTGATTCTGTTTACTCTGCATCATGTTCCTCTGTATCCCTATCACAGCCATTTCTCAAGCACAGGAATATGTCATTCCATTCAGATAACACAATTTATGTAGCCATTCTCCAATCAATGCACATCTACTTTGCTTCCAATCATTTGCTACAAAGAAAACGCCATCAATATTTAGTTTATCTGAGGACTTTCTTTTTATTAATGGCTCCCCTGAGGAATAAGTTCAGTAAGTCTCTAGTTCAAAGGATATGGACATTTTAATCACTTTACTTAGATAATTCCCCTTTCCAAAATAGATGTATCATTTTACAGTTCCACTATTAATATGCCTATCATTCTACCACCTCTCCAATAATGACAGTGGCCATTTTTTTGTCATTTTTGCCAATTTGCAGGATATGAAGTAAAATTTCAGGATGGTTTTGATGTGCATTTCTCTCATTATTAATCCTTTGGAGCATTTTTTTTTCATGTGGCTGTGAAAACTGCAGTTCTTTTGAAAACTATTCATATCTTTTGACTACTCATTTACTGAGGAATAGCTATTAGTCTTTTTTTTTTTTTGTCAATAGTATTTTATTCTCCTAATTACATATAGACATTCATTTTTGTGAGATTTTGTGTTCTAAATTTTTCTCCCTCCCTCTCTTACCTCCCCTTCACAAGACTACAAGCAATCTAAGTTATACATGTACACTCCTTTTAAACATATTTCCTTATTTGTCATGTTGTGCAAGAAAAATCAAACTAAAATGAAAAAAACCACGTGAAAGAAAAAGCAAATTAAAAGGTGGAAATACTATCCTTTGATCATCCACATTCAGTCTCCTTGGTTCTATCTTAAAAAGCAGATAGCATTTCGTTCCCAAATCTATTGAAATTAACTTGAATCACTGAATTGCTGAGAAGAGTTAAGTTTATTATAGTTGATTACATCTTGCTATTACTGTGTACAATGTTCTTCTGGTTCTGCTCATTTCACTCAGCATCAGTTCATGTAAATCTTTTCAGGCTTTTCTGAAATCAGCCTGCTCATTTCTTATAAAATAATATTCATATACCATAACTCATTCATTCCCCATTCTGATAAGTATCCACTCAGTTTCCAGCTCCTTGACACTACAAAAAGGGCTGCTACAAACATTTTTGCACATGTGAGTTCTTTTTCCTCTTTTATGATCTCTTTTGGGATACAGACCCTGTAGTAACACTGCTGGATCAAAAGATGTACAGTATCGTAGCTCTTTGGACATAGTTCCAAATTATGGTATTAAGCTTATATATATAGTTGTTTATATAACTTAGATAAACTCTTATCAGAGAAATGTGATGTATTGACTATTTCTCTGGTTATCTACATGTATTAATTTTATCTATACAGAAACTCTTCACTTTCATGTAAGCAATATTATCTATTTTATCTTTTATAATTAACTTTATTTCTGGTTTGATTAAGAATATATTTCTTACCATAGCTTTGAGAAGCATATGATCTGCTTCTTTTCTAATTTTCAAAAATAGTATGATCTTTAATATGAAGGTTATATACATACACATTTAGAAAGTATTGTGGAACATGGTATAAGATGCTATTCTAACCTAATTTATAACCAGATATCTTTCTAGTTTTCCCAGTTTTTTTTTAAAATCAAATAAGGTATTTTTTTTTCTAGATAATTTATATTTTCTACTTTATTAAACACTGGGTTACTGAGTTCTATTGTTTCAAATTCTCGCTTGTTGAATCTGTTCACTGATCTCATTTTTTAACCAATGTTATTTAGACATTTCAGTCATGTTCCAGTCTTTGTGACCCTATTTGAGGTTTTTTTGGCAAAGATAATGGAATGGTTTGCCATTTTTTTCCCATTCTCTTTCTCCCATTCATTTGACAGATGAAAAAACTGAGGCAAACAGTGATTTGCCAACAAGGGTCATACAACTACTGAAGCTGCCCTTTTAAATCAATATTCGATGGTTTTTGACATTGCTGCTTTATCATGTAGTATGAGGTCTGGAAGTACTATTCCCCCTTCATTCCTACTTCTTTTCATCATATACCTTGATATTATAAATCTTTTATATTTTCAAATGAATTTTATTATTTTATCATATTTTACAAAATTGGTATAGCATTGAAAGTGCACATTAATTTTGGTATCGTTTTTATTATATTGGCATGGACTAACCATGCATTGAAAATTTAAGTTGTTTTTTTATTTCTTTAAGGGACATTTTATAATTGACGCTATACAAATCTTTTGTGTGCTTTGGCAGGTCAATCCCTAGGTATTTAATGTATTTTATAGTTATTTGGAATGTCATTCTTTTCTAGTTTTGCTTCTTGAGACTTATTATATAGAAATGTTGATTTTTGACAATTCATTTTGTGGCCTACAAGTTTGCTAAAGTTATTAATTTGGCAATTAACAGTCAATAATAAAATTAGCTCAATTAGTATATTTACTGATTCCCAAAGATGTTTCAATCTATGTCTAAATAAGGATAGTTTTTATCTCCTCTTTACCTATCTTTTGCCTTTAATTTTTTTATTAAAGCTTTTTTTATTTTCAAAACATATGCACAGATAATTTTCAACATTCACCCTTGGAAAACCTTATATTCCAATTTTTTCCCTCCCTTCCCCTCAGCCCTTCCCTTAGACTTTTTTCCTTTAATTTTTCTCATTTTATCATTGTTGCTACATTTCTAGAATATCATCAAATAATAATGAAAAGAATAGGCTCCTTACTCATTTTCTTTATTTACTAGAACCTATTTGAAGGTTCTAGTGTATCCCGTTGTACATGATCTTTTGTTTTGGTTTTAGTTGGATGCTTTTTTATGATGTTAAAAAAAAAAAAAACCTATACTTTGTAGGTTTTTTGGTATAAGTGACCACTGTACTTTGTCAAAGGCTATTAATTATATAGCTGTGGATGTTTGGGTTTTTAATGTAATTAATTATGTTGATTATCTTCCTAAATGTTGAACCATGCTTATATCCAAGACTTAAATTCTACTTGGTCATAATGATGAGGTCCTGAATGGTGTATTGACAGAGAGAAACTAAAGAATTGATCCTTGAGGCAAGCAGTTTAACTTCATGGTTCCATCTTTTGAAGAGATCCTCCAATCAGAAATACAAGTTATGTCAAACCCCTGAGATCCACATTCTGTAGGGATCCTGTCAAAAATCCTAGTCCCTGAGGCAAAAATTTCCCTATAAAATCTACTTATGGGCCATGGCTTGCTGCTGCCCTCCTTTCAGTCAGTCCATTATGATACTCCAACTCATAGTGTCTTCCCTTTCCCCATGGTCTCTCCTGACCCCACTTCTTTTCCTTATAGCTTACTAACTCTTTGAAGGTGCTGAGTCCCTTTCAGGATTTAGCCTGTCATCTAAGGATATACCATAACCTCATGGGACATAATGCTAGCTAATTATGAGTTCCACTGAGGAACTTGCCTTTCTATGCTCTCCCAGCTCTCATTTCATAGTTACCATTCCTGGTGTCTATTGAATCCCTTCATTTTGTCTGTAGCCACTTCCCTAAATAAATGGACCTTTTGCCAAAGAGAATGGCCATTGTGAATTCTTCACATGACCAAACCCTAATTTTTGGTGCCTGGTGTCTACATCACCCACATCAACGAATAAATGATTTCTAGGCTAAAATCACTGTAATGTGTTCAATGGGATTTTGTTTAGTTTAAATTTTTTTAATCATTAATCACTGATATGGGTCTATAGCTTTTTCTTCTGTTTCCTTTTAACTTATGTTGGCATATGTGTATAATAAGTTCCATTAATTTTTAAATTTCTTTAGATTTTGAAGCAATGTCAATTTCATTTCTATTTAATTGATTTTATTTTCTGCCCTCTTCTGTTTAACCAGATTAAAGTCTTAAGTCTTTTCAAAGATCCAGCTCTTAGTTTTTGCTATCATTTATTATAGTTTCCAATCTACCTATTTCTCCTTTAATTTTTAATACATCCTTTTTTGTGCTTATTTTAGTTTTGTTGGATTTTTATAATTTTTTTAAAATGCATATCCAATTACTTGCCATCTGGTGGTAGGGGTGAGAGGAAAGAAGGGAAAAAATTTGCAACACAAGGTTTTATAAGGGTGAATGTTGAAATTTTATCTATGTGTTTTGAAAAGAAAAAGCTTTAACAAAAAAAATAAATAAAATGTATATCCAGTTCATTAATCCTCTTCTTTTCTATTTTGTTAACATGTTTATAGGGATATTAATTTTCCCCCTTTAGGACTGCTTTAGCTGCATCTTGGAAATTTCATCTGCTGTTTCATCAATATTTTCTTTCACATAATTTTTTTCTATGATTTCATTTTTGAATCATCCATTATTTGAAATTTCATCCATAGGTCTTTTTGTTTGTGGTCCCTGAACCAAAGACCATCTTGGGTCATAGTTTGTAAAGAATATATTTATTTCTGCCTTTTTACATTTGGTTGTAATACCTCTGTGCCCTAATACATGGCCAATTTTTGTAAAAAGGTGAAGCATTCATTTGTAATCCCATTTAGGAGTTACCATAAGTCTTTAAATTCCAGTTTCTCTAGCAATTTTTTTGAGTTCCACATTTTTCCTTTTATCTTCAGATTAAAATTATCCAAGACTGAGATCGGGATATTTTATTCTTCTGTCCCTAATGTGTTATAATCTATATCTCCTTATAGCTCAATTAATGTTTCCTTTATGAATTTGGAGGATATATATAACTGATATTAATTTGCTTTGTTATTATCGATTTTGATTTGTTAACTATGCTATATTCATTTCAGCATAATGTCATTTCTTTGTTTACACCTTTTTATAATTTTTCTTTATTTTTGCTTTCTCAGATAGCAACATTGCAACTCTTACTTTTTAGAATTCACTTATATGTAGTACATTTTTTTCCATCATCTTCAATTTTGCTTCTTTGTTGTTGGAATGTGTTCCTTGGAAGCAACAGAATATAGGGATTTGCCTTCTTATCCAATCAGTCACTGTTTCATTTTACTAGATTGTTTAATCCATTGACATTCAAAGTTATAAGAATGACGTTTATATTTTCCTCCATTTCTTTCTGATATTGTTTTTCCCCCAAGTTTTGACGTAAATACAGTATTACAACTCTTCAGTTTTATTAGCTTAAGTCTTAAGTTCAGTTTAAGCTTAAGGTGGGCCTGTTCCCATCAACTCTCTTCTCCTTACCCCTGGTTCCACCAAGAATTTTTATTTTGTCCTTTTTGATTATGGGAATTAATAATTTTCTTTCCTGCTTTTATCTAATTAGTTCTTCCTCTTCTTTTTCCTCTCTCAGTCAAGCAGATTTTTCTCCATCTCTATTTCACCTTAAATTAGTTGTTTATTAGTTGTGTTTTGAAAAAATTTATTTTATGTGCTCCTTTCCAAGAGGATTTCTCCCATGCTCTTCACTATCCAACCTCTTTTTTTATCTATTTTAGACCCTCAATCTCTGGTTCATGACCCATGTAATTATCTAGTCTCTCTCTATTCTTGTATTCTTCATAGAATCAAAATTTCCAACATATCTATTCTAGGCTCTCACCTCTAGGCAGTCTCTGCCACAGCCTCATGGAACTTGCCCTGCAATGTCCACTTTCCCATTTTATCTCACTCCCAGAACAAAGCTAATTTTTATAGCTAAGAGGATACCGACCCATGGCATACCCCCTCATCTCCATAGAAATGATTATGCAGTGCACTGCCCTTTGCCCTCCCCTCCCCCATTACCTTCCTTCCCCATTTGCCTCAAAAATCTCCTTTCTGAGTCCATTCCTTCCCACTGCCCCAGATACCAGATGGCGCCAGGAGTTCCACCTCTTCCCCTAGCCTTCAAGGTAGGACAAGAAGTCTTTTCAAGTATCAAAATCCACTGAACAAGGCCCACCTCCCTTTTCAGAACATTTCTCTTCACCTATAGGAATCTTCAGCAAAAGAACACTTTCCCATCACTAAATTAAAGCCTCACTTTTCCTTTTCACCACT
Source organism: Sarcophilus harrisii (assembly GCF_902635505.1). Taxonomy (NCBI): domain Eukaryota; kingdom Metazoa; phylum Chordata; class Mammalia; order Dasyuromorphia; family Dasyuridae; genus Sarcophilus; species Sarcophilus harrisii. The sequence continues at coordinate 7,115,611 of NC_045430.1, read as the reverse complement.
TTCTAGTCTGTACCTCCTCTCATCTCCACCCAGTCCTTTACAGACTCTTCTTTTCCTGAGAAACCACAGAAGTCTCTTTTCCCTCATTGCTAGTCCTCAACTTGACTGAGGGTCATCATACTCTTTCATTGCTCAACTTGCCCCTCTCCTGTCATGCACTTATTTTGTAATGTAGTCCCACCAAAATTAAAAAAAAAAAAAGATTCACTTGTAGACAGGGCATTGCAAGGTTATAACTACACTGCCCCAGGTCTCCCTCTACCTGACTCTTGCCTTCACTCCTATTTCCTTGTGTACTTTTAGAAAGAAGTCTCTTAAAAAGAATTTTATCTTTTAAGATGTTTGTGGTGGCAGGGGACTGGAGATTGTGGGGATGCCCATCATCTGGGGAATGGTTGGGAGGCTGTGATCTGATTGTGATAGAATACTGCTTTGCTGTAGGAAATGATGAATTTGATTACCTTGAGGGAACATGGACTGACTTGCACGAAGTAATAGGAAGTGAAATGAGCAGAGCCAAGAGAACACTGTATACTGTAAACAGAATATTTTTTTCAAAACAACCTTGAGTGAATAAGTTATTTTGACTACTATAAATAACTAAATGAATTACAAAGAACCTATGAAGAAAGATACTAAGGGCATCCAGACAAAGAACTGATAAATGAAAGTATGTCTGGAAGGATTTCACATATATTTGCATACATCTTTGTGTCTAATGGTACCCATCTTTAGAGTGGGATGGAGGGAAGAAAAAAAGGGGGGGAAATTATACAATAACATTGTTATATATTTAAAATGAATAACAAGTTTTACATATTAGATTTATAGTTTCATATGAAATCTTTTTTATTGTACTAATTTTGGGAAATGCTTATTTTATTCTGTAAATTACAAAGAAAACTTAATTTTAAAAAAGTCATTTCTTACTGATCTCTCTGATATCACCTGTTCATGACTAACACATTTATTCTTCCTTCCTGCATTTCTGTTGAATGGAGTATTCAAGAAGCCAATAAAATGCTCAGGTCTGTTTTTTTTTATAATAATGTTTCAAATATCTCTTTATTATTGCAAGTCCATTTATTTCCACTTATAGTTAAGCTCAGATTTGCAGGGCAGGTCAGATGCATGGCTCTTCAGAATATATTCTAATCAATCCTTCATTTTCTGGCAGGTGCAGGACAGTCTGTATTACCTGGATTTCCTTTCCTATAGTATTTGAAGGTCTTTCTCCCAGTTGTGTGAAGGACCTGTTGTTTCTAAATTAAATTGCTTAAAAAAAATAACCAGTATGTGTCTTGGAGTCTGAAGCCCAGAAGTGATTTGTGAATTTTTCCACTGGCAGTTCATTTGCTGCATTCAGAAGCTCTTGTATTATCACTTATATTGTGGTACTCACTTTTAACTTCTCTTGTTCTTCTGGGAGATCCAGAATCTTTAAACTGTTTTCTATGCATCCTGTCTTAATGAGCAAGATGTTCTGTTTGGGTAGACAATATCTAGACTGTCCTTCACTTCCATGTATTTACATGCCCAACCAACTGTTATCTCTGTGGGGGTTTTTTGGTGAAATTTGCCATTTCAGATTCAAGTTTTTCTGTTCTGCCATTTATTTTTGCTGTGCAGCTCATAAATACTCTCTCATAATTCTTATTTCTTTTTTCAGACCACTCAGGAATAGCATGCTGTGGTTTCATTCTCAAATTCTGCAGGGTCCTCTCTCTCTCTCTCTCTCAAGTGTTGATTTTTCTTTGTTTTGCAGTATTTGAACTCATTTGCTACATATAGAGGTCATATTCTTTCTGTTATTAAAGTTTTCCTTCTTGATTTTATCTGCTTATGTTCGGGTATTTGAGTTTTCTTCTTCCTGAGATCTTAGGTTACTTCAGTCCTTTTTTCCTTCATTTTCTCCTATTGTTCACCTTCTGACTCTCTCCTCTCTGACACTGGTTTCCCTGGCAGTTGGATCCCAAACCTGAATTTCCTCTCACAATGGGTAATTTGTAGTTCACCAGCCTATCTTTCTGCCCCAAGTGATTTTGGGGGCACAGAGCTGGTTCCAGCTAGGTGTTGGGCTCTTTCCCTCAGACATACTGGAGAGCCAAAAAGTCACCCTCCCCTTTTCTCCACACACATACATTCTCCTCCGCCCCACCGAGGCAATTTGGGGTTAAATGACTTGCCCAGGGTCACACAGTCAGGAAGTGTTAAGGGTCTGAGGCCAGATTAGAACTCGGGTCCTCCTAACTTTAGGACTGGTGCTCTATCCACTGCACCACCTAGCTCCCATACATATACATTCTTGTTCTGTTTCCTCTGCTCATCAGTTCTCTGGCCCAGCAGTCAGGAGAGCTGATGTCACTGTAGCTGGGATGATTTCTGGAGTTTGGTCTTCAAGGCTCTGAGAGGAGGGGGGAGTTAGAATATGGGGTTCAGCACTATTCCAAGCCCAAACAGGTCCTTTCCCATTTCCATCCTTCCTGATTCTCCTGTAAAGTTCCGTTATAGCTCAGAATGCTGATGGGATACTGGCCAAGGAGTTCTCAACAAATTCTGTAGCCTGGAGGTCAGATTTCTAAGGCACTGGAACTAAGGTGTAACACGGTTTGATTTTTCTTCTAAGTCATGGGTCAGCTCCTTGTGCCAGTTAATGTAACAGTGTTGCTGTTAGTGATGTGGTTGGTGATGAAGGAGAAGGAGCTATATAAGCTCAGAGTAGTTGTGATGCCATGGGATTTTTTTTTTACTTTCTTTTGGGTTTCAGGTGACCTAGACCATGGAGACAGTTGACATTCTATACGTCTGGGATGTCATTTTGTTTTGGAAAGGTGTAAGAGGCTGTGAGAAACAGAAAAAATGTCTAGTCCTCCATCTTGCTAGTCATGTGAACCAGAACCTCATGCTTTTTAGTTAAGTTCTTAACTCCAGGGACACTATGTATACCTGTAATGCTCCCCTATCTTCAACTATTAATCTCTTGGCTGCCACAGTTCCCTAGGCACCTGCTCTGATGTGTTCGAGTAAAGGAAATAATATGGGAATGTAGCTACTACACCACTCTTGTCTCTGTAGCTTTTAGCCAACCCCTGTTCACAGATGTCAGCCTGTCATAGACGGGGACATTGCTCTAGGTGAGAACAGTAGAAAGAAGCCCAGGAGCCTTCTCAAAAGCAGGAACCACAATCCTCAAGAACTGAAGTCGCCTCCTCAGCAATCGCTATGGAAATGGCCACATTTTAGACTGTCTCCAAATAGTCATGCAAAAAGTATCTCCTGTGTCCAAAGACAGTCTTTGAAGTGTTGTGAATACACAAAGCAGGACACAGAAACTATGCATAGAAAGACAGCATGTAGATGGGCCTGGCACCACCTTTAAAGTTGATGACCTGAATTTAAATCTCAGCTCCAAAAACCAGGAGTTGTGTGACATCTCAAGGGTCTCTTGGGTTGGCCTTTCTGTGCCTGAGCTGGCTTCTCCATTAAACAGACATTACCCTCGTGCTGTCTCCCTCACAAGGTTGTTGCAAGGAAAGCCATTTGTCGTCCCCAGAGACCTCCTGGCAAGGTTGGATGAAATCAGACAAATAAATTTCATCATTCCTCATCTTTGCTTTCCCTACATGTCCTCATGTCACCCCTTCATGCCTTCAGGGCAAGGGCCCAGGGTCAGGACACATGTGCTGCTCTAGCTTTACAATACACACCATAAGGACAAAGTTGAAGGAAAACTTAAGAAATTACTTGAGAAAATAAAGAACCACTAGTTTGAGATACATTTTAAAGTTGTTTTGCTTTGTTTCACTTTTATCTGTCAAGTAAATAACTAATCATTAATTAAAGAGACTGGGGTTAAGCTAGAGAAGAGTCAGAGAGATGACTGCTATCTTCAAGTATCTGAAAACTTGTCAGGGAGAAAATATTATTGGATTTGACCTGATGGACTCCAAAGGGCAAAATGAGAAATCTTCAATCACACTGAGGCTTGATGCCAGGAAAGCCTCCTTTCCAAGTGGAATGGGCTGCCTCAGGATGAGGCAGATCTTCATATAAAGTCTGAATGACCATTTGTTGGGGGTGTTCCTTTTGCAGGAGGGCCTTCCAATCCTTCCAATTCTGTGATAATAACTATTGCACAAGGCCAAAGGGAGGCAGCCAACAGAATTAATCAATTGCTTTTAACTTCAGTACCCAAAGCAGATCTTTGGGTCTTCTCCAAAAGGTCTTCTGGCCTCCATCCTGAATGCTACAAATAGAAAAGGGGAGCCCGGGAGTCCCTCTGAACTAGCCTCTGGTGTGTAACACCATCTGAGCCTGTCCAAACATGAAATTCTAGGAGTCCGTTCAAGGCAAGAGTCAAATGAGGATTGGAGATCACAGACATGAAGATATGGAGTTTGCTGCTATGCCCTCTAGTGTCCCAGACTCACCAGTTCCACTTTCTAGTCTCTCTGCAGAAGCAGCAGAGACCTTTGAATCCAGTATTCAAGACTGACAGCAGATGCTCTAAAGTAATAAATACTACAGAAAGATTCCTTAGGTTACCTCCCATAGGAAAACAAAACCTCTTTCATTCACTTTAGTATAACCCAGGCCAGTCAAGGAGCAAGTGGGTACTAAGTGGTGTACAAGCATATAGGAATGCCCATTTTTCAGACCTGCTGCCATTTTGCTCTACGATCCATCCAAAGAGGCTGGCCTGCTCAATAGCTAAAATGTGACTGTGAGTGAGCCAGAGACCCTCATAGGTTTCTCGGGGGTGGGAGGGTGCAGCTCGGGCTTTCTACTCACATCTTCATCCTGGTTTGAGTGAATCAGCTCCACCAGCCTCTCAATGATGTTCTCTTCATTCAGCCACTGAAAAGGAAAAAAAAAAGCCTCTCAGGTCACATATTTCTGCCAAAAGCAGTGATTCAAAACCAGGTCTCAGGCCTCACGAGCCCCTGGGAGAGTGTGTGTAGTGCAAAAAATTCTGGGTTGGAAACATAGAGGACCCGAGTTCATATCCTATTTCTGCCACATATGATGTGGCTGACTGTGATGGAGTCAGGCCATCTCTCTGTTTTCTCATATGTAAAATAAAGGATTAGATCTCTTATAAATTCTTCTACTCTCAGCTGTGATCTTGTGATATAGTCTGAGAAATTATATGTGCACAGAGAAATAAACAAGAGGGAGACAGAGAAAGAGAGAGCAGGACAAAAGAGCAAACAACAATATGGATGAGTGAGTGAAGACATGTCAGGACAGGCTTTTTTTTATTTACTTTCTTTCTTTTTTTTTTTTTTTTAACTACTTTTTAACTCTTTTATTATTTACTTTTTTTAAAAAATAACTTTTTTTTTTAATCTTGAGTCTGATGAATTTCCAAAAAGAGGCAGCACCTGAGCTGACCCTTGAAGTAGACTAAAAATGTAAAGGAAAGATTCTATTTTAAGGCATGAAAGGCAGCTTGTGTAAAGGCAAGGAGGTAGGAGAAATGGATAGCAAAGCCTGCTAAATGCAAGAAAGTCAGTTTGGCTGGAAAGTCAAATGCAGTAAGGAGAGTAACAGGAAATACATGAAAAATGATGAGATGAATTTTCCCCCTTTAAAAAACTTTTTTGCAGGTTGACATTCCCTTGTTCTGTTTATTACACTTCAATTCAAATCAATGCTTCTCAGTACTCATTAAACTATTAATCAAGCCTCTCTGCCTCCTTCCCACTGGGGATTGGAGCTACAAAGACAAAAGTCAAACTCTCCCTGATCTGGAAGAGCTCTGGGCTATGGGGTGAGCCCCCGCATACACAGGGAAGCACACACGTGAGATCACCAAGTGTGGATATTACAAAAGACTTCCCAGAGAAGGTGGTCCTTGAGATGAGCCTTCAGAGAAGCAGAGGGGAGAAGCAGACATTCCAGGCTTGGGGCACAGACGGCCAAAAGCTATGAGGAGAGGGCAAGTGGAAGCTCATGGGTGAGAAGCCATACCAAGGAGTTACAGGGAAGAAGGCTCGGAAGTAAGCGGGAGAAAGATGCCAACCACTGTATGCAGGAGGCAGCAGGATAGGCCCTGCCCTCATGGACCCACACAACAGCTTTCTATGGAAAGCACCACCAGGCCTATGCTTCCAGGTCCCCTTGACTGCACCTTGTTCCTCACCCCAGGGACACGATCAGTCACCAAGTCTATCACACTTCTCATCTCCAAACTCCATGGTTTGGGCCCTCCTTGTTTCCCACTTAGATTATGCTGACAGCTTCCCTGCTGATCTCTGTACCCCTGTCTCTCCTCCGCACAGATGACAAAGTGATTTTACTTAAGAGCAGATCTGACCATCTCATTCCCCTCTCAATGAACTCTCCTGCTCCCTAATGCTTCTAGGATTTGATAGAACATCCTCTGATTAGCTTTTAGAATTCTTCATAGCCTGGACCTGATGTAACTTCCTGGTCCAACTGTGTGTTACTTCACCCCCGCTTCTCAGACATGATGGCCCCCATCTGTCTTCACAGTGGCCATCACTGCAGCCAGAAAGCCCGCCTGCCCTCACTGCTGCTAGCACCATTATTTCCACATGACTCTGCCCTGCTCAGATTTTCACTCCTCTATTTAAGCAAAATTTCAGCTTCATTATTTCTGACTTTTTCCACCATTTGCACTTCCATCAATAAGCAGTCCATCTGCTATTTCAAAAAGATAAAATTCCTTTCTCTTTTTGATGACTTAAAACCCTCTATAAGAATATCCTTTCATAAATCTAAACTTTTGTTTGAATAAGGACCAGAATAGTTTACAGGGCTGAGAAAGGGCTTCCATCTAAGATACAGCAAATGGTCTTTCTATTAGCTCTGGGGTCATCATTCTTTCTTTATGTTCATTTAAAGTCAGAATGCTTTACCATTTTTCAATAGATGCACCATTAATAAAAATAATTAAGAATAGCTATTTATGGCATGTGAAAAAAACTGGTAATGTTGTTTATTTAGTTGTCACTTAAAGGGTAAATACAGCATTATTAAGAGAGAGAGAGACAGACACACATAGAGAGACAGAGACAGAGGTGGGAGGAGAGAGAGAGACAGACACACACAAAGACAGAGGGGGGGAAGGGGAGGAGAGAGAGAGAGAGAGAGAGAGAGAGAGAGAGAGAGAGATAGATAGATGTGGGCTACAAAGCATACAATTGGATAGATTTGGCCAAGGACAAATGGTTAAACCCCAAAATGGATGTCATCTTTCCCTGGGGTTACTCCATCTCATATCCCTAGTCCTGGCCCTGTGCTAGAACCCATACTAGCCTTTGACATTTTTGTCATGACATACGTGAAGCTGGAAAGGAACACTAATCCATGGCCTCCCTGGCTAAGCTCTCCTACAGTGGATGTACCTTCTTTGGGGCCTCCCAGCACATCCTCATGAGATGCTATGGGAAGTTCCGATGGACCACATTCTTGGTTTTCATATCCCCACACCGCTCCCATTCCCTGGGGCCTTCATATTTCCCCCTGATATTCTTCAAATGCTGGCACTACTCAAGAGCTGCATTTCTCCTTTTCTTTGGCCACACAGATATAGAGAAATTAGTCTCCAGCCATCCCACCTTCTCCAAGTTCAGAATATCAAGGATCTAATTCAAATAAGGGGACTTGATGATAATGAGGTGTTAAAACTATCTGTAAAATTTCAATCACATCTAGTGCAAACAAATTTCTTGATTGAATAATTAGAAAAGGAGCCTAACTTGACCTAGCCGAACAGTTCAAGAGTCTAGGGGTTTAAGTTGGTCTAGACAAGAGACAGCAACCAAAGAAAAATGCAGCTTTCAAAGCTGGAGGAGGAAAGGCTCTGAGAAACTACATCCCAGACAGAGGCAGCCATCATAAGGAAAAAAGGCTGGAACTCTGCTAGTGAGTGAGGCTCTCTGAGGATTGACTGGGGATAAGATGTGTTGGGAAAGATCCCAAATCATTGACAATTCCTAGGATTAGAGACGTCACAGCAATAATTCTGTACTTCCTTCTTCCCTTTGGACTTTGGAATGGAAACCTGAGACCTTTTTCCTCTTGGAAGGGGGAAAAATCCATTTACCCTTCTTGTTTACTTTATCCTTATAAACAGTGTTAACCACAGACATTTGCTAGTCTGGGTGCACTTACTGGAAATACAGTTTGAAGGAAGCAATTGGCAAGGGGGAACAAACCTGAGAAAACAGATTTAACAATGAAGTATTTTGCCAGAACTATCTCTGCCTGGGGGCTCAGAGCTAAAAATAGAGAGAACTGTATATTTTTTAGTTACAACTGTCCAGGCAAAAAGAGACTGTTTATACTGCGAAGCCAATCTAGACAATGACTCAGTGGGAGGGAGAGGGGGAAAAGTGGAATAAAGAGTCAAAGAATAACCCTGGTCACTACCCCAGTTGAAAACTTGTTTCACAGGGAGTGGTTACACCCTCAAGATCTCCCATACAATGTTCTACCTCTACAATCTTTTGTATTACTCTGAAATTCCTCTCTCTTCCTACACTCTCTTGACTTTCAATCTCTCACTATCCCTTCTGCCTGTAATCATTACACCTCTCTACTTTTTTAGATTCTCTCTCCTGTTCTGGCTTTACTTTTTCCATCTCAAAATCTTCACCCTATTCAAGTCAAGTCAATTTTACACTGTCTAGAGAACAATTCCTTGTTCTCTAGAGGCTCATACCTTTCCAAAACCAAGTACTGGAACAGTATTATCACCTGCCTCCTCCATTTTTACTTATGTGCTGCCAAATGCTGATGGTAGAAATCTCATAAAATTGTGCTCACTGGGACCACTACAAGTTTATACTACAAAACTCTCAAATGGACTTTGAATGCTGTACACCAACTTGTTTATTCTTTTCTGACTGACTATCCTACTCCAAGGTTCTGTCCTGGGCCCTCTTCTCTTGCCCCTGTTTAGTATTTCTCTTGCTGATGTCATCAGCTCTCATGGTTTCAATGATCATTTTTATAATTCAGATCTATTTAACCTCTCTCCCAATCAACAGTCCTGCATCTCCACAGGCCTTTTAGACATTTTGAGTTAGATAGTTCACAGACATCTTAAACTCAACATTTCTACAACTGAACTCATTTTTTCCTTGCAAATTCTCCCCTCTTCCTAACTTCCCTATTACTATTACCATCCTCTCACTCACCCAGGCTTATGATGTAGGCTTCCTTGATGTCTCATTCTGTCATTCCCATGACCAAACAATGGTTGGGTCTTGTCATTTCTACTTTTATAACATCTCTTATACATGCCCCCTTCTCTCCTTGACGCTGAAAAAACCATTCCGGTGCAATCCTTGATCACCTCACAATGAGGCTATTGAAATAGCCTGCTGACTGGTCTCCCTCACTCCACACCAATTCGATGTCAAATTGATCTTCTTAAAATGGAGGTCTGACTATGTCACACACAAACCATCCTCCCAAGCCAGCCTGGTCTTCACAAGTTTTTTTTTTTCTTTTTGTCATTTTATAGTATCTAGTATTCTCGACGTGCCATAATTTTTCAGCTATTTTCCAAATATATATATAATTTTTTTACTTCTCTTATTTCATTTTGTCTTGATATTCCAAATAAATTGAATAAGTCCATCATTAAGATATGGCACAATAATTACTAGATCAAATTGCACCATCAGTTTTGTGAATCTTATTGTTCACTGACAGACTGCTCTCCAGGAAATTCAAGTCAGTAATAGAAAATCTCTTTCCCCAAAGAAAACAATATTTTAAATTGTTGCTACTTCTGCCAATTAATACCTCTAGCCTGTGCCGATTAGTGAGGAATATTAACAACATTCTATGTAATTTTGTTATGATACTATTTCCTAATCTTGCTTAGACTGAAAATACATTTTAGCCAGAACTGGATGTTACTGGTACCTAGAATGTTTTACTTCCTCACTGCTATCTCTCAATCACGTGACCTTCCATCTCGATTCCATTCAAACTTCCCCTTCCATAGGACACCTTGCTCCATCCTACTAGCTGCTAACGCTTTCTCCTCTCAGAATGCCTCCATCCACTCTGTCTCCTCTTCTCTCTTCCCTTTTCTCTCCCTCACTTTTGCTTTCATATTCTTTGTCTCTATATAGAAACACACACACACATACATCTTGATTGACACTGGTTGTCTCCCCTAAGTTCTTTGAAAGGAAACTTTTTTTTTGGCTTTTCTTTAGATCTCCAATACTTAGCACAAAAGTAAGTGTTTAATAAATGTTTATTCTCTGACTGTTGACTAATTTCTCAATATTTAGAAATAAATCTACATATCTGAGCAATTACTTTTTTAAAAAACCACTATTTAATATCATTTTCTTGTGACTCAGCTTCATTCTGGTAATATTTGCTGAGCAACTTATTTTTGGTCTAATTTCTCCAAACATTTTAACTACTTATTTTTTAATGTTGACATTTTATATTTTTGTAAATTATCAGTTTAGAATCTCAAAATTTATTAACATAGAATTATGTACAGTACTGATAATTTTGTAGAATTCTTTTATTTGAGCCATAATCTTTTCTTACTAGTTTCTAATGATTAATTAGTGATTATGATTTGGGTTTTTTCTACTTCCCCCCCCAAAAAAATTATATTAATGAACTTTAAAATCAGGATTTTTACTTTTAATACTCTATCTTTTAGAGAGTCAAATCTTAAGTTCTTCCATGTCAGAGTGTGGATTCTATTTGCATAGTGCCATTTGTTTCCAATAATTCTAGCTCAGAAACTAGTTATTCAGAGACTTAGAAACGTAACTCTCAAGGGCAATATATATATGGAGATATATACCTCCCCATACTAGTGGCCCAGAAAACCCGAGAGTCTATTTGGTATCGATTCTAGCCCTCTCAGCTAATTTGGGTGGGTTGGTTTATTGCCCTTATTCTCCCAGTAGGGAGTATGAAATGTTTACACTTACATTCAAGACTTCCTGCCGAAGAGTTGTAGGTTCCACACAGCTTATCAAGCGAAGTAGCAGGTCCATCATGGCAGAGGTGTCAATGTGCTTGAGTACCAGGCTAATAAACTGGTCTTTCTTTTTCAGAAATGTGATCACCTAAAACACAAATTAATCTCTTATTAAAAAAGATGTGCTAGAGGAAATCTCCCTAAAGCCTTAGGCAAAACCCCTTAAAAAAGCCTGGGCTATACCAGGGAGGTGGGACTGAGAATATCTGATGAGCAAATGAATTGATGTTAGAGCTGTCACTAAGGGACAGAAAAGGGCAAGAATGACTTCTTCATCCCCATGAATCTAAGGGGAGAAAATGACTACCAACAGCAGACAGGAGCTTCCTGGAGTTTAGAAGTCATCTTGTATCTCAGGTACTTTGAACATAAGCACTGTCCCCAGATATCTTATCCTGATATGCTGGTCAATGTGGATTCTAAAAGGGTAGCCAGTCCAGGGCTAGCTCTCCCTGGATGGAAGTTCAAATCAACGCAGAGGTGATCTGTAGCAGTCCAAAAGCTTGGGCTGCACTGTGTCTGTGGTCCAATAAGGACTGACTCCTATGGAGGGACTTGGCACCAAGAGGTCAGCTTTCAAAGGAGGTTTTGTTTGATCAAAGATATGACAACAGCAAGAAGGGGCTCAATGCTTTTAGGATCAGACTAAGAAAACAACAACTCTTCTGAAAAAATAAAGCTAAACTGTATAGAAAGAACTAGAGATAAAAACAAATAAATGAAAAAATGAATAGCTATATGTATGTATATGTATATGTATGTGATGTATACACACACATAAGCTTTTAAAGTTCCTTGTGCAGGGACTGAAGGTCCTTCTGAGAAGGTGCCCAGTGGGTTAAGAAAAAGACTTCACAAGGATCTCTTGGAGAAGTTGTCTGACAACAAGAGGTGAAGAGATTCTGGCAAAGAGAAGGGCAGAGGAACTACAAACAATAGGACAGAGGATTAGAAACAGGGCTGACATCTTGGAAACACCAGTCTTATAAAATACACAACTCCCAGTACTCTTGAGAATAGCTAGAACCCATCTGATTTTGATGTGCTGATATATCAATTTAAAAAAAAAAAAAAAAAAAGCAAAAACATCTGTGATTTTCTAAGTCAGCCGGAAGCCTGCAGAGATCCTTATGGTAGCCCTTGTACCTATGTGAATTTGCTGCCTGTTTTTAAGAGAGCAGCCTTTTCCTGTGGCCATGATAGCAGAATTTCCCAGCAGAGGACAGAAAACTTCGTCTGAATCTGAGAAGTTCTTCTCTCCTCCAAGAACCATGGTTAATTTCTATAGTACTTTATGGTTTTCAAAGCACTTTATAAATATGACTTCCTTTGATCCTCACAACAAGCCCAAGAGAGAGATGCTATTATCATCTCCATTCTGTTACCCCAATGAGGGCTGAAGTAAGGCTGGTTCTGTTTGATTTCTAAGCAGTAACTAGCACCTTATTAAAGAACAATAAACATTAACATCAGCCAGAAGCAGACAGCCAGACCTGCCAATGCTTGGCCACTGATTTACCTGTTCGGTTTTCCTTGCAATAAGATTGCCAATAGTCTTGCTGAAAAAACTGGCCAGTAGAGGGTTGAGAGGTGGCTCATGGTCCAAAAAATCATAAAGGATGTTCAGTAAAGTTTCATCTCCTCCCAGCTTATCATTGATCTGTGGCACATCAGAGGTCAGGAGTTCACAGGCTGTGTTGGGATATCTAAAAGGGCAGAGCAAACTGAAGGTTAGATTATGTTTTGTTTTATTTTGTTTTTCATTTAGAGAGCTGTTTAAAATAAGCTGATCTTGTAGGAAGCCAATCCAGGTTAGAAGAACAATATGTTATGGAAACCCAGATACTATTCTTCTCTGGCCAGTACGGTCTTCCTTCCTGGGGCTGTTTTGATCTTCCTCTTCATGTGCCCCTCCCTGCTAGGGACCCTCCTTTGGCATCTGTTTTCCCTTACATTATCATCTCCTCTTTTCTCTTTGTTTTTTCTCCCTGGGCTTCTAGTCTCGCCTCATTGATCACCTCCCCAGCCTCTCACTGGCTTTCCCAATCTCTCTCTCTTTCCTCTCTACCAATTTACTGTCTTCTGAGCTGACTCAGTTTGTGCTGTCCATTCACTGTGTCAAGCATTTTTGTTATTTATATATTTATTGATTTTCTATCTCCTTTTATCTCATTCTATGTTTCCAAATCTTGTCAACTCAGCCGCTGCAGTGTCTTTTGTACCTAACCCCTTCTACCTTCTCCCACAACCCCTGGCCTAGTCCAGCCAAAGTCCTCTCACCAGGACTATTGCAATAACCACTCCATCAGGCTCTCTAGTTCTACATTCTTCCTTCAAATAGATATCACTAAAATACAGATCTAGCCATGTCACCCCCCTTCTGAAAAATTAGTCACTGAATGCCTATTACTTTGAGGGTAAAATGCAGATTCTTCAGCTGGTATTTACAGTGCTTTAGAAGATGCTTCCCAGCTACCTTTGTAATCTTATTTTGTTACTCCCTTTACTCTGAGAGTAGCCTGAGAGCTGTTCCACATACACAACATTCAACCTCCCACTTCCCCACCTTTACCCAAGTGATCCCCTATGACTGAAACAATCTCCCGGCTCACCACTGCCAGGTAAAATCCTCGCTCTTTTCAAAGTCCAGCTCAGAGAATGGCTGAATAAATTGTGGTATATGAATATTATGGAATATTACTGTTCTGTAAGAAATGACCAACAGGATGATTTCAGAAAGGCCTGGAGAGACTTACACGAACTGATGCTGAATGAAATGAGCAGGACCAGGAGATCATTATATACTTCAACAACAATACTAGATGATGACCAGTTCTGATGGATCAGGCCATCCTCAGCAACGAGATCAACCAAATCATTTCTAATGGAGCAGTAATGAACTGAACTAGCTATGCCCAGAAAAAGAACTCTGGGAGATGACTAAAAACCATTACATTAAATTCCCAATCCCTATATTTATGCCCACCTGCATTTTTGATTTCCTTCACAAGCTAATTGTACAATATTTCAGAGTCTGATTCTTTTTGTACAGCAAAATAACGTTTTGGTCATGTATACTTATTGTGTTTCTAATTTATATTTTAATGTATTTAACATCTACTGGTCATCCTGCCATCTAGGGGAGGGGGTGGGGGGGTAAGAGGAGAAAAATTGGAACAAGAGGTTTGGCAATTGTTAATGCTGTAAAGTTACCCATGCATATAACCTGTAAATAAAAGGCTATTAAAAAAAAAGCAAAAAAAAAACCAAAGTCCAGCTCAGGCCCCCCAAGTACATGGGGTCTTTCTAATCTCACCCCCCCCACACATACACTCCAGTTTTAGAGTTTTGTATTTGCTCCTTTCAAATTACTTTGTATACACTTATCTGAGGCCTTGACCTACCTTCCCATTAAGGGAATGTAAGTTCCCTTAAGAACAGGACCTCTTTCTTTTTTTTTTTTTTTTTGGGGGGGGGGCAGGTGGGGAGAAGGGAGAGGAGAGAAGGGAGGGAAAGAGTATCCATAGCATCCAATACACATAGCATCTACTTAATGTGTTTTTCAAACTGGATTTAATTGTATTTAAGAAAACACTATTACAGAACCAGCAAATATAACAGTGCAAACCCTTAGGCCTGGGTTTGGCCCATTCCAGGCTTCTCCCCGCCAACCTCCCAAAAGTAATGGTCCAAACCCCCATAGTGGGTGGCTCAGGCCTTTTTGTGGGCACATCTCTCCCTAAACATACTGCAAGCTCCAGAGACCAGACAGGGCGTCACATAACCCAAAAAGGCTGAATTAAGCACCTCATTTGTGGATGACTGTGCAAATGGGTGGGGAAAGTTAGCAATCGAGGACATGACACCATCTGTCACACAGGAGGCATTCGGTGTGTGCTGCTGCTGCTGCAGGCCGCTGAATTTCTTACATACTGTTTGTGGGTCTTTTCTGGGTGTGTTTCAGCTTATTTTAGTTTTAAAGCTCTGACTAGCCCAGAGAATCTCAGAGCTGGAAAGGAACCATATTGCCCCCTATGGTGTCCTGGTACCAGCTCATTAAGTCAGATCCCACTGGGAAAGACAAAGCCCCATGCTTCCACAGCAGCCCATTCTGCTCTGGGCTGGCTTAGTCAGGAGGCCTGTTCAAGTTCAGATCCTCTTGGTGATTTCACCCATCCACCCTTGTTCTGCCTTTTCAGGCTTCCCTCTTCCATGTGACTGACCTTCAGAAACATGAATTTCCCTCACCAAACTCTGCATCCCCACTTCTGTCTGCACCTGGAATCCTTCTAAGGATCTTCACAGGCCTAGCTGTGCTTCTCTGGACAAACTCCACATCTTGTATCTATCTTTATTAAAAGAGGACGTCCAGAAGGGAACACAGAAGCAGAGCAGGGGAGGACTGTGCTTTGCACGTCTCCTTTGGGCTCCACGCCATGCTGCTGACTCATGTAACATCTTCAGGCTGCCAGAACCCAGGCTCTCTTAATAGGACGTACTGAGCTGGGCCTCCTTCATCCTACACTTGCTGGACTCTGTTCCTGTTTTTTTCCCTGCTTTTGATTTGATTTGGCACCATTCTGCTAGGATATTATTGGATGACAAAATCAGGACAAAAGGATTAACTAGCCCTCCCAACCATCTGTCATTCAGGAATTTGCTAATAAGCAAAGCCATCTCAAACCGTGGGCACAAGTCCCAAGACAATGTGTAATGGACTCTACCAGTGACCTTCTTCCTGGCTGACATCTATCCCATTTAATTATCACTTTTTCAGTCAGGTCTTCAACCAGCTGGGAATTCACTTAACTCAAAGGTTTTAACCTGGGGTTAACAAATCCTCCACTCAGGGAGTCCATGAATTTGGATGGGAAAAACATTTTTATTTCAATACAATTGGCTTCCTTTGTGATCCAACATATTTTATGTTTTAAAAAAATCTTTTTCTAAAATGAAGTCCATAAGCTTCACCTGAATGACAAAGGAGTTTATGACACAAAAACAGTTAAGAATCCTGCCAGAATCCACAAGTCTCCACAAGAACATCATGAAACACTAAAAGAAGGCCTTGCTAAAATCCATGAGGCTAAACTGGACCCATGTGCCTGATTTGCTATTTGAGTCACCCACCCTATCAAACAAGCAGTTTGGATTTGACTTTTTTCCCCTACAATTATTTCTTGTTTAATCTATACCGACTTAATATTCCCTGCTTTCCTAAGTACTCACCCTTTTAATAATGTGTTTAATATTAAACTGCCAGAAATGGAAATCAAGTCTCCTGGCCTCTTATGTCAAGACTCCACCTCTCACCCTGCTGTCAGATGGGCACAATCTTTGCCCACCCCATTCTGTAGCCCTTCTCCCACGCACCATCTTTTTTCAGGGATCATTGACAGCAGTATGGCGCTCATGCCAAACACATTCTCTCAGTCCCCAACAACACACAGGCCTGTGGACAGATCAATCAAGAAGCTAAGCACACGGCACCGGGAGGCTTTCTGCTTTCTGAGACTGAGGCAAACGCTGCAAGACGAGGAGGCCAGGAGCTCAATGCAGCATGCCCAGGCAGGCAAATCCCATAACTGCTTGAGAGTATCCTGAGCCCATGATGTAGCTAGAGGTTCCTGGCCTAAAAACAAAAGGTCACGTTTGGATAGCAGGTTACTGTTCAAAATGTTCCTTCAAGATGGGCTAAGCTTGGTCTAAAAAACTGCAGATAGCTAGAATAGCTTAGGCAGGGCTAACTAGACTGGAACTAGATGGGTTTATTGAATCGTTACTTCTAATTATACTGACATATTATTTCTGAATTTGTCCTGAATTCTCCTGAATTTGTCCTGAATAGCCCTGAATTCTCTGGGCTAGTCAGCTTTTCTTTTCCCTGTAAATAAATACACGCAAAAGTGCTTCATAAACCTTAGTGTACTTTAAAAATCTGAGAAAATAGACATTTTCAATCTGTAGTGCATGGAGATGGAGTAGAAGGAAGTGAATACCAAGCCTAGCACCAAGAGATAATGGCAGAAGAAAGGGGCCTTGAATGCAAGGAGAAAATATGACCCACAGACCTGGGAAGGTCAAGAGGAAGCACTTCATAAAGGATCTCACAGTTCATACCCAAAATACCTGGGGGTTACACTTCTGTGACCAAAGGCAATAACTTCAGCCTCTGGGACTGATTCCTTTTCTGTACAAACACCACAAAATGTGGATTTCTACTGGGTGGCTCCTGAAGTTGTCATGGGGACCGAATGAGAAGATGGAGCTGAGAGCACTGGGCAAATGACTCAAATGGTAAATTAATTTACAGCTGGATGATGCCTATGGGCCAGATGTCACTTATAACTGCTCCCTCTTCCCCTGCATAGCAACAAAAGCTACTTCAAGGCTTCCCTCCTTGTTCATCCAGTAGTTTCTCTGCCATGGTTCACACTCCTGATTTGACTTACAAGACGCGCCCCTAAATGCATTGCTGTGGGGCAGAAGACCTCTTGGGACTTCGCTCAGCTGGTCCTCAGACCCCAACAGCCTCTCTCATCAGGATCCCTTATAAGCCTTGCCAGCTTCTTCTGCAGTCTCAGTGTTAAATAAGACCATCTCTTCCTAGGTTTTAGAACATAAGGCATCCTTTAGTTACTAGCTCAGAGAAGGCATTGCCCCTCCCATAGGCAACGGACAGAGATTGTCACTGAAGCCCCCACCTTCCATGAGGCTGCCTCCCCCCACTAGGATTTATTTTTTGGTCTCCTCCGGCAGAGTGTAAACTTCTTGAGGACAGAGGCTCTCCCTTCCATCTGGGCAGTGTGAGCAGCTAGCACAGTGCCTGCTGACCGCTGGCTCCAGGTTGTATGAGAACGCGTTGTAACTGCCCTGGGGGAGCTCCCAATCTCCCAGAAGAGATGACAGCTACAAAGACACACAGGATGGCTTTTCCTTCACCATCCGTCCCTCACACCCCCATGTGCCATGACCAATTCCCTCCATCTCTCTCTTCACACTGTCCCCTACGAAGTCTTCTTATCTGCCCGGGGTCAGCCCTGGAGAGGGTGCCAGGTGCCAGGGCATGCTGCCCAGGCAGTCCCTGCCTGGTCTCTTCTTCAGCTCAATTTGAGAAACTCTTTCCTGGTATGTCACAACAAGAGTTCCTCTTCTTCCTCCCTGAGAGCAGCAATTCAAAACTAATCTCTCTCCTGATCCTACAATTATGCAGAATAAATGCCATACTTTAGTAAAGACTTGTCTTATTATACTCAAATAACATTGTTTCACCATGAGCTGAAATTTTACAACCAATAAGAAGCATGATTAGCAAATTCATTTTCATTAGTTAGCATCTCAGAAACCTTTACAAAATAAATTCTAACAATTACAGGCTAATCAAGTAAAAATTCATTCATTTTCTATTTGTTCCTCCCTCTCCTTTTAACCAAAGACACTAAGTGTTTATGTGTGTACACACATACTCGCGCATCCATGCTTCCAGTGATTACTACTCCTATCATTGATAGGAGTATAGAGAGAAACATTTCTCTTTGACTGCTTATCACTCAGGATTCTTATCTCTTGTTTTTCCATAGACATAATTTATTTTTTCTGTATATATAACAATGTATCAATCAACCTAAATTCTTCTTCTATGTGTGAATTTACATGATAGAGATCCAAAAAGTTGTTTTTGGAAGACCTGACCCAGAAACACAGTATTCCTGAGAATCCAGAAAAATGCTAAGAAGTAGTTTTTTCCTTTCTACAGAAAAATAAAAAAACCCTTGTCTTTAAAAATAAAAAAAAAAAGCTCTAGTAAATCCTATCTTGACCACATTGCCTCAAACTCTGTCACATATTTTGGATTCTGGGTGAAAAAAATGTTTTTATTGTCCTTTCAAATTCTGATAATTTGGGGGGAATGTGTTTTGAAATGCCTCTCGACACTCTTATTGTTTCTTCAACTTCTAAACAATTTTTCAGCTTAATTTTTGACAGAACAATCTCTTTTCCAATGGAGTTCTCCAGGTTTTTACAGGGTGTTTCTATTGACTGTTGATAGGTGTTCCCAACTTTCGAAAGCTGTCAATCTGTCTTATGTCTGGTCAGACTGAGACGCGCTGATCTGCTCTGGTCTGGCAGAGCACCGGTGATGGGGACCCTAAGATGGGAGCCTTCTCTCTAGATGACCTCGCCCCACTGCCATGGGTTCCACGTGTTTGGCTCCAGTTTTTAGTCTCTCTTGAGCTCCGGTCCTGCACCACCAACTGCCTACTGGACATTCCCAGCTCAGGAAGTCCAAACCCGAAGTCTTTCTCTTTCCCTGCTGGTTGGTCCCCATGCCCAGGGAGCATTTCTGCCTGACAGCTGCTTTGCCAAATCCCTACTGTTCTTTACAGCTCAGCTTGGGCACCACCTGCTGGAGAAAGCCGATCGACCCAGTAATCCTGCTGGAGTCTATCCTGAATGAATTTTGTAGCTGCGTAATGGCTAATTATCTATACACTGTTTGCCTCAAGTCAAAAGCAGAGCTTGTTCTATTTTTGTCTATCTTTTCAGCCTCTACTATAGCACTTGACAAAAGGGAGAAAAAACCCAAACCCGCTCTCACGGAGCTAATGGTGTACTCGGGGAATAGGAGACCTAAGCAGAGCAGTGCATGCACAGTCAGCAGGAGGGCAGTGGGAGCACTAAGCACTAGAGTCGGGAGTCTCACACAGGATGAGGCCTGTTGTGGAGCCTCGAATGAAATGCAGATGGGAGGAGGGAAGGCATTCCAGGCATGGGGCCAGCTGGGGCCAGAGGCCTGCTGATGGAAGGGGGAAGGCTTGTGGGCATGTCTTATACAGGGCTCGGCGAGCACACGGAATGGGAAAAAGAGAGGAAGGAGGAACAGAACTACTGTGGGAGGATAGGGCCTGAGTAGGAGAGTCCCAGCTACCCCCAGGCCTCTCTTCGGATAGACTCCCTGCTTCTCTCTCGGCCCCTCTTCTTCCTGTATCTGAACATACCTGTAATCCCAAGGCCTTGCCCTTGATCACCTTATTTTCTCTCGACACTCTCCCCCCTGAAGACGGACCCAGTCTTATGACTTCCAGAACCACCTCTCATCTGTAATCTCCAACTGTACTAAACATTCATTTTCATTTGGCTATATCACATGGAACCATTCATCCCTTCAAATTTATCCAGTAAGAAACTGAAGCTTTATCCTCCTTTCCCCAAATTATAGGCTCCCTCCCTCCCCTCAAGCCTTCTCTCCTGGGGCTTTTCTTCACATGAAGCCTCAGTGCTCTAAAGCCTTCCAGGAAGGCTCATATACACTTGGATCATTTTCCATGAGAACAACAACTATTTTTAAATCTCTCTATTTCTCCCTTATCTTATCTTCACAAATGTCATTATTTGTTCATCTACAACAGAAGCATGACCATGCACAAGGTCACACATCAAGACTAGCATTAATGCTGACTGCAAACTTTCCAATTTTCTTCAACTATCATGTTTCTTAATGAAGCTATTTGCAGTCACCAGGACCCTGGCTGCCACTGTGACTCCTTTATCTTCTAGAAAGCTCTGAGTCTGTTTGGGCAGTCTAAATCCTATGGCTGAGAACCCGAGCCTCAGCATTTCTAGTTCTGGGGAAACTGAAAGTTCACGTGGCCACTCTTGGCCATGGAATCAACATTTTTGCTTTGGCAAAAGATGTTCATTCATAAAGAAAACATGAACTTTCAGATACCATCAAATATAAACTTCCTAGAAAATGCGAGCAGGAAAGCACACAGATGGGATTCAAAGATTTTTTTTTTAAGCATTATAAGAAAGAAATGCTATGAAACAGTTTTGTTCACTCGGTCTGAAGCTGTAGAAAAATAGATAAGGTCATCAGTGAAATGAGAGCTCTCAAGGTTCCAGCTGCCCTCAGCTACAGATAGATCACCTTCCTGAGACACTGCCCAGTGAATGTGACCCCAGGGCCGCAGCAGGGGTACATACTTGAAGCGGACCTTCTCTTCCATGTCCAGGGGTGGGTCATGAGTGATGAGGCTCACCAGCTCCTCCATACACTCCTGTTGGCAGAGGAAGTCCAGAAGCTTGCGGTTCTGTGCTTTACATTCCTGTAGGATGTCATCTTCATCCATCAACTCATGCAGAGTTACATCCTCCTTGTCCAGCAGTTTATCAACATGGGATGTTGTGTTCAAATCAAACTTCCAGAACATGGTGATAGGACTCACCAAGCTGTAAGGCAAGAGAAGAGGCGTCACTTCTCGTCACCTCCAAAACCAGTCCAGCCCTCACCTACTCCGTCCTTCTGCAGCCCAAGGAGAGCTGTTACCATTTTCTCTAAGGGAATACGGTTCCATCATGTGTGGGGACGACTATCCACAAGAACTGTCCTCGTCATCATAAGCAGGTCAAGCTCTAAGCAGAGCTGCTGACCTGAGCAAAAGCCATCCTCGGCACTGACCCCTCCAGCTGACCCCCACATGCTCCTACGAGAGACAGCACATGTTTTGGGCAATCACACGATTTTGTCACCAAAGTTGAAAAGGGAATTGTACCCCCAACTACAACCCATTTATAAATGGGTTACAGGAGGATTGGAATATTTGTAATGTCAAAATCCCATGAATAATTAGCAAAAAGCTAATAAGAGTAATTGCTTACAATTCTTAAGCACTCTGAGGTTTATAAATCCTTTTCCTCACAACAATCCTGTGAGGTAAGTAATGTATGTATTGTAACCCATTTTACAGGTAAGACGCTGAGGCTTAGGCAAGGGAAATAAGTCACTTGCTCAAAGTCCCACAGCTAGTCAATACTCAAAGCTCCAAATACCGTATTCTTTTCACTGTACTATATGAACTCTGTGTGTGTGTGTGTGTGTGTGTGTGAGAGAGAGAGAGAGACAGCTGTGGTTTACACTGACATCACTTCAAGGTATACGATGTATATGAGATCTATATCTTATTTCAGGCTTAGAACAATGCTATGACATGGACCAGTCAAGTGTTATCTTTTTTCCTTAGATGAGGAAACTGAAGTTCATAGAAGTGAGGTGATTTTTCCAAGATCATCTAATTAGTAAGTGGAACTCATATCCAAGAATTCTGATTTCAAGTTCGTATTCTTTCATCTTCTGAATTCAGAATTTGGTTTACTTCAGAGGGAGCCACACTAGGGAAGGCAAGTTTGAAACTCCACTCCGAACCCTAAGAGCCATTCCTTTCCACTATTTGAGAAAATGTCCACAGCTATGAGCAGTTGGGATGAGGGCTTTGGACCCACCCAATTAAAAGGCCCAGGAAATTAGAAGCATTCAGAGGAGCAGCAGTGAGAAGGAAGAAGAGAAAGGAGGACTAGACTGACTGACTATGGGAAAAGGCCTGACCTGCCTATACTCAGGAGCACACTAATAAATCTCCCCTCTCCCTTTTCAATTCCCTTCCTCTATCACCAAGGCAAGAAGGTAGGATGGCAGGTGGGTCCTCTGTACCCTTCTGGCATATATCTTAGGCTAGCTTTTTGGGGACATCTCTTTCCCTTTGTCGACTTTTTTTCCCTTTTAACCTTAAGCCAACTGATTGCTGTTCCTATACATGTCAGACACTTTGCTGATATAACCTTTCCACACACAGACAAGTTGAGGGGGAAGAGGAGAGACCCAGACAGGGTGATCTGGTTTGGGCTTTCCAGTAAAGAAGGTCCTCAGGGTTGGTTCTGATGGGATCATAGATTGAGAGCTGGTTAAAAGAAAATGAGAAAAGAAAAGAATAAGGACATTGGTGCAATGGAGATAACAAATGGTCACTTACTTCACCCGCATTCAGCAGTATTTTTTTTTTTTTTTTGGATCACACAATGTCAATGTTTATTATCAGGAATATGGGAAACCCAAACCAGTTTGAGAGAGCCTCCATGTAGTCCGAAGTATTTAAATTCATCAGTGATTACCACTGCTTCCTGGGCCAACTCCAGTTATCCCTGATCTTTAGCTGGCTACTAGACCCAGATGATCCTGGAAGAGAAAGTGGGCTGATGATAGTGAGCAGTTCTACCTCCTTTAAATCCAATTCACTTGCATCACCTCCCTGATGTCAGGATTGTCTTTTCTCATCATCAATGTATTTGCAAATATGCAATCTCATTGATCTGACTTTTAGAAATAGCCCAAACAGGCTCATGTCAGAGCCAACAGATGGCAGGCTTCATCACTCCAAGCTCCAGATCCTTTCCACTCTGCCACAATCTCTGTTACCATGTCCTAAACTGCAAAGAGAAGGCTGGGGGGTCAGTAGCTAATGGCATCTCAGGGTCTAAGTAACCATAAGTGTACTGTAAAATGCAAGAAATGGGCCAGTTCCTAAGGTAGAATGCAAAGGGTAAAGTTCAGAAAGCAAAATCTCCAGAGTCCACTTCAACTTCATTGTTACTCACAGAAAAAGGCTGTTTAAATTCTAAAGGTATCACTCAGAAAGCCTCATCAGAACTAGTTACAAAATGCTCATATTCAGGAAAGCAAAGGAGATGAAAAATCAGAGAAAGAAAGAAAGTACACTTTAAGTAACCTGACTTTTCCTGTGCAACAAGAGAACTGTTTGGTCCTACACACATATATTGTATTTAGGATATACTGTGACATATTTAACATGTATAGGACTGCTTGCCACCTGGGGGAGGGGGTGGAGGAAGGTAGGGAAAAAGTCGGAACAGAAGTGAATACAAGGGATAATGTTGTAAAGAAATTTTTTTCAAAAAAAAAACAAAAAACAAGAAACCTGACTTGAGTGGAATTAGGGAATTAATACAACTTCAAAAACTCGACAACATATAAAGCTCTAATTTTGGCAGTCTTTTTCTATGGAAGATACAAACTTTGGACAGGAAATCGTTCCAACCCTCAGGTATTTATTTAATAACTGAATGGGGAGACAAGACCCAGACTTCCCCAGATAAGTATACTACAATCATACCATACAAGTAAATGTATTTGAAAGACACCAACAAGTATCATGTTGGGGTCATGATGTCATTGGGGAAGTTCTTGTGGAGAAGGACACACATAACCAAAACAGGATAGTTAAAAGATTTAACAGAAGAAAAAGGAAAGAGAGGGAATTTCAGGCATGTGAACAGTGTGGGCAAAAGCACAGAGGTGGGCACATACATGGCATATTTCGGGACACAATCCTCTAGTTTGGTAGGAATATAGAACAGAGAATAAATTCAGAGATGAGATAAGACTGGAGATCAAAAAGTCAGAGCACACCAGAAGTAAAACTATGACTGACAGTTGATCAGCAATAGCTCAGGACCATCAAAGATTTTGTCAGCAGAAAAATGACCCAACCAATTTGGTGGATAAAAAATACTCATGAGGGGGCCAGACCAGTTAGGAAGTTGCTGAAGGAGTCAAGTCAGGGGTAACGAGACCTTGGCCACAAGACTAGAGAAGAGAGGATGGCAAAGAAAGGGAATGTTATACAATCTGACTGCAAATTAGTGATGAGGGAAAAGAAAGAATCACAATCTCAAGATTTTCAAATTGGAGGAAAGACCCATATTGGTAGTAGACTCAGGAGGAGGAGCAAGTTTTGCACAAACATAATGCACTAACATCCATTTATGGACATACTAAATTTGAGAAACCAGTGAGATCTCAAAGGGAGATGGAGATCTAGAGTTCAAAACACAGGTTGGGCTGACTATAGAGATAGCAGGGCTGCTGCTGGCCCCTGCTATTTCTCTTGAGCTACAAAAAGTGGCCCAAGAATTTCACAAAATCACCTGATAGAATTACTGAATCTAGTCCATTCTAGTTCCTTTGATGCACCAGGAACAAAGTTCAGTTCCATCTAAATCACCAGAGACTAAGCAATCCAGCTCTTGCAAATTGAAGGTCACCTGTGTCTACCCTTTCCAGAAGGGCTATTTAAGCTTGGGAAAATATCACTTCCTGTGTTGTATCCCTAGCATCCAACAAAGTCCAGTAGATGCCACAGCATCTCTATAGTCTGGGGCTGACTCCCCAGAATGCAGGTGATGGTTAAAAGAGTGAATGAAACAAAATTATTTACTGTATAGGAGTGAAGACCCAGATAAGAACCAGAGTCCTCGGCCCCATCTGGTAGTTCAGCATCAGAAGCGGATGAGATTTCATCAGTAGAAATGGCCTTAAAGATGACAAGGGACCTTCGGCTTTGCTGCTGCCCCTTAAAGACCAATGGATATTTCCATCTAACTTCTAACTAAACCTTCTTAATGTATTGTCTTTCTGATAGAAGGGGAGCTCTTTGAGAGCAGGGACTGTCTTCCTTTTCTATTGGCATATTCCAGCACTTAGCCCAGGGCTTTGCACCTATTAACTACTTAATAAACATTCCATCCATTCATCCTTTCACTTATTTTGTGTCAGGAAGCATGCCGAGTGCTGAGGACACAAAGATATGCTCTTACTGTATACCTATTCTGATGGGGGAGAAAGCACACAAATAACTACACACACACACACACACACACACACACACACACAGTAAGTATAAGATCATCTCAGAACAGGCATTAACATTTGGGGAAAACTGGGAAAGAGCTCTTGAATGAGGAGGACTGGAGCTGAACTTGAAGAATGCCAACAGAGGAACTAGACTGAGAGAGAGAAAAAGGGATATAGCCAGTGAAAAGGTGAAAAGAAGTGTTGGGTGGGAAGAACAGCAGGAAGGCCAGTGTCACTGGACTTGTGGGAATGAGGTGTAAGACTGAAAACAGGGAAGTTTCAGGTGAGGATCAACTTTGAATGCTAAAAAGAAGAACTTCTGTTTGGTCCTGGAGATAAAAGGGAGTCGCTTAAGTTCATTGAATTGGGGAGAGAGTGGGGATGACATAAAAAAACTGGGCATTAGGAAGATTCCTCAGACAACTGGAAAATGGGCACAGACTTGAGATAGGGAGGACAGTTAGAAGGCCATGTGCTAGTACAGACAGGAAGAGATGAGAGTCTGCACCAGGCAGTAGCTATGTGAGTGGAGAGAAGGGGAACATCTAGGAGAGATGCTGTGAAGGCAGAAGAGTCTATGGGCCTGAGGAGGGGGAGATGATACCCATTTATGAGCTTCAATGCCCAGGAAAATGGGGGTACTCTCGGCAGTAATAGACAATTTTGTTAGGGGTTGGAAGGGAACGATAATGACTCCCATTTTGGACTGCTATGTTTAAGATGTGAATGGGACGCTCAGTTCTATCTCTTGAGTGTGTTTCCTGAGTCATGAATTCCCAAAACCCGTTTTCTGTTGCTGGTGAGCCTGTAGGAAGCCCTCCTTTCCCTATGGCCCCACCAAACAACCCTAACTGCCTGGGAGGTCAGAAATCTCTGTGTGTTCTTCAATCCCTATACATGGCCTAAGTGGGTCTCCTCATGTCCTAGACTACCTGCCTTTTGATTTGTCAAACAAACCTACTTGTTCTCCCTCAAACCAAAGGGTTCTGGTACTGCTGCTGGCCCCTGCTATTTCTCTTGAGCTACAAAAAGTGGCCCAAGAATTTCACAAAATCACCTGATAGAATTACCGAATCTAGTCCATTCTAGTTCCTTTGATGCACCAGGAACAAAGTTCAGTTCCATCTAAATCACCAGAGACTAAGCAATCCAGCTCTTGCAAATTGAAGGTCACCTGTGTCTACCCTTTCCAGAAGGGCTATTTAAGCTTGGGAAAACATCACTTCCTGTGTTGTATCCCTAGCATCCAACAAAGTCCAGTAGATGCCACAGCAAACCCAAGCCAAAGAAAGATAAACCAAGAAAAACTCCAGTAATTATTATCTCTAAAAATACATTTTACTTTAAAACTTTAAAAACAGATTTTTTCTTTCACATTTTTATCTTTATCTCACAATCATTTCAATATCTTTCCAATTCTCCCTTGTGACGAAGCAACAGAATCTGTCCAAAAAGAGGCTCACAGAGTGGCAGAGCTGATGACAGAGACACTATTCTATCCCAGTCATTTTCTTCCGTGACCCCTCTTCTCTCTGTGAGGAGGAAGGTTCACTCCGGAACCTTAAGTGGTTTTTCAGCTTTTTTTTGAGAAGAGTGACTTCCTATTTAGTGACTAAAATGTACACTGCTTGTACAGATTGTTCTCTTGATTTTGCTCACTTTGCTCAGTATCATCTACTCAGTATCCCTGCTCAGTATCATCTATCACGTTTCTCTGAATTCTTCAATTTTTTCATTTCCTCATGCAAACAATATTGCTTCCATTCATATGCTATAGTTGATTTTTCAGTCATTCCCCCAAATAACAAACTCTGCCTTAGTGTCACTGCCCTAGGTACTTCAGCATATTCCCTGGGATTGTCTTGCTGAATTCCAAACTAATCCCCAGAAAAGTTGGTTCACTTTCCAGTTCCATCAAGGAGGTTTAAATAACCTGACTTTATCCCATCCTTAAAACAGCGACTATCTCAAGCTTTTACTATTATTATTATTTTTCCTTTTTTCCCTGAGGCAATTTGGGTTAAGTGACTTGCCCAGGGTCACACAGCTAGGAAGTGTTAAGATTTGAACTCAGGTCCTCCTAACTTCAGGGCTGGCGCTCTAGCCACTGCAACTTTTATTATTTTTTGCCAATTTTCAGCAATAAAAATTAGAAAGATTTATATAACAGTCACACATGCATGGGGACAAAAATTATTTTACAATCAAAAGCAGGTTGACTTTGACCTACTGGCTTTCCTAAAGTGTGGTGGTGAATCACTCTCACCCCAATTCCCTCCCCCCATCACCACCTCTGATAATTCTCTACTTCTTCTCTACTTCTACTCCAAGAAATGAAAATGAAATGAGTTGCACAGAATTGGATACAAATGTAAATTATTAACCTTCAACTCAATATTCAATTATAGCATGTAGTCCTTTTGTCCATCTTGGATTAACTCCTCTCACATGCCTCCAATTCTCAATAAATATCCTTGCCTTCTGCTTCACTGAGATTAAAACTATTCTTTAGAAACTTCTTCACTTCCCCTCTTTCCTACCTCAAAGGCTCTAGACATCTTCACCAAATCTCTCTTAGCTAGCTTCAGTCTCATACAATATTAATCTTCTCTCTCCTTTGCTCTAAGGTCCCAACCTCTCATCTCCTTCAAGAGCTTAATTACTCCAAGGACAATTATCTCATGCCACTGCCCAATCCTCCATCTTCACACTCCTATTACCAATTGGTTCCTTTTCAATTTCTTACAAACATCCCCGTGTTTTCATGTTGTTGTTTTTTTAATCATTAAAAGTCTTCCCTTGGGGATTTAAAAAAAAAAAAAAAAAAACTTGGGGATTTTGCTCTTTCTGACCAAAATCGTTCATTCTGTTTGACCCAGAGATCTCATTATTGAGATTACACCTCAAAGAATTTGCTGACAGACAAGATCCCCCTGTACAAAAATGTTCACAGCAATACTGTGATAATAAAAACTATGTTCCCAACATTGAGAAATGACTCAAGAAGTTATGCTCTATAAAGATAAAAGAGTGTTATTGTATCATAAGGTATGACAACAAATAGAAAGAAATCACAACTAGCTTGGGAAGAGCAGAGAGAATGGAAAGGGGCTGGGAGGACGGCATTAGAAGAGCAAAGTGAGAACCAAGCTCAGCAGCATGGCTTCAGACGAGTTCCTTCACTTCTTGGGCCAAGGTTTCCTCATCTATCAAATGAGGCAGCTGAACTAAAGGATCACTAACTCAGGGACACAGAAGGAATACAGCGGTCAATAGAGCCCTATAAATAGAGGGAAAAGGATCCATGTGTGCAAAAATGTTTGTGGCAGTTCTTTTTGTAGTGGCCAGAAACTGGAAACTGAGTGGATGCCCATCAGTTAGGGAATGGCTGGTTAAATTATGGTATATGAACATTATGGAATATTATTGTTCTATAAGAAACAATCAGGAGGATGATTTTAGAGAGGCCTGGAGAAACTTACAGGAACTGATGCTAAGTGAAGTGAACCAGGAGATCATTGTACATGGCAACAAGATTATATGATGATCAGCTATGATGGACGAGACTCTTCTCAACAATTTGGTGATTCAAGGCAGTTCCAATAGACTTGGGATGGAAAATGCCATCCGTGTCCAGAGAAAGAACTGTGGAGACTGAATGTGGATCGAAGCATAGTATTTCTACTTTTTTTGTTGTTTGTTTGCTTGTGTTTTTTTCCATTTTGATCATGGGAAGAGAGGGAGGGAGGGAGAAAAATTCGGAACACAAAGTTTTGCAAAGATGAATGTTGAAAACTATCTTTGCATATATTTGGGAAATAAAATACTATTTTTAAAATACTATTTAAAAATTCACAAGATAACTATTTTGGAAAGAAAAAGAATTTCTAAAGAAATTAATCTTTGTTGGGAAACATGAGACACAGCTGGATGGCTCAGCAGGTAGAATGCTGGTTCTAGAATCAGAAAGGTCTGAATCTACATCTGGTCTTAGACCCTAGCTGTGTGACCCAAGGCTAGATACTTCATCCTGTTTGCCTCAGTTTCCTCATCTGTAAAATGAGGTAGGGAAGGAAACAGCCAACCACTACCACATTTCTGCCAAGAAAACCCCAAATGGGGCCATAAGGTATCAACTACAACTGAACAACAAATATCTGTTTTGTCAAAATACAATACGGAGTAACAATTTTCTTTTTATAGTTTTCCTTGTCTCTCTACCTGCCATTTCATCAAGCTATCATTAAAGCTCTACTCCCTTCTCCCTGCCAGATTCACAGAACTTACCAGCTCTAGCTGCTGCCTCGGCTTCTGTGGTTCCTTGCCATCTGCCTCCTCACCCCCATCTCCCCTCCCCTAAAACTTCTGTCAAAGTGATCTCTAGCTGGCTCTTCCGCAGTCTCCTCCTGAGCTTCCTGTACAATGTGCTGCTGGACCAGCTCCTGTGATGAAGCTGCAGGGATATCAAGCTCTCCTAAGTCTCCAACCAGCTCCTGCTGTCAAGCTCTCAGTATCCTTCTCTGGCTCTGCTCTTTAAGACTCCGTCTTGGGTCCTTCTCTCCAGGAAACCTCATCTATGCTCAATGATCAATGCAGGCCATTTTCAGTCACAATCTCTCCCCAAACTCTGCTCACATACATGTCTATTCTGCCAGCACCTCGTCCTACTATGGCCAAAGCAGGGGGCATCATCTCCCTCTGAAACCATGTCTTCTCCAACTCCCCTCCTGCTCTGGGAAACCCCACCATCTTTCCAGTTGCTAAAACTTGAAAACTAAGCAAAATCTCAGACGCTCTCTCTCCTTCCCTCATATGTACAACCCACCTGACACCTCAGGGCGCCTTCCTTTCAATTGCTAATGCCCCCACCCCAAATTAAACCTTCATCATCTGTCCCCTAGGCTACTGCTCCAGACTCCTATATGACTTCTCCCCTCCCAGTGTCTTCTCCCTCCAATCTATCCTTCACACAACTGCCAAAATAATTTTCCCAACACACAGGACAAAATGTCACTTCTATTTCCTCCATGAACCTTCCCAAAGTTTGCACTTCATGCTACTGTAATGCTTGGGATCCACCCACAAATGGAACATACTTTATATCCCAGAAATCTCTCCACCCCAGACGTCTTGTCATCTCCTCTGCTCTAAGTACTCTCCACCTCCCCCTATCAATATGTTACCACTTACTCAGGGGTTCTTATTTAGTTGGACCATAAAGTTCATGGAAGGGATTAATCTCTTAAAAAAAAAAAAAAAAAAAGACTATAAAGAAAGCTAGGAAGGGACTAGGTTGTACAGAGCTTTAAATACCAGAAAAGTTTATACTTGGTCCTAAAGATAAGAGAGAGCGAATGGAATTTAATTACATCGATATTATCAGAATATTTTTGGAAAGGGCAGGTTAGATGAGTCACCATCTCTATGATTTCCCAGACTAAAACTTCTTCCCATGGTCACTCTTCTCCCATATGCATTGTCTACCCTTAAAAAGATATGGGGATATCTTGCTTTTGTATTTGTAGCCTCAAAATTTAACATAGAGCAGGAGTTTAACAAATGTTCCTCATTCATTCATTCATTCATTCATTCATTCATTCCCTTCTCTGACCTTTCATAGATTTCCAGAATGTGAAAGGTAGAAGAGAGTCTCTAGGCCAAGTCTATCTGAATCATGAACCACAGCTCGGATGTATCTCTAAAAGGCCATCCATTTCTCCAAACCCTTCTTCACAGTGTCATGACCTTGGAACACAGGCATTCCTGAAAGATTAAGGAAAGCAGGTAATAATAATAACAACAACAATGGAAATTAATTAATCTCTTTAAAAAAGCAAACTGTGGTTATTTTTCATTTTTTCATTTGAGCCTCCCAAGAACCTGGGAGGG
Organism: Sarcophilus harrisii; assembly: GCF_902635505.1. Classification (NCBI taxonomy): domain Eukaryota; kingdom Metazoa; phylum Chordata; class Mammalia; order Dasyuromorphia; family Dasyuridae; genus Sarcophilus; species Sarcophilus harrisii. The sequence continues at coordinate 7,084,235 of NC_045430.1, read as the reverse complement.
AAAGTCTTTCCCATGGTACTGTCGTCAAGGTCGTAACTATTGTTAAACTTGCAGCCCAAATTTTGGTATATTCTGTGCCTAAGATCTTAGGCTTCTATCTGACCATGCCAATACTTCAGACCCTCCTCCAAAGGAGGGAACACAAGTCACTCACATGCAGGAACCACAAACCAGACAAGTCAAGTCAACTAACATTTATTTAATTCAAGCTACATTTCCAGCTATGGAGCACACAAAGACAAGATAAAACTGCCCTACTTCACACTGGAGGACATTATGTTCTATTTGTGGAATACAACACGTATGCAAAAAAGAAAAAAAAATTTTCTTTACATTGTTCGATATAATCAAGATTATAGTTTGATGTCACACTATATGAGGCCTCAAAATGGAGTGACTCACTCAATTTTTCTCCTCCTGCCTTAGTTATTAAGAGATCTTTCTACCAGTGTGTGGACCTGAGAAAGAAACTCTTCACCTGAGTTTCACCCAAGCCTGATAGAAATAAAGGATCCCAGTACTCTTCCAGCACATCTGGATCTTATCAGAAATGCTCCCCCCACATCTGGTACCAATTACCCATTTCCAACTAAGCTCATTCTCAGGGTATATAACTTAGGCTATTTTCCCTCCCTTCCTCTCCCTGCTGAGGCGAGTTCTTTCCTAAAAATAAAGCTTGTGCTTTTATCATTAGCCTTGGATAAAAGTCCAACAAAAGAGACTGAAAAGTACTGGTCAAAGTGGGGAGGTGGAGGAAGTGGAGAGAACCAAAAGGGAGCAATATCATGAAAAGCCATATATCATGAAAAGCCAGATAGGAGTCTCCAGGAATGAAACCAGACTTCTGAGAGTGGCCAAGGCCTTCCTTTGGCTCTCCAGCTCCTCCTCTTGTCAGCAGACTGACCTCCACAGCCAAAGGACCAGGAGCACCGCAAGTCTAGAGCCTGGGCTTCCTTTGTTTTCTCAGTTGGCTGCAGGCAGCCCCGAGATTAGGTGATGCCCTATTTAGGTCTGCTGTCAGCAGCTTCCCTGCTCCCAGAACTTGACTGTCCTGCCTCGCTGAATAAGTAAGACTTTTGTGATGGGAAACGTGACATAACATTTCTTAGCTGTGGTATTCTTTTGGGCACTAGCATACACAGTATTTTGCACTGGCATTCGCCTTAGGAAATAAACACTTCACTACAAGTGGAAAAAGCCCCACACATATATAACCCTCCACCCTGAAATGCCATTTTTATGAAATCCAAGGCAGGCTGCTAGCCCACTCTTATTCATTTACTGAGTTATTTGTTTATTCATTGATTCATTTACAGAGCAGAAGCCCTTGCCTTAGGAGCAGCAGAAGTATCTCCCATTTTGCTCCCAAGAATCTCCATGCAAAGTTTCTCATCTCCAGAGTAGGAAGGTCTCATTTCAGTTCCATTCTGAACCCAATGCATCAGAATGGCTTGAATCAGGCTCTACCTCTACCAGCTGTCTTATACTATGATTATACATGCCTGATTGTACTGGATGTACTGTATGCATTTCTAACATGACTTTCATATAAAGGGCATCTTTATGTTCCTTGTGCTAAGTCCAAAAGAGTTAACTGTGTGAACTGTGGGAAATGATCATTTCTGTATGTTGTGTTCAATGTCCACAGATATGTCATCTGTGATTTGCAGGGACCTGATTTTATAATCAGGGAAGAATGTAAAGGGGTGGAGAAAAGTCGCTTTCAGACTTTGCCCTTTTCGTGGAGTTTTGGGGCAGTATTTTTATATGAAAAAGCCAGGAATTAGCTTAGCAGTCAGCAGAAATAGTCACCTTGCTTCCTATGTATAAACCCTTCTATACATTTTCCCAGTCCATTTATTTACATGGGTTCTCTAAACCTAGAAGTAAAAACTAGACAAATTCTGAATATCAGAAGTCTTTTGCAGGCATAGCCTAGGTTATGGCCCGGACTAGAGAAATGAAAATTTAGGAAGTAGATTGCTAGTCCTCATAAGGTAGATGGAGCCTAAAAGTAATCATTTGCTGGGTTGAGCCAGATTTAAATCCTAAAGACCATGACACCTGTGATCTGAAACTTTCTTGTCCAAAATATGGGAGACCTGTCAGAAGGAGCTTTGAGAGAACAAAATAGGGCTGCTGCTAGTCCTAGGGCAAAGGAGAAAGAAGGGGAAAGTCAGAGTAAGGGAAAGGGAAGGGAAAGGGAAAGGAAGCTGGAAGCAGCATCCAGGCCTAGGATTTCAGAATGGCAGTGTCTAGCAGCACAATGGATTATCCACATAATCAATAATCTCATGGGCTTCTTTATCTAGAAATCCCTATCATGGTGATTTTGCTAAAAAGTTAAGGCGGTGCTAGGCCTTAGAAATTCAAAGACAAAATGCAGTTGTTTCTGTGCTCAAGAAGCTCATATTCCACACACCTGTGCTTTCTAAGCACTGTATAAAGAGAAGATTGTTATCAAACAGATTTCCAGAATCACAGAAATCCTGCCACAGAGAATGCTCTGGAAGTAGAATTACTCCTAGTCCCATCATGATCAAAAACAGGCAGCAATATTGTGGTCTATCCAATGTCTAGCCAAGAGAACTCAGTCCACCTGCCAGTCTCAGGTGTGGTGCATTGGGGCACACACAAATGATGAACAACAGCAGCTGAAAGGCACTATGACGCAGGCAGACCTTCAGGGCCTATTTCCCCCTCTTCTAGGCCAGGCAAAAAGCAGGGAGGCTCATTGCTGGGAGAGCCCAGAGCAGGCATTTTATTTCTCCTCTTCCTCTAGTGGTACAATGGAGAGAGACCTAGATGGGAGTTGGAAGGTGGGCTTCAAAACCTGGCTCTACCAAGCACAACCTGCAGGCATGGCATTTAATCTCATTAGAACTGTTTCCTCACTTATACACAGAGAGAACTGGACAAGAACATAGATTCTGAAGCCCCCTTCTAGTTCTAAATCTCTAATCCTGAAATCCTTCCAGGGAACCCTACACATAAAATGAGGAATATGGAAAATGGAACATGACTCCTGGGGACAAGTTAGAAAACCATGTCCCTAAACATGAGATGGGCAGCTAAGTAATTCGGTGGTTAGAGTGCCAGGCCTGGTGTCCTATATTATTTATATATAATATAGTTTTATTATATATTGGTTATACATTTTAAATTATAATATAAACATAATTATAATATGAATATATGTAATATGTTATATTATGTTATGTTATATATAAATATATGCAAGTAGATACTTCATATGAATATTGTTTCTATAATATGAATTTTATATATAATGAATTATATGAATGAATATAATTTTATATAAAATTTGTTTATTATATAAAATGTACACTTTACAATTTATATATTTATATAAAATGTGATACAGAATATCTATTTAAATAAATGGAGCTGACCTTAGATTTCCAAGGCCCATTCCTGCCAAGTTCTTTTCTTTTGAAGGAATTTTCAGCTATTTGCTGGGACTCCTTCCTAACCACTGTCCTTCTTTAACCTCTTCTCAATCAAATTAAAAGCACAAATCTCTGGGAAACTAAATGCTCTATAAATTGAACAAAATACAGGTACTGCATTGTTTCCTCCTGCCCAAAATATCACAGTTCTTCATATCTAGAATGAAAGTTAATGAAATCCCAGACTGGGAAATAGAAGACTAGAATTTACTTCATCATATCCACAGAGCATGAAAGGCTTTATTGTCACATGCAGTACTTCTATATTGCCCCAAGATAAAACAGAAATTCCTCATTTCAGCATTCGAGGCCCTCCACAATTTGACTTCTACCCACCTTTCCATCCTCCCTACAATTCTTGAATGTTGTCATACTAGATTATTAGCTGTTCTGAAAACTAGATATTCTATTTCCCCCTTCCATTCATTCAGTAAAGAATACTTTCACAGATTATCATCATTTCCTAAACAGGTTTAACCAATGAAAATCAATCATCACAACAAGGAGACCAAATGAACCCAGAAACTGCTTTAGACTACAAACAGATTAGTGAAGATCATTTTGCTCAATGACCTTCTGTTACTATCAAGCAACACTTTTATAAAAACAGAAAAGAGAATGTTTGGCCAAAGATATTGGCCACTTCATGGATGATATCCAATATAAAGCTAAGATGAATGACAGAATCCCTGAACCCATCCATTTAAGCTTGACCTGATGCTGATTACATCAGACATAAAACTGGCACAAAACTTCTTGGACAAGAGAACCTTTCAAAAAGTCCAGGAACTATCTAGAGAAAAAAACCAAGTGGATAAAAATGCCTCCTCCAGTCTAGATGGTGGTATGCAAATAATACTAAATAATAATATAAAGCATTTTTATAATGGTTTAAGATTCACAAAATTTCATATACATATGTGTGTGTGTGTGTGTGTGTATATATGTATATATAAAATCTCATTTGAACCCCAAAACAATTCTATCAGGTAAGGGCTATTATCATTCCCATTTTACAGATGAGGAAGAAGGCTCAGAGAAGTTAAGGGACTTGCCCAGAGTGACACAGCCAGTAAATAGCTGGGGCTGAATTTGAACTCAGCTCATTTCTTATTCCAAGTCCAGAGCTCTGTGCACTGTGGCCCCCACTTACCAACATAAAGGATAACTCCTATATCTAGTCCCTCAACACTGGTTCATGTCCGTAGTATATGAACAATGACTTGGCTCCTGAATGGAGCAGAGGGAAGGCAGTGAGCCAACATATTGTGAAAGTGCACAGTGGTACTTAACACCGTACACTAAGATAAGGTCAAAATGGGTTCATGACCTAGGCATAAAGAATGAAATTATTAATGAATTAGAGGAACACAGGATAGTTTAGCTCTCAGACCTGTGGAAGGGGTAGGAATTTATGACCAAAGCAGAACTAGAGATCATTACTGATCACAAAATAGAAAATTTCAATTATACCAAACTGAAAAGTTTTGGTACAAACAAAACTAATGCAGACAAGATTAGAAGGGAAGCAATAAACTGGGAAAATATTTTTACAGTCAAAGGTTCTGATAAAGGCCTCATCTCCAAAATATATAGAGAATTAACTTTAATTTATAAAAAATCAAGCCATTCTCCAATTGAAAAATGGTCAAAGGATATGAACAGACAATTCTCAGATGAAGAAATTGAAACTATTTCTAGTCATATGAAAAGATGCTCCAAGTCATTCTTAATCAGAGAAATAAAAATTAAGACAACTCTAAGATACCACGACACACCTGTCAGATTGGCTAAGATGACAGGAAAAAATGATGATGATTGTTGGAGGGGATGCAGGAAAACTGGGACATTGATGCATTGTTGGTGGAGTTGTGAACGAATCCAACCATTCTGGAGAGTAGTTTGGAACTATGCTCAAAAAGTTATCAAACTGTGCATACCCTTTGATCCAGCAGTGTTACTACTGGGCTTATAACCCAAAGAGATTATAAAGAAGGGAAAGGGACCTGTATGTGCACGAATGTTTGTGGCAGCCCTCTTTGTAGTGGCCAGAAACTGGAAACTGAATGGATGCCCATCAGCTGGAGAATGGCTGAATAAATTGTGGTATATGAATATTATGGAATATTATTGCTCTGTAAGAAATGACCAACAGGAGGATTTCAGAAAGGCCTGGAGAGACTTACACGAACTGATGCTGAGTGAAATGAGCAGGACCAGGAGATCATTATATACTTCAACAACAATACTACATTTCCAATGGAGCAGTAATGAACTGAACCAGCTATGCCCACAGAAAGAACTCTGGGAGATGACTAAAAACCATTACATTGAATTCCCAGTCCCTATATTTATGCACACCTGCATTGACTAAAAACCATTACATTGAATTCCCAGTCCCTATATTTATGCACACCTGCATTTTTTATTTCCTTCACAAGCTAATTGTACAATATTTCAGAGTCTGATTCTTTTTGTACAGCAAAATAACGGTTTGGTCATGTGTACTTATTGTGTATCTAATTTATATTTTAATATATTGGAACAAGAGGTTTGGCAATTGTTAATGCTGTAAAGTTACCCATACATATAACCTGTAAATAAAAGGCTATTAAATTAAAAAAAAAAAAAAGTGCACAGTGGTGCTTTGATGACACCAAGCTTCTCCTAAAGTATCTTTACTTACAAGTATCTTCTTACATCAGTTTTCTTGGTGCTTTTTGGGACCCCACTATCATTCCCAATACCACTGCGCGCTCTTTCTCTCTCTCTCTCTCTCTCACACACACACACACACACACACACACAAAATGAATCCTCTCGTGATGAACAAAACTAGTGTAAAACCAAATGTGTCAAATGGTACAGCTGGGCCGTATACAGTGGTATATGACTGATCCCAGCTCTGGGCAAGCTAAGGCTTGCAGACCTTTGGAGTTCCTGAGTCCAAACCTGCAGTAGGCTATGCCAATTGAGGATTTAGCCTCAGGTGATATCATGGTGGTCAGTCCCCAGGAGTGGGGAGAGGGCACCAGCCCAGGTGAAAATGCTGATCAGCAATAGGACCAGCCTCTAAATGAGATGGGAAGTTCCAAAAAAGTTATGCAGTAGTCTGCACCCATAGTCACCAACCTTTCTACCAATGTTCAATGGCCCCAGATTGAGCATTGCAATCAGAGTTCAGCTTTTGCTACTATAATCATTGAAAATATCATTCTAGTAGTTCAATTTTTATTTGCTCTACATTCTTTTCTAAGTGTTCTCATGTTTTTCTTTTAATTCTGTTAAATTCTTTAAATTTACCATCTTTATAACACATTAACTGAGGCAGCTAAATAGAGTAATGGACCGGAAGTAATGAAGATCTGAGCTCAGAGCTAGCCTCAGAAACTTAGTAGCTGTGTGAACCTGGACAAGTCACTTCACTCTGTCTCAGCTTCTTCATCTGTAAAATGAGCTGGATGGAGAAGGAAATGGAAAACCATTCCAGTGTTTCTGCCACAAAAATCTCAAATGGAGGTCCCCAAAAAGATTTGGGACAAGATTTAAGTGAATGAATAACAACCATCATCACAATATACAGCATAATATTTCACTGTATTTATGCACCAAAATTTGTTCACCTATTACCAAATCTAGAAGACCTATAGTTTATAGGGTTGTTGTTGTTTGTTTTTCCCATTAACCACAAAAAGAGCTACTATTATTGTTTTAGTATTTATGGGACTTTTCTGCCTATTACTACCTTGGGGTATATACTCAGTACTGGCACTACTGGATCAAAAGGTATGAAAAAAGTTTAGTGAATTTGCTCACATAACTCTAAATTCTTTGGCAGAATGAATAAACCCATCTACAATGCTACTAATATATATTCCCACATGCCTTCCAATATTATTTTTCATCTTTTACCCAGAACAGCTTGGTAATATAGTAGACAAGAGTGCTGGGCCTGGAGTCAGTAAAACCTGAATTCAAATTCAGCCTCAGACATTTCTTAGCTATGTAATTCTGGGCAAGTCACTTCACCTTGTCTGCCTCAGTTTCCTATTTGTAAAATGGGGATAACAACACCTCCTTTGTAGGGTTGTTGTGACAATCACAGGAAGTGATAATTGTAAAGTTCTTAGAACAGGGTTTGGTACACACCAGGCATTTAATAAATGTTAGCTGTTATCCTTCTTATCTTTTATCACTGCCCCTTCGAAGGGCATAATGTGAAACTCCAAAGTTGTTTTCATGTACTTTTTTATTATTAGTTATTTGGAGCATCTGTTGATCTCTCACAGTACTTATAAAAATTGTTCACCTTCTTGGATCATTTATCTATTAGAGAATAGTTCTTGCTTTTCTGTATGTGTATCAATTCCCTATATAATATGGATATTATGGTTATGGATAGTCAATATAGTTTTAATCATTCGATACTGATCACATTTATCTGCAGTTGGTTTGTGGTTTTGATTTTTTTTATTCTCCAAATTGTTTTTTTGGTCTTTTATGATTTTTACTATTTCTATTTAGTTATGAATTTTCCCAATGGAAAATGCCCTATCTATCTTTACAATCTCCTCTAATTCTTTGACCAATTTTTTTTTTTTTTTAAATAGGAATAAACGTTTGCATGAATACTGCTTTATAATGTTTTCTGAGATCAGGTAATTCAACAATAGCCTCCCTTCACTTTTACTTTTTCTTATTTCCCTTCACTACTAAAACTTTTTGTTCCTCAAATGAATTCTGAACTGTAAAGTATATGGTCATAATAACAATAACATGAGCATTTATAGAACACCTACTATGTGCCAGGCACCAGGCTAAATGAGGTCCTACAGCTAGGCAGTGTGGGAGGCCCAGAACTCTGCCCACTGTACCACTCAACTACCTCAAAGTAGAGTAGGGAGCTGGGCTATGAAGAGTTTCCTATTTGATCCTGAAGGTAATAGCCATGGGAGTCTACAGAATCAGAGCAGCATTTTAGGAAAACTGCCTTGGCAATTGAAGGGAGGACTGCCTGGAGTAGGCAGGGTGCAGGGTGGATTTGGGGTGCAGAAGGCCTATAAACAGGAGGTCAGTAGATACCAGTCACCAGTATCTTGTTTGGGGAGAAAATATGGATTGAATGAAGAACTTTTAAATGAGAAGAAGCTCCTGAATAATAGCCATATAGGGAGAGTTTGGATGCAGCCATGGGGAGGGATCATCAAGTTTTCTTAGCCCAGTGCTAGCTCCTACCACCATCCCAAGTTCACCTTCCATGCTCATGAGCTCTCAAACCCCTTGATACATTCACACTCTGCTGTCATTCCCCCTTTCCCTCTGCCTGCACTCTCTAACCCTGTTGACCTTCCTTACTGTGACCTCCAAGCCAACATTCTTAGCCTGGCTCTATTTTCCTCTTTTCCCCATCCTAATCCTACAGTGAACCAAGTCAACTCTATCCCACTCTTCACTAAACTCATTTCCTTACCTATAACGCTGATCTTGCCCCACATCAAGCTCCAGCCTTGGATTACTGCCCTCACCATAACTTCCTCAACATATTGATCAACAAAGCTGAAGGAAATCAGAAAAATTAGCTAGCCTGGGTCCACTACAAAGATCTTACATGATCCTCCTTCCCTTCGTCCTCCCCATTGCCCTAAGGCAGTCCTTTGGCACCTTGCTAATCAACTCATCCTACTCCAAACTTCCACTTCCAAACGTTTTTATCCCTGCCTAAACTTCCTAGTGTTCCCCTCCTCCCTGCATTATATTTTACTGAAAAAATTGGGGCCATTTGCCAAGAACTCCTCCTTCTCTTGTCCTCATCTCACATCAACCAGATAACTTCTCCAACTTCCCCCAATCTCACAAAGAGGTGGTCCTTCTCTTTGCCAAGGAAACCCTTCTCCACACACAAGCAATCCCAATCCGTTCCATCTTCTCCAGCCCCGTGAATGGGCTGCTTTCTTATTGTCCACAAACACACCCGTGTTCTGCCCCATCCTCGAACTACTGTCCCTGACTCCCTCCACCCCATCTCTCTTCTCCTTCTTGTGGCTACACTTCTTGAGGAAGTCTCTAACTGATGATACTTCTGTTTAACTTCCTTTTACTCTCTACTGAACTTTTTGTACTCTGGCTTCCAACCTCATCATTCAACCCAAAGTTATCAAGCATCACTTAATCAGCAAAGCTATGACTCATTTTCAGTCCTCATTTATCTGACCCTCTGTGCAGATCACTGTCTCTTGATTCACTCTTAATTTTCCTCCTCCCTACATTCTGTCTTCTTGCTGAGTCTCCATTTAGATCTGCCCTCAGATCCTAGGTCCACCCTCGAATTCTTATTCCTTCTCCCTTTATCTTATTTCCCTGGGTGATCTCACTATCACTGTGTGCAGATGCTGCTCACCCCAGCTTCTCTCCTGACCTCCTAAAGTCTCACACAGCCAAATTCCCTACCAGATGCCTTGCAGAGAGTGTCAACTGAACACATCCAAAATGGAATCCATTCTTTCCCCTCCAAACCCTTCTGTCTTAGCTTCCTTCCTTCTGTGGATTGGCCCAACACCCTCCAGATGGGTGGGACCCGTAGCCCCTCATCTTTCACCTCCCCCAGATCCAATCAATTGTCGTGTCCTGTTGATTCCTGACACTCTCTCGCCTGTGGCCCCTTTTTCTCCTCCAACACTATAACCACCTCTTTCATCTCACAGCAAGGCTAGTGGGAGAGGCTGTCCTGCTCAATCTTCCATTCATTCATTAAAGTGATCTTCCTCTAAGGCAGAAGCCTAACCCACCACCTCCAATGCACACATGCACACTCACACATGCACACATATATACATACACACACACACACACACACACAAGCACATGTGCACACACACACGTGCATATGCACACACTCTCACTCTGTCTCAATAAACTCCAGGGACTCCTTATTACCTGCAGGATCAAACATGAACGTCTCTATTTGACTTTTAAAGCACTTAACAATCAGATGCCTTTCTCCCTTTCTGGCCTTCTTCCCCCTTGTAATGGGCTGAGGTTTGACTTGATGCACTGAGGTCCCAAGTACATGAGGCTAAATAGTAATTGGGCTATACTCTATTAATATACATGATTGGATAAAGAATGGTCCCTGCCCACTCTCTGTGCAAGTCCTGATGTGTTGTACAGGAAATGACGATTTTGGTGGGTGGAGGCAGAGAGAGGAACAGGAAGAGAAGCTGGGAGAGATTGGGCCTGGGCTCTCTTCTCCTAGCTGCTGGTCGTGTGGCTGGGGGTCTAGCTAGCTTCTTATCTCAGCTGCACACACTGCTATCGTCGATTCTCTTCCACCTCCGATCCTTCTTCACTGAGAATAAAGACTGACGATTTTCCCCTAACCTGAACTCTGGACTCCTGCTGATCTTAAAAATACACGGTTTTCACACCCCCTCACCCCACTCCTGCAGTCTGCAGTCCAATGACACTGGCCTTCTTGACATTCTTCCCATAATACACTCCCTTGAAGTATTTCCAGTGGTTATTCCCCATGCTTAGAATTTTCTTCCTTTGCCTCTATCTCCTGGCTCTCCCATCCTTCTCCCTCTCAATGCTAATGTCTTTGTTCTGAGATTATCTCAAAGATAGGGATTAAAGTTTTGTTTTTCTTGGCATCCCCAGCCCTTAGCACAGTACCTGGCATACAACTGGCACTTAATAAATGTTTGTTGGCTTGACTACTTGCCAACTACTTGCATTCTCCCTTCCTTATCCTGAACTTTATCTGTGTAAAAATCACCTTAGATCTGATCCCCACACTTGGCACCCAATCTAAAGTTATTAGGTGTTCTCCCCAACTGCAGGGGCTACAATATTTCAAGCTAATTTCAAAAAAGAAACTAAAGACTACTTCTGAACCTATGACTAATTTCCATAGTTAATCTAGTCTTTGACTCTCACACCCTTGGAACTGCCCTCCTCATATAATGTTCAGCACCTAATATTAAAACTCCAAAGCTAGAGGTGATCTCTAGCAATCTGGCTTGCTCTGTCACCTCCAGGATCATGCCCAAACCTGTTTCTAAACTGCTGGTGCCAAAATAGCACCGGCCCTTTTCCAGCTGGGAAACAGCAGCTACCTGAACTAATTTTAGCCCAACTAATTTGAGTAAAGGGACCAGACTGGATGTAGAGTTAGCAGAATCAACAGGGAGAGTCAAGATCCTCTAAGGCTTGATCTGGAATAAAAAACAGCCCCACAAACCAAGAGGCTAATAAAAAAAAAGGAAGGAAGCTAAATGGAGATGAAGATTCTGAGGGAAGGAGAAAGTGTAATTCCAAACTTGTTCTTCCTTTTGGAAGCCTGAAAATTTCCCATCGTTGACTCCTTTTCAGTGGCTGCATATAACTTCCATGTCTTTTTTCCCCTAGTACATTAATACTCAGTCACTCACTTTTACAATTTATACTTTCTCTAAGACATTTACTACACAATGGGTCCCTACTCCAAGTCATTCTGTAAAGTATTGCATGCAGTACCAATTGCCTCAAATCTTGTAACTGTACCAATTGCCTCAAATCTTGTAACTTTATCCAGTCTCCCCAGAGAAATCCATAGCATTGTTAAAACAGAATAGTTTAATGCTCTACATTAGGAAAACAAAGAAGAAAAAAGCAAATTTGTCCTGGTAAATCAATCCATTAATAACTGTATCTTAAAAAAAAAAAAAAGTGCTAAAGAAAAAGCTTAGAATTGAGGAAGAAGATGTAATCAGGCTGTCCTGAATTTGGATAATTCAGTCTTTTAAATGATTCCAAATTATTATTTGGTCACATATTATGGTTGATCACAATGGAATACTAAAATCTCAAAATACCAAAAATTACAAATAATCCAAAAGGCCAAGGAAAGATACATTGTGGGTATTGCGTGATCATCTTTTAACAAGGACAACTTGTGTGCCAGAAGAGGCTTAGAAGACCTGATTGAAAATAGTTTTTTTTTCTGAACCAGACCCGTGACCATTGAGAGAAATAGCTGATTTATACTCTTGAGTCTGAGTTCCCTGGGGATAGTGAGGAATGAAGTGAATGGGGAAATACTTTGGGTCAGAGGCATCTCATACAGGTCAGAGGCATATCTTAAACCAAGATTTTCCTGAGATTTGGACCTTGGCAATTTTGCAATTGTCATGTGATATTTAGAGAGTGCAGGTCTGAGGTGAATGGAAATGAAGACCATTTGTTCAGACATTTCCAATGTCTTTGCCTTGCAAGAGGAGATAATAGACTATTGGATTCCTTTCAAGATGTGTCTGTATTTGCTGATAATCTCCTGGGAGCCTTTAGCACTTATACATCATCTGTGAGGGTAAAATCAATTTACTTTGACTCTCCAAAAAGGGACAAACAACAGGCTGATAACCCTGGTGGTGCTTCCAAAATTAAGAAAAGGGAAAAAGGACAGGAGGGAAGACATCATATCTCCTCTTAAAGAGCATTTCCATCAGAATAGGAAAATACAGAAGATTTTCAATCTGATCCAAGGCAGAAATCACAGAGCTTTCCAGAGTACATAAAGGCATTTTGGATCCTTCCCAACTCTTCCAGATTATTCCAGATTCTCATGCTGGTGTACAGAGCACTATCTTAGTCGCATAATAATTGCCCCCTCCAAGCCTCATCTAGAACACTGTCAGTGAACCAGCAGTTTACCCATTCCATTTTGGAGATGGTTCTTACTGATAAAATTTAATGAACAGACTTTGTTTTAACCCATCTAAAGTGGCAGGAATATTAAATTAAATTTCAAATATATTTCCAAGTCCCATGATAATTTTCCAGTCACAATTTAAAGGAAAATTATTACCTTCTCCATCATTTCTAAACAAAGATGAAACAAAATGGCTTCTTCCTGTTGAAACAAATGACCCATTTAAATAAAAATGAAAATATAAGTATATCTCATTTAGCAAAAGTCCAGTTTGCTGAAAGAACACACACTGCTGAGGCCTGAAATAAACAACTTAAGATTTCCAAACTTCTTGCAGTCTCTCATTTCCAAGCTTAAAACAGTAACAGGACAACATTAGCAACATGTAACATGACGCTTTCAGGGGCTTGAAATTCATGCTTAAAAAGAGCAAGCAAGGAATTTATGATTAATCTCAAACCCTGACTGAGAATTAACATATTAGTTTTAAATAAGTTTCTATTCATCAGAATGGGTTTTCTATGTGTAAACTTTTGCTACTGTACTCTCAGCTACTATATTAAAATTAAACCTATAATTCCTTTCAAATAATCTATGATTTATACTTGTCACTAATTTGTATTCATCTTTAACCCCAATTAGTACAAATTGGTGAGTTTTGTTGAACTATAATTTTTGTAACAAAAAGATTTCCAAGTTCCAGACAAAAACAGTCTTCTTATATTAAGCAATGCTGTAACTAAACAAGCGAATCTGGTCAGCCTCTTGGAAGTCATTGTTCTACATCCAGCCAAAGACCTATTACATTGCCCACGGATTTGACGAGATCCCGCTAGAATACAGAATCTTCTGGATACATGCTGACTATCCTTTCACTCCTTCTGTCAAATATTTCTATCAGCCTAAGTCTGTCATTTGTCTTGTGCCCACATTAATTAATTACCTAGGAGATGGCTCAGAGAATCAAATTCATCCAATCAAAGTATTGTGTTCACCTCTCATTACTTGGATGAGCAGTCCTGTTCATTATGATTAATCCTTCATTCTACGCTAACCAGAAATTCCAGCAACTTGGTGCTTATGCTAGAAAGAGTGAGGATCTTCTAACGATCAACAAAAGGAACCACTGCCAAACAACTGTTTCTGAGTAAGATTATTAACTGGCTTTTGGTCATTTGTGCCCAGCAACAGGGAAGACATCTCCAACGTACCTGAAATGATACCAATGCTTCCAAAGGATTCTCCTCACATTCTCTAAACACCTCCAGCAGTCTAAGGTGTCACCAACATATTCTAGCCTTTCATAAAATAGACAGATGTAGAGGCCTCCAAGTCCTGCTTTGATTACTTGCTTTTTAAGGTTACGTTAAGCATCTCCCAGAAGGGATTTTTCATAGAGAAATGTTGGCACTGGAGTCATATAGTTCCAGGTAAGAGTCTTTTCAAAAAGAACATTCTGGTGGTGGAGACTGTTGCTAAGAGAGAATCAGAACCCTAAAGAAGCCTGGAAATTGACTGGTTACAATTCAATTCTATTTACTTTTCAGAATAATGATCTAAGATTCTTGATGCCCACTAAAGAAGGCAAAAAGTTATCAACCTAACTAGAGGAAAGTCAAGCATTAGAATGTCAACTTGAATGCATCTATTTTACACTGGACAAGGAGCTAAAAGCCTGTTAAACAAGTCTGGTCCTCTGAGACCACTGGGATGCTGAAAGTTGTTGTAGCCTGAAGGAAACCCTCAAGCCAGAGAAGCTCAGACAGAATAAAGAAAGCATGGCTACAATACAGCCTTATAAACCCCAGGTCACCCAGCCAGACTCTAAAGCTCTAGGTTCCTCTCTCTGATTGAGAAGCAAGACCTTCTTCTTGGTAACAAGATGCCCTTGATTTGGAATGGCTGCAAGTGAAAAAATGGACAAGTCAAGAAGAAATTGTAAAAAAAAAAAAAAAAAAAAAAAAAAAGGTCAAAACCGGATATCCTTAATTATCATGCACCAGAAAGAGGCAGCTAGAGAGAATAAGAAGCTCATCGTACAGCCAGAGTCATCATCTTTGGGCCCTCCATCTGTCTGTTTTCTCTAAAGTCTCCATTCTTATAACAAGGCTAGCACACGGGTGACTCCCACCCGGGGAAGAGGGAGATTAACATCAGCCAGGAAAGACAGACTGGAACCAAACTGGGAAGTGCTTTAAATACTAAACAGAATTTGTTTTAGTCTAAAGGCAATGGGGTGGGGGTATGGGGAGAGGCAACTGAAGACTCCTGAGCAGAGGAGTGATAGTCAGATCTGCAATACACACACATACATATATACACATATTTGTATAATACGTTTAACAGCATCATGGAAAATAGCTTAAAAATGGAGAGACTTGAGGTAAAGGGATGGTTAGGAGGCTATCTCATTAGTCCAGAAAGAAGCAATAAGAGTTTGGACTAGGGTGATTGTGGTGTGAATCTGAGGGAGAAAATTGAGGTGAGAGATACTGAAGAGATAGAATTGCCAAGATTTAGCAACTGAGTGGATATGGGAGTGGGTGGTGAAAGGTGTTATAATTATAATTTAACAAAAGGGTAAGCTGAGGCAAATCTCTAAACAAAATATATAGTATTTATTAGCAAGGCCAAACTGCCTTCTCAATAAATGAGTCAATGGATTTTGGCTCCATTAATGCCAAAGATCTGGGCAAAAGGACCCCTCTTCTTTTATATAGGTTTTGGGAGAATAAAACAAAGATGAGAACAGAGTAGATGGCAACATGGGATGAGGGGCAACATGACTAATTTCAGAGTTGAGGCATAGGGAACAACATGATTGGTAGGAAATTTGGTAATGGGAGCTAACGATATATAACCCCTCTTCTCTCATGAGAAAGAGCTCACTCTTTCAGTCCCAAGAGTGTCTCAGACTTTGGGATAGCAAACCCAACATTCTCAAAGAATGTCCACGTAGAGACATCCAGCAAGCACCTAAATTTCCCCCATATTTCTCCTCTGATGCAGTGTATGTCTGAAGACCAGAAGAGTCACCACACTCTGTCCAGCTGACAAGATATGCTTCCAAACAGAAAAAAGGAGGAGAGAGTCTATGGAACCTAAACATCACTGTATCATTCTTGACTTAAAAGTGCCTCATTTTATTCCAACATTAAATTTGGATGAGCAGGGTCCTCTCCTGGCCTCCTGTGTCCAGAGACACAAAAGTTTATTTCACACTAAAAAGGATCTTCACGGTAGAGCCAGGTGTCTGTGACTGTAAGAAAATGAAAGAGAATTCCAACAAAGTCACAATTCTTCAGGATACAATGGAGGTGGTTTAAGAGTGACAAGGGCCTTAGAAGGCAGAAAGTGGACAAAGATGTCCAAAAGAGAATTCATTTTTTTTTTGACCCCAAATTCATTCCTCTTCATAATTTCTTTATTTCTAAGGCCTCAACCCTGTAGGTTCACAACTATCTTTCTTCCCTTGAGAACTTCTTTCCTGTCAGTATCCTGCTTTCCAGGAGCACTAAGAACCTACATCAGGTTCTCCTCATCATCCTTCCTGGCAGAGATCCCTACAGAGTGGGTTATACCATGCCATCTCCCTTCCTCTTCAATAAACCCCAGGGGCTCTCTACACACCATTGATAGAAAGTACAAACTGCTATTTGGTGATGAAAACCAGCCTGGCCCCAACCAATCTTTCAACGGCCGCCTTATGCATTTCTGCCCAGGAAATAGATTGGGATTTGTGAGATTTGGAGCCAGAAGATTTAGGCAGTCAAATGACCATCACAACTGATTGCTCCACTCAGAATCTCTGGAATTCTGAATCCCTGTGATTCTCTCTCACAGGATTGTCTGGACCACAGCACTTTTCCCTGGACACCACTTCCCAATCCTTCATCAATCAACTAATCAAAAGCCTTTGTTACAATGTCTTCTCTATCATAAAACTATGATAGCAGGCATGTGGATACAAAAACAAACATGAAACAGCCCCACCCTCAAGGACCTTACCTTCTTAAGTACATACACATACAAGCACTGTGCTCTATTAACTGCACTGCACCACCAGCTGCCATTATTCTGAATACACAGAATGAAAAATGTTTTTGCACCAACAAAACCAATGTAGCTAAAATCAGAAGGAAAGCAAGAAACTGGGGTAAATTTATATAGCAAGTTTCTCTACTAAAGGCTTCATTTCTCAAACATCTTGGAGAAGGTAGCCAAATTTATAAAAATAAGAGCCATTTCTCAATTGATAAATGCTCAAAGGCTATGAATAGGCAGTTTTCAGAAGAAATCAAAGCTATCTATGATCACATGAAAAATGCTCTAAATTGTTATTGATTAGAGAAATGAAAATTAAAATAACTCTAAGGCACCATCTCATATCCATCAGATTGACTAACATGACAGAAAAGGAAAAGAAGAAATGCTGGAGGAGATGAGGAAAAATAGGTACACTTACCCTGTTGGTAGAGATGTAAACTGGTCTAACCACTCTGGAAAACAATTTGGAACTGTGCCCAAAGGGTTATAAAACTGTACATACCCTAAGACCCAGCAACACTTCTAGTAGGTCTACCTCCCCAAGGGATCAAATAAAAAAAAGGGTGGGGGGGAGGAAGGACCTACATGTAAAAAAAATATTTACAGCAATTCTTTCTGTGGTGGCAAAGAATTGGAAGTTGAGGGAATGCCCATCAATTAAGAAATGGCTGAACAAGTTGTGGTACATGGGTATTATTGTGTTATAAAAAATGATGAACAGAATGGTTCGAGAAAAACCTGGGAAGATTCACATGAATTGATACAAAATGAAGTGAGAAGAATCAAGAGAATACCGTATGCAGTAACAGTAATATTCTAACAATACTCAAATGTGATTTAACTGCTCAATTCAAGACAATTCTGATTCAAGACAATTCTAAGGACCTGTGATGAAAAATGTTCTCCATCTCCAGAGACATAGCTGTTAATCTCTAGTTACAAACTGAAGCATGCTTTTTCTTTATATTTTTGCTTTTCATTGTTTTGTTTTATTTTTGCAACATGACTCATGCAGAAATATATTTTGCATGATTTCACATGTATAACCTACATCATATTTCTTGCTTTCTCTATGGGAGGTAGGGGGAAAGAAGGGAGTGAGGGAGAGAATTTGGAACTCAATATTTTTCAAGTAAACGTTAAAAAATAAGTCTTAAGTTTCCCCCCCCCCCCAAAAAAAAAGACACTATAATCTATATAAATTGCTTGGATTTATTTACCAAGACAAATGCAAGAATTTTATGAATATAACTACAATACAGGGAAAAAAAGACAAATAACTGGAGAGATTGTTAATGACTGACTCATGACAATAATAAAAATGATAATACTACCTAAATTGATTTACAGATTCAATGCTATATTAACCAAACAACCAAAGATTTATCCAGAAGCCAAAATGGAATAGTAGTAGAAAGCAGTAGAGAGCCTCCTCCCTCACTCCCCCCTGCCACCTTCAAACAGATCTAAAAAATTCATCAGAACAAACTGTGATAGGAAAATTCAATTAAAAGTGACTCACAGTGTATCATTTTTCCAGCCCAGATCAACATAAGGAGACATACAGAGAGGTCTGCAAAACTGGGAACAAGTATGGCAAAGGAATCCTATTTTAGGGTTCAAGGAGAGACTGTGCAGGATGGAGGTCCCAGATGTATCCTGGAGGACCATGACTGGATTAGAGCTAGAGAAGGGGAGAGCATCATATTTTAAGAAATCATAAAACTGCCCAGATCTCTTAGAATCAAAATGCACCATAAAAATAGAACTTATCGATCCCCTCCTAAAGGATCCCCAGAATGAAAACTATCAGGAACAATCAAAATCCAGAGTTTCCAGGTCAAAAAAAAAAATATTGCCAACAGCTAGAAAGAATTCAACCAAAGAGCTAGCTATTTTTTAGCAGCTACCAATATAAAAGAACAGAGAGCTTGGGATACAGTATTTCAGAAAAGCAAAAGATATAGCTTACAATCAAGAATAACTTCCTCAAAAAAAAATGAGTATAATCCCATAGAGAGGGGAAATAGATCTTTATTGAAATAGAGGATCTTTCAAGCATCCCTAATAAAAAGATGAGAATCATATAAAAACTTTGAAATAATCTACAGGAGTCAAAAGAAAAATAAAAAGGTAAACATAAGTATACAATCATAAGAGATTAATCAAGAATAAACTGTTTACATCCTCATAAGAAGAAATGATATATGTGTCCTCTTAGAATCTTCTCATCAAGAATTACACATAAAGTCCAGTTAGAGGATTTTATGTTTTTATGATCTTAAAAGAACAGAAAGGGAGGGGAAGAGGTATATCCTGGAGAATGAGAGAGAGAAAAAGAAACAGAAAATTATCTCACATAAATAGAATGCAAAACAAGAAGCATAAACAAGGAGAAGCTAGTAGGGAGAGTGGGCAACGTTGAAACTCATCTGAACTGGTCACAAAAGGGAAAAATGCACACAAATAGTTGGATATAGAAATACATTTCGCTCAAAAAGCAAATAGGCATAAAAGAGAAGAAAGGAAAAGCATAAAAAAACGGGGAGGGTAGATTAATGAAAAGATTAGTTCTAAATAAAACAAACTCTGAGCATATTAAAAACCATTTATAGTTCTTTTTGCAGTGGCAAAAACAAAAACAAACAAAAAAAAAAACTAAACTAAGGAGTTGCTACTAAATGAGAAATGGCAGAACAAATCCTGGTATGTTTCTGACGGAATACTTTTTGTACTAAGAAATGATGAAAGGGAAGGTCTCAGAGAAAACTGGCAAGACTAAACTGATATAGAATGAAGTAAGCAGGCAGGTCACAAATAGCCAAATGAGATGTGGTCTATGCTCAGAAATGAGATGATAATAGATTCCTCATTGCCCAAGCCCACACCAATTCGGGTCCATGAGCTTTCCATGAACCTCCCATGGTAACATAAGCATTATCCTTTTCTCTCCTCTACCCTGTGGATCCCATGCCTAGAGTTCTGTCCTTCACTCTGCCTCCTTCCTTCAAAATCTGGCTCAAATGCCACATGTGACACACAAGAAGCTTTTCCCAGGCCCCTCAATGTTCAAAGCACCTCTTTTCACTGAAATTACCTCTTATCTACTCCCTATGTGTCTTGCATGTACAAAGGTATGCACATGTCACCTCTCCCATTAGAGTGTAAGCTCCTAGAGGACAAGGGTTGTGCTTGCTTCTCCTTTGCGCACACATCTTAATAAATGAATGTTGTTTAACTAACTTTCTGGTTCTACCTTCCTGGAAATTAATTGTTTGGGGGGGGGGGGGGGGGGGAGGAAATAAAGGAAAAAAAGGCCTGTGATTCCAAATGCCCCACTAGAACAATGCCCAGGCTGCTTTGAAGCTTGCCCAGCCAGAAGCTGCCTCAGCCTCACCTCAGTTTACCAACATATTTTTAATTATTAATCAGGGTTTTCAGATACCCACGAAAATAAACCATAAGTCAAATTCACAAACTAGACTAAACAACACTGAGTGAGGTAAGTAACCCTGATTCCTCCTCCTGAAGCACTTTGAGACTTGCCGAGTACTTTCCTCTGAATAGCACCATGAATTCGGCAGAACAAGCCTGAGGAAGGGAGGCTCAGGGGAGTGAAGTGACTCCATGTCCTAGGTGACCCAGAGACATCCAAAGCAATTCTTCCAAGGTCAAGGAGCCACCACACTCTGCTGCCTCTCCAAGATGGTCAGTGCTTCACAGGATCAAGCCCAACACGGCCAAAAAGACACCAATCTAGCTGTAATCTTCCAAAATGTCACTGGTGTAGGCAGCAGCACTGCCAAGAACCTGACGTGCCAGGGTCCTGGCATGGTGAGATATGTACAACAACGCAGCTAATCATGGAAGGCTAAGGGAACTTCTCGTACCTTCCGGAGAAACTTCTTGTTTCAAAGATGAAATCCTGTCCTCAGGCAAAGGAACATTTGGGTGATTTTGTGAGAGTATTCATTCACTCAGTGAAAGATTTCTCTCCAACCTCCTTGACTGAAAAACAAAAAGGAAAAAACATTTAAGTTTGACACAAGCAATTTTTAACTAATGAAATACACCCCATGCCCAGAAGTTTCAAGAACAGGTGGAACAACTACTTCTAAGGAACCGTAAGGATAGACTGTTGAACTATTGTCAAACTCCAAATCTGGGAAGATAAAGAGTCCTCCCTGACTGTGAGATCTTCCAGTGAAGGAAGGGTGACCACTTCATAAACCCACAAGATCTCAGAAGCAGAAAGAACTTTAAGAACTATTCAGGTCAAGTGGTATCTCTTAAAAAAAAAAAAAAAAATCAACAATGTCATTAATAAATGGTCATCCTGCTCTTGCTTCAAGAACTCAAGTGAAAGGGAATGCAAGAGAAAGAGGGAATGAAGAGGTGAGAGAGGGGAAAGATAGGAAGGAGGGGGAGAGAACACACCATTTCTCTAATGCTTTCAGATTTACAAAGTCCTTTACATTTATCATTTCTTTTGAGATGCCTCCCCCACCAAGACATCATTCCACACTTCCACTCTAATTGTTAGGAAGCACTTCTGCTGTATCAAACCTACATCCACCTTACTGCATCTCCAAACACTGCTCCTATTCTGTCCCCTGACATCAGGATGACATACCTAATCCCTCTTACATATAATAGCCTTTGAAGACACCTGCCATATCTCCCACCTTCTCTTATCCAGTCTATTTATCACTAGTTTCTTTGACTGCAAGGAACAATGAGGTATGAACACAAGGTACCCTTCCCCACCCTGACTGCCCTTCCCTGGACACTGAGGCACCACAAACTAACTACAAAACTTTTAGGTATAACTTAACCCCAGAAAAGATAGTGGGATTATCATTCCGCACTTCTCACCAGATTGCACTCCATCAGGTGCAGGTCTTCCTGACTACCCCCCCCCCAGGTCCTTATTATCAGCACCTATAAGAGGCTCAGCAGCCGCTCTTCCACTCCCCACTTCTCACTGAGCACCACCTGGGAATCCTAACTAACACTCCCCCCCTCAACTCCTTATTAGAACAATCTCAGCATCTGTAAGAGCTCAGCAGCCCCTCCCTCATCACCACCCTCTGCCCCTGGCCTGGCAGGTGGGGCCATGAACTCAGCCTCCACTTAAGAGATCGCAGCTCCCCCAGCTCACTTCTCTCCAGCTGCCCTCCTCTGGGCCTTCTTGGACTCACTTCTCCAGCCTCCCCTTTCCTCTCCAACCTCCTTTTCTAGGTCTTCTCCCCACAATGAACCATAAGCTTCTTTCCAGCAGGAACTGTCTTTTCTCTTTCTATCTGCATTCAAAGCACTTGGCCCAGTGCCAGACCCATGGCAGGTGCTTAATAACTATTTACTATTGACTGTCATCTCTTTCCCTCAGTACTTTAGGGCAGCCCAAGATCCGACCACACTGAATCATACTCAATTCACAAGCCACTAACCCCTCCTGCCCAGAAACTCTGCTCTCTAGTCACGCCTCCTCCAACTTTTACTTGTGAATCTACTGTTTTTAACCCAAGTCCATAAGTGTTTATTTACACCTGTTCCTCTTCGATTCCATGTTGTTCAATGAAGTCTAAGGATCTCACCTGTCAAGATGAGACTGTGGGCCCTGACTCAAGTTATCCACTGCATCAGCTCTCATTCCCAGCTTCTGGCTATCTGCAAATTTGATGAGCAGACCCTCCAGACCTTTCTCCCAAGTCATCAATAAAGATAAAGAGATTAAACAACAGCCTGGGGCCCAGGAAGAGTCAAGGCCAATCACCCATGGAACACTCCACCCTTCCATAGTGACAAAGAATCATAAATGCTTATGCTTAAAGAGTCCAGCCACAAGACCTGCTTTATACCTCCCTAACCAAACTGGACTGACTGTGTGTGTGTGTGTGTGTGTGTGTGTGTGTGTGTGTGTTTCTCATTCTCTTTCCCTCCTCTCTCTCTTTTTCTCTCTGTCACTTCTGACTCTCTGTCTCTGTATCTATCTTTGTGTGTATCTGTCTGTCCGTTGTCGCCCCCTTCCACAAGCACAAGGTGTGAGCCTGGAAGAATGCTTTTATCAGCTAGTTCTGCCACAAGGAAAGTTATCCTGTCAGTCCTATTCAGGGTGAAGCCAACAGGATTACTTTATGATTTAGGGGTGAATTAGTCATTCATCTAACAGCATTTGGAAAGGAATTGAAGTCACACTCACTGGCCTATTCCATTCGCTTTCCTTTTTGGAAGAGCAGGGCATTTGCTCTTCTCCAGTCCTGTGACACTTCTTTCATTCGCCACCACCTCACAAAGGTGAATGAGAGTAGCCTAGCCACTGTCAGGCATGTTGTAGAAGGGATTTTTGTGGACTTACAGGTTGGACTAGATGGCTTTTGTGCTCCCTTCAAACTCTGATATTCTGTGATTCTATGAGTCAAAAATACAGATCACCTAAAGGGCAAAAGGGCAGGCAAATTTTAAAATACAAGTCATTCCCCAACTAATACATGTTCAAAGGATATGAACAGCCAATTTTTAGATAAAGAAATTAAAGCCATTTTTAGTCATGTGAAAAAAAATTCTCTAATCGTTATTGATCAGAGAAATGCAAATTAAGATAATTCTGAGACCACTTCATACCTCTCAGATTGGTGAAGATGACAGGAAAAGACAGTAATAAAAGTTGGAAGGGATGTGAGAAACCTGGGACATTAATACATTGTTAGTGGAGTTCTGAACTGATTCAACCATTCTAGAAAGCAATATAGAACTATGCCCAGAGGACTATCAAACTGTACATATCCTTATCCTACTGGGCCTGTATCCCAAAGAGATCATAAAGGAGGGAGAAGGACCCATGCAAAATGTTTATGGTAGCCCTTTCATAGTGGCAAGGAATTGGAAATTGAGTGGATGCCCATCAGTTGGGGAATGGCTGAATATGTTATGGTGTATGAATGTAATGGAGTATTATTATTTTATAAGAAATGATGAACAGGATGATTTCAGAAAAGCCTTAAGACTTACAGAACTGAAGCTGAATGAAGTGAGAGGAAGCAGAACATTGTACACAGTAACAAGATTATGGAATAATCAACTACAATAAACTTAACTCTTCTCAGTATTTCAGTAATCCAAGACAATTCCAGTAGATGGAAAATACGACTTGCACCCAGAGAGAGAACTATGGAGACTGAATGTGGATTGAAGCATGGCATTTTATAAATTTTTTTGGTTGTTTTTTCCTTTTAAGCATAGTATTTTTACTACTTTTTTTGTTTGCTTTTTCCTTTTTGTAATTTTTTTCCCCTTTTAGTCTGATTTTTCTTACATGGCATGATAAATATGGAAATAAGTTTAAAAGGATTTTACATGTATAACATGTATATGCTGTCTTAGGGAGGGAGAGGGGAAGGAAGGAAGGGAAAAAAGTCTGGTACCCCAAATCTTACAAAAATAAATACTGAAAAATATAATTTACATGTAATTGAAAGAGTAAAATACTACTAAAAAAAAAAAAGGCATGCATATGATTGCATCATATTACATATGATGGCATAAAAGACACTCTTGTTAAGAACATGGTTGCAATTTGATTAGCCCAGGTTCATTCCCAAGAAAGCAAAGTCAGTCTGAACAATGGATGAGACCAATGGATCAAGTCTTTGACTCACAGAAATTCTCCCAATCAATGTTTCTCCTCATCTGACCTTCTCACAACTGGTGCAATACCAGGTCACCCCCTCCACCTCCTTCTCCACCAAGAGTTGGACTGTGCCCCTGGAAGCAGTGAGGGCTTTGCTAGGCCAACTTTGACCTTACTCATCTGGCTAGGATCAGGCCTGCACAGAACTTCTGGGCCACCTCTGTGATCATCTCCTTTATGTGTTTAAATATTCTTTCCCATTAGCATAGATGCAGTTTGCTCACATTTGTATCTCCCACTTAGTACAATGCCTGGCACACAGCAAGTGCTATCTAGTTACCTACTTACCTACCTCCACAGCTACTGTGGTGACACCTCCTACGCTCCCTATCTCAGTCTAAAAGCCTGATAGATCCCCACCTCCCCAGGCATCCCAGACCCAGAAGGGAGGTATGACTAGTGCTAGGCTTTTCATGGTCATGCACTCTCATCCCTCCCAGGTTCAATAAATGAGCCACATAGATCCACAATATATTTTGTGTATCAAATGGGTGATTCTAGCAATATTAATTACAGTCAGAAGGAATGAGAGTGAGACAAGAGCCTGGCCAAGTTACAAGTACTCAAAAGCTACAAAAGAACCAAAGAACATGAAAAAAGCTGAGAGAGATGGAATGTCTTATTCATAGCACTGGATGGAAGAGTCTGTAGTGGAGAGTAGAGTGTAAGAAGACTGGGAAGGCAGGAATGGGGTAGACTAGAAAGGGCTTTGAATGTCAAACAGGGCATTTTATATTTGACCCAAGAGATGACACAGAGCCCCAGGAGTTTATTGCCTCCTCCTGTATCCTGAGCACTTAGCATAGGGCCTGGCACTTAGTAGGTGCTTCACTTGGTGTCTCCTATGGAATGAGAAGGACCCAGAGACTGAGCCGGGATTTGCCAGAGATCAAACAGTGAGAACTGAGCTGCTGGCCAGTAGTACCAGAGGCAAACTCGTTATCCACCCAGCTCGGCACACATTGCCAGGCCTGAGAACCTCTCTGGAGAAACTGCTCTAAGTATGAAACCTCTCTCCTCAGGGACTGAGAGGAGAAAGGGGCCAGTGAGCCCCCAGGTGTGAGGAAACATATTTGTGATCAGTCTTCACAGTAAATAGTGCTCTGTAAAAGCTATGATTGTTAATGGCTTAAAAATAAAACTGGTAGGCTAATCACTAGTAAGAGTGGGAACTGTAGCCCAAGGAAATCATATAGAAGGGAAAAGTACCTACATGTGCAAAAATGTTTGTAGCAGCTCTTTTATTACTGTCTTTTCCTGTCATCTTCACCAATCTGAGAGGTATGAAGTGGTCTCAGAATTATCTTAATTTGCATTTCTCT
Organism: Sarcophilus harrisii; assembly: GCF_902635505.1. Lineage (NCBI taxonomy): Eukaryota > Metazoa > Chordata > Mammalia > Dasyuromorphia > Dasyuridae > Sarcophilus > Sarcophilus harrisii. The sequence continues at coordinate 7,058,018 of NC_045430.1, read as the reverse complement.
GATCAATGACGATTAGAGAATTTTTTTTCACATGACTAAAAATGGCTTTAATTTCTTTATCTAAAAATTGGCTGTTCATATCCTTTGAACATGTATCAGTTGGGGAATGACTTGTATTCCAATCAAAGAATTGGAAAATGAGTAGGTGCCCATCAACTGGGGAGTGACCAAATAAGCTGTGATATATGAATGTAATAGAATGTTATTGTTCTATAAAAAATGAACTAGCTGATTTTAGAAAGGCCTGGCAAGATTTACACGAACTGACACTGAGCAAAACAAGCAGAACCAAAAATACATTGCACACAATAACAGCAGGAATGTGCAATGATCAATTATGAAAGCCTTAGTTCTTCTCAGTGGTTCAGTGATCCAAGGCAATCCCAATAGACTTTGAATAGAACATGCCATCTGCATCCAGAAAAAGAACTAAGGAGATGAATATAAATCAACATATGTTATGTTTACTTCTTTTTTCTATTTATCTCTCCCATGATTTTTCCCTTTTGTTCTGATTTTTCTCTCCCAACATGATTCATAAAGCAATGCACATTAAAAATAAATAAATACATTTTTTAAGGAAAAAAAAAAGTGGGGAGAAGAAATGGAGACTTGAACCACTGACATTACAGTATCCTTGAGAGGCCCTAGGACCCTAAGCACATAATGTGGCCAATCTTGCCCTAGGAAAGTGAATCTAGAGTCATAGCTAAACATTTTTCTCCCTGGAGTATTGCACAAAGAGGTCAACACCACTGTTCTTAAATTTTCTCTCTGCTGACCTTATTTCTCATTTCTCCTCTGATCAATGGAAAATATAAAAATAATAATGATACTCAGAGGCAGATGCTGCAGTTGGAAGTCATGTTCTATTTATTGCTCATTCAGGATTGTACCTGAAGCTGCTACTGAACCATGTGGCCATAATTTTGTTTTTTGAGCCAAAGTTAATCCCCCAAATGGTCAAGCTCAGGTGGAGGTAGAGTCAATTCAAGAGAGACCAGTCTGAAATTTCATTAGCATTCAGATCAAACCCTCAACTTTTATTTTCAACTTGAAAAGACAGAATCAGCAAAAAAGGCCTCTAAGTAGGGTACAGCCAGACTTCAACAGAAAATGTAATTTTCTAATAGCTCAAAATAAGAAAGCACATACAAATAAATTTTCAAAACTATAATCATATATCTTAATTTGCTCCATCAGTAACATAGCCTATTCACCTCGATAATGTCTCCTGACAGAATAAAACATAGCCTGACATGCCAGTATTTGAGTGACACTTTACATTTCTAGTAGCATTATTATTTGTGCCCATTTTGAATGAAATATGCATTTATTAAGCCTTTACTATGTATCAGGCACTGCCCTTAGTACCAGAGATATAATTACAAGCAGAAAGAAAGAACATTCTTGCTCTCAAGGAAGGAATGCTTTCATACTAATGAAAGCAGGCATGGTTTCAGTTGAGGAAGTCAGGAACAGGGCCAAGAGAGGAAAAAAGGCAGGCTGTCCTTCAAAAGATGGAAGACCCAAAAGAAACTCATCAATGGGGATGGAGCCATGGTTATCAGGTTACCTAGACAGTGGGGAAAAGAGGGCAAGTAACATCAAGTGCTCTTGTGTTATACAGGGCAGGATCCCTCCTTTCTGGGGAACACCAGAACCCCTTGAGAAGCCTAAAGCTGCCCCACTTGAGAAGAAAGGGGCAGGACAACTTCTGGAGAGCAAGGATTGGTTTTGTTTTACCTTTATATCTGACTAAGGCTGACACAAAACTTAGCATATAATAGGAATTTAATAAATGCTGCTTGACTTCACTTGTCGACTAGTCAAGCAATCTAAATGAAGATTTATTTGGAAATGGTTGAAAGGAGCAATAAAGCTTATCTTTATATCATACTTGAAGGTTGGCAAAGCCCTTTCTTCTAAACCATGTGGTGAAGTATCTTTTTGGTCGCTTTTAAGTCCTACGAAGCCTTTTTCCCCGTTAAGGTAAGCCAGGGGCTGAGCTGAGATTCACATTCAGCTTCTCTGGCTGTTCCATTCCACTAGGATTTCTCTTAGCCAATCTTTCCAAAGATCAAGCAGCTAGGAAATATATGTGAAATCTCCTTCCCTGGGGTCCAAATGGGAAATGTTACCCATTTCTTTAAAATAATTATGTCTCTGTGAGTCTGAAAAATGAGGCAAATCGTTTCTTCTCATCCTGTTAAAAGTCATTGTCCCTGACAAATGGTGTCATTTATCTCATCAAAATTTGTGTGCAAAATGTGTAAGCTGAGACCCAGAACGTACGCAGACTGAATTGCAAACAAAAAGACATCAAACACCTGAGGACCACTAGAACACAGCCAATAACAGAATGCCCGAGTCATGCAGCAAATACCTTGTGTGAGGGAAACACAGATACAGGAACCTTCCGAGGGTGCCTTTCCAGTACTATGCTATCATGATTCCGTAGTTCTTGGCTTACCAACAGACAGAACAGCCGAATCCATTCCCCCTCATGTCCACACCAATCCACCTCTGACTTGTTAGGACCCTGACTGCAAAGCTAATTTCCAAGCTCAGCTCCCAGAGGAAACCCAACTGAACCACCTCAGGTGCTAGCACCTACCTCCTCTGAAGTCACTTTGTACGGCATTTGCCCAAACATCTTGCTCCCTCCTCCCTCCCCCATCCCCCTAAAATAGAAGTTCCTTGTGGACAGGAACTGTTCTATTTTTGCAACCCTTTTCTGTTAACCACAGTGTCTGCCCTTAATTCATTAATTAGGCCCTTGCTCTGTGCTTATTGAACTGAAGAAATGAAAGGCAAGAAGCAAAATGGAGATTTCCCTCATCTGTTGTTAAAAAGCCATGTTCTCTCCAAATCTAATCAATTGGGACCAAACTGTCCCTGAAAGGATCAAAGACCCCCAGCTTGCACTCCAAGCTTTTGTTCAGTCACATGTGGCTGGCACTTTGTGTGTTTTCTGGTGTTTGCTCTTTGAAAGCTCCCCATCTCTGAAGACCAATTCTTGCTCACACTCCGGAAAACAGGAATGGAAAATGGCAGAAATTAGTCTCAAGGAGCCTCCAAAACAAAATCATAACTCGTCTGAGGAAAAGAAAACAGTCCAGGAAGAATTTAACAAAAACTTTCATTTGACAGAAAGGATTTCAGTCAGCAATAACAGCCAAATGCTCAAGTATGATTTAATGTCCAATGGACAGAATGGCTTAATAGCGACACTGTTACTCAAAGCTCCAATGAGAATCAAAAGTTCAAAATGGTAACAGAGTCAAGGTAAAACCAGTTACAAGAATAAGCCTCCATTTTTTGCCTTGGAAGATGCCCTAAAATGCTGGGGAAATTCTATCTGATGCCTGTTTCTCTAACAAGGTGTAATGATGATAAATGTGGAAATGAGAAAGCACACTTATAAAGTGCTTTGGGATTTACAAAAGACTTTGCTCACAATGTTACTTCGAGATAAAGGCCAAGTACAATTATCCTCCCCCACTTCCTTCCCAAGGAGGAAACAGAGGTTCAGAGTAGCTTATGTGCACAGTCATAGGATAAGTAACAAATTGAGGGAATATTTATGGGGTGCTTTAAGGCATGCACCAATATGATCTAAATGGATCCTCATAAGCACCCCAGGAAGTTGCACAGTGAGCATTCTTATTTTACAGATGAACAAACGAAGGTCACCCAGCTAGTGAACCCCAAGGGCTCTGGCGCCCCTTAGAGGCCCCATTATAGAGTCAGGAAGTAGCAGAATCCCTCCCCCAAGCAGGTCTTGTGTCTGGGGAAGCACATGGGGCCTGGGCCATGGCTCCACGCGTGGAGCACTTTGGAGATTGTGCCTTAGGAAAAAATTCTGATCAAAGAGTTCAAGTGTGAGAGAATTGGGGTGAGAGGCTCCTCTGGGCTCCCAGCTGGCAGTGGGCTACACCCAAAGCACAGAAAGGACAGAAGCACCTCAGGTAGGCCGGAAAGCCCACATACAACCAAAGCAGCAGCTTCCCCAGCCTCCTCAGAGTCCTGCCAGACCCCAACTTCTCCCTCAAAGCCTACTTCTTTTAAACCACTCTCAGGTTCACAAGCTTATGAACTTGCCTGACCCTCCCCAACTCCATTAGCCAACCAACAGTCAAGTCTACTGGCACTGAATTATCTATCTCCAGGAGCTGTTCCAAGGGGAACACTCTCCTAGCCCCCAGCATAGCCTGGCACTCAGTAGGCCCTTGGAAGGCTCTTGAGTCAACCTGAATGCAACTGAATCTCCAGGATTTAGCCCATCATCTCTCCCCCGGCCTTTCCTGATGCTTCCTCTTTCTTCTCACTGAGTGCAGACTCTCCCCTCAACAATCTAGTTGCTATTCAACTGTTACCACAATTGTCTTCGATGGCTCCCAATTGCCCTACAGAATAAAGATCTAACTTAATTCCAGTCCTTCAGAGCAAGGTCTCAGCCGAACAGCTTACATTTCGTTCCCATTACTTCTCAAGCACTTTCTGTGCTGCCAGTTTCCTGAGCTCAGCATTTTCGCTTTGACCTCCCAGCCTCAGCACAGGCTGTCCCTGTGACTGGAATACACTCCCTCACTTTCCCCATTGGAATCCACCTTAGCTCATCTACTAATATCCACGAAAAGCCTCTCCTAGCGATTAACCTTCTCTTCCCTTAAATCACATTGTTATTAATTTAGTTATCAAAGATTATATTCCCTAAAGAGAACATCTAAGCACCAAGGATGGAAAGAGCTGTTTCCAGGTTCTCTGGGCCTGGCACATATATAACTACTTGTTCTGTATGCAGTGGGTGTGTCATAAATGCTTGCTGAATGGAATTTGTTAAAAATGGGATTTAAGGGAAAAGTCTGCCCTGGTTTCATGAGTTTGATTATTTTTGTTTCTATTAAGATTATAATTTTTTTAATTTACAAATTTTAGAAAACAAGGCCAAAGATGATAAAAATCACCCTGGAAGGGGAGACTGTGCTCAAAGTTATTATTTGCCATTTATTAAAGATTCTACCTCATTTCAGTAAGGGCTGGCAGGGGGTGAGAGGTGGAGAGGACAATATGTAAGATTCTGCCCCTTGATTTTTATATTTATTTCATTAGTTCTTTTAATAGCAGTTATTAAGTTTAAAATTAAGTAACTTAAGTCAACCTCCTTCCTGGTATCTCTGAGTATCCTAAGCCTCTCACACTTCAATACTGTACCTAGACCTACCCGAAACAACCCACTTTCCTAATTTCTTCTTCATCAAAATCTTTTTTTCTATTAGGAAACATAAGAAACTGACTGATGCTACTGTGCTCTATGGAGAATAATTTAACATTAAGGGTACAGTTAATCCAACCCATAACTGAAGAAGAATCCCACACTGAGCTCCCTAACAACTGGCAGCCCTACCTCCACTTGAAGACATCCAGCATGGTGGACCAACTACTTCCTTCAGCAGCTTGTTGTCCCTCTGGAAAGCTTGAAGAAGTCTTTCTTAACTTCAAATCTCAATTTGCCTCAATCCATATACTGCCCCCCATTCTAAGCTCAGCCTTCAAATAGAACAAGTGTGCTCTGCTTTCTTCAAGTACCTGAACACATTCTCTCCTGTGATTCCTATGTTCTCTACATACCTAGGGGCTACATACTCCCTATTCATTCAACTGATTTAAATTGAAGATTCATCATCATCTCGGTTGATCCCCTCTGAAAAACCTTTAGGCAGGCCGATATAATTCCTAAGCTACGGTGTCCAAAAATGAACATGGGATTCCACACAGGTTTTGACGCAGGAGAAGTAAAGCAGGGCTCTCATCTCCTAATTCCTAGAAGACATACTTCTCAATGTAACCAAAAAACACATTAGATCATATCTGACTGACCTAAACCCCATGATATTTTTTAAATAAACTGCTATCTAGGCATCCTTCTCTGACCTAATGAGGTTGAATTTTTTAATTCAAATGAAATACTTTAAGTTCATTAAATTCTATTTTGTTCAATTTGGCCCCGTGTTCTAAACTGTCAAGATCTTCATGAAATCCCAGTGGAGATATTCCAGAGATTAGTGCCTGGCCCAGAGCTATGTAGCATTAGTATCAATACATTTTATAAAGATGTAATGGCATAATTATCAAGGTAGCTACTCTTCCCAGCTCTGTGTAATCTGCAAATATGATATGCAGACTATCACATCTTCATAAAATGTACTGATACAAATGTTAAACAACCCAAGGCCACATGCAAATCCCTGGGGTATATTCCACTGGAAACATCCTTACAAGTACATTATCTAAAATTCATGGCTTCTTTTTATGAGTCCAGTCATTTACCAGTTTCAAATCAATCTCAATTATCTGTGTGAAGAAATCCAAATTATATTCCAGTCTCAGAAATGTGTCTGTTTACTTCGGTTTCCTGATCTTAAAGAAGAAAATAATACAGTAAACCCCACTTCCCAGGGTTGTTGTGAGGATTAAAATGACAAATGAGTGTGGATGACTACTTCACTAATATATCATAAAATTCAAGTTGTTTTCTCAGTTATTAATTATCCACCACATTATCACCCAGTCCATACTACTTCTAATCTCTTCACTACAACAGCAAGACAGAGTTTATCAAATGTTCCACTAAAAAACAGGAAAACCAGATCCACAATGAGTATTCCTTGAATTAAGAGCCAACTAACCCTGTCCCAAAAGGGCAAAAAGTTAGTCTGACAGAAGTGGTTCTTGGTGAAGTTAGGCTGCCTGTGGCATTCATTGCTTCCTTTTCTAGAGGCTCACTAGTCATCCCTTAAATAACTTCTAAATGCAGTCCAGAACAAAATAAAGCTCAATGACCTTGAGTGTCATCTCCTTGTTGAAACCCAAGGTAACATCTGCTTTTCTTCTCCAATAGCAGGCTTTCATCATCCATAGCCTTCTGACAACCCCTGACAAAGCTACAGTCACTTCCAAAGATTCTTTCAGTACCGAGAAGGTCATACTTCTGGGACAGGGGACTTGGAACTCAACAATAGCAGTTAGCTGCTCTCTTATTATCTTCTAACCCTGGTTATCAACTTGCTATTAGTCTAAACTTTATGATCCTATAATGGATAGACAATAGTTTATCTATAGAGTGATGAAGTGATCTGCCCAGGGTCACACAGCTAGTAAATGTGTAAAGCTGGGAACTGCCACAGAGATGAATTGATATAAAATTAAATCAGCAGAGCTAAAAAAAAAAAAAAAAAAAAAAAAAGACTACAACAATGGAAACTGAAAAAATCAAACACACACACACACACACACACACACACACACACAAACTAAACAAACAAACAAACAAAAATGAAAATAATGTTGCAAAATTACAAAGAACAAGCTGGCCCTTTGAAGAAATACTCTTCCTACTCTTATTCAGAGGTGGGAGGTCCACAAGTGTGGAATATTACATACAATGTCTGTATATTGCAACAAGAAGATTATGGAATGATTAACTATGATGGACATGGCTCTTTTCAACAGTGAAGCGATTCAAGCCAATTCCAACAGACTTATGATTGAGAGAGCCATCTACATCTACAGGACTGTGGGGACCGGGTGTGTATCACAACATAGTGTTTGCTTGCTTTTTTTTTGTCTCATTTTTTTTCCTCTGATTTTTCTTGTGCAGCATGATAATTGTAGAAATATGTTTAAAGAACTACACATGTTTAATTTATATTAGATTATTTGCTGTCTAGGGGAAGGGGGAGGGAGGGAAGGAGGGAGAAAAATATGGAACTCAAAAGTTTTGCAAGGGTGAATGTTGAAAATTATCTTTGCAAGTATCTTGAAAAATAAAAGACTATTATTTTTTTTTAATTACATATAATGTCAGGGTTTTTTATTTTTACAGATATTGATTGTTTTAGCTGATTTTTTTTTTCATTTTTGTCTTTAAAAATCTTTTGCTACAAGGAATGGCTCTCTGAGAAGAGGAAGAATGCTGGGGGAAATCTAGATGATATAAAAAAGAGTTATCTCTTTTTAAAAGGAGAAAGAAATGATAAAAGTAACTCTTGGGAAGTTTGTATTTCTGAAGAAAGCTAAGAAGTGAATTTGGAAGAGGGAGAAACTTGGGGAATAAAAACCTGAGAATAAGTTGAGAAAACTGGAGCACCAAAGAATACAGATTTAATCTGGTAGACAGAAAGAATTAAATAATAAGGATCTGAAGACTCATGGGGGGAGAAAAAGAAAGGAAAATGTAAATGGCAAGGCAAAAAAAATGTCATAAAAACAAATTGGCAAAACAAGAGCTTAATGAGAAAAGGGAAAGATTGTGAACATCAAGTGAAGAGGTAAGAAATAGCTCCAAATGTCATCCAAGGTCCTTATAAGTGAAATTGTTCAAAAAAACAAGGCAAAGAACTTCAGTCTGTGTGGGAAGCACTGATAATTTTAAAGCAATTTGCACTGAATGTCCTACTTTCTCCCACATTTGTCTTTTGGTAACAGCCAAATGGCTGCCATCTATAGGTCCCGAGTAGGCTGGTCTTTCCCCAAGAGAAGGTGAAGGGATACTAGGAACTCTCTCCACACTCAAGGTATTCAGGAATAAAAGTATTTCTGAGATAGTCATTTTATTTCTCCCTCAGTTTCAATTGTAAAATGGGAATCATAATAGTACATCCCTCCCAGGCTGGCTGAGAGGATCAAATGAGAAATTATTTGTCAAATGCTTGGCACAGTATGTCCATCAATTGGGGAATGGTTGAACAAGTTGTCATATATGATTGTAATGGAATACTATGCTAAAAGAAATGATGAGCAGGATGCTTTCAGAAAAACCTGGAAAGACATAAACTGAAGCAAAGCAAAGTAAGCAGAAACTTATTGCATATATTAACAATATTGTATGATGATAAACTGTGAATGACTTAGCTTTTCTCAGAAATACAATGATCCAAGATAATTCCAAAGAACTCATGATGAAAGATGCTAACTACCTCCAAACAAAGAACTGATGAAATCTGAATGTAAATTGAAGCATACTTTTTTTTAAACTTTATTTTATTGGGCTTTTTTTTTGGTCTCCATTTTTTTTTTTACAATATGACTAAAATGGAAATATGTTTTGTATGACTGCAAATGTATAAATTTTATCAAATAGTTTGCCTTCTCTGAGTGAGAAGAGGGGCAATAAGAGACAATTTAAAAATTCAAAATTATTTTTTAAAAAAAGTTAAAATTGTTTTTATATGTAATTGGGGAAAAGAAAACATTAAAATTAAAAAAGAAAAAAAAAAACCCACAGTACAGTACCTGGTACACTGTAAGCATTATTATTAGCATTGCTATTTCTTTCTAAGGAAAAAAAAAAATGGAAATGGGATTTCAGTGGGGGAAAAAAGGATCTGAGGTGGAGAAATTGATCCTTGTGAAGAAACTGTAAAGTAGAAAAATGTCACACACAGAAGGGAAGTGAAGCAAGAAGCCAAGTCTACATGGGGTAGAGCTAAAAACCAAATTTGAGGCTCAAGAAGGCTACTGGAGGAGGAAGTAGCTGCTGACCTCCAAGGAATGAAATAATGTAGTCACTTAAGCTTTCTGGTGAAAGATCATCCAGGAAGGATCAAAGGAAGAATTGAAGAGCAATAAATAATGGCTGCTGATTCTCTTGTTTAGGGGAAATAAAGGCAGCAATTTATGAACCAGGTAACAGCAATAGGGAAGTCTATTATCTTCCCAGGGTATGTAGAAATGAATGGATACATGGAAAGATGTACAGAGGAATGGATTGTGAAAGATGAATGGATACAGAAGTATGGACAGATAGATGGATGGATGGATGGCAGTTATTTTGTGCCAGGTACTGGGGGTACAAATTAAAAAATGAAACCCCTCAAAGAGCTTGCTTTTTTTTTTAATTAAAGCTTTTTATTTTCTAACTATATGAATAATTAATTCTCAACATTCTCCCTGACAAAACCCTATATTCCAAATTTTTTTTCTCCCTCCCTTCCCCCCAAACCCTCTCCCAGATGGCAAATAATCCAATATACGTTAAACATGTACAATTCTTCTACACATATTTCCACAATGATCATGCTGCACAAGAAAAATCAGATCAAAAAGGAAAGAAATGAGAAAGAAAATAAAATGCAAGCGAACAACAACAAAAAGATTGAAAATACTAAGTTGTGATCCACATTCAGTCCCCACAGTCCTCTCTCTGGGTGCAGATGGCTCTCTCTATCACGAGATCATTGAAACCAGCCTGAATCATTTCATTGTCGAGAAAGCCACATCCATCAGAACTGATCATCATATAATCTTGTTGTTGCTATGTACAATGATCTCTTGGATCTGCTCATTTCACTCAGCATCAATTCATGTAAGTCTCTCCAGGACTCTCTGAAATCATCCTTCTGATCATTCTTATAGAATAATAAATATTCCATAACATTCATGTATCATAACTTATTCAGCCATTCCCCAACTGATGGGCATCCACTCAGTTTCCAGTTTTTTGCCACTACAAAAAGGGCTGCCACAAACGATTTTGCACATGTGGGTCCCTTTCTGTCCTTTATGATCAAAGAGCTTACATTCTAACAGGAAGAGATAATACTTATGAGTGGTGGCCAGGAAGGAGGCATAGAGGAGATATGGACGCAATTGTCACATCCTTTCCCATAGCAACATTTGTATTGATTTAATTGCTGTTCCCAGAGCAAGAAATGGAAAATTTGGGGCATAGCAGGTAGGGCAGACAACAAGATGTCCCAAGTGCTGGAGCTCCTGGCAGATGCTGAGACACAGAAAGGACAGACCTCACTTGTCAGTCACTCACAGATCTAGACAGGTCAGTTCTGGGGTAGAAATACAAAGCTGTGTGATCTTGGCAGTCTGGATTTCCTAGTGGATGGCAGGATTGAGATGCAACTAAGATGCCAGAAAGAGTCTTCTCAGCCACATAAAACAGATGCCCACCAATCACTTCTAGTGACTCATATGAGGAAAACCAAAAGAGACAATGCAGCAAGAGACCTCCAAGCGAAGTTAACAGGGACCTCTGCCTAGCCCAAGAGTGATAAATATGTTATTAATGCCTTTTTTAAAAAGGCATAGCTGCCCATGAATTGAGGAATGGTTGAATAAGTTATGGTATGTGAAAGTAATGGGATATTATTGCTCTATAAAAAATGAACAAGATGATTTTTGAAAGCCCTGGAAAGATTTACACAAACTGATGCTGAGCAAAACAAGCAGAACCAGAAATATATTGTACACAATAATAGCAAGATTGTGCGATGATCAACTATGAATGACTTGATTCTTCTCAGCAGTTCAGTAATCCAAGACAATCCCAATAAACTTTGGATAGAAAATGCCATCTGCATCCAGAGAAACTACTGTGCAAACTTATTTTTTCTTTTTCTTCTGTTTTTTTTTTCTCTCATAGTTTTTCCCTGTTCTGAATTTTCTCTTCCAACATGATTCAGAAGAAAATGTGCGTTTTTTTTAAATGAATGTACATGTATAACCAAAAAAATAGCAATATAAAAATAATAAAAGAGAAAAAGATTAAAACAAAATAAAAATAAAAAAGGCATAGCTTGCATGTCCATCTTGACCTACTGGAAGGAACAGCATCTAAATCTATGGACAGAATCAGAATCTAAAAAGATCCAAAAAGCCGGGCAAGAGCATTAAGCTGAATCAAAGAAGATGAAGTTCCACAAGAGTACATGGAAATCTTTCCTCTTGGGTTCAGTCCAAACTGGAGGAGGCATGGTTAGGCCAGCCCCTAAAGGGCTCATCCTTTCATTTCCTCCTCTTCATCCTCTTCCATGTCGACCTCTGCAATGAGGTTTCCAACTGGCACTGCTCTTTCCGAAGCCCCAATGAGCTTCTTGGCCAAGCCCAAGAGCTCTTACAATCCTGATGCATCCTGAACTCTGAAATAGGGGATGCTGGTGCCCACCTTCTTTTGTAACTGGCTCTCCCCTGCTTCTCCTCCTTTTCTTCATCCATGTCAAACCCACCAACTAAATGTCCCACAGGCTCTGTCCTACAACCTCTTCTTTTCAGTCTAGAGTCTCTCTCTTGATGACTTCGTCAGCCCCCAGGAGCTCAATTCTCCTCTCTATGCAGAAGATCCCAGAAACCTCTTTATCTATCCCTAAGCAACAGTCACACAGCATGAAATGCATCTTGGAGACCATGAACTAGAAGTCCTGGCAAGCATCTCAAACTCAACAGAACCACAACAGAGCTTATTGTCTCTTTCCTCCCAAGGCTTCTTTTGCTACCTACCTTCCCATCCTCCCAGTGCCTGAGGCTGGCAACCCGCTCATTCTCAACTGCTCCCTCTCACTCATCCCTCATATGCATCCAATCTGCTCCCAAAGCCCGTTGCTTCTACTTCCCACAATCCTGGCAAATCCATGGCCTCCTCTGCCCTCACAGAGAATGCCATAGTTCACCTCACAGCTTCTCACCTGGTTTCCCTGCTCATTCAAGTCTCTCCCCACGCAGTCTAAACTCTAGTCAGGTCCTAAAATATACGTCTGACCATGGCAACATGTCGCTCCCCCCAAACTTCTTCAATGAGCTCTTTTGATTCCCTACTACCTCCATGAGCAACTATTAATATCTTTGTCACTTTAACTTCTCATAACTTGACCTTTTTTTCTTTTTAAGACTTCAGATTTTACTCCTATACCAGCCTACCTGCTGTTCCTCACCCAGAATACTCCATTTCCTACCTCCATGTCTTTGCAACAGCAGTCCCCCATATGTGACATGTTCTTCCCCTAACTTTCACTTCAAGAGCTTTCCTGGCTTCCTTCCAGCCCCAGGCAGCTTTTTCTGGTTGGCCTAGATGATTGCTGCCACCTTCCCTTCTCACATTACTTTCCTTCTCTTCTGTGTGCATCTTAACATATGTAGTTATCTCCATCCTTAGAATAGAAGCTTCTTGAGGACAGGGATTGTTTCTGCCTTTCTTGATGTTCCCAGTGTTTAGTATAATACCTGACACATGTATAACCAGAAAAAAAAAAAAAAAAAAAGCAATATTCTGTTCAATACTTTCAGTCCTACTGGATTCTTTTTGTGGGGTTATCTAAGCAAAGACACTAAAATTGTTTACCATTTTCTTCTCTAACTAATTTTACAGATGAAGAAACTGAGGCAAATAGAATTAAGTGATTTGTTCTGGGTCACACAGCTAAGAAGTATCTGAAACCAAATTTGAAATCAAGTCTTTGAGACTCCAGGCCTGATGCTCTATCCACTACACCACTTAGTCCTGGCTAACACAAAATAAGCATATAATTCTGGCTGAATGACACTTGGCTGAAAATAAATGTAGGAAAAAACAAATGCAATAATGACAATATTAGTTGTTAGTATAAGAGAGTATTTTTATATGGCACTTTAAGGTTTGTGAAGCATCTTACAAAGCATCCCATCTGATCCTCATGTTTTAACCCTGAGGTAGGACTATTATTTTTATCCCCATTTACAGAGGAGGAAACTAGACTGAGAGAGGTTAATTGATTTGCCTAGAGTCATTCAACTAGAAGTGGATCCCCAGAGGAATAGCCTCTTTCCTTCACATTCCAAAACACACCACCTGGACAAAAAGAGGAAACAGGTGAAGATTCAAGAACTCCCAAGCTTGCCCCAAAAATATGGCATAGCAATGACAGATGGGGACTTTAATTATCGATAGATCTGCTGGAGTCCCAGCAATGCTAAAAGCAGAGCAGCTCATCCTGATCACTACACTAGGACTGGATAAATAACTTCATTATTTGGGGTAAGCTTAATGTTTCCCAAGCCCAATGTCTCACTACCTAAGAAAAACATTCATGGCAAATGGGCACAAGGGATCTGAGTTACCCAGAAACCTCTGATCTATTTCATTTCTTAACCAAAAAATTTATTTCTCAACATCATTCTCACAAAATTCCAGTAGCTTTAATAACACTCAACATGAGAATTAAATACAGAGCCCTCTGCTTGGTATTGAAGCTTTTCCCCAACCCTCTCTAGCCTGCCTCCCTGCTACCCACACCCAGATCCAGGCCAAATGGTCTCTGCTAAATGACATCCCACCTTCTAGTACTGTACCTTCCTCCTCTCTGCCGTTAGTCCTTTCCTGAATCACCCTCAGCCATCAGGGCCTCCTAACCACATGGAATCACCATACTTTTCTATCTCCAATATGTATACATGTTGACTCCCTGACAGAATGTAAACTCCTGGATGGCAGAAACTGTTTCCTTTTCTCTTTGCATCCCCAGCACCTAGCACAGCACCTGTCTGCTGTCCATGCCTAAAAATGCCTCTTGTCCCATGCCTTAATAATAATGACACCCTTCAAAGTGAAGGATCCACAAAGGAAAAGTTCTAGACCAGACTTCCGTTTGCTGGAGTGGGAAACACGGGCTTGGAGGAAGTAGCACTTCTACTCAGACTTGAGACAGAGAAGCAAGCTGAGTATATCACACTCTAGGTTTGGGGAGTTGATTTCAAAGAGTTCAGAAGGAAGATAGTTTGGATGCCACCGACAAGTAAGCCCAGGAGAGAGGAGACGCTCTTGAGGATGACCCTGAAGTCATGATGAGAAACATCTGATGTGGAACCGAACCCAAGTCTGAACTGTCAGGGGGCAAAGAGAAGTGCACAGGGAATTCAACAACCAAGTTAGATTTCTTTTTAAAGATGTAGACAGAAAACAAGAACAAGAACAGATAACAAAAGGATGAGTGGAAAGAGCCTCGAAAGATCCTACAGAAATTGTCAGGCATGCTAAGGCTCAGAATGACAGCTAAGGACAACAAAACAGGATATTTTAGAAAGCTATGTCGGGTGAAAGGGAGTGTCAAAAAAGGGATGGGACTGCTGCTCAGGGCGACTGGGACATTCATTTTGCTTCTACAGTTTCTCTGCTAAAGAAAATGACCTTTACACTGGAAATGTGAGAGCCAAAATGAGATTTCATCCTCAAAAGAAATAAAGAGACAAAAAGAAAGTAGCTGGCTGCCACTGAAGAATTCCAGGACCTTGGCCCAGGTGAACCACCTCCTTGCACACTGAGAGAGCTGAGGCCCCATTGATGGCGTATGAAAAACTATGAAGAACAGGAACTCAGGAGTAGATAACAGCAAAGTTCCAAGTGCAGAGGGCAGTGATTAAAATCAGTAAACTACAGGCCAGGGAGCTTGGCCGGGTCATCTGATAGAATGCTAGAAAGGATCTGTATTGACAGGTAGAGCAGCAGCATGCCATGGAAAAAGAGCAAGATAGGAAAACTTGGCTTCAGGATCTTACCTTTGCCACTGTACTCAACCTCTCAATGTCCCTAAGTGTCTCCAAGACTATGACTTTCAGGAGAGTTGACAGTTTGCATTAATAGAGGGCGTTGTGCTTACCAGGAACTCAATATACCAAGAAAATCACAAGTCTGGTCCAAAAGGAAGAGATGATCAATGTACATTTAGAAAGGGAAGCAGGGATCCTGAACAGCCAAGGAAGCTTCACTAAGAACAAGTCATGTCAGACTGGCTTCATTTCCCTGTCAAACTGCTAGGCCAGGGGATGCTACAAACTTTGCTTACCCAGATCTTAACAAAGCATTTGGCAAAGCCTCTCCCCCCAAGCTTGTAGACAAGCTGGAGAGGTACAGACTGGGTGACACCATGATTAAAGGAATTCAGATTTGGCTGAAGGGCAAGCCTCAGGGAGAAATTCCATCAGTGAATTACCCACCTATCTCTTAAAAAGAAATAGAGGGGTGGGGCAGCTAGGTGGGGCAGTGGATAGAGCACCAGCCCTGATGTCAGGAGGATCTGAGGTCAAATCTGGTCTCAGACACTTAACACTTCCTGGTTGTGTGACTTTGGGCAAGTCACTTAACCCCAATTGCCTGGACCAAAAAAAAAAAAATAATAGAGGGAGGTATCTTCTCACATCTCTTCTTTGGGACCAACCTCGTTATAGAATTTGCTTGCTTCTTTAAATTAAAATAAAATGTGATTCTGGAAATTACTCAAAGTTAGAACATATCACTAATAAGATCTGAGGCAAGGCTAAATCTCAGATGTGACTTGAATTAGATAAAATTCAATGGAGATGAAGTAGAATCTTACCAGCTTTCTCAATATAAGATGGCAGAGGCCTAAATACACGGCAGCTTCTCTGCAAGAAGCACTGGCAGGGTAGTGGCCTGCAGGCTAAGGCAAGAACAAGAATGGCTAATAATATGATCTTGGGCTGCATGAAGAGAGACTGGAATAAAGAGATAAGAGTTCCTAGTCTGCCTTGTCTCTGGAAGAACACTGATAAACTTGAAAGCTTGCAGGGAGGCTAACCAGGGCAGTGAAGGTTCTTGAGCCAAGTCACATGAGAAAGGGTTTAAGGAAATGGGGGTGGAGGGTATTTAATTCAGATATGAAAAGACTCTAGAGTCCAAGGAACGAGGAGACCCCAGTGTTGAGTTCTACTATGAAAAAGAGACTCATTCTGTTTGGCTCTGGAAGACACAACCAGGTACAGGTAGGTAAACTGAGGTTCAATGTGGGGAAAGAACCAGAGGAGCCTCCCCAGCAGCTGGAAGACCATTTATCAGGTATATTACAGATATAATATATATTATATTATATTATATCTTTTCAGCTATAAGCTGGACCATGAAGGTCTGAAGACTTCATTTGGTTGCTCACCAGATGTTCCAAAGAAGATTCTTTCAGGATCTCTAGAGATCTGGTGTTCCACAAGCAGCCTGCCCTCTGAAGGAAGGATCTCAGCCCAGAGGCTAGTATGGCTAAAAGTTCCCCAGGACAGGCCCGGGTGAGCACTCCCTGCCACTTTGCAGATAGATAGCTATGGGAAATGAGCACAGGGGCCCAAGGTGAAGGCTTGAACAGGGCTATTTCACCAAAAATCACTTTAAGGAGGTACTTGGGATGCTCATGTCAATCTGAAATGTAGCGTCTTGCTGTTTTGGGGCCTCTGTTTTAGAGACTGCTCCTTAGATCCCCATTCAAAATGAACTCTTACCAAAGTCATGCTGGCTCTGCTTGGGGGGCAAGATTATCTACTGAAAACAGAATTCAGTTCCGATAACTCATGTTATCCATGAGGCAATTCAACATCCCAGCCAACATTCCTTAGTCTTCAGGGAATTCACTTCAATATAAATTAATCCAATACAGGTCAATGTAATGGAGACTGATGGATACTATTCTTTTACCAATCAGGTACACAGAGGAATGTTACAATGGAAAGTAAGATAACAAAAAAGACCAAGGGAGCCAGGCCCTCAAGATTCATTTTTAAGGCATGTGGTGATGGTGCTTCCAAGATGCTTTTTTTTTGGTGGGGGAAGAAGGGAAAGACTTTTCAGAATTAATATTATTTGGTTTCTATCTCAAGTCTAAGTCTATAGGAAGAAATAGAGTAAAGAAAATGGTTTCACCCTCATTTTCCTCAACATTTCTTAATACGGTAAGACTTCCTGAGATAGTATGCTGGCAAGCAGATCAGATATTTTGGTCACCTCTCTCTAGGAATAAGTCTTCTCAAGATGACAATTTATACACGCAAATGAACTGAGGAGCCAGAAGACCTGGGTTGGTATTGATAGAACACGATCCCATGGTGGTCCCATTCTTAACAGTCTATGTGATCTTGAACAATTTACATGTCTATTCTGTGCCTCAGTTTCTCCACAAGAATAATAATATTCTACTAAACTACCTCTCAAAGGCATTATGAATATGAAACTGTGAACATTTTAATAGACTGAAAAGATTAGGCAAAAGCTATTCTCATACTACATTATGATTTTCATAAAAGTACTTTGGAGGGGGAAAAAATCATAATTCTAAATTTTCATTACCTTAAACCAATCAATCTAAGGTACCATATTGCCCTGGTTCTGTTGATCACCCTGCCAAAAGCACTGGTTCTTAAGATTGCTGAAATGGGATCACAAGAAAAAGGCCTCAATATTAACAATATTCTCAGAACATTTTTCACATTTACTAATTAAAGTCTCTAACAATTTGCTTACACCTTACTCTTCCAAATCAATTCTACAGGGTAAAGAAGGATAGGGGCAAAGCCAAGATGAACTTGACATTTCTGCGCTAAATATACCAATGAAAATAAATGCTACTCTTGAAAATTATCCAAGAAACTAAAGCTTATTAGCCCAACAAATCTAAAAATTAAATGAACAAAACTCTGACAAGATGTGCCCCCAAATGAGAAATCCATATCCTACATGACTCCCAAATAGGGGCCCAAAACATACCAATGAAATGCTACTCTTGAAAATTACCCTTCAAGAAACTAAAGCTTATTAGCTCAACAAATCTAAAAATTAAAAGTAAATGAACAAAACTCTAACAAGATGTGCCCCCAAATGAGAAATCTATATGCTACATGACTCCCAAATAGGGGCCCAAAAAAGAAAAAAGAATGATGCTCTGAACGAGGGAAAGCACAGCTTTCTAGCCCTGCTTTCTAGTACCAAGCCCTAAGTACATGGGGAATAATTCAGGGAGAAACCATTGACAGCCTTATCTGTAGGCAAACCCTACAGATAAGAGGAACCAGTCTTAGGGGAGGGTTCCCTTGAGTATTTCAAGTACCACTACTTCAGAAATGGGATGCTTCCCAGAGAAGCACCAAAAGTTGGCCGGCCTTTACACACACAGTTTGGAAACAAGCCCTGAAACTGTGACATTTTTCCTCTACAAAATTTTACCAAAGATTTAACCAACCCCACCAGCAAACACTTGGAAAAGCCTCTTAGAATCCTAGAATCCCAAGAGCTGGAAGGGGCCTCTATGGCCATCTAGTCTAAGCAACTCCTACTTAAAGGGAAAATTCTCTCAACCAAATACTTTTAATATAAATTTCACAAATGACATCTGCTTGAAGTTATATATGGTAAATGGCAGATTGAAAACTGAATTCTGCAATCTGTTTTCTACTAGTAATGATGCAGCCTCCAAAGAAACAAAATGAAGGAGGTGGTAAAGGCTTACAAAAGTAAACCAGGAACAGGCAACGGGCCCCCCTCAGCTGGGGAAGCAAAGGCGTTCACAGGAATAGTTGAAATGGCCTTCAGAAAAAAACCAACCAGTGAAGCCAAACCAGAAACTAGCAGAGCCAAGGGGAACAAGGCCATTGCCTTTTCCATGGGACATTTTCCTCCAAAAGCAATCATGCTCACCACTGCCCCAAATCTCTTTCCTAGACATCTCCGGTTCCTTCAGTGACATTATTTCTCCCCTTGTAGACATGTGATGTCATCAGGGAAAGGAACCCCAGATGAGAGATCAACATCCCTTCCACGGCTTCCGACATCCAGGTACCCAGATGCGGATTCTCTCAGTAATGACTTGCCCAGGGCCTCGGAGCCAGAAGGCATCAGAGGCTTGGAACCCACTAGGCCTCCTGCCTCTGTCTCCATCACAGCGGGGCATGGACCTGGGTCTTGTATCAGTGTGGCCACCCAGCCCTCAGAGTCTCCTGAAGATGCAATAGCTAGATATGAATACAATGCTGCTTCAGATCCGGGCTGACCAGGGCAGGGTCCCCCAGCATCATCATCCCCCAATGCAGTCTGGGACATCGGCTTACTTGTCCCTCCTCCCTCAAGAGTCCCTCGGCGAGTATTCTTATCGAGGCCCGGTGAGGGACAATAGGAAAAACACCAATAAAACCAAAGGAAGCCCAAACGGCCTAGACCAGGGGGAAGAGAAGGAGGTCTCTGGCAGACACACGGTTCTGGCAAAAAGGAAAACAAACGGGGGAGCCTGAGAAAGCAAAGGTACACGGGAATAATTCAGGGGGAACCAGGAGCAGAAATGGACACTTCAACAAGGGCCCAGGCATAAAAGATCCAAGGGAAAACCAGAGTCTTTCAGGCAGTCAAGGACTCGTAGGCCTTGAGGAAGAGACGTGACAAGGTCCAAAAGGAAGCATCAATGGGGTCACCGAAGAAGGAAAAGCCACGGAGTGGCCGCTGACAGTGAGACCTGGGCTGAAGGGGGCGGAGGGACCCGGCCACCTGAAGTCCCGAGGGGAATGACCGAGAGCCCAGTGGTAACACTCGGAGCGAGCCCTGTTCCCTCAAAGGCAGAAAGCAGCCGAGAAAGGGGGTGCAAAAATGGGAGAAAAAGGACTCTCGGCGGGACACACCTGCTGGGGAGGAGGGGGAAGGAGGGGTGACAAGGGCCAGGAATAAGGTCAGTGACAGTCCCTGCATGCAGCCCCTGAGAGGGAAAGACAGCCATGACAGGGCCAGTGAAAGGGAGAGCCCGGGGCAGGACCCAGGAGGCAGCCGGCACAAGCCCCAGGCGCCAGGGCCCGGAGAAGGAGAAGGAAGCAGCAACAGGCCCGGGGGGAGGGAAGTGGCCGCAGCCCCCCGCGGACAGGTGGGGAGAGCAGGGGCACGGGCAGGACACAGGGCTGGGCAGTGCCAGGGCGGGGGCAGGCAGTGCCCGGGGCAAGGTCCGGGAGGCGGCAGCGCCCAGGGCGGGAGCAGCGGCAGGGGGTCCGGACCCGGAACAATGGCCGGGGCAGGGCGGCCGCGGGAGGCGGGGACGGGGCCACACAAGGGCAGGGGCAATGACAGGCCGGGCGCCCGGAGGGGGAAGGGGTCGGTGACGGCAACAGGTGAGGTGACAGCGCGGGAGCCGGGCCGGGTGGGGGGTGGGGGGGAGCGGCGAGGGCGGGCGGGCCAGGCGGCCGCGCGGGGGAGGTGACAGGCGCGGGGGCGGCCGCGAGAGGGGGCAGGTGGGGGTGAGGGCCCGCCGCCCTCCCGCCCCCTCCGCGCCGGCCGGCCCGCCCTTACCTGCGCCGCACTCTCGGCGCCGGGCTCCGGGCCCTCCGCGGTGCCCGCGGCTCCTCCTCCCCCGCCGCCCCGCCGCCGCCGCCGCCGCCGCCGCCGCCGCCGCAGGCCTCACCGGCTCCGCCGCGGGCTCGGGGTTCAGGCCGACTCACTCCAAAATGGCGGCTGCAGAGGCGCCTGACACGCGCGCGCCCGCGGCGGCGGGGCGGGAGCGTGGGGCGGGGCCGGGGGCGGGGCGAGCGAGAGCGCGCGCCGGAGGGCGGGACCTGCGGCCAGGCCCCGCCCCATTCCCTGGGGTCCCTTGCCCTGGATGCCCGGGACTTCCCTCCCACCCTGCGCCGCGAGGGGTCAGGATTGGGGGCTGGAAGATGCTGGACCTTCGGAGTGATCCTCTGTGACCGAGGGTGTGGCTGACGCCTGCTGCTTCCAGAGCTCCTCCCCCGAGCCCCACTCTGGGTGACCGTGCCCGCTGAGGCTGCGGAGATCCTGATCGTGGAGGAGCTGGACCCAAGGGAAAAAAAGCGTGCGGGGCAGGGGGCAGGGGGCAAGGGGCAGGGGGCAGGGGGGCAGGGGGCAAGGGGCAGGGGGCAAGGGGCAGGGGGCAGGGGGCAAGGGGCAGGGGGCAGGGGGCAAAGGGCAGGGGGGCAGGTGCGGCACCTTGCCTACAATCAGTGTCGCGCTCTCACGGGAATCGCGGAGGAAGTGCCACGGCTGCCCCCGGGTCTCGGGGAGCACCGAGTCTGCAAACCTTCGAGTCGCACAGCCCTAGAGCATGCACGTCCCCTCCGTCCCTCCCCCGCCCCCGGCCTGCCCCGGGGGCTCTCCGAGGGGCCAGGCATGGGCCACCAGGCTGGGACGGCCGCCGTTTCTCTGACCCCCGCCGGAGAAGGGCCGAGGCCCCCGCTCTCCCCCGGAAGGCAGGGCCCCGGTCTCTCGTGTCACAGCCTTCCAACCCCACCGCCACTCTCGCCCTGCAGGCCCTCCCGCACTAATGCACAAGCCCATCAACCCCTCGTTGGGCCTTGAGAACCTTCCAGAGGCTGACTCCAGCCTCTCTCGCGGGCCCAGCCCCCACCCTTCCCCCAGAGAGCTTATGCCCAAAGAAAGCCATTGATAACAAAGTTGCCCGTCTGCTCCCAAATGACCATAACAGCACTTTCTGTGACGGCTGAGAGTGGGGAACAAATAGGGCATCTGCAAAGATCCCCAAGAACTGATGCGGAAAGAAAGAGCAGAGCCAAGAAAACACCCTACACAGTGCCGGCAAGAACTGCACCACCAGCGGTGAATGTAACAAATTAGGAAGACCAAGCAGGACTTGCTTGGATGAAGATAGGAAGCCAGTCCCAGTCCGCTCCTAGGCAGAGGGTCACAGGCTGCAGTTTTTTATCTTTTTCAATGAATTGATCTCTTATACTGAATTTTTTTTTCTGCAAACAATACTATTTGTCCTACAGAATGGCTCTTTGGGAGGGGAAGGAGGAGGAATATGTGGATCACAATCAAGATGTAAAAATCAAGGAAAACTTATTTGTAAACAAAGAAATGAAGGCCTCTCCTTTTAAGAATAAAAGTTTACTAATGTTGAATACCTGCAAAACATGGAATTTCCAGTTAACATCACGTTGAATCACTCATAAAGGAGATACAGAAAGCACAACTGATGTGGGAAAGATTCCAATCTTTGATTCCCAACCCCCCCAGTTAATGTAAATTACCCTTTGACTCACAAATCCTGGTCCCTTTGAATTCCAATAGAATATCCGGACCTGTCCCAGCCCCACCCAGATCTGAGCCAACTTTGGGGCTACACCCAAAAGCCCCTCGAGCTAAGTCTCCTATTATAAAAGGGCCACGCTGGGAACCCCTCTTTGCAGAGATTCCAAACATGGCAGCCATGTGAGGACTCTCTGTCCACTGGACCCTCTGTCTGGTGTCCTCCTTATCTCTACCTTCACCCATATCCTACTTCTAAACTCAATAATAAACCTCTTTTATCAATCTAACTCTCCGGGCCAATAAATGCTTTTATTGGGGACTCACGCCGCTACTAGACCACATTTACTGCCGTATCCTAGCGCCGAATCCAAGGGAGTTGCAGACTAGCTTTGTTTGACTTCCTGTACCCCAAACCTGCCACTAGACCTCAACTAAACCCTAATCTCATTTAGGTACCCCAAATCTAGACCTCAACACAACCACTTAGATGCTCCGCCTCACAATCAGAAGAATGGTAAAAATTGCAAATCAGTGCAAATATCCTTGGCATGTTGATTGGTTTTGCTGCCCAAAAAGAGCAAAAGTTTGAGAGACAGACAGGAGTGCAGCAACCACTGTGAAAGGAATCACCTCAGTAACAGCCCACTCAATGGGTGATCTCTACCCAGAGGTTCCTAAAGAGGACAGGACCCAGGGCCTCAAGGCTGTCCAGTCTACACTAGCACAGCTCATTGCCCATAAAGTTTCTCCTAGCATCAGGCCCAGATTACCTCTTTGCAACTTCCATCTATTGCTTCCTGGTTCGTTTCTGAGACCAAACAAAATCTTTTTTTTTTTTAACATTTTATTTTTTTCAAATGAAAATCCACCTTGACTCCTTTCTATCTCCTCTCTACCTCCTATCTCCTAGTAAGAGAAGTGTACAATCAAGCTTCCTCACTAGAGCCATGTGTGAAAAATCTACATCCCTCAATCTGCCACCCTCAGGACCATTGGTGGTACCTGGGCAAATTCTTTTGAGACACTTCATGACACTAATCTCACCCCAAACTTTTGGGGTCCCCTTCCCAACCTCAACAACTGCACTAATAAAGAATTCCTGCTTCTTTTTTTGCAAAAAAAGAAAATTTTTTTTTTTTTTTGGTGAAAGATAGATTTAATTAGGGGAATAGGTTACAGACAAAATGAAGGGAAACAATAGAGTAGTAAATACGAAATAAAATGGGATAGTATATATAAGACAAGTTCCTCAGTAGAACTCACAATCACCCAGTAGAAAGGAAACATCCCATGAGTTTGGGGCATGCCCTTAGGTGTTCGGCTAAATCCTGGAAGGGACTTAGCACCTTAAAAGAGTGAGTTAGCTGGATACCTTCTTGGTGCAACTGTGAATGAATCCAACCATTCTGGAGAGCAGTTTGGAACTATGCTGAAAAAGTTATCAAACTGGTCATATTCTCTGATCCAACAGTGTTTCTATTGGGCTTATATCCCAAAGATATCTTAGAGAAGGTTAAGGGAAGTACATGTGCAAAAATGTTTGTGGCAGCCCTTTTTGTAATGGCTAGAAACTGGACATTGAATGGATATCCATCAATTGGAGAATGGCTGAATAAATTCTGGTATATGAATGTTATGGAATATTATTGTTCTGTAAGAAATAACCAGCAGGAGGATTTCAGAGAGGTCTGGAGAGACTTACATGAACTGATGCTGAGTGAAATGAGCAGAACCAGGAGATCATCATACCCAGCAACAACAAGATTATACAAGGATCAATTCTGACAGACATGGCTCTCTCCAACAATGAGATGATTCAAACCAGTTCCACTTGTTCAGTGATGAAGAGAGTCTTCTACACTCAGAGAGAGGCCTGTGAGAACTGAGTGTGAAACACAACATAGCATTCTCACTCACTCTGTTGTTTGCTTGCATTTTGTTTTCTTTCCCTGGTTTTTTTTCTTCCTTCTTAATCTGATTTTTCTTGTGCAGCAAGATAACTGTATAAATATGTACATATATATATTGGATTTAACATATTTAACATGTATTGTACTACCTACCAGCTATGGGGGGAAGGAAGGGAAAATTTGGAACAAAAGGTTTTGCAAGAATCAATGTTGAAAAATAACGTATGCATATGTTGTGTAAATAAGCTTTAATTTTTTTAAAAAAAAGTAGTTAGCTGTAAGGAGAAGTTGGGAAGCATAGTGGAGTTAGGGGAGATACCAAGTGGCAAGGGAAAAGGGCAAAGACACCACAAGGTCAAATGCCATTAAATTGTTTTATAGGGGAAATATAGCCTCCAGGTCTTGATTTAACTTGGATTTCTGAGGGGATTACTGTTAAAGGGTGGGATAAAGGAACTAAACTCATCTCCATTATCAAAGCCTTTTTCTTGCTTGCCTAAGGGATTAATTTTTATCAATTCCTCTGATAACCACACCTAACATTGAAGACCTCATCATTTCTCCACTCTTTCAATTAAAGAAATCTTTTGAAAAGTGAGTTGAGGGTCCCTAAACAGAAAAGGGTCTATCAAATCAGTCCTGAATTTTAGGCTCCTGATTCCAAGATTTTTTGTCACAATGTGTAGACTGTTTTCTTGGTTCTGAGTCACTCACTTCATTCATAGTAATAATAAGAGCTAATATTTATATGGAACTTTAAAGTTTCAAAATAACTTACAAGTTCCTTCAGAAAGGGACCCACATATGCAAAAATGTTTGTGGCAAGTCACTTTTTGTAGTGGCAAGAAACTGGAAACTGAGTGGATGCCCATCTGTTGCCAATGGCTGAATGAATTATGGTTTATTAATATTATGGAATATTATTGTTCTGTAAGAAATGACCAACAAGATGATTTCAGAGGGGTCTGGAGAGACTGACAGGAACTGATGCTAAATGAAACAAGCAGAACCAGGAGATCATTGTACATGGCAACAGCAAGATTATATAATGATCAATTCTGATAGACATGATTCTTTCCAGCAATGAGATGACTGAGGTCAGTTCCAATGATCTTGTGATGAAAAGACCCATTCACACCCAGAGAGAACTGTGGGAACTGAATGGGGATCACAACATAGCATTTCCATTCTTTTTGCTGTTTGCATGCATTTTGTTTTCTTTCTTTTTTTAATCTGATTTTTCTTGTGCAGCAAGATGATTGTATAAATATGTATGCATATATTGGATTTAACATTTAACATGTAATATCTGACATATATTGGATTACTTGCCATCTAGGACAGAGGGTGGGGGAAGAGGAAAATTTGGAACACAAGGTTTTGCAGGGGTCAATGTTGAAAAATTATCTATGCATATATTTGGAAAATATAAACCTTTAAAAAAAAAAAAAAAACCAAGTATTAACTCATTTGGTCCTCATACCTCGGGAAAGTAAGCACTATTATCTCCATTTATCTGAGATGAAGAAACATCTCAGACTGAGAGAGGTTATGTGATTTGCCCAAAATCACAGAGCTAGAAAGTCTTCGAGGCAGGATTTGAACTCAGGTCTTACTAACCCCACAGTCAGTGCTCTATCCACCATGGCACCTAGCTGTCTTCCCAGGTTTTCATCCCAATGCACCCATTGGTCACCTATTGCCCAGTTTGCTAGTGGGACTGAGGTGGCAAGAAATCTGGAGTTAAGCGTCGTAGAGAGGAATAATCACTAACAAGTCCTCTGGACTAGGCAAGAAACAAGTCCAGAAGCAAACTAGCAATGTGGCCCTGATCCCAGGAACAGAGTTAGGGTCTCAATCCTAGCTTCTTCTCCAAGATGGAAGCAGCAGCAGAACAAAAATAAGAGTCCATATCAAAGAAGGACCTGAAGATCAGTCATTCTGAGCTGGAGAGCCTTTAAGTAAGCTAACAGTAGCTAAAACAAGCAGCTACCTACTGAAACTCCTAACTAGGAAGAAGCCTTCAGACACCAACCTGGGTCAGGAACCTCAAGCCAGAAGAGCAGCAAGCGATTTCACCCTTATCAAATCACTTTGGGGGGACTGAAAGCTTGCAAGCCCCCAGCCTAAGCTGTGAAAACAGCAGAATAATATCAGGAGAAAGTTAGGTCAGATATTCCTTCCTGCAGTACACAGACCCCAACACTAACATAGAGCCTCAAGGAGGAGGCTGAAAGAATGAGTAAACAAAAAAAGAATCCCATCATAAAGAGCTCTTAAACCAATAAGGAAGCTCAAGATACAAGCACGGAAAGAGGACAATGACTCAAAAATATTTAAAAGCAAAGGCTCAAAGAAAAATATAACCTGGACACAAATTAACCAGAATTCTTGCCAGAGGATAGGGGTTTTTTTGGTTTGTTTCTTTTAAAAAGAAAGCTAAAAATTATTTAGGAGCAACTAGATGGTGAAGGGTCTAGAGTGCTGGGCCTGGAGTCAGGAATACCTGAGTTCGAATTTGGTCTCAGACATTAACCTGCTGTATGAACCTGAACAAGTCATTTAACCCTGTTTGCCTCCATTTCCTCATCTGTAAAATGAGCTGGACAGGAAAGAGTATATCAGTTCAGTATCTTTGCCAAGAAAACTCCATATGGAATCACTAAGAATCAGATACAACTGAAAGGAATAAACAGTTTTTAAAAAACAAAAGAAGGGGCAACTAGATGGTACAGTGAATAGATTACAGATCTGAGTTTATATCCAGCCTCAGAAACTTAACACTTCCTAGCTGTGTGACCTGGGCAAGTCACTTAACCCCAATTGCCCCAGAAAAAAAAAAAAAAAAAAAAAGCAAGAGGAGGAGAAGAAAACTATTTCATAGCCAAAAAATATACAAACCTGACCTGGAAAACTGGTCAAGCAGAAAAACTCCCTGAAAGCCAGAACCAAAAAAAAAAAAAGACATATTTCAAAAAATCATAAAAGAAAACTGCCTAGGTTTTTTAGATTCCAAGGGCAAAGTTGAAATTGGAAGAATCTATTGGTTATCTCTTGAAAGAAAACTCCAAAATGATAATGCCCAGGAGTATTAAAGCCAAAATGTGCAGCCTCAAAGGTCAAGGAAAAAATATTTCAATCAAGCAAAATCAAACTGTTTATATGCTTAGTTGGTTGGGGAAATGCTACAAGTAGTTCCTCAGGATTTTATTATGATCAAGATCACAGAGTGAGAATAATTAGACAGAGGGTATGGGAGTAATTTTATTATGTTTTAATGATCTTATAAGAACAGGAGGGGAAGAAGAATAAACAGAATAAAGAAGAAAAGAGAACATTATGTCACATAAGTGGGATATTCAAGCAGAGAGAGGGTGAGTGGGCAACATCTGAATCTCACTGAAATCCAGACAAATTAAAGGATGGATGAATACATAATCAAACATATATTTGTATATGGAAATTCATCTTGCCCAACAAGAGGGAATAAGATAAAAGGAAGGGAAGAGAGGAGAACAAGAGGGAAGGAAAGTAAGAGATAAATTCCTCAGAAGCAAAAAACTTTAAAAAGGGTTGAGGGGGAGTAAAAAGAAAGAAAAGTATAAAATATATATGGCAGGAAACCCACAATTAGCAATCATAATTGTGAATATGAATAGGATGAATTCACATATTAAATGGAAGTGGATAGCAGAATGAATTAGAAACAAGAATCCAATACTATTTTGCAAGTAACTTGAAATAGAAAAATGGAAAAAGTTAAAATAAGGGGCTAGAACAAAGTCTATTATGCTTTAGCAGACAACAAAAAGGCAAGAGTAGCAATCATCTTAAAGTAACAACAAAAATAAACATAATTAAGAGACATAAATAGGGAAGTTATATTTTCCAAAAAGTGCCAGAGATGATGAATATCAATATCGAACAAAATGTACCAGATGACATAGCACCTAAATTCTTAAAGGAAAAGTTAAATAAGAAATAAAAAACACAGTAAAACTATAATTGTGGGGGTCCTCAATTTATCACTCTCAGACTTAAATAAATGCTATTTTATACAAATAGGTTTTTCATAACTAGGGAGAGGCAAAATGGAGAAACAAAAGACCAGTGTTCCTATGAGTATTATTTTTTAATTACATATTATATATACTATAGCCAGGCTAGATTTATACTAGGAATGCAAGGCTGGCTTAATCTTAGGAAAACTAAACATAATTGACTATGTTAATAAGAAAAACAGAAAAAATCCTTTGATTATAGTAATAGATTCAGAAAAATTCTTTGACAAGATACAACACCCACCATTCTTGTTTTAAAAACACACACACACAACACTAGGAAGTACAGGAATAAACAGAGCTTTCCTTAAAATGTCAAGAACCAGCATTACATGTAATGGGGATATGCTCTTTCTAATGTGATCAGACCTAAAAGCAGGCTGCTCATTATGATCATTATTATTCAATATTATGTTAGAAATGCTACTTATAGCAATTAGGCAAGAAAAAGAAAATAAATAAAACTAAGTGAAAAGTAAAAAGGAATTATCACTCTTTCATGAATACATCATGGTTTACTTGGAGAATTCCAAAGTCAACTAAGAAATTAACTGAAATAACAACTTTAGTAACGTTGTAGGATATAAAAATAAATCCACATAAATTATCAATACTTCTGTATACCAATAAAGTTCCCAACAAAGCCTAGCAAGAAAAAAGAAATTCAATTTAAAATACCTACAAACAGTATCAAATTCTTGGGAGTCTACCTGCCAAGTCATAGACAGGAACTATATGAACCCAATTATGAAATAATCATTATACAAACAAAAATAAGATAGATCTAAATAACTGGAGCAATATTAATTGTTTATTCATTTTTAAAAGGCTAATATATAATAAAAATCAACAATACTCATCTCTCAGATCTATGGAAAAGAAAGGAATTCATGACCAAAGAAGTACTAGAGAACATTATAAAATGCAAAATCAATAATTTTGATTATGTTAAATGGAAAAGGTTTTGTACAAACAAAACCAATGCAGCCAAGGAGAAGGGAAGCAGAAAACTTGGGGGAACTTTATATTCAGTGTTTCTGACAAAGGCCTCATTTCTAAAACACAGAGAGAATTGCCTCAAATTTATAGGAATACAAACCATTCCCCAACTGATAAATAGTCAAAGTATATAAACAATTTTCAGAGGAAAAAATTAAAGCCATTTCTAGTCATATGAAAAATGCTCTAAATCACTATTAGAGAAATGCAAATTAAAACTACTCTGAGGTACCACGTCATACCTCTCAGATTGGCTAAGATGACAGGAAAAGATAATAATAAATTTTGGAGGGGATGTGGGAAAAACTGGGACACTAATACATTCTTAGTGGAGTTATAAACTGATCCAACTATTCTGGAGAGCAACATGGAACTATTCCTAAAGGGCTATCAAATTGTACATAACCTTGGATTCACCAGTGTGTCTATTGGGTCTGTATCCCAAAATCATAAAAAAGGGAAGGGAACCCACATGTACAAAAATGGTGGTGGTGGCCCTTTTTGTAGTGGCAAAGAACTAGAAACTGAAGGGACGTCCATCAGTTGGGGAATGGCTGAATGTTATATGAATGTAATAGAATATTATTGTTTTATAAGAAATGATAAGCAAGTTGATTTCAGAAAGACCTGGAGAGATTTATATAAACTGATGCTAAGTGAAGTGAGTAGAACCAAAAGAACATTGTACACAGCAACAATAAGATTATGTAATGATCAGCTGTGATGGACTTGGCTCTTTTCAACAATGAGATGATTCAGGCCAGTTCCAATAGACAAATGATGGAGAGAACCATCTGCATCCAGAGAGAGGACTGTAGGGACTGAATGTGGATCACAACACAGTATTTTCACCTTTTTTGTTTACTTTGTTTACTTACCTGTTTTTTTCTAATTTTTCCTCTTTTGATCTGATCTTTCTTGTGCAACATGATAAATGTGGAAATATGTTTAGAAGAGTTGCAAAAAAAAAAAAAGGTGGGGGAGTGAGTTCTCAGGACATGAAATGTAATTTTGATACATAAAATCTAAAAAGTTTTTGTACAAATAAAATCAATGCAACTAAAACTAGAAATGAAGCAGGAAACTGGGAAAAGTCTTTGCAGCAATTTTCTCTGATAAAGTTTTCATTTCTAAAATGTATATGGAACAAAGTTAAATTTTTAGAAATAATAGCTATTCCCCTAAATGACAAATGGTCAAAGGATATGAACAGGCATTAGTTTTCAGAGGAAGAAATTCAAGCTATCAACAGCATTATGAAAAGATGTTCCAGGTAACTTATAATATAATCTAATAATATAATATTATAATATAATATAATCTAAAATTATAGAAATATAATCTAAATAAACTCTGACTGTACTCATCAAATTGGGCTAAGTAGGCAAAAAGGAAAATGATAAATGCTTAAGAGTATGTGCAAAAACAGGTACACTGACACACTGCAGGTGGAACTATGAATAAATACAATATTCTAGAAAGAATTTGGAACTATGCTCCAAAATGTACTAAATTACACCCATCATTTGATCCAGCAATATGGCCACTGGGTAAAGAAATCAAAGAGGAAAAGGATTTATATGTACAAAAATATTTATAGAAACTCTTTTTCATTGCAACAAATAACTGTAAACTGAAAAGATGGGGAATGGTTGAACAAACTGCAACATGTGAATGTGATAAAATGCTCTCATACTTTAAGAAATAATGAAGGGGGTGATTTCAGAGAAACCTGGGAAGAACTGTATGAACCAATGTGATGTGAACAAAACCAGGAGAATAATATATACAACAACATAACAAAAATGTTTTAAACAACTTTTAAAGACTTAGGATCTGATCAATACCAGTCTAAAGGACTCATAGTGAAACATGTTATCCATTGCCAAAAAGAGAACTGATGGACTCATGAATAAAATTGAAGCATATTTTCTTTCTTTTTGTGAACAAACAGTTTTTTGGTTGGGCTTGGGGTTTTTGTTGCCTTTTTGCTTGCTCAGTGGATAGAGAGAGAGCGGTAAGAGCAAGAATTCAAAACTGAAAATTTATTAAAATTGAATTTTAAAAAATGTTTTAATACTTAAAGATAACTATTATGTCTTACTTGAGTCTTCTCCAGGCTAAATATCCTCAGTACATTCAATAACAGTTATGGTGATTTTTCTTTTTTAAACTTTGTTTAAAGGGTAAGGGTCACTGGAGATGAAGGATAAAAATTAAAGTACTATAAGAACCAAAGTATTGTTTTTAAAGACAAGCTAAAAAAAATTTGGAAGCAACAATAAGCAATAACAAAGTGGGAAAGACCATTTTGTGTGTGTGTGTTTGTGTGTGTGTGTGTGTGTGGTGTGTGTTTGGGGAAGGGGTGGGGATTATCAGACACAACTGATCACTCAAAAATTCCTGATAGTAGGTGGTAGAACTCAAAATTGATATTCAAACCTATTCTGAGAAGGAGTCCTAAGAAACTAGAAACCTTGATGGGCAGAGAAAATTGGCCAGGGAAAAAATAGAACGCCCTGCTTCAGGACTCTAGTCCTGTAATACTGACTGCCCTTTGGAAATCACAGCCTGGATGTTTGATGGACCTAGATCAGGGGTCCTCAAACTACGGCTGCAGGCCAGATGCAGCAGCTGAGGACATTTATCCCCCTCACCTAGGGCTATGAAATGTCTTTATTTAAAGGCCCACAAAACAAAGTTTTTGTTTTTACTATAGTCCCGTCCTCCAATAGTCTGAGGGACAGCGAACTGGCCCCCTATTTAAAAAGTTTGAGGACTCCTGGGAATTCTAGATGATTCACAGGCATTTCAACTCAAATCCAGAATTAAAATCACCCTTCCCTTGACCTAAGTTTGCAACTTTTAGGTTCTCAACTGCCCACTCTTATTCATCTCACAGAGCCAATTTATTGCAAAAATGTGTGCCAAAACTTCCACATCTCTCTCGTGTACTCTGTACTCATCCTGGCAACACCTCAGTTCACCATTCACATGGACTCCTGTTCAGGTCTCTCTTGCTCAACTGGTCCCTTCAAGTGCCTATTCTGTGATCCCACCAGTTCTTGCTTCAGAGAACACAACTATCAATTGGTATCTCCACACACTTAGCCTATGGTCTCTTTTCTGGGCTCAAAGATTATTATAGGGGACCAAAGAGTGCTGAGAAAAATCAAGAGAAACAATCAGCAAAAATTTTGTATTCCATTTTGTAAATATCAACTGCAAAGGACAGTCTAATGCAAAGGATTCTGGGACTCTTCATGAGGCAGACCTGTAAATATTACTGAGATCTCTACAGGCCAAGTCATGTAAAGTGCTTTCTGCCTTAGTTCCTCTTTTATAAAATGAGCATGACCACTATTCTACTGTCCTTTAGAGAGCACTTTGTCACTCATGGAGAACTCACGGGTGAGAGAGCTTAAGTTGGTACTGCCAGAAGAACCAAAAGAAGCTATCCCTGATTCCCAGCTCTGGCTGTTCTCTAGACCTGGGATGCTCTCCCTCATCTTAGTTATAAGTGCCTGATCTGTTATTTCCTAATTATTCTGTACATAGTATATTTGTATACAGCTGATGCATATTGTGAGCTCCTCAAAAACTGTCCTACCTGTCTTAGTACAATGCCTGGCACATAGTGGGCATTTAATAAATTCTTATTGAATGACTCAAAGTCCATAAGCACAACTATCAATAGAAATAAAAAGTCCTGTATTCAAAAACACTGGTAAGTACAGAAAGGTTTGAAGCACTTAACACATGCTTTGCTCCTTAATTCTTTCACACCATAGAAAGCAGCAATGATGGGTAGGGGATCAAGTCTGAGATCATGCTTGGTGAATCAGAAGCCCCACATGAGAATGCCACAGCTCAAACAGAGTATCTGCTTTGTCCTGTCTTTTTAATTTTGGGAAAACTTTTTATTATTATATTTTAAAGCTTTTTATTTTCAAAACACATGCATAGATAATTTTCAGCATTCACTCTTTTTTTTAATTATAGCTTTTTATTTACAAGATATATGCATGGGTAATTTTTCAGCATTGATAATTGCAAAACCTTTTGTTCCAATTTTCCGCCTTCTTCCCACCATCTCCTCCCCCAGATGGCAGGTTGACCCATACATGTAAAATACAGCATTCACTCTTGCAAAACCTTATGTTCCAAATTTTTTTCCCTCCTGTCCCCCCATCCCCTCCCCAGGTGACTAGTGATTCAATATATGTTAAACATGTGTAATTCTTTTATACATATTTCCATAATGATCATGCTGAACAAGAAAAATCAGATAAACCAGAAAGAAAACAAAATGCAAGCAAACAACAACAAAAAAGCAAAAATACTATGTTGTGGTTCACACCTAGTTCCCACAGCCCTCTCTCTGGGTACAAATGACTCTCTTCATCACAAGTTCATTAGAACAGACCTAAAACATCTCATTGTTGAAAAGAGCCACATCCATCAGAATTGGTGATCATATAGTCTTGTTGCTGCTGTGCACAATGATCTCCTGTTTCTGTTTACTTCCTCTCTGAAATAATCCTGCTGGTCATTTCTTATAGAATTATAATATTCCATAATATTCATATACCACAATTTATTCAACCGTTCTCCCACTGATGGGCATCCACCCAGTTTCCAGTTTCTGGCTACTACAAAAAGGGCCACCCCAAACACTTTTGCACATACAGGTCCCTTTCCCTCTTTTAAGATCTCTTTGGGATACAGGCCCAGTAGACACTGCTGGATCAAAGGGTATGCACAGTTTGATAGACTTTAGACATAGTTCCAAATTGCTCTCTAGCATGGTTGGATTAGTTCACAGTTCCACCAACAATGTATTAGTGTCCCAGTTTTTCCATATCCCCTCCAATATTATCATTATCTTTTCCTGTCATCTTAGCCAATCTGAGAAGTGTGTAATGGTACTTCAGTTATTTTAATTTGCATTTCTCCTATTAGTAACGATTTAAAGCATTTTTTCACATGACTAGAAATGGTTTAATTTCTTCATCTGAAAATTGTCTGTTCATATTCTTTGACCATTTTTCATCTATAGAATGGCTTGTATTCTTTTAAATTTGAGTCAATTCTCTATATATTTTAGAAATAAGGGAACCAAGTGTGGATCACAACATAGAATTTTCACTTCTTTTGTTGTTGGCTTGCATTTTGTTTTCTTTCTCAATTTTTTTCCTTTTTGATATTTTTCTTGTGCAACTAAGTGTATATACACTAAGTGTATAAATACGTATGCTTATATTGGATTTACATGTATTTTTACCATGTTTAACATATGTTGGATTACTAGCCATCTAGGGGAGATGTGAGAGTGGGAGGAAATTGGAATACAAGGCTTTTGCAAAGGTCAATGATGAAAAATTATCCTTGCATATGTTTTAAAAATAAAAAGTTTCAATAATAATTTTTTAAAAATGAGGCCTTATCAGAACCCTTTGTTTATTGGGGAAGACTCTTGAAGGTAAGTGAAATCCACAGAAGAAAGGGGCCCTCATCAGTCCAGGACTCCTCTCATTATCTGACCATCATTTTTCTCTTTCTCCCAATCTTCCATCATAACTGGAAGTAGCCCTCTTGTATAGGACAGTGTTACTTATTTCAGTGGGCGTCAGCTACCCTGAGGAGATAATTTGTCCAAAAACCAGAAGGCTTATCGTTCTGAATTCTTCAAGCAAAACCCCACTGCCTTAAGTGAAGATGACATTAGGTATCTCTACTTATTGAATGTGGCCATGGCTATAGAGAGTACCACAAAGGACTAGGCAGAATCAAGATGGAAGAATAACTGCAAGGACTCACTGGAGCTCTCTCCCAAATCCCTCCAAATACCTTTAAATAATAAATAAACAAATTTTAGAGCATAAGAATCCAAAAGAAGATGGAGTGAAAAGACTCTCTAGCTGAAAACAACTTAGGTCAGCAGGAAAGTTCTGCTGCATCAGAGTGTATGTGTATTGTGGCCCGGTGAAGTCCAAACCAATATGGCTTGGGCCCCATCAAACCAGGAAACAGTCTTGAAAACCTCTGAGTCAGAGGCAACAGTGGTGGTTTCCAGACCCCAAAGATGACTTAGAAGGTCAGCAGGAAAGATTTGTCATTCTAGGGCGAGAGGGAAACCTCACCAATCCAGAAGCAGACCCTGGGCTCCAATGAAACAGCAGCAGCAGCAGCAGAAGCAGCAGTGGCTTCCGGATTCA
Source organism: Sarcophilus harrisii (assembly GCF_902635505.1). Taxonomy (NCBI): domain Eukaryota; kingdom Metazoa; phylum Chordata; class Mammalia; order Dasyuromorphia; family Dasyuridae; genus Sarcophilus; species Sarcophilus harrisii. Next base: position 7,022,254 of record NC_045430.1, on the reverse strand, counting down.
GCCCACAAAAAGTAAGGTGGTTGAATAGCTAGTAAGGAGATTATGGGAGGTTGCTTTGCTAGCACTGAGGCAGGACTGTTGTTTTGTCCATAAGTCCTGGTTCACAATCCCAGGTGAAGAGGAGAACTAATACACTAGAACTTACAGCCAAAATGGATTGGGAAGCCTTTCTCATAGTTCCAGGGCAAGAAAAAGTACTTGTGGCCACTCATAGACCAGAGCACAGTCCAGGAGAATAAGAACACACTTATACTTGGATCATACCACCTTGGAAGAAATAAAACTTGTAAGTCCCTAGAAGGGTCTCTGAAAAGAGCTGCATAAGCCCTTTTTGTAGTGGCTAGAAACTGGAAACTGAATGGATGTCCATCAGTTGGAGAATGGCTGAATAAATTGTGGTATATGAAAATTATGGAATATTACTGTTCTGTAAGAAATGACCAACAGGATGATTTCAGAAAGGCCTGGAGAGACTTACACGAACTGATGCTGAGTGAAATGAGCAGGACCAGGAGATCATTATATACTTCAACAACAATACTAGATGATGACCAGTCCTGATGGATCAGGCCATCCTCAGCAACGAGATCAACCAAATCATTTCTAATGGAGCAGTAATGAACTGAACTAGCTATACCCAGAAAAAGAACTCTGGGAGATGACTAAAAATCATTACATTGAATTCCCAGTCCCTATATTTATGCACACCTGCATCTTTGATTTCCTTCACAAGCTAATTGTACAATAATTCAGAGTCTGATTCTTTTTGTACAGCAAAATAATGTTTTGGTCATGTAAAAAAAAAAAAAAAAAAAAAAAAAAAAAAAAAAGAAAAGAGCTGCATAAACTCCTGAAGTTTGGGACATTGCCCCCTCCACTCTGGAAACAGAGCCCTACTTTAGCAAAAATTTAAAAATCAAATAATAGGTTGGGGAAATGAGTAAAACAATGAGCAAAAAAAAGATTCTGATCTTAGAAAGTTACCATGGTAATAAGGAAGATCAAAACACACGTTCAGCAGAAGGTAACAGTCAAAAACTCCTACATACAAAGCCTTCAAGATAAATACTAATTGGTCTTAGATCATGGAAGAGCTCAAAAAAATTTTGAAAATCAAGTAAGAGAGATAGAGGAAATATTGGAAAGAAAAATGAGAGTGATGCAAAAGGAAGTACAAACAACCAATGAGGAGAAGAATGTCTTGAAAAACAAAATTGCCCAAATGGAAAAAGGCAGTACAAAAGCTCACTGAGGAAAATGCCTTAAAAATTAGAATTGAGCAAAGCAAAACTAATGACTATAAGAAATCAAGAATAAAACAAAACCAAAAGGATGAAAAAATAAAAAACAAGGTGAAATACCTCACTGGGAAAAAAAAAAAAAAAAAAAAAAAAAACTGACCTAGAAAAAAGAGCCAGGAGAGAGAATTTAAAGGTTATTGAACTACTTGAAAACAATCATCAAAAAATGAGCCAAAGCATTACTTTCAAGAAATTATTAAAAAAGAGTGCCACAAAGGGAACATCAGGGTTGGAATTCTATATAGCTTCTTTGTTCTATTTCTAAGTTGTTAGTCCTCAGGACTGCCATAAAGGAATCTACTAGAAGCAACCCCACAACATCACAGCATTATTTAAATAGCAACTGAATTCATTCCAGTGACTGCTCCCCCTTCTATGGGTCTCATTTGGCTTCTTAATCAGAAGGCCAGGGGGTGCTGACTCTGCTAAAACTACCAAGTAGGAAGCCTCTAAGCCTAGAGCATCTATCTAGTCATTGAGTCACAACCTGGCTACATATGAAGAAATCATCATCACAAAGCTGACTGCAAATCATGAATTTTGGGGCCATAGTAACTCTAGAACACCATTTCCTAAAGTATAGAGAGATGTAATCTATTCCAGGGGAAGGATCCTATACATCCATAAAATCATAGGTCCTTATAATATCAACAGAACGGAGGCACTAACAGTTCTCTTGCCTTCAGTGGACCTTAGTGCAGCTGGAAGCTGCCAGATATGCCCATCACATATATATATGGAAGTTAGGGAAGGTGAAGGAAGTTTTGTAACCAAAGTTTGGGAAGGTAAAAGAAGGTACGTAACCAAAATCTATGCCAAGTTAGTTGTAACAACGGAGTCACTCACACAGGCTATTCCAGATACAATATTATTTTCATTGGAATAATAAAAATCAAACATTTGTCAAAACATAAAATACTACATGAGTATTAGCAATAATGATTCTCTTTCATTGCTGTTTCCCATCTCAAGAACCTATGATGCATGGATGGTTTAATATAAGGAAGCTTAAAAAAATTATAATAGCTTTTTATTTTCAAAATACATGGAGATAGTTGTCAGCATTCACTCTTACAAAATCTTGTGTTCCAAATTTTTCTCCCTCCCTTCCCTCCACTCCCCTTCTCTAGAATTACAAGTAATTCAATATGTTAAACATGTGCAGTTCTGTACATATTTCCACAATTATCTTGTTGCACAAAAAAAAAAAAAAAAAAAAAAAATCAGATCAAAAGGGAAAAAACAAGCAAGCAAACAACATAACAAAAAAGGTAAAAATGCTATATGGTGTGATGCACATTCAGTCTCTATAATCCTCTCTCTGGGTGCAAATGGTTCTCTCCATCACAAGACCATTAGAACTGGCCTGAATCACCTCATGTTGAAAAGAGCCAAGTGCATCACAGCTGATCATCACATAATCTTGTTGCTGCTGTATATGATTGTTCTCTTGGTTTTACTCACTGCATTTAGCATCAGTTCATGTAAGTGTCTCCAGGCTTCTCTGAAATCATCCTGTTGAATGTTTCTTATAGAACAATAATATTCCATAATGTTCATATATCATAATTTATTCAGCCATTCTCCAACTGATGGGCATCCACTCAGGGGAAACTCTTAACATAACTGATTATATCAATAACAAATGTAATAAAAAATATATGATTACATCAGTAGTTGTAAGAAAAGCTTTTGACAAAATACCACACTCATCCCTATAAAAACTTGAAAGCATATGTTTAAATAAATTTTTCCTTAAAATGATAAGAAGCATCTACCTAAAAACACAGGCAAGGATTATATGGAATAAGCTAGAAGCTTTGCCTATAAGCTTGGGAGTAAAACATTGATGCCTATTATGATCCATATTATCCAATACAGGATTAAACATGCTAGCAAAAGCAGTAAGAAAAGAAAAAGAAATGGAAGCAATCAGAAAGGGCAACGAGGTAATAATAAATCTCTTTTTGCAGACAATATGATGATATACTTGCAAAATCCCAGAGATTCAACTTAAAAAAACTAATTGAAACAATAATTTTACCAAATTGTCAAGATATAAAATAAACCCACATAAATCATCAGTATTTCTAGATATGTCAAACAAAGCCCCGAAAGAAGAAATAGTAAAATATTTCACTTAAAATAACCGTAGATAATATAAATACCTGGGAGTATGCCTCTCAAGACAAACTCAGGAACTACATGAATGAGTACTTATTATGCAAAGTCAGCTTCAAGTAATTAGAGAAAAATATTAATTGTTCACAACTTGGTAGGCCCAATATCATAAATGTATATAACATCAAAATAGATGCATGACCTTATGATATCATAAGCAAATTAGAACATGAAACATATTACCTATTAGATTATACATAGAATTGGTGAATAAATAAGAGAGTCCATTGTAAGGTATAAAATGGATAATTTTGATTAAATTTTAAAAGGTTTGTACAAATAAAAACAATGTAGCCAAGATCAGAAGGAAAGCAGAACATTAAGGTTTATATAATTTCTCAGATAAAGGTCTCATATTTCAAATAGAGAACTTTGGCAAATTTATACGAATATGAGTCATTCCCCAACTGACAATAGTCAAAGAATATAAACTTCTTGTTTATTATGTTATTATTTATATACTATATATTATATATTATGTGTAATTTTATATTATATTCTTGTTTTAATATATATATAATCACTTGAAAAATATTCTAAATCATTATTAGAGAAATGCAAATCAAAAGAACTTTGAGATATCTTTTCATACCTATCAGATTAGCTAAAATAATAAAAGGGGAAAATGACAAATTTTGGAGGGGATATAAAAAAGTTGGGATAATAATACACTGTTGGTAGAATTGTGAACTGATCCAAACATTTTGGAGAGCAATCTGGAATTATGCCCAAAGAGTTGTGTCTTTATAGCCTTTGACCATGCAATACCACCAATGTGTCTTTTCCCAAGGTCATCAGAAAAAAAGGAAAAGAACCTGTATGTTGTAAAATATTCCCATGTTGGAGGGGATATGGGACACTAATGTACTGTTGGAGGACTTGTATACTGATCCAACCATGTTAGAGAGCAATTTGGAACTACGTCCAAAGGGCAATAAAACTATGCATATCATACCTTTTGATCCAGAAATACCCCTGCAGGGTCTATATCCCAAAGACTTCTAAAAAAAAAAGGAAAAGCGTTATGGTGGCTAAGAATTTGGAATCAAAGGGATACCTATCACCAACTAAGAAATAGCTAAACAAGTTATGATATATGATTATAATGAAATATTACCGTGCAATAAGAAATGACCATCAGAATGATTTCAGAAAAACCTGGACTTACCTGAATTGATTCATAGTTGAGTGAACCAGAATGATATTCTACACACTAACAGCAATACTGTTTGAGAAAGAACTGTGAATGATTTATCTATTCTCAGCAATGCAATGATCCAAGACAATCCCTAAGGACTAAGGATAAAGCTTATTCTCTGCTTCCAGATAAAGAGTTGATATTGGTTGAATAGATGCAGAAGCATTTATCTTTTCACTTTCTTTCATTTTTTTTTCTTTTATTTGAGTCTTCTTGGCAGGATCTGGGAGGTCAGAAAGGGGATGGAATTGAGGATGCTGTCTAGGCTGCAACACTTGAATTGACTGGGAAATGTTGACTTGACTAATAGGAAAATTAGAAAGAACTATCAAGAAAAGATATCAATTCTGTTTCAGCTATGTTGAGTTTAAGATACCTACATCAGTTCCAGATGTCTTGTAAGCAGTTGGAAATGCAAGACTATGGAGTCCAGAGAGAGGTTAGGGCTAGATTTGAGAACCATCAGCATATCAATGGATCACTAAATCCATAGGAGCTGATGAGATTACAAAAGGCAAGAGTTTAGAGGGGGAAAAGCCAATTACTGTTTTTCACAACCTTTTCAGCCTCCTTACTTTTCCCATTTGGGGCCTACAAATTCTAATGTGTTACTATATTTATATTCTGTACTCATGGAAGAAGCTAAATAAAGAATCCTGAATGATTACTTCAGGCATTGGAATATATCAGTAATAAAGATTAGATCAGTCAACATCCCTTAAGAAATTCCCTTTTATCCCTTGGTTATACAGAGGACTGAAATAATCTTGAACCCTTTCTTTTAAAAGCTAAAGCTGCTTACCTTCTGTTTAATGGCTAAAGCCAGGCTTTGAGCCAGTAATGACTAGATCAGCATAAAGGCAGTCACTGGGGCGCCAAGGGACCCACTACTTCCCTTTCTCTGCCCCACTTAAATGTGCTGATAGCTGGCTTTATGCTGGGAAGGGTGAGAAGGATATGAAATTTTCATTTCTATTTGTTGTGAAGACATAATTTAATTCAACTGCATGTCAACAAACACTAAGCAATTACTGTGTATATAGCACCATACAAAGAAATAAAAGGTCAAGACTATCAAAGAACGTAATGGAAAAAATAAATGAGAGACCAGATCCTAAACTCTACAACAAAACAATAATTATCTAAACTACCTGGTACTAGAGGAAAAATGGAAAAATAGACAGAAAAATAGACATACAATCAAAATGTAGAAACAAATGTACACAGAAGTCTTGTGTTCAAAAAAACCAGGAGCACAATCATTTCAGGACAGGATTCTTTATTTGACATGAACTACTGAAAACATTGGAATGTGGCCTGGCAAAAAAAAAGAAAGAAAAGAAAAAAAAAGCCAATATAAGCAGTTATCTTATTCCACAATAAATTCCAAAAGGACAAATTTTGTAAATGTTTTTTAAAATTATACAATAAAAAAAAATCTATCTTTCACAATTGTGGACTAGTAAAAAATAAAAAAAAATCTGTAACCAAAAATTATACAAAAGAGATTAGAAAAGGTAAAACAGATCACTTTCATTGTAAAAAATCCAAGAATACACTAATAAGATAAAATTCATCCAAAATTTTAAAAATTAGGTATTAAAGAAAATCTGCAATAAATATCTCTAACAAAACTTGACATCCAAAATCTTTAAGAAATTAATGTACCAGCCTGAGTTAAATCTGGTCTCAGACACTTCCTAGCTGTGTGACCCTGAGCCCAATTGCATCAGCAAAAAAAAAAAAAAAGAAAGAAAAAGAAAAAGAAAAAAAAAAGAAAAGAAAAAGAAAAAGTAATGAATTAATGAAATTGAGCCATTCCCCATTAAGCAAATGTTTCAAAAGATTTGAAAAAAAAAATTTTTTTTAAGAAATAGGAACTCTAAAACTCCAGCTAGCCACTTTAAAAAATGTTCAAATCACTAATCAGAGTAATGCAAATTAAAAAAAAACATTCTCCCAATAGTCAAGCTGGCAAAAAGATGCTAAAATAAAGGGAAAATCAATTCCTGAAAAGACTGTAGGATGGCTACTCCAATGAATTCACTGCTGGTGGAGCTGAGTATTGATTGAAGTCTTTTGGAAAAACAATCTGGGGATGTACAGGAGACCTTGTGCATGTCACTAAACCTTGTTGGTATTGCCAGGTCTGTCTGGTCCTCAAGGAAGGATCTTCCATGCACAGTGGAGGGTGAATTCTAGTGCAATTCTTTATGTTCTTTGTATAATAAATATGCTTTAAGTTCAAATGTTTATATAAAGGTCTTGTTCCTTTGAGGGAAGTGAATAGAACATTTATTAAGTGCTTACTATTTACTGCATTAAGTACTGAGAGTACAAATGAAAAAGCAAGACAGTCCCTGCATCCAAGGAGTTCATCTCCCAAGAAGGGAAGACAACACACAGGAAAAGTTTCAGAAGCAATTCAGTTGGAAAAGGTCCTTGGGGAACTGAAGCAAAGCAGATAGAAGGTCCAGTCTGGCCTTTATTGCCATTTCCATGATAAAATCCCATCTGTTTCTGAAGCTAAACCATTGCTTGGAGCTGAAGACTTGGGGGGACCTTCTTGTCTGGGTCCTTACTCCGTATGGCTGCAGAGCCTGCCACAAGGAGCCACTTCCCCAGGATGGGAGCAGAGAGCACTGGGCTGTAAGCATAGCTATTAGATTCAGGGATCTCCATCAGGGTCTAAAGGGAGATGGTGGTTGGGGCTGCTTGGCACATGTGCCCCCATTTGCCCCTCAAGGTGCCCTGCTGTTTCAGCTAGGCTGGCTGCCCCGTCTGCTCCTTGTGTGGCAGAGGAAGACCCCAAACCACGAAATATCTACCTAAAAATCAGGTAGAAATCAAATGTTCCCAAACAGAATTTGAAGTGAGAGAGGAAAGGAGGGAATACAAGTCACACCAATGCTTCTTATCAAAGAGTCCTCCAAAATTGAAACTCCCCAGGAGACCAGCCATGACAGCAGAGTTAAAGGAAGCAGTCCTTTCTAGTTCCCCTTCACAGAGATCTCACAAAGAGCTGGAAAATGAACCAGACTGTGTCCTAACCAGGAAATCCAAGGGAAGAAGAACAGGGAATCATTTTTTCAGCCCAGGTTGGCACAACAGACAGGACATTGGGGATCGGTGGAGCCCAAGGGCACTGCAGAACCTTCCCAGGGCTGGAACCCTAGACCATGAGGAGATCCTGGGCCCACAGGGAGGGCCCTAATGCTGGGCAGAAAATAGAAAAAGATACTACTTGGGAGTTGTCCCTCTCACCCCAAAACTGGGTTACAGACTCAGTATGGACTGAGAAGATGACTGACGGATGGCCATCCAGGGCAAGAAGTAAGTTCCAGGTAGCAGAAATAGAAGCAAGCAGCAGTTGGGTGGCTCTGACCCCGGGCACAGAGCAGGGCCTCAGATCTAGCTCCTGGGCAAGTGTGAAAACTACAGCAGGATCACCAACCCACGGAAGCTCTTGGACCCTGTAGAATCTTCAGGCTATCTTATGATGGTGGGGTCAAGAAGCAACCAACAAACTGAGGTCACCAACAAAAACAGTTCTAAGACGAAATCAATATCTTAAAATACTTTCATCAACAAAAGAGAAAGAACTAATGAATAAATGGGGCACGCAACTTAAAAAACTAGGAATTAATATATTTTAAAACTCCATTAAAAATCAAAGAAACCTTACAAAATTGAAAACAGACAAAAAATTGAGTCCAGTCAAGTCAACAAGCATCTATTAAACGCTCGTTATGTGCCAGGAACTGTGCTAAGCACTGGGGGGTACAAGAAAGCAAAATTTCCTTACCCTGCTTGTAAGGAATTTACATTCTAATGGAAGAGACCACATGCAAAAAATATGTATGTACTGCCCATATCCAGATACACGGAACACACAGTAAACTGGAAGTAATCTCAGAAGTTGCTAGCACTGAGGGGGATCAGGAAAAGTTTTTTGCACATAATGGCAAACATAACCCAGATACTTTAATTAAAAAAATGAATAAAACACACTAGACAAATTTGAAAAAGAAAGGAAGGAAAACCAAATTACCGGTATATCAAAAAATTTAGAAGGTGAATTCACGACAAATGAAGAATATAAAAGAAATCATTAGAAATTATTTTGCTCAATTACATGCCAATAAAATAGATGAATATGTTAAAATTATGAAATACTTAATTTTAACAGAATGAAAAACAGAGAATTTAAATTATGTGGTCTCAGAAAAGAAGACTGATCTTGAGTTCCCAAAAGGACAAAACCCAAGACCACCAGCTGGGCTCACAAGTTAATTCCATTAAACATTCAAAGACTAATTCTAACACTTGGTAAGCTATCTGGAAGTAGGAGTAGACATCTTATGAAACTCCTTCCATGAGGTAAATGCGGTTATGCCATCTAAGCCAGGAGGTTCAAAACAGAAAGAAAACTATGGAACAATGTCCGTAATGAATACTGATGTTAAAAGTTTTAAGTAAAATATTGGCAAGAAGTTTCAGTAATATATCACAAAGATCAGATACAGTATGACCAGGTCAGATTTAGTTTAATATTAGGGAAACTATCAAAATAACAGACCAAGGTAATAAGAAGAACAACAAAAGTCATACAATTAATCAATCAATAAATGTTTATTAGGAACCTACTATGTAACAGATACAACGAAAAGGGCTGAGAATACAAAAAAGAGGCAAAAGCCAGTTCCTGATCTCAAGGGGCTCACAATCTAATGAGGGACATGACAAGCAAATAAATACATACAAACCATATGCAGGAAAAGTAGGAAATCATTAAAAGAGAGAAGGTGTTAGAAGTAAGAGAAGTTGGGAAAGCTTCCTGGAAAAGATGGGCTTTTAGTTGGTTCTTGAAAACAGGGAAGCCAATAGGTGTGGAAGGACAAAGAAAATACCCAACAGCTGAGAGTGGAGGGTCTTGTTGGAGGAACAACCAAGAAGCAGGGATCCCTGGATGGATGGGTATGAAGTGGGAAATAAGGTGTGTGAAGACTACTGAAAAGGCAGGGAAAGGGGTCTAGTTTATGAAGAGCTTTGATTCTGTATTTGATCCTAGAAGTGATAGGCGCTGGCTATTGGAGTAAGTCACTAGGTGACAAAAACGCTGCAGAAGTAGCCTGGCTGGGATGAGGCAGAAGCTTATTTCCAACTTTGGGGCCAACTAAGCAGAATTCTCCATGGTGGCCCCGGTTTGACCCTACTGTCCTCCCTAAGCCTGATAGGTTGATGAGCTTAAGCCAATAGCAGATGGAGTGCTTTCTGCCATGTTGTTTCAAGACTCGGGCATAGCATGGGAAGGGGGAGGACAATACCATCATTCATGAAACACATTTGAAAAGTTCCTTGCCAATTAGTAATTCCAACAACTCCAGTACACTATGCTGTGATTTACTTACTTGAGTTCTTGCTTTCTTTTGGGGCTGACATCCCTTTCACCTGCCACCCACCAACACAGCTTGGAGCTAGCACAAAGAATGAACCAGAGAAATAACGGAAGGAAATTGAGAAAGGGAAGTTTACATTCATTGACTGAAAAACCATAGCAACTACTTGTCTACCACCACAGTACCTCCTCAATCCATTTCCCCCTAACATTTTTTCCTTATAATTAGTTTAGATAACTTGTTTGCTAAAATGAAGCTTTTATTTTCAATTGTGAAAATCTACTCATATTAATCATTCTTAATAAAAACACTAAAAATTGGGACAGCTAGGTGGTACAGTGGAGAGAAAAGTGGCCCTGGAGTCAGGAAGACCCGAGTTCAAATCCAGCTTCGGACACTTGACACTTACTAGCTTTAAGTCATTTAACCCCAGTTGCCCAAAGGGAGAGAGGGAGGGAAGGAGGAAGGGACGGAAACTAAAAATTATCCAAAGAAATAGCAAAGTACCTTTATGGGTATCCCAAAATGTATGTATAATTCAGGATTTCAGGGTTGAAAGGAACATGCGGAGCCAAGAATTTCATTCCAATCCACCAGAGAAGTGATCATTTGGTCTCTGTCTTCAGACCTGCTGAAGCGGTGCAGTCCACTCATGGGCAGCTTTAACTGTTCACTTCCATCCAATGTACTTAGTTATTGCCTTTTTGGCCAAAGAAAAAAAAGCCATACCCTCTTCCACGTGGCATCCCCTCAAGTACCTGAAGACAGCATTGGTACCTTCCCCCATCCCTGGCACCTAAGCTTCTCTCCTTCTGGTCAAACATCTTCAGGTTCTTCAGTGAATCTTTTCATAACTTCAAGGCCTTTGACCCTGGCTGCTGCCATCTGGTCATAATCCAACTCATCAATGTGTTCCCTTAAGTGGTACCCAGACTTGTATAAACTGTATAAAACTGTTCTTTTTTGTATTTGGACAAAACATCTCAGCATAAATGTTAGTTTTGTCCAGATGGACCATGAACTCCTAATGGCTCAGATAAAAGGAGAAAGAGAACAGGAAGGAAAGATATATTAATCATTAACTAAGAACACATAAATTGTTGCCAATCGTTGTGCTAAGTCTTTTACAACTATTATCCTATTTTTCAAAACAACCTATGAGGAAGGTGTTATTCTTATTCCTAATTTTTCATAGCAGTTCTCATCTTGGGGGAAAAATTTGGAAATTGAGGAGATGCCCATCAATTAGGGAAGGATTCAATAAACCGTGACACGTGTTTGTGATGGAATATTATTTTTCTATGGGCGATGATGAGCAGGATGCTCTCAGAACAAAAAAACAACCAAACCTGTTAAGTCCTCCATGAACTCAAGCCAAGTAAAATGTACTATATACAAAGTAACAGCAATGACCAGCTGTGAACGACTTTGCTAAGCTCACTAGTACAATCATCCATGACTACTCTGAAGGATGTGAAGAAAAATCCTTTCCATACTCAGAGAAGGAACCCATTGTGTCTGAATTCAGATCGAAACATTCTCTAGCTCCTTTTTAAACTTAACTTTTCTTGAGGGTTTTCATTTTCACTGGGTGGGAAATCTGCTTTCTTTCACAACATGACTTTTATGGAAATGTTTTACATAAGTTCACATGTGGTTTCTAATTGTGGGTGGGGATAAGGGAGAGAACCTAGAACTCAAAATTTAAAAAAAAAATGAATGCAAAAAAAAATATTCTGAATGTAACTGAGGAAAAATATTAAATATTCCTATTTTATATCTGAAGAAAATTGAGGCAGACCGAGGTTAAGTTCACTTGCCCAAGATTCATGCAGGTGTTAAATGCGTCTGGGGCTGGATTTGAGCTCGTCTCCTCCTGACTCTAGGGCCAGCTAGATCCACTCTCCTACCTAATGCAAACCTACTAGGTGCTAGACACTGTCTCGTGACTGACCAGTGGTCACCCCGAGCTGGAATGTGGATTAGAAAGGGCCATGAGACAGAGAAGCTCCATCAGCATTCACTTTTCTGCAAAATGTGGGCACGGGATACTTGGAACCAAGCTGAGGCAGAATTGGGACCGCTCCCCGGGGGATCTCAGGGGTGAGAGGGCCCATCTAATCTAAGCCCTTGCTTCCGTGGGCTCCCCGGCCAGTTGGGCCACTCCCCCAGTGACCCTGCACCTCCGATAGGCATGGGGGGGAGGGGGAGCGTGGCTCGGGGGGCGGGGCGCGCACTCTGATTGGCTCCCCAGCAGGTCTGTCAGGGTGCCCTCCCCCCAGCCCGGGCCAGCATAGTCCCTCCCTCTGGGTAGTCTCCCGCCTCCCAAAGCTCCCACCACCACATTTCCGGGCCCAACCTTCCCACGAACCCGGGGTTCTGGGAGAAAAGCTCAGCCGTGCCCAGGCGGGTTCTCACTCCAAAGGTCCCTCCACGGCAGGAGTCCGGGAGGCGCCCACCCCCAAGGAGAGACACACAGTAGGGGCTTAATAAATGTTGGCTGGACCGACCCCTGCCCCACGCTGAAGGACACTAATATTAGCTCTATAAATTGGCCAAGCCGCCTGGAAACCATCAGCAGCCATCCAGGAGCCCAGTCCCTGCTCGACCTCCAAACACTCCCCCCCCCCCCCCCCCCCCCCCCCCCCCCGGCACGCCCCCCCCCCCCTTAGCGCCCCTCCCCCTTAGCGCCCCTCCCCCTTAGCGCCCCTCCCCCTTAGCGCCCCTCCCCCTTAGCGCCCCTCCCCCTTAGCGCCCCTCCCCCTTAGCGCCCCTCCCCCTTAGCGCCCCTCCCCCTTAGCGCCCCTCCCCCTTAGCGCCCCTCCCCCTTAGCGCCCCTCCCCCTTAGCGCCCCTCTCCTTCCCCCTCCTCTCCCCGACCTCCCCCCTCCCCCTCTCTGACTCCTCCCTTCCCCTCCCCTTCCTATCACGGACTCCATCTCTGTCCCTCCCGGATCCCTCTCCTCCCCCATTTTAGGCACCTGCACCCCATTCGGCTCCCAACCGCCTCCCTGCCCGCCCTGGGCGGGGCCTCCTAGCCGGGCCGTTACCGGAAGTGTCCTCATCTAGAGACCGAGGACGCTCTAGGCACTGGAAGGCTACTCTCTCTGCCTGCAAAGAGAGCTTCACACGCAGCGCGCTCTTCCGACCGCGAGGTGGCGAGAGCGCGTCGTGAGGCGCGTCCCTCCGAGCCTGAGGACGCGGCTATCTCTCTAGGTCGCTCTCTATGGTTATCTGACGCAGGCCCGGCGCGGGCGGGAGGCGGAGCCGGAGGGGGCGGTGCGGGCCCAGGCACAGACGCCCTGGGGCCCTTAGGCGGCGCGCGCGGCGCGACCCTATCTCCATGACAACGCCGTACGGCGGCGCTTGAGGCGGGCCTGTAGTCGCCTTGAAGGAGGAGCCGGAGGCGGCCTCGGTACCGGCATGGATGCGCTGTGGGGCGCTGCCCCGCGCCCGCCGCCGCCCGGCCTGGACTCCTCCGAAAGCCCGGGCTCCACCCCGACCGCGGCCCGCCGGCTCCGTCGCCCGCCGCTGCCCTGGGCGCGCTTCTCCTCCTGGCTCGAGTGTGTGTGCGTGGTGGCCTTCGACCTGGAGCTGGGCCAGGCCCTGGAGGTGAGGAGGCTGGGGGGCGGGGCGCCGGGGTGGGGGCGGGGATTCGGAGCCCCGCGGCTGCCGCCCCCGCGCCGGTGACTGAGGAGGGCGCCGTGCCCTGGGTCTGCTTGGGGGAGCGGGCAGGGCCGGCCGACAGCCCTAGGTCTCCTCCCGGCCTGGGCCTGCAGGGCCGAGCTCGCTCTCCTCCGGGGCAGCGTCCCTGGCTCTCCGGGCCCCGCCGGAACATCCCCGGGGGCGCGTCGGGGAGAGTGACCGCCCGGCTGAGAGGTGCATTGTGGGAAGCAGGAAAGATGGCTTCTGTCGGGAGCCCCGGGGTCTGGCCCTTCAGGAGCGAGCGGCAGCGGGGCGGGGGCAGTCAGGCTGTGTGCGGGGGCGGGGGGGGGGGGGGCCGTCCCGGGGCTTGGTGCAAGCGGTGATTGGTCCCGGCTTCCAGGGCGCGGAGGGGCGTCTGCGGGCGTGCACTCTGTGCCTGCCCACACCCGCAGCCGGTCCCTGACAGGGTCTCAGAGTGGGAGTGTTTGGGGAGTCTGGGGCAGGGCTAATCTTTGTGTCCCAAGCGATCGCTAGAGGGTTGACTGATGCTGAGGTTTCGGGTGTGTGGAGCGGAGCTTTTAAACCGAGTCAAGTTGCGAGTGGACGTCATTCCCTAAGCCTGCTGTGTGCCAGGTGCGGTTCTAGGTGCTGGAACTTGCGTGGCTTTGGAGGACACAACCCAAGACCAAGAGAGACAGATTTCAACTTAGTGAGACTTTTTAAGGGGAGAAAAAGACTCCATTAAAAAAAAAAAGTGTTTCTTCCTGGTTCCTTCCTTCCTTTGAAAAGAGGATTGTTGTCTTTCCGTAACCTTATTGAAGAGATTCCTCCGTGGATAGGAATCTGATGGTTTCTAAAGGCTTCCACCTCTAAAATAGTGACATTCAGCAAATCATAGCTGCTGGGTTACCGTGGTAGCTAGCTAGCTCTCTCAGCCTGGACGCTGGGCCTTTCCACATTAGGAGCAGAGGAGAAGGGCTCAGATTGGAGATCCCTAGAGACGGGATGGGGGAGGATGAGCTCTGGTTTCTCTCATCACTAAGTGAGTGAGCCCAGATTGATTCATCTCTAAAGAAGAGGAGATTCAGGAGGGAAGAGACGGATAGGACTGATGTGGATTGATAGGAAATGTGAGGAGTCAGGAAGACTGAATCATCACAGGGTGGTCATGGGGCGAGATGAAGAGAACAAGTTGGAGGACGGACTGGGGGTGTCCCGGAATCAAGGGAAGGCAGCTTAGGATGGCCTCAGGGGGAACAGGAGCGCTGCAGCTGGTACATTGGGATGATTTATATCAGTTATTCAGGGCTCATGGGATGGTAGAGAGTTTTAGGCTTCATCTCAGAATGCAATTTTCTACGAGACTAATCTTATTTAGTTTGGCTATTTGCTGTGCCTGGAATGCATTTCCGCTTCATCTCGGTTTCTCAATACTTGCCTTCCTTCAAAGCTTGCTTACCCGTGGGCTGCCCCCCTCCCCCATCCTCCGAAGTGTCCTCTGATCCCTAGGGACCTCCACGACTGTTTACACTTAAAATCTACTACTTTACATCATTAACATGTTGTCGAAAATGTAAAATCCTGGAATTTTTAAAAAATGAGCTGGTTTCTAAATTTGGGGACTGATTCCTCACCAGTTTCATAAGGCCTACTTTAGAATTCTGGCATCCTTGAAAAGTATAATTAGTATTTCTGCTCTACATAGAAAGTCAACCTTCATCCTGATCTCTTATGATTTCCCTTCACATCCTCTATGTTCTAGCAAAACCGGTCTGTTCCTAAGGCTCTGTTTTCATCCCAGCCTCTTCTAGTTTCCTTTACTGTCACCTCCCAGAAGCTCTTCCCTCCCTCCCCAGGGAAAGTGAGCTCTCTGTCCTGTCCTTTCCCCCCTCCCCTCCCCAACTGCCCAGAGCATTTATATAAGGGAGGGACTCGCTCCCTTAACCCCAGGTCCTATTCCAGGACTTATTCTACCTTGTATCCCACTTATAGGCAGGAGGCTGCAGAGAGTCCTCACGGTGACCATTCAAAATCAAGGTTGTAAGACTTTTGCGGTTTCGCTACCTTAACCATATTTTTATGAAACCTTATAACCACCCAAATACTTCCTCCTTGCAGTGCCTCTAGTTTCCTTCCTGATCCTTGGGCCCCAGGATATCCTCAGTCCTCTGAGCTCCCTATAATAGCCTCTTGCCTGCCCTCTCCGGGGCCCATTTATCTTTGGGGTAACATCCATCTGGACTAGCAAAGGGATCTCCTACTTTGCCAACCACACATGGCCGGCCAACAAAGTCCACTCCAGTTCTCCATATATTTAAAAAAAAAAGTCATCCAGGAAGAGTTGACCAGTGGGGGGCAGAAGAGAACAGAGAGGAAGGAGGAACCCCTGGAACACCTCTTGTCTGGACCAGGACTGGGCTGGAGCGGAAGAAGGTCTTGGTATTGAGCAGGAGTTGCACACAGTCATCCCACATGTACACACACCCCTTCCTGCCAGAGCTACTGGGTCTGTTTGTACTCTTTCCCAGAAGATACTTAGTATCTGCAGATACCACACAAACCCTGGGAATCTTTACTATTGATGAAGGGATTGCTCCCTGACCCTGACCTGGAAGTTAACACAAAACACTGAAGAGTAAAGTAAACAGCCAGTTCTTGACACAGGGGAAAGGACAAGGAAAAGAATAGCCTGGCCGTGAGCATCACCGTCACTCCCGAGGGCTGGGGCACCTTTCCTTCTCTCTGTGTTATCTTCCCCCATTAGGATGGGAGTTCCTTATAAGCAGGAACTGTCTGCCTTTTCTCTCTAGCCCTTCTCCCCCCCCCCCCCCCCAACTTAGCAAGCCTTTAATAAAAGCTTTACTCATTCAGATGAGATGTGTGCTCTTGAGTAGATTTCTTCCCTTCTCTGAGTGTCAGGTCTCTTCATGCATAAAATGAAGGGAGTTAAGATCTCTTCCTTCTGAATCTTCTGAATCTATGACCTTTTTGGATGGTTGGCTGCCTCGGGGACAGACAAGTGTTCAAAGTACCTGAGTTCTGACAGCATTAGAGACTGTGACCCTCTTGGGCTGTGGTTGGAGCTCTAGGTGACAGCAGGGCTCACAGTGTTCCTCCTTTCCCCTTACCCGGACTGGCCAGAGATGAACGGGTTTCTCAGGTAACTTGTAGAGGGCCGACATGTTCTCTGCCTTCAGGAGAGACTGCAGCTAGACTGGTTAGAGGCAAGCTTTGGAGGACTTGCAGAGCTGCATCCCCCAAGTGGAAGGAACTATAGTGGTCTATGGGGACTTTCCTATCCCTAGCCTGCTTTTGGCAAGGAGCCGTCCCTGGTTTTTCATTCTTTTCTCTTGCAGTATCTCATCCTTTATCTCACTTTTTTCAGTTCTCAAGCGTTTGTTTTCTCTCGCCCTCTGTATCCTTCCTGAACTGGAAACATTAGCGACAAACCTTGTAACAGATATGTTTCATAAAGTAAAACAGTCACAATTATGCAAGGCCAGAAACCATCTTACTTTGCAACTTGGTCATGTGACTCTTGAAGGTGGCCACTGAGTTATCAAGCCTTTCTAAGTCCTTTGACTTTTTCATTTGACTATTATTGCACACGTTGTTTTCTTGGTTCTGTGCCTCTCCCTCTACATCAGTTCACACAAGTCTTCCCAGGTTTCTCTGAAACCGTCCTTTTTGTCTTTGCTTACAGCCCTGCTTGGCCATTCCCCAGGTGAGAGGCACTCTGCACCAAAAACCCACATACCTCTTTTAGCATATGGGGATCCCTTTCCTCTTCCTTTGATCTCTTTAGAGATAGGGCTGCATCAAGGTTAGTGTGAAAAGTTATCTTAGTCTTTAGAACCAGGACATAGTAGCACCTTTCCCTGTAGAAAGGAAAGAAAACCACTTAAGCGTAGCCTTTAACTACTTATTATAATTGCCCTTTTAAATTTGAGTTGATTCCTTCTATCTCTTGGAAATAGACCTTTATCAGAGAAACTCGCTGCAAAACTTTTCCCAATTAATTTTCCAAAGTCTCCCAATTTCCCAACGCTTTCCTTCTAATTTTGCTCACAGTGGTTTTGTTTGTGCAAAATTTTTTCATTTCTCTAATGTGGGCTTGGTATCCAACACATATAAACAATAAATGCACATAAAACTAATAGTTATTCCCCAATAGATAAATAGTCAAAGGATATGAAGAAACAGTAATCACAGAAAAATCTGCAAAATATTTACAACTGCATGCAAGAATGCTAAAAGAAATGCAAATCAAAACTACCCAGAGTTTTTACTTCACTCCCTGCAAATTGTCCAAAAAAGAATTCCATCCCCCCCCCCAAAAAAAAAAAAATGGTAAGGCCCAGTGTTGGGAAGGTCATGGCAAGATAAGCACATTGATATATTGTTGGAGGAACTGTGAAAGTGGCACAACCGTTTTGGAAAGCACTTTCCAATCATGCAAATAAAGTGATTAAATTACCCATAATCTTTCAGTCAGAAACATCATTACTAGATGTATACCCCTAAGGAAGCCATGTATAAGAAAAAATTCCTAGCTATATCCAAAGAATTAGAAACAAAGTAGATGCTCATTGATTGGGAAATGATTTGGTAAATTATGGTATGGGACTATAATGGACTATTTCTATGCTCTAAGAAATATGAATAATGAATACAGAGAAGCATGGAAAGCCCTATATAAACTGATACAAAGTGAAATTGGTAGGGCCAAAAAAGAAAATCTCCATAATGAACACAGCAATGTAAATGGGAAAAATGACTCAAAATTGTTTTATTTTTCTTAATTATATATATAATTTAAACATTTTAAAAACATCTTTTTAGTTACACATTCTCTCTCTTTCCTTCCCTACCTCCCTCTTTGAGAAGGCAAATACTTTTTTTTTTATTATAACTTTTTATTGACAACTCATGCCTGGGTAATTTTTTACAACATTATCCCTTGCACTCACTTCTGTTCCGACTTTTCTCTTCCTTCCCTCTACCCCCTCCCCTAGATGGCAGACAGTCTTACACATGTTAAATATGTCATAATATATCTCAGATACAATATATGTGTGCAGAACCAAACAGTTCTCTTATTGCACAGGAAGAGTTGGATTGAGAAGATAAAAATAACCTGGGAAGAAAAACAAAAATGCAAACAATTCACACACATTTCCCAGTGTTCCTTCTCTGGGAGTAGCTGCTTCTGTCCATCATTGATCAATTGGAACTGAATTAGATTGAGAAGGCAAATACTTTGACTTAAGTTATACATGTGCAGTCATGCAAAAACATTTCTATATTAGTTGTGTTGCAAAAGAAAATGCTGGCCAAAAAAATAAAAAATTAAAAAATAAAAATTAGCTTCAGTCTGCATTCAGACTCCATCAGTTCTTTCTCTGGAGGTGGATAGCATCTTTCATCTTGGGCCCTTCACAATTCTCTTGAAACTCTGTATTGTTGAGAAGAAATGAGTCATTCACAGTTTATCTTCATATAGTAGCTGTTGCCACTATGTAGTATAACAGTAATGACAATCTAGCAGGATTAGTTGAGCTCCAGTGTGGCGGGGGATGGAAGGGGTCACAGGGGTTGCACACAGCACGTGTTCTGGGATTTGTTCAATGTATTCATCAGTTGTCCTGATTTTTTTTTTTCTTCTTTTGTCTTTAAAAAATACTTTTTGTTCTTTGGGAGTGTAAAGGGAGAGATTGAGGCTAACTGATCTTGTAAGAAACAGAAGGCATTGATACAAATATTAAAAAATAAGATCAAAGTAAAATTATACCCTGTCAATATCATGGAACCAGATTAAAATGTAATTGGGAAATGTTCAACCAAATAAATAAAAACATAAGATAATAATAAATAAATGTCATTTTGTGGTTTTCTAAGTCAGTGCAGAGATCTGTTTCTGTTTGAGTTTGATGCCATTGATGTAGACTATAATTTGATACTTCGTTGATATATATTTAGCATTCTAAACATTTCCAGATGTGTCTAGAGTCTTACATTGAGATATAATTCTAAACTGGAAATTTTTAAGATACATTCAATGGTATTCATCAATTTGGATAAATTTAGTGGCCTTGTACCAAACTTCACTATAGGAGGGGCCTTAATTACAATCATAACAATAATGTAACACATTTATATGACAGTTTAGGGTTTTAAAAGCATTTTGTATGGCTCATTACTATATCACCCAAAAAAAAAAAATGAGTAACTTTCTTAAACACAAAAAAGGAAGGAGGGATGTAACATTTTAATGTTTTATTAGCTCTTGTTGTTTATTCCCTCACTCTTTTCCTCAACCCTGGTCTCATGACCAAACAAATCTTCACAGTAGAGGTATGTGGTTGGAGCTTCTGTATATCTCATAACATCCAGGGCTTCTCTTCTGATCAACTCCTTCATCCCAGCTTGAAGGCACCAGACATCCTTGCCATTAAAAGCAAGAGATCCTGTCGGATGGCATATGGTCTCTTGGGGCCCACCCCTATAGGATGTCACAAGACTTTTTCATTCTCTTCAGGGTTTGTTTCATGTGTCTTTGCCCAGTCTTCCTGTGGGTATGTCAGTGTCTGCTGACCATTGTTCTTCCCAGCCACCAAGGCTATGTGGCTCTGTGGAAGCTGCCCCCAACCAGCATTGCAGAGACTCCAGCAGAGTCCAGAGGTGCTAAGGACTTGGATCAAAAACCTCCTCACCAGAACTGGAAATATGATGTACAAAGCAATAGCAAGATTGTGCCATGATCAACCATGACAGACTTGGTTCTTCTAAACATTTCAGTGATCTAAGGCAATCCCCATAAACTTTGGATGGAAACTATCATCTGCATCCAGAGAGAAAACTATGGAGACTGAATGTAGATTAACACACATTATATTCACTTTTTTCCTTTTTCTTTTTTCTCTCCTGTGGTTTTTCCCGTTTGTTCTGATTTTTCTCTCCCGATGTGATTCATAAGGAAATGTGTTTTTTAAAACTTGAATGTACGTGTATAACAAGAAAAAAAAAATAGAATAATAAATTTTTTTTTTAAAGTAAGAAACCTCACTCTCCTGCTCTTTATTTTGGAAGCAGGATTGCCGTTTTCACCTTGTGAAATTCCAGGTGATTTAATGATAACTTATTTGCTAAATCAGCAAAATCCTCATACCTCCGAGACCCCAGTAATCCTTGTTCACCTTAAACTTTAAACATGTAGCCAGTTATTGCTGGGAAACAGTCCTTTTCTTTTTTTGCTTGACTTATCACTAAAAATCAATTGCAAAAGGTCTTCCTGCAACTGCTGTCAGAAGCCAGAACTGTGGCTTTTTCTTTAGCTGGTATTGACTGTCTTGTGGCTTTGGGTATTATTTATCATCTCACTTTCTATGCCTCTGATTCCCGTAGTAAGCATTTCCCACCCTCTCGGAGGGGGGACCGTAAACGCATCTCTTCATCGCCAAGGAGACGTCCCACTCGTATTCTTACGGCGTGTTCTATTTGTTTCCCTCTGCAGCTGGTGTACCCTTATGACTGCAGGCTGACAGAGAAAGAGGTAGGTCTCCTGTACTCTTGGAATGCCCTTCAGACAGCGACATTTTGGAGTTTTCATTGTGTTTTCCTGTTTGTTACAGAAAACGAGCATCTGCTACTTGTCTTTTCCTGACTCCTATTCAGGTAGGCACCTCTGCTTCCCACCGAAAATTGTCACAATAAGGAAGGAAGGCCCAGAGTACCCAGAGGGGAGAGGAGAGAAGGCGGGGGGGGGGGGGGGGGGAGGGGGGGGGGGGGGGGGGGGGGGGGGGGGGGGGGGGGGGGGGAGGCTGTGACATAGCATGTGGACCCACTGCAGGAAGTTCCTTTCCCCAGAGAGGGTGGGAAGTCTCTATCTCTTAAGGTGATAAGGCAGAGGATACATCCTCAGTGTGGCTCACCTTGTTGCTGTGTCAGTGCTGATGTGGACTAGTTGGTGTTTCACTATGACAGCCTTGGGAGGCAGCTGAGGTACTCTTGTGGGATCCCTGTGTCCTAGGCCCCAGGCCTCCCTTTGTATGTGATAGGGCCCATGGTACCCTAGCACACATGTGCTCAGACACCATGGCCAGGATCATGAAGGGCCACTCCCAGCACTGTTTTCTTGTTCCACTTCTGGGGGGATTTGAAGCTCTGTCTGGAGGAAGGCCCTGCCAGCCCTGGCCTTTGGCATGGCCCTGCTCCAAGCCCCGTGGCCCACAGCAGGGACTTCTTAGGGAAGAGAAACATGAGCCTGTCATCTGGACTGGCCTCTGGTGTCCTCAGCCCTGGATGTGCCCGCCACAGAAGCTTCAGGGACCTGGGGCCTGACAGAGTGTTCTCAAAAGTGCCGTAGGCCATGAAGGAAATCCTCTGTTCTTAGGAAGGGCCCCTGATGGCAGAGAAGGATCTGAACTGTGGCCAGAGGAGCAGTTACAGGGAGGGAAGGAGGGAAGTGACCACTGAAGCTTTTTTTTGCTGAAAGGCAGTGAAAGCCATTTAACTTTCTCCTTGGGGCTGAAGCCTCCTCTTCTGCTTTTCCTGAAACCACTTGACTCTTGCTGCTCATGTGATCCCAGGTCCCAGCCTTGGACCTTCTGGAGTTCCTTCTCTGCTCCCTCGCAGAATGCCCGGCTTCTCTGCAAGCACAGGAGGCAGAGGGGGCACTGTCCTGGGCCCCGGGGTTTTGTACAGAAGGTGTGCTGAGCCACAGAAATCAGGGCCTGGAACAGGCTACTCATTTCCGCAAATTGAAACTGAGTTTGTCTTGTGCTTGGGACTCCTCTCCAGGGCATGGGGCTGAGAGCTCTCCATGAGCATCAGAGGGGCTGGCTTGAGCTGCTCATCCACCAGTGTACATTGCCATGCCATCTCTGTGCCACCATGGATACTGTGTACTAGCCTTGGGCTTTGCTTCTTTCAGGCTGCCTTGGGGACACCCAGTTTAG
This sequence comes from Sarcophilus harrisii, assembly GCF_902635505.1. Taxonomy (NCBI): domain Eukaryota; kingdom Metazoa; phylum Chordata; class Mammalia; order Dasyuromorphia; family Dasyuridae; genus Sarcophilus; species Sarcophilus harrisii. The sequence goes on along the minus strand of NC_045430.1, from coordinate 6,999,574 downwards.
CTTCCGTATGCGCCAGTCGGGGGGACAGAGGAGCCCCCGCTCCATGGATGATGATGATGGCTATAACAAAGGGGCTCCTGTCACCCTGCAGGTGAGTGGGCCACCCCAGAATGTGGCAGAGGGTTTCCGGCCTCTCTCTTCTGGCTCCTGCAGACATCATGAGGGTGGGCTTCCTCACCGAGGCTTAATGCAATACAGGGTAGGGGGCCCTGCAGTCATCTGAAGGCTAAGACAGCCGTCCTGTGGGGCTATGCTCGGCCCATATAGACTGGGACTCACGTATACTTTCTTGGTGGCTGAGGCTGCAGGCCCTCCGCCGACCTGTTGCAGGAGCCATAAACACAGACTTGTTTGTGGCCACCCTGCCTAGAAGGGGTGGTTACAGTCAGACTCTGGCACTAGGGCCTATTCTTTCAGGAGTCCAGGGACTGTCCCATGATGCCCTGCTTCTGAGCTCTGGGGACATGTATACTGGCCTGTTGCCACTCAAGCTTCCCCTGGTCCTGCTGAGGGTTTGGGAAGCAGACTCCCTGAAACTCCCCCTCCTGTCCCTTCTTCTCCTTCCCTTTCCATATCCTGAACCCCAGCTGGTCCCACTATTAACAAGAGGGCAGATTCTGAATCCTCTTTGTTCTATTCGTTCAGCAAGAATTTACACCTTTGAGGGGAAGGTAGAGGAGGGGGAATAAGGCCTGTGGAAGGCAGGGGGTGAAGAAGGCAGGTGGCCCTGCCCTCCTGCAACTTCCCAATCAGGAGGGATAATTAGGCCTTCCTACCTTGGTGTGGCCTGCTGCCATCCCAGAACCAGAGCTATTAAGTGGGGTTAGAGGCCCTCCTTCATGTCTGTCATGTCAGCCTTTCACCTCTTTCTTGGGTGCTCCTCTCCAAGTCTCAGCCCACACATTGCTGTGGAGAAGGCATGAGGAGACAGCTTACCCACAATCCTTGTCTTTAGGTCTTTCCCCGTTGACAGGAAGGGCAGCAGGCGAGGGGCTGGGGGGCAGGAGGGGAATGACTAGCCTGGAGGCTTGCCTGATGGCCACTTCTCTTTGCCAGAGAGAGACTGCCCACTTGTTTGGCTACGTGTACTTCAGGCAGGTGAAGGACAGTGCAGTGAAGAGAGGTTACTTTCAGAAGGTAAGGCCGAGTGTCCAGGGAGGACCTCCGCTTCTCCCCCAGCTGAGAAGAGAAGTGGGCTGGGATGTAGGGAGAGGCCAGGAGCTGACTGTTGGAAATCTCTCTCCCCATCCCCACCCCCATGCAGCCCCAGGGCAGGTTTAGGGGCAGAGAAGACTACCAGGTCCAGACTAGGTTCCCATTTGTCCTTTTGCTCCAGTTGCTCCCATCTCCTTTCCATGATTGTCCCACATGAGGGCCCGGGGCTTAAATCTAGGGCTTTTTGCTGTTGGGTCCGTTGCTCAGTCCCCCATCCCACACACCTTCTACTCTATGCTGTTGAGTCAGGGTCAGGGCAACCCTGAGTACTTTTAGATCCAGTTTTTATGGAGAGTGGGAGGAAAGAAGGCATCCGTAAAGACGCCCCCATCCCACTAAGCTCCCTCCCTGGGGCTCCCTTTCAGTCGCTGGTGCTGGTGTCCCGCCTGCCCTATGTGAATTTGTTCCAGTCGCTGCTGAACCTTATTGCTCCTGAGTACTTTGAGAAGCTGGTTCCATGCTTGGAGGCGGGTAAGCCACAAATGCCACCAGTCAGCAGGATGGGAGGGCACGTATATGAGGAGAGGTGCTCCAGCTGCTAGACCCATAGGCTCTGCTTGAAAAAGCCCCCCTCTGTGGTGCCTTGCCTGGCACCGTGTCTAAACGTGGTACCTTGTCTAAATATGAGATGAGGACTAGCACTTTTCTCTGAGCTTTCCTCTGGCTTCCAGAGCTCTGGCCAACTGGGAGCTGGTCAGTTCAGACTGACCTTTGAGAGTGATGCCCCCTGATCTCTCAGGCAGGTCAGTGCACACTCTAGATGCCCATCATTGACATGGGAGGGGGGCAAGGGCAGGGGAAGACCACACCAAGTGAGAGCCTGCCTGGCTTCTTGGACTTTCTCCTTCTAACTCTTCCTCGATGTATCTTGGCAGTATGCAATGAGATTGACCAGTGGCCCCCCCCAGTGCCAGGCCAGACTCTGAATCTGCCTGTGATGGGAGTCGTCATACAGGTAATGAGAAGCTGAGACTGACGCAGGACGTGTGGGGGACCAAGAGAAGGCCACTGTGGCCTACCTAGAGCTCAGAAAGGGAGGGGAATGCACTCTTGCTGCCCGTGTGGACAGGGCAGGCCCCTGGGCCTGTTACATGATCAGAGGGTCCCTTGGAAGGCGCTTAAGGGATCAGTACTAGTGTCAGACCCAGACAAGTGATCCCTGCCAGTTCCATATCAGCTTAGAAAAGTGCCCACTCCCATGCCGATATTCTAGTGTGGGGTTTATCTGTGAGCTCTTTCTCAGTCGGGTTTTAATCTGGTTTGGACAACGCCTCTGACGCTGTAAGGGGATTGTAGGGCAGGGTCCCAAGCATTCAAGATTATTAATCTTTTGCTTAGATATCAATGACTTACCAGATTTGTGAATAATAATAAGCAATAATTCTATTTTATTTTTTAAATATATATATATTTACATATATAGCTTTTTATTAACAAAACCTATGCCTGGGTAATTTTTCAACATTGACCCTTGCAAACACTTCCATTCCAACTTTTCCCCTCCTTCCCCCCACCCCCTCCCTAGGTGGCAGGCAGTCCCATACATGTTAAAAGCAATATTTCTATTTTCCAAGTACTTTCACATTTGATCCTTAAGTGTAACTCTGGGTGGTAGAAATCCCATTTCACCGGTTAGGAATTTGGGGTCCAGAGAGGTTGGGCTTTGCCCTCAGTCACATGGCTATTAAGTGTCAGAGGCACGATCTAAACTTGGGCTCCTCCTTATAACACGTTTACTACTAATAAAAAACTAGCATTGATATAATACTTTAAGGTTTTGTAAAGCACTTTATAAACATTATTTAGTTATATCTTCACAACAGCCCTGGGAAGAAGGTGCTATTATTATCCCCTTTTTACAGACAAGGGAACTGAGGCAGACAGAAGTTAAATGATGTAAGCTTTTGAGGCTGATCCAAAACTTGGGGAGAGAGAGGGGGGCAGTATAACAACATCCCGTACAGAGATTAGATTCCAAAAAGGTTTTACCAGACAGAAATTGGAAATTTGACAGGCATCTCCAGCAAAATCCCCAAGTCCAGTACTGAGTCGCTTTGGGAATACAAGTTCATTGTGACAGTCAAAAAGGTTGGTGTGACAGCAGAGAAAAGGTTCAGAAGGCCTGGGTTCAGCTCTCACCTCTGATAATAAGGGCCCCTCTCACTCTAGACTTCTATTCAAGTCAGCACTGGCTGTCCGGGTTATCCCAGTCTGGTGAAAAGACACCCTTCGCCTCCACAGAGTGGAGCCGAACCAAGCAGGGCCCGGGCCTGGGACATCAAGGACTTCGTATGACTATAGCAGTGGAGATAGCAGAAGCATGCCGGTCCTCTGTCAGCCTATGAAGCTGCTCTGACCCGAATCCTCACTCTTGCAGGTCCGGATCCCATCCCGTGTAGACAAGTTAGAGTCAAGCCCTGTGAAGCAGTTTAACCAGGAGGTAAGAGGCCCCAGGGGGCTGTTTTTCTCTTCCTCTGGCCCGGGTTCTGGGGCTTGTATATGCCCACAAGCTTACACATGAACACATACACAATACCACCAAGCAGCCCTGTCTCCTGCCTCCTTCCCAGACCATACATAGAACTTGGATTGCGGGGTGACAAGTGTTGCTTTTCATGAGCTGGTCCTGGGCGCCACCTGAATCAGCCTTCCCTGTTCTGCCTTGGCTGGGCATTTGCCGCTCTTCCTGGCTGACACATCGCTGGCTGGGCTCGAGAGGACAGTATGAGGAAGGGAAAGGAAGAAGAGGGCAGGCCAGACCTCAGTGGACTGGGTTGCAGTCCTGGGTCTAATGCTGACTCCAGTTTTCTTTTTCCGTCCAGAACCTGCTTCCTGCCCCATTGGTTCTCTCTAGTGTTAATGAGCTGGATCTTTTCAGGTAAGCGTTTAGAACATGGATCAACTAATGCAAGTGTTAATTAAACCAATATTCATTCCTATGGTACCTGATGTGTTTGGGAAGGGGGGGACAGGACAGAGGGACTTGGGATCATGGCTCTTTTATTCAAGTAGCTCACATCCTAGTGAGGGAGGGGGACTGCTAGTTACCAGAGCATTGCAATTTGGGGTCGGGGAAACCCAGAACACTTTAGGGGGAAGGGAGTTTTGGATGTGGGCCAGAAGGGTAGGAGTGACCCTCACAGGCAGGAAGGTGAAGAAATTGTTTTCTAGGTGGTGGAGAAGCCATGATCAAGACATGGCAGTGGGAAATGATGGTGAGACAAGTGGTTACTGTCACGTTTGTTTTGGCGCCACAGCAACTGGGGAGAAAGATGAGCCAGGGGTGAGGAGGGCTAAGCTAGGCAATGTAATGTGTATTCCCAGGGTAGAATGGAGCCATGGGAAACGTTTGAGGCAAGCCGGGACCTAGGACTGAATTAGGTGGGCTAGAGAATGGGGAACTGGTCGGGGGTCATTTTACAATTTTCCAGGTAAGGATGGGAGTAAGGAGGAGGAGCCAAAATGTGCCAGGGACCCCGTGCCAGGCAGACTTGGGCAGCTGGTCAGATGGAGGCGGGGAGTGAGCTCAGTGTCTCAGGAAGGGCCTAGTTTTAGAGGGAAGGGGATGAATGTTTCCAGAGACCTGGTTTGGGAAGAAGGGTGAGGGTGGGACATTCAGACAAGAGGGCTGAACTGCTTGTTCATCTCTTATTTGTCTTCTGAAGAACATAGACAGCAACCTTGGTCAGTGGTGAGATCCTCCTCCTGCTTGGAGGTCCATCCTCAAGCAGAAGTGGGGTAACTCCTTGTTGGGGATGAAGTAGAAGGGGTTCCTGGTCCAGTAGCACCTTTGAGAAGCCCTTATATGCTAAGATCCCGGGATTTGTGGTTTGGCCCTCGGGAGAGAAGATGTAATTGTGGGAAGCACTTTAGAAACGTGGAAAGGGGCCACCATGGGAGGCGATGGTGCTGTCATGGTGCCCACAGGTCCTTAAGGAAGATGTTCACTTAGTAATCAGGTATAGGAAGAGGTCCAGTAGTAGAAAGAGGAGAAAAGTAGGCATGGCACTGTGTGTGGAGGCAGTTTTATGTACCGTCAAAAGCAATTTGACGGTGTCAGTTGCTTTGACTGAACCTTTAAAAAAAAGATCTTTGTTACAAAGACTTTCATTTGCCCAAATGAAGTTAGGGGCTGATATACTAATATCAGAAATAAGAAATAATAAGAAATACTAATGCTGTAAAAACAAAGGTGTCCATAAAATTAAAACAAATTGTAGTTATCAGATCAGCAGGAGAGCAGTTTCCTGAAGGTGAAGTTGGCGGATAGTATCAGAGGCTTCCTTGGCCTTGGCAATGAGGAGGTCCTTTGTGATCTTGGAGGAGCCTCTGAGTGGTGAAGGGCCCAGAGATGGTGATCCAGGGGAAGAAGTCACAAGGATTGATCCGAGCTGTCCCAAGGAGCTCAACAAAAACCTTTGATCCCGGGCTGGGCCATAAAGAAGGCGGGAGGCTGAGAGGAAGGGCCTCCTCACCCTTGCCATCTTTCCTTTCCTTTGTACAAGGAGAAGTTTCCTGGGAGATCTTAAATCCAGCTGTCATGCCCTGGACACTAGTTTCACTGAGAAAGGAGGACCAGGGCATGTTTGGTGATGGGGGAGAAGGGGATGTCTCCTGGCCTGGGGCGCTGAGAGAGGGGACTAATGGGTCTGGCACTAATACAACCCCCCTGAAGTTGGTGGAAGTCCTAGGGAGTGACAGGTGCTCCAGGCTGTGACAGACCCACCTGCTGTGAGGGCCTGCCCCAGGGAGCCCGCCCAGAAAAAGCTTCAGGCCTGGGGATAGCTTCTGTAGGAGAAGAGGCTGAGGTTACAAACTCCATGTGGGTCAAGGACTCACCACTACCTTTAGGTATCCTGGACCCCTTGGGCAGTCAGTCTGAAGGAGCCCCCCCACTCCACATGGGAAGCAACTTGATAAAAGCTCAAAATAAAATTAGGATTCGAGTGGAATAGCTATTGAGAGGTTAAGAACTCCTGGACTTGAGGGAGGGTTCTCCACGTGGAGAGCAGTGCCCACAACTCTAACCCTCCCGTGACTTGGACAGTCATGGTTGCCCATCAGAGGCAGTTGGGAGCTGTGAGCTCAGGCCTTCCCTTCCCAGCTGCTGACCCCGTCCTGCCCCCACTGACAGGTGTTTCCAGCCTGTGCTCATCCACATCCAGCTACTGTGGGAGCTGATGCTCCTGGGGGAGCCCCTGGTCGTCATGGCACCGTCTCCAACCATCTCGTCAGAGATGGTGCTGGCCCTGACCAGGTAGGTGACAGCCCAAGATGAGAGTTCCCAGAACTGTAGCCGGGCCTGGCCTCAGGCCATCTGTCTCTCCTGGTATCCTTGTTGGGGGTGGTGGGTGCAGCTTCAGTGTCCTTACCAACACATATCCCATGCCATGGGTGGGGGGAGACAGTGTAAGGATCAAATAAGATCAGTTTGGGGAGGCCCTTTGGAAATGGTCCCGGGAGTACTGTGTTGTCACTCTTGGGAGAGCTTCTGTACAGGGACCTGCTGGTGACTGAGCTGGCATCTGCCCTCACCTGCCCTGGTCCCTCACCCACCCGGGGCCTCTAATAGAGCTGGATGAGTTCTGAGGCTGCTCCCAGCTCTGAGCTGTCCCTCGCTCTGCTGATGCAGAGCACGGGCTGTTATGCTGATGGCTGTGCTCTTGAGTATGAGCCCAGAATCCTCTAGGTTCTTACCCTGGGAACCCAGAGACTGCTTTGGGCTCAGTCCCCCGGAGCTTTTCCTTCCCAAGACTGCCGTCCCTTCTGGCTGACCTGCCTCTGACAGCCCGCTAGGTATACCATAGGCTGACCATATTGGGAAAAGCCTTTCGGGCTTCTGCTGGCCTGGTCACAGAAACCCCAACAGAGCCTCCTGGCTCCCAGCTCCAGCTTCCTCAAGTCTTGGCGCTTCAGGGCCTGGTGCCAGGGCTCCCGGGGCCGCAGCGGGGCCCGACAGCCCGGCCCGAGGGCTGACAAGGCCTTCTCACTGCAGCTGTCTCACTCCTCTCAAGTTCTGCTGTGACTACCGGCCCTACTTCACCATCCATGACAGCGAGTTCAAGGAGTACACCACCCGGACCCAGGCCCCGTGAGTACCCCCTCTGCCCTGCAGCCCCTTGGCCCCGGGGATGACCCTCAGTAATGGCGTGAGGCTCCTTCAGCCCCTCATCTTCCTCCGCCTCTTATTTGATCCTTCCCTTTCTCTGTCCTCTGTTCCTTCTCCCTTCCTCTAGACCGAATGTTGTCCTGGGAGTCACAAATCCTTTCTTTATCAAAACACTTCAGCATTGGCCACACATCCTCCGGATCGGAGAGCTCAAAATGTCAGGTAAGGTTCAGAACCCAGCCCCTGCTGAGGCCTCCATGAGGGTCTTGGGCCTCCTAGGCTGAGAGCCCCTCTTTTGGCCTTGGTCTCCGTGGTTCTGGAGGCAACCGAGAGACCTAGTGAACCCCAGTGAACCCAGCTTCTTCAGCTTCCTCCCATCTCCAGCCTGGGACAGACACTAGGACCCGGCCGCCGCAGGGCAATCTGCCCCATGTCCACGGACCAGGGAACAAGGCTGCGCCACCATGAGACCCCAGATGTAGGGACAGATGAGGAAAGGCTGTAGCGGGTCCTGTCCCCTGGCCAGCTGCCAGGTTGTTGGGCCTTCCCTGACAGACCTGGCACAGCAGGCCTGTTTCTCTAGGGGATCTTCCCAAGCAAGTCAAGATGAAGAAACTCACTAAGTTGAAGACTCTGGACACCAAGCCAGGTGAGGAGGAAGGGCATCAGGGCCGCTAGGATGGAGGCAGTTCGGGACCGAGACGGGACGGGACAAAGCTAGCTGTTGGCCCAGCGGATATAGAGAGACAGGACGCCTTCACCTCTCAGGGGCTGGCCCCCAGGCAGTGCCTTGGATAGGCCTTTGTTCTTCCCCCAGGGCTTTACACCTCCTACAAAACCTACCTGCACAAGGACAAAACGCTCATTAAGAGGCTGTTGAAGGTGAGCGTCCCCTGTGCCCCCAGGGTCCTTGTCCCTCGGCTGAAGGCTGGCAGCAGGAAGTTTGTATCCTGGGCACTCTCTTCCTACAGGGCATCCAGAGGAAGCGGCCTTCGGAGGTGCAGAGCGCTCTGATTCGACGCCATCTCCTAGAGCTCACACAGAGTTTCATCATCCCCCTGGTGAGGGGCAGTACCTCTGCCACCCCCAACCCCAAATGCCCCTTGTCATCCCAGGAACTGGCACCTGGACTAGGCTTGGGCCGGGAGGGAGAGAGAGGCACAGGTGGGGGACCAGTGATGCAAGCATTATGTAGGCACTTACTGTGTGCCAGGAACTGGGTGAAGTTCTGGGGGTACAAAGCAAGGCAAAAAGCCCCAGTACTCAGAGGGCTGATGGAAGAGGCAACGTGCCAGGAACCCAGCCTCTGTGGAGAAAGCAGCTTGGCTCTTGGGGTTGGGGGCAGCCTGAATGACCAAGGCTCCCTTTCTCCTCAGGAGCACTACATGGCCAGCCTAATGCCCCTGCAGAGGGCAGTCACGCCCTGGAAGGTGAGCGCCGGCCCTTGGGTGTCCTGTTCTTGTCCCTCCCAGGCAGCCCTAGCTCAGCCTCCCTTAACCTGGGGCCCAGCCCTCACAGCTGCTCTCTGCCACAGACTCCCCCCCAGATCCGTCCCTTCCGCCAGGATGATTTCCTAAAGACCCTGGAGCACGCCGGCCCCCAGCTTACCTGTGTCCTCAAGGGTGATTGGCTTGGCCTGTACAGGTAGGACACAGTGGGGCCACGGGGGCAGGTGGAACACAGTCTCCTTGTTTAGAGTCGGGGGAAGTTGGCGGGGGGGGAGGGAAGGGGGGGAGGGAGGCCTGAGCCTAGGGTGTACAGCCCTTAAAGAAACCGTCAAAGGCACCAGAGGAGTGTAGAGAGAAGCAGTTCTCGGGTGCTGCCGAGGCAAATGTTCTCAGCACTGGCCTCGGGCTTGAGATGGACAAGGACACTCTGTCAGTTACCTCCCAGCAGCCCTGCTGGGCGCTCACCATTATGGGTGTTGTTATTGCCATAACTGGGGCTGGAAGAGGTGAAATGGCGGCAGGGTCCTAGTCCGGGCCTTCTGCTCCCCACCTCCCCCTTCTCCCCCACAGTCTCTCATAGAGCAGGCCCTAACAGTCACTCTCAGAAATGAAGCGCATAAACAGTGGCAGGCCAAGAAAGCCTCCTGCCATGAGCTGAGGCCTTTGGACTCCTATGGATAACCAGCAGGGTTGCTCCCTCTGGTTCTTAAAAGCCGTGGCACCACCCGGGGCTGCTCGTGGGCTTGGTGTGACCTCAGGTGGCCATCTTTCTCCTGGCAGGCGGTTTTTCAAATCTCCAAATTTTGATGGCTGGTACCGGCAGCGACATAGGGAGATGACCCAGAAGCTGGAGGCGCTGCACCTGGAGGTGATCTGCGAGGCGGTGAGTGGAAGCTACACGGGGCAGGGGGGACCAAGGGGCTTGGAGGGAGAGGGAGTGTGGTGAAGGATCCACAAGATGCCAGTTATTTGCCAGCCATTTTTCAGTCACCCAATGTGAAGCCCCGGGCTGGGATGCTTCAGGGCTTCTGGAGAAGGTGGGGCTCAAAGAGGGGGGCTCTGGAACTTGGAGGGGAGGGAGCACGGGAGGCAACGTATCGGAGTGGCCAGCGGGCAGTCACGGAGAAGGCATGAGTTCAGATTGATTGGGTCAGGCTGTGGAGACAGACAAAAGCAGGGTTGCCTCTCAAGGCAGTAGGGAGCCAGGGGTGTGGAGGGAGGAGGGGGGCTTGTGGCCTTGAGTCAGCCGATCCTGGAGGAGGCTGTGGGTGGAGCTAGCAAAGCCCAGCTCTGGCAGAGTTGCAGGGGGTGGCCATGGGGTGCAGGTACCTCTGAGGCTAGGATGGTCCCTCTTGTTTCCCTATGAGCACAACAGAGGCCACGGGCCTCGGAAGTGTCCGAATGACCAGCCCCGAAGAGTCTCCTTGGGGAGCTCCAAGGAGAGTCTCCTTGGAAGGAGGTCTCTTACACCAATGGGGGACCCCAGGACAGGGAGACAACTGAGGGCTGAGCCAAGAGGTGGCCCCAGGAAGCTTGTGGCTTCTCTTGGAAAAGAAAAGCCTGGGGGGCCCTAAGTGACTTCAGAGGGATCTGCCTCTGGGGGGCAGAATCAGGGCAAATGGGGAAACTTCGAAGGCAGATCTTGGAAAATAAAGCCCCCAGTGTAGGGCCACAGGCCAGCCTTTGCCAGGGGCCACCAAGATGGCAGGGCCAGGTCACCCCCGGGATGGGATGGGTCCGGGGAGAAACCACTAGGGCCCCTCTCTGCCCTTGCAGAACATCCTGACGTGGGTGAAGGACAAGTCTGAGGTGGAGATCGTTGATCTGGTTCTGAAGCTGCGAGAAAAGCTTGTGAGCGTCTCCCCTCTTCCCTCCCTCCTCCTCCCTCCAACTCCCATCCGTCCCTCCCCTCCCCTTCCCCGGTACATAGCCCTGAGGGGTACCAGAACAGGCCAGGGCAGCTGGCCCGTCATGGCCTAGGAAGACTGAGGAACCCTCCCCTTTCCTCAGATCCAGGCCCAGGCCCACCAGCTCCCAGTGAAGGAGGAGACGCTGCGGCGGGTGGCACTCTACATTGACACGGTCATCGGTTCCCTGCCTGATGACCTGCAGACCGTCCTGCGGCACCCCTGAGGTCTCCCTGGCTCTTCTGGCTTTCGGACACCCCCGGTTGGGAAGAAAGAGAGGACTAGTGGTCGCCCAGTCCTGCCAGGCCTCCTTGGCCCCAGTCGGTCGTGAGCTCTGGGCTAGGAGACTAAGCAGGGAGGCCCAGGAGGCCAGGCTGGGCAGGAGGGGGACAGGAGATGAGTGTCCCTGTTCCTCCTTCAGCCATACCTTGCTTGCTGGGGGCTGGGCCCAGAGGAGCAGGAGCCTGGGACTGCGGCCTCCTCTTTCCTTTGCCCTCATTGCACTGCCCCAGGCCCATGGATCTCCTGGGAGCCTCCCAGAGAGGCCTCTGTTAGGATTGGCTTTGCCCACTGCTTGGCTCTCCAGAGACCCTTTATCGGAAGGACCACGGTCACAGGCAGCCTGAACAACCCTGCCGTTGCCAAGAGGTGGAGGGCGTGAACTGTGGGTATGGCCCCTTTCTCTGCACAGCCCCCTGCCCTTTCCCTGTGGCCCCGCTCCGGCTCCGGCCTCATGCCCTCTTCAGAGAAGGCTCCAGTGGGAGCCGAGATGAAGGGCAGGGGGTGGGGGGCCCAGTGCCACCCAAGCCCCTTGCTTTCTTCAGCCTGCCCCAAAGCAGGGCGCTTCAGCCAAGCACAAATGGACCCCGTTGCCTGTTCCCCTTAGGCCAGGCCCCGTTCCTGAGCCACTAACCCCGTCTTGCTGAGGGCCAGGCCCAGCAGGGACAAGGCGGAAGCAGCTGGCTCTGCTCTTCCGTTTCACCTGAGAGCCTGGCCCTGTCTCCAGCTGGCTCCTGGAGCCTCCCTGTGGCCTCAAGAACTGAAGCCATCAATCCAGTAGTAAAGGAGATTGTTTTAGATGGTGGACTGTGCCCTCTCTGGTGATGTGGGGGGGAGGGGGGCTTCACTGGCACATCAAGGGCACCATGTACCCACATATGTGGGCTGGGCTGAGCCTCCCCAAACTCCCAGTGGTGGCCTTCAGGCCTAGAAGGCTGCAGGAGAAGGGAGAAGATCCAAGAAGTTTCCTGGGGCAGAGATGGCTAGGCCCGAGGGGAAGCGAGGGAGGGCTCTAAAGCCGAGGAAGGGTCGACGCTAGGGTGTGAGAGGCTGTTGTGGTAGCCACCCTGGAGAGGTGACAAACATGGTAGACCTTGAGATCTGCTCTCATCTCTAGGTCGCTCTGCCTTCCTTCCAGCTGTCCTGGGAACATGAGAATTCAGCTGATGGCTCCCCTCAAAATGCCTGCAAAGCATTCTGGCCCTGCCACCCCATAGAGGAAAAATTGGTGGTTTAAGCTCACCCCACTCCCAAATAAACCTAAACCAGTGAGCAGGACTTGGAGGTGAAGGGGCTGAGAACAAAGTGAGCGCTACACAAGCGGCCATGATGATCCCCATCCCTGCTGATGGTGCTGAGGAAACGGGCCTTCTGCTGGGTTCTGCCGCTGGTCACATGGCTCAGTACCAGTGATGGGAGAGGCTCGGGAGCTCGGGCTTCCCTTTGGAGTCACGTCAACACAAGGCCTGCTGGCCTGGACTCCCCTCTCCTGCCTCCTCTGCACTCGGGGCTGGCGATGTTTCCTCCCATTCCTGTGCTGACGCATGGGTGCTCTGTGTCCCTGGGGGGGCTGCTGCCTGAAGTCTAAAAAGTGCTCTGTGCTTGCTTGTAAGGGCCAGGCAAGCTCCCCGGCAAGGAGCTGGCAGTGCGCCCCAAAGTGGGCCGATGATAGGGGAATTCACATGTACTTATTCAGGAGATACAGAAACCCAGTGGTGGTCCCCCCTAAGGCTCGTAATAAAATTATGGGGGGTTGGGGTGCAGCAGGGCTGCCAGCTCTGAAAAGCACGGGCAACGGAGGCCTGGGGGGTCTGAAGTCCCAATAAACCTGAGGAGTGAAATGGCACAAGATAAAGGTGACTACTTGTAAGTCCAAGGTGAGCAGGGTGGGGGAGTCGGCCAGGCCCTGGGGAAAAGGTGGGGCTGGCCCAGGTGAGGCAGGAGTGGCCGGCGTGGCACCGTGGTCCGTCTGGGCACTCCCACTAGCTTTTGGGGCCTGGGGCCCCTGCTTTTAGAACACTGATAAGCTGGTGCACACGGGGGGGGGGGGGGGGAAGCAGCTGGCACGTTTCACCCTAAGGGCCACTTGTGGGAAAGGAGGCAGGAGGCCGAGTTTCAGAGGAGTTCTGAGCTGACCCGGGCCCCCACAAGTCTCCTCCAGGCACTGAGGCTCTCTGTGAGAGGCTTCTGGGCAGGGGCCACAGTCTCGTAAGAGCCGGCCTCCCACTCGTTTCTCTTAAGCGCCATGTATGTATAGGCAGGAGGCAACCTCTTGTGTATCTATGGGCATCTGAGGGTGCACCGTATGCATATGTAGGCCGCTAGGGGGCGCCATGTCACCCTGTGTGTATATATAGGCAACTAGGGGGTGTGCCATGTATATACACACAAGGGCGCTAGGGGGCACCATGTCACCTTGTGGTAACCTATGAGCAGCTAGGGGGCGCCACGTGTGTATATATGCTAGGGGCAGCTAGCTAGGGGGCCCCCTAGTGCACAGAGCCCCAGACCTGGAGGCAGGCGGCTGGGGAGTTCCAAGGTGGCTGCAGATGTTACTGGCAGGGGACCCTGGGCAGCGTCCTCTGCAAAATGATCTGGAGAAGGAAATTGCAACAGCATGGGTGGCCCTGAGCGGGTCACGCTGCCTCAGCCTCCTCATCTGTAAAAAGACAAACCCCAGATGAGCCACTGGGAGCCCCCCGGGGAGCCCTGGCGAGGAGGCTGCCCGCGGGGGATTGAGGGACGCCGGGAGAGCCGGAGAGCCTAGGCTGGGGGCCCCGGGCAAACGCCCGGAAACAGAGGGGCGCGGGAGGAGAGTAAGGAGGTCAGCGAGGCTGCCCCGTGCTTTGTGGGGATGAGTGAGCCGTCAGGGGATAAATATTAAGCGCCTGCTGTGTGCCGTCCCGCGCTAAGCGATGAGGAGGCGAAGGAAGACTTCCTGCCGGGCCGGTCCCCAAGCAGGAGCGCAAGCACCATCTGAGCATCCTCACGTGGTGACCGAGACCCAGCGGGCGGAGCAGGCCCCTCCTCTGCCTGTCTGCCTCCTCTGCCTTTCTCTCCGTTCCCCCGAGTAATAAGCGTCTGTTTCTGGCCCTCTCGGTCTCTCCTCTCCATTAAACAGTTTTTTAAAAAGCTTTTTATTTTCAAAACACACGCGCGGATAATTTGTCAACACTGACCTTGCACAGCCTTGTGTTTCAGATTTTCTCCTCCCCCCCACCCCCTCCCCTAGATGGCAGGCGATCCGATACATGTTATACATGCATTAATTTTTTATTATATCCTTTTATCTACAAGTTACGTGCATGGGTAATTTTACAGCTTTGCCAAACCTTTTGTTCCAAATTTCCCCTTCTCCCACCCCCTCCCCCAGAGGGCAGGATGACCAGTAGATGTTAAATATGTTAAAGTATAAGTTAAATACAAAATAAGTATACATGTCCGTACAGTTATTTTGCTGCACAAGAAGAATCGGACTCTGAAATAGTGCACAATTAGCCTGTGAAGGAAATCCAAAGTGCAGGTGGATAAAAATAGAGGGACTGGGAATTCTAATACATGTATTAATTTTAGAGAAAAACCCCACCGAAATCTGTCTTCCTGTACAAAGCCCTCTCCAGAGCGGGTCCAGAAATGCGTCTGCCGGCATTTTGGCCCATCCTGTCTCTGGGAGGAGGAGGAGGTTCGTGTGCTCGGTCTCTGGGATCATCGATCGCACCCAGCGATGTGTGGGTTTCTCACTGCTTTTCCCTATAGCTCTCTCTGCATCTTCACTCTGCCTCAGTTTGTGGAAACCCACTTTCCTCCGAGCCTCTTTTTCATTTTCTAATGGCATAACAATATCCCATTACATCCACTTGCCGTAATTTGTTTAGCCATTCCCCAGTGGATGGGCAGCCCCCTCCTTCCCAGTTGTTACAGCAGGAACGAGCGGCTGTAAATATTGTGAACTCGAGCATCTTTCCCCTTGTTTTTTCCGGCTCCTTGGGAGATGGGCCCAGAAGCAGCGTCTCTGGGTCAAAGGAAAGTTGAGTGACTTTGGCTTTTAAGGGGTTTGGGACCCCACTGCGAATGGGAGAGCAAGCGCGAAGGCGGTGGTTGCCAGAGGCTGCAGCCCAGGCGGGCAGGGTGCGGGTTCCTCGGCCCCCAGCCCGCCCAACTCTGCTCCTGTGAGCCCACGTGGGCTCCATCCTGGGGAACAGGCCCCCGGGAGAAGGCCGGGCCCCCACACCAAAGCCTTGTTTGAGTGGGCTGCAATTTCCAAGCTGGCCTGCAGGTGGTGGGATGAGGCCAGGAAAGCCGACTTTTCCTATCTCCTCCCTATTTAGCAGCCTCTGGGCCCTGGGTTCCGCTATGAAAGCCAGGAGGAGGAATAGATGGGAATGGTCCCCAACCTCCCCCTGGAAGCAGCGTGGCAGAGTGGATAGATAAGGACCTGGAGCCAAGAAAACCTATATTCAAATTTTACCTCAGACACTTGTGAGCTGGGGACTCTGGGTGAGTTGTTTAATCCCCTGCCTCAGTTTCCCCATCTGCAAATGGAAGATTTGGACTTGGTGGGTGCTTGAGTTCCTTCAAGCTCTAGATGTAGTATCCTACAAAGAACAAGGATATCAATGGGGATCAGTCAGGAGCTGGAACTGGGCTTGGGAGCCTCCTCTGCAGCAGAAAGGCTCTCCCCAAACCCCTTTTCCTTTGCTGCCTGATCTCTCAGCCTTTTCCCTCCCTAGCCTGCTCTGCCTCTCCCTTGGATTGTGCTCTCTGAGACTTTGCAGCTCCTTGGCCCCCCTAATCCCCAATCCTATCTTTTAGCCCTCTTAGGAACCTGGCTCCTGCTGGGAGACACTGCACCCCAACCACCTTCTCCAGCACTGGGGGTAACTCCTCGGGCCCCAACACCCCAGGCTGGGAGGGAGTCCCCATGCCGCTTTCTCCCCTCTGCCATTTCGGAATGCTCCTGCCCTACTTCCTCCGAGGTTCACACCATACTTGTGTATCGAACACCTCTCCACATATTGCTCACCAACCGCCACACATCCCCAGGACTCTTCCTGGTTTGTTCCTAAGCACTGAGGTGAAAGATCCTCCCCCAGCAGCCATCAGGGTTTGGGCCCCAAAAGTCTGAACTTCTGCCTCAGGCTGAACCCTGCTTCCTCAGGCCCACCAGTATTTTCACCTGCCCTTTTAGCAAATCATTGGAGGGTTCAGGGAGCCCGAGTTCCTGCCCTGGAGGAGGAACAGGGAGGAACAAGGAGTCCCGGGGACGCAGATCAGGGTTGCCTTTAGTGGGATGGGGGCAGCATTGGGAAGACTCCCTCCCTTAGGCCTGATCTGCCCAAGTCCTGCCAGTAGCACCACTGGCTCCTAAGTCCACATCATCTTAGTGTAAAAGAATTGTCCAATCTTTTCTCCCAGACAGCTCAAGCTGCGGACCCAGGCAGGGAGGGTGGATGGTCCCAGCCTCTTGGGATGCAGTGGGCCTGGAGCCATCAGACTAGGAGTCAGAGTCCACCTTTGACTTTGGACAGAGCCTCGGTTTCATTTGCAAATGGCGGAAGTAAGACTTGCACTGGGTTTTTATGAATAGGCTGCCAGAGACATGAATGGCACCCCTACACTCCGACGCCCACCCCTTCCATCTCCCCCGAATCCCATCCACCCCTGATTTAGAAACAAGCCTAAGGGCCTATTTCTGTCTGGTACCTTCTTGCCACTTCTCTTTACCCTCCTCCCCCAGTACAAAGTATTCATGGGAAAGGGCAAGGGAGTGGCACTGATCTAATAGGCACATTGGACCCCCCACCCCCATCCCGGCTGAATGCAAGAACACAGTATCACTGGCTCTTCAAGCAGAAAACAGTCCCAGAGGGTTCTGGTCCAGCCCAGACCCGGGGCAGGATCCTCTGCAACATCTGGGAGTCTCAAAGTGATCATTCAATCTCGGCTTGAAGATCTCTGGTGACAGGGAGGTCACTACCATTCAAGGCCACTCACGAACAGCTCTTGTTGCAAAATCAGGCCAAAATCGATCTCTGAGTAACTTCCCCTCCACACTCCATTGTTCCTAGCTCTGAAGCCAAACAAGGCAAATCATCTCCTTTCCCCGTGACAACTCTTGAATTATGGGGAACACAATTCTAACACCTCCAAACCTTTCTTCCTTCATGGCTCCCCATCTCTTCCAGCCAATGCTTGTCCAACATGGCACCCACTGGTCATACTGAGAGCCAGCTCCGAGTGGTCTTCTGGAACCCGGATCTCTGAGCTCCAAGCAGGTCATTTCTGATTCATCCTGCCCATAAAAGCTCCTACCCCCGTCCTGCCCAACACCGGGCACATAGGAGCGATGGGATTCCCCCAGCCAGCAGACTGCTCACCCCAGCTCAAAGGGTGAGATGTCTCATTCTCAGCTGATCCCAACTGGCTCCGGCCCCATCTGCTTCCCTTTCTTGGGGCTCCTACACCATCTCTCCGCAATCCAGTATCTACAGCCTTCTCTTTCTACACACAGGACCCCAGAACTAGTGCAGGGAGGCCCTGGGTGATCTAGTTTTGGTTCCAGTTCTTTCCTATCTGTAGCATTCCTTCCCTTGATTTTTTTGAGGGGATGGGGAGGGATGAAGCAATAGGTGACCAGGGTCATGCAGCTATTACAGGTTAAGTGCGGAAGCTCCTGACTCCAGGGCCAGGACTCTCTCCCCTATGTCATTTAGCTGCCCCATTCCCTTAACTTTTCCCCTCCTTAGCAATTGGAGTTAAATGATACAACCAGTCACACAGGTAGGAAGTGTTAAGTGTCTGAGATCAGATTTGAACTCAGGTCCTCCTGACTCCAGGCCAAGCCTCTGTCCCCTGTGCCATTTAGCCTCCCCCTAACCTTAACACTTAAAAAAAAAAAAATTACATTTTACATTAACTTCATTTCAAAATATATCCCTCCCTTCTCCCGTGACTATAAAGGCTAAAAGACAAGAGAAGCAGGTTAGCAAAACTAACAAAATATTAATATATATTTTCGACCTGTAAAGAAGCCTGCCTTGACCTTTTTGAGGCAATTGGGGCTAAGTGACTTGCCCAGAATCCCCAGCTAATAAGTGTCTGAGACTGGATTTGAACTCGGGGCCAGTGCTCTATCCACTGCCCCACTTACCTTACTTAACACACCCTCCTTGGGTGACTGAGCCAACAAAGCCGGCCCCCAGATGGGCTCCTCAAAGAAGACTTTGTGTTGCGGTTGTTGCCTCCAGTGGATGGGCAAGCATTGATTAAGCAGCTGCCATTTGGAGAGGTCAAAGGATACAGACACACCGGAATGGCCCCTGCCCTCAAGAAGCTGATGCTATAATTGGAAATTCAGCATTTAAATCAATTAAAGCTAATTTTAGGAACTAGAGGGAGCTGCGGCAGGAACCTGTCTCCGTACCCCCAATTCTCACTAGCCAGTGAGACACCCCATTTTTGTTGGCTTATACAGAATTGATATAGAGCAAATTAAAAAAAGGGGGGCTACTTTATTAAGGAGTGAGTTCACAGGCACTGGATAATCAAAGCAGCAGCTGGATGACCACTGGCTTAGAGCGCAGTTAGAACTCAAGGGGACCCCAGCTTCAGGGACCACCAATGTCCCTTCCTGTTTTCCCCCCTCCAGGTCACCCTCCCCTCCACTGCTGAATTAATTTGCCTAAAGTCGAACCATTTCATACCTCCCTCCACCCTCATTTACACCTGCCACAGTTCCTTCCCACTGGCCAGAGGAGGAGGTCCACTCGGGGGAGCAGGAAGGCCAGGGGATCCCAGAATCCCTTCCTCTTTGGGGGGCTTATGGGTATGGGAGGGAGCGACTGAGTCACAAAGTGCTTCCAAGGGGAGTGGGGGCAAGGCCAGTGCTATGCTCCTCCCATGGGTCACCGCTTCCAAAATTTCGGGGCCATTTGTAAAGCCTTCTCTCCCCTCAGTTTGATTCACTGATGTCAGGGCAGCCAAGCCCAGGGGCTTAGTCACCACAGGAAGCCCCCAAGCTGCTGCTTTTGTGTAATTGATTCCAGGTCCATTTTCCTGAAAAGGATCCATCCATCGATTGGCTACTTAATAGACATAAACTGGGCCCTGGGGGAGGCTGAGTCACCTCCACTGGAGGGGGGCCAAGGAGTATGGGTCTCTGGAGGATAGAGTCTTCCCACCCCCTCATGCCCCTGGTCCCCCATCCCCACAAATCAGGTTTCTCCTCCCTTCCATCCACGTTTTTCTCTCTGGTTCCAGGGGCTCCAGCTGGGTGCTCGGTCGGGCTGGGGGGGGGGAGTTCCGGAGGATAATGCATGTGACCCCGTCTGCTCCCTCCCCCAGATCCTGATCCCCACCTCCCCGTCAGGCAGCCTGCAGTGTCAGAGATGACACGTGTGAGCTGGGGGGGGGGGGGGCTGGAGAGGAAAAATCCCAGCTGTGGATGTCTGCATGCACATCTGGATAGAGGTAGGGGCAGTGAGCCCGAGCTGTCCCGATTGTGTACCCTGTGATTGCAGAGGAGAAGCCTGGGCCACAGGCTCTACCCAGAGGCTTCTGGGAGTAATGCTGTAGCAGACACCTCTCCCTACCCACATCAGTGCAGCCTGCTGTGTAGACAAGATCTCCTCAGTGGGGGAGGGATGGGGAAAAGAGATAGAAACAGAGAGACAGAGACAGAGAGACAGACAGAGACAGAGAGACAGAAACAGAGACAGAAACAGAGACAGAGAGACAAAGGAGAGAGACAAACAGAGAAGAAAGAGAAAGACACAGGGAGGGGGGAAGGGGGGAGTGTGTATGTGTGCACAGATGTGTGACCACACACATCTGTGTGTTGGGACTAGCACATGCTCCTGTGTCTGACTATGTGTGATTGCTGAGGAAGCCCCAGCCAGGGAGGAGCCCGGGAAAGCTTTGGCATCCAGATTCTCATGGGAGGAATGAAGGAGTGGAAAGACTGAACCATTGGTAGAAGGGCTGAAAAAAGGCCCTGAACCTGCCTCCTTTGGGCTAGAGTTTCTCTCTGTGTCGCTCCTCTGTCTCTGTCTCTCCCCATCTCTCTGTCCTTTTCTCTCCTCCCCCCTTCTCTCTCTCCATCTCTGTGTCTCTTTCCCATCTCTCTCTCCCTTTTCTTCCCCCATCTCTATCTCTCTCCTCTGTGTCTCTCCTCCATCTCTGCTTCTGTCTTTCCTCTCCTGCCTGGGGTCTCACCCAAAGGGACCACCAAAAAGCCAGAGCTCCTCCTAAGGGTTTCCCGATGGGCGGCTGGCCTGGTCAGTAAGGCTTTTCTTGGGCCACAGGCCCTGCCTTTCTGGGGCTGGTTCTGATTCTGGGCCTGGGGGACTGGGCCCCTCATATCCAGCGCCCTTCCCTCTTGCATCATTTCAGAATATGAAGCTTCTCTTTGTCTTTGAAAATAAAGGCCCTCCTGGGTCTGGAGTTCAGCGGGAGGGAAGAGGAGGAGGGAGCTGGGAACCAGGGAGAAGGGCATCAGGTGTGTGGCTCCTGCAGGAGCGGGGAGGGAAGGCAGGGGTGGGGGAAAGGGGAGCCTGGGAGCTCTCAGGAGGCCCTCACGTCTCAGGGTCTCGAAGCTTAGGGCAGGGAGGGGAGGAAGACTCCCGAGGTCACTGCGGGCCCGGGCAGAGACAGAGGAGGACTGTGGTCTCCCTGGGGGTGTGGAGAGGGAGCCTGACAGAGGGCCCAGGCTCTGAGAAGTCAGTCAAGGGAGATCTAATAGCAGAAAGGGGGAAACCAAGGTTACCTCCGGGCTGGACACTGTCCGGAGGAAGCTTTCTGCCTTTCAGAACCCCTTTCCCTACACCCTTCATGGGAGCAGAAAAAGCCAAAGGAGCATCACCCCCTCTTGAAAGATGAGGAAACTGAGGCCCCGAGATGGGATGGGAGAGGCTCAGATCCCTCCCCCCATCAAGAGAGCCAGGGAACATTTCTTAGAGCTGGTAAGGCCTTGGAGGCCGTCTAATAGAACCCAGAGGGGCAGAGTCCAGAAGTGCCAGGTTTCATCACTCAGGTGAGCCAGCCCCAGAGGCTCCGGAGCCCTTCTGCAGCACCACACCACCTCTAGAGGGCAGCAGTGGAAAGAAGGAAGAAAGAAGCATTTATTAACCACCTACTGAGTGCCAGGCACTGGATAAGCACTTTACTCATCGATCCTCACGACAATCCCAGGAGGTAGGTGTTATTATTCTCCCAATTTTACAGATGAGGGAACTGAGGCAGATGTGTCTGAGATTACACAATTGGCACCAGAATCCAGGTTTCTAATCTGCTCTGCCCACTGCATCACTGGGCTGCTGATAGGGGAGGAAGGGCACTGAAGCCATAGACTTTCTCTCCAGGGCAAAGATCAGGAGGTTGGAGAGCTCCCTGTGGGGGCAGGGCCCAAAGCTGGGGAAAGTGAGATCGAAATGAAGCAAGAAGGGCCAATGAGAGCCCGTGACCAAGTGGGCTTGCCAGAGATGCCCGTGTCCTTCACGTCCTGGGGGGAGGGAGCTGCCCAGAGAGGCCGGCTGGGAGTGAGGGCAGCGGGGCTGACCCCGGAGGTCACAAGCCGTGGGGCTTTGGGTGTCAAAGGCCGGGGTGGCCTGGATCACTAATGGCATCTGCTTGGCAGAGGGGTCCAGCCTGGAGGCTTCTGGGAAGGGGAAAGGGAGGGGTCCAGGAATGCCATGCTCTTGTGGGAGAAGGCTAGGATGGTGGGTAGAAAGGAGAGGTGGAGAGAGGGAGAGCCACGGAAAACCCAAGCCCAGTCTTTCTGCTGTGAGCAAAACTTTCCCTTTGAAGACTGAGCTCAGGAATTGCCTCCTTCCCCTGCTGTCACCTCCAGCCCCCTCCCCTGCTGTCACCTCCAGCCCCCTTCCCCTGTTGTCACCTCCAGCCCCCTTCCCTGCTGTCACTTTCAGCCTTCCTCCCTCATGTCACCTCCAGCCCCCTCCCCAAGTCACCTCCAGTCCCCCCTTCTGTTATCACCTCCAGTCCTCCTCCTGCTGTCACCCCTAATCTTACTCCCTATGTCCCTCCATCCCCCCAAGGGACCCTCCTCCAATCCGGTTCATGCAGTATTAGTACAAT
The DNA here is from genome assembly GCF_902635505.1 of Sarcophilus harrisii. Taxonomy (NCBI): domain Eukaryota; kingdom Metazoa; phylum Chordata; class Mammalia; order Dasyuromorphia; family Dasyuridae; genus Sarcophilus; species Sarcophilus harrisii. The sequence continues at coordinate 6,977,525 of NC_045430.1, read as the reverse complement.
TAGGTTGTTTATAACATTGTGACTCCACATCCCCTTTGAAGACCTCCACTGACGGGAAGTTCACCGCTTCCAGCCTTCCACCTGGGTTCAATTATCATTGTTAGACCGTCTTCTTTGCTTGTCTTTTCTACCCATCCCCCAGTTCTGGCCCCATCCCCTCCTCTGGACTCCACTTTCCAGCCTGGGCTTGGAGCCCTCAGATGAGGGGAGACTCACCACCTCCCCAGTTGCCCACATTCCCTTCTGCTCTGCCCCCAGTGTTAGTCTCCCCGGCCAGTGAGCCTAAATCTGCCACTGAATCCTTGGGGTGGGAAGGCAGGCCCCCACCTTCCAGATGGTCCCTACCACCCTTCTCTGGCCCGCCTGGCTCCCACCACTGGAGTATGAGAGTTGAGGGATTACAAAGGCTTTTCTCCTACGGGGACAGAAGAACGCCTCCCCCCTCCGTCTCCCCCCCTCCTCCCGTGGTTCCAGAGTGACAGAGGATGTAACTGAGGCTCAGTGGGGGGAAGGACCCGGCAGAGGGTCGCATGGCGAGCTAGTTTTTGCCAAGTAGAGCAGCCCGAAAGCGGCCCGGGCGTCGGGACGTGATGCGGCCCGGACTGGGGCCATGGGAAGCCCGGGATCAAAGCCGGGAGGGGATGCAGGGATGCAGGGATGGAGGGATTCAGGGGTGGGGGAAGTGGAAAGGGGAAGGAAAGGGCCCAGGGCAGGGCTGGGGTCGAGTGCTGGCCTCGCCCCCGCCTGCACCGACCTTTTTTGGTCCCCCCTCCCCCTCCCAGCTTTGGGGTTGGGCGGGTTGGAGCAACCCCGAGGCCGCAGGAAGAGAGGGGGGTGGGGGGGGTTAAAGGGGGGTGGGGGGGGAAAAGCAGAGGGAATCAGGAGGAGGAGGAGGAGGAGGAGGAGGAGGTGGGGGGAAAGGAGGAGGGAGAAGGAGGAGCGGAGAAAGAGGGGAAGGAGGAGGGAAAAAAGGGGGAAACGGGAGGGGCCGGGGCCGGGAGGCCCCGGAAAGGGGGCCCAGGCCCAAGCCCGGCAGCAGCGGCCCCAGGGAGAGCCCCCCGCGCCCCCAACCCGCGGGCCCGGCCGCCATGCAGGGGCGCAGCGCGCGCAGAGGGAGAGCGGCCACCGCCACCGTCACTGCCACCGTCGCCGCCACCTCGGGTAAGGCTGGGGTCTGGGCCGCCACCTGTTGAGGGGAGCGGCGGGGAGCCGCTGGGGGTGGGTGGGCGAAGAGGGACTCGGCTCCCCCGTTCCGATCCCGGTGGGGGGGCCGTCCAGGGAGACCCAAATGGGGCCCAGAAACTGCCCCTGTGGGCCCGGGCGGAGCCTGCTGTCAGCTGGGCCGGCCGGGAGGCCCCGCAGGAGGACCCACGGCCGCGAGGGGGGTCAGTCCTCCGGGTTGGAAGGTGGGGTGTCGGCGGGTCTCAGTCCTGGGGAGACTCCAGGTGCTGGCGATCCCGCTTCGGCCTCTGGATGCTGGGGATTCTCGTGTTTGTGGGCGCATCAGTGTTGCTGTTGGGAATTCTGGGGTGCCGGATTATCGGGGCTCCTGTTAGGAATCCTTGGCGTTTGAGGAATCTGAGCGTCTGGCTGTTGGGGAGCCCCCAATCGTGGGGGAATCGCGGGGGTTTGGAGGCGCCCTCATTGTCGGGGAGCCTGCGACGCGGGAGGGAGGTCCCCCTTGATGGAAGGGCCTCCAAGAATCAAGCTTGTCTGCTTCTTGAACCTGAGCGGAGTCGCTGTTTGTGTGTGTGTGGGGGGGCATTGAGGGGCTGTTCAGCCTGGCCTGGGAGCCTGGGGGGGGGAGCCCCCCGGGGAGGAAAACTCCCCTTCCCCCAGCCAGGGGTGGGGGGCCGGGCAGGACGCCGGCTGCCAAGTCGCGTCGGGCCCCCTTCTCCCTGGAGCATCGGCTGTTGGCCCAGGACTGATTGAAAAAGTTTCTGGTTTGGGGGCGGGGCGGGGCTGGCCGGGGCCGGCGTGGCCTGCCGGGCTCCAGAGGCCTAGGTCCAGAGTCCCGGCGCGCTGGTGTGGGCTCTCCCTCCCCACCCCACCCCGTCTCCCCGATCTCCGCGGGGGGGCGGAGGGCCGCCCGTAGCCCAGCCCGACGGGGCCCGGCTCGCTTTAGGAGTTCGGCCTCCTCCGCGTGCCCGAGACTGGCCCCTTCATTCCCCTGCCGCGGAGAGCCGCCCGTGGGGCCCCGGGCGCCCCCTCCCCGTGGGAAAGGGCGGGCCGCAGGGCAGGGTCTGGGATTGATCTTCCCTCCTTTTCGGAAGAGTAAAAGGCTCTGGGGCCTGCTGGGGCTTGTCTGGGTTTGGAATCCGGAGTGCACGGATGGGGGGAGGGGGTTGGAGGGGAGGCGGGGTGCCTGGATGATACAGCTGGAGAGACCGGCCGGGCGCCCGGGCTCTGGGTGTCTCTTCGGGCTTCCACCCACACCCCCAAGGCCGGCTGGGGGCAGATCTTGGGCAGAGCCCGAGCCGAGGCCGGTGGCCCCCATCCCGTCCCTCCCGCGTTCTTGTCCCGGCGCCTGAGGGAGGGAGAGAGGGAGGGAGGGAGGGAGGAAGGAATGTGGGACAAAGGCTGAGTTTAAGAAAACAAATATTAAGTGGGCCCTCTCCCGCCTGGGCCCTGGACCTGACTAGGGCCTGGCCAGATCCTCCCCCTCATCTCCTCGAACCCCGGACGCTTTCCCACCCTTCACCCCTTCCTAAAGCGGAGGCTCCTCAGTGCTCGCCAAGGCTCCCTAACCCTCCTAATTCTCAAGAACGGGGTGCCCGGGGTCTCCCCCCCCCGACACGCCAACACCTGGGACTGTGCCCAGTAGTCTCCCCGAATCTCGCCTCTCCCCAGATCCCTTCCCTCCCATCGGGTCTCTCCTCCGAGCGCCCATCCTCCACCTCCACCCAGGAGCCCAGAGCACCCAGGTCTCCCTGCCCACTGCCCCCGGGCCTCTCTCCTCCCTTTCTATTGCCGTTCCCGGCGCCCACAGAAAGAGGGGAACGATTTGGGAGCTTCTCCCGGACCAGGTTGGGGGAGGCCGAGGGGGTCTGAGCGGCCCCTCCCCCGGCGGTGGGCGTGGGGCCCAGATGCCCCTCCCCTTCCCCGGCCACACAAAGACCCATCTCCATGGTAGCGGCCAGGACTCCTCAGCCGAGCCTAGCCCGCACGCAGCCCGCAGGGGGAGCCGGGGCCGCTGGCCGCCAGCAGCGGGCAGCGGGCAGCGGGCGCTGGGCACCGGCGGGGCAGGGGGCGGAGGAGCCAGCCGTGCTGAGAGATGCAGGTACTGAGCCCTCACCGGTGTCCAGGCGCCTGGGTCCTGCCCACAGCACTGGGGCTGCGGGGTGTGGGCCGGGCTTGGGGCTTGTGGCGGGTGTCTTGTGGCGGGGACAGGGGCCGCCCGGCCTCTGTAAACAGCCTCCCGGAGCCCGCGCCGTCTCGGTTCTCGCCCTGACGCTAGCCGTGGGCCGCCGGGTGGGAGTCGGGAAACATGGAGGCTCAGTGGGCAGAGGGGGAGACAAAGCGGGAGGAGGAGGCGCTGGGCGGCCGGGGTCTCCCCGGCCGTGGAAGGGGCCCCGTGCTAAGGCTCCGGAGAGCCGCTGCTTCCCCCTCTCCCACTGGCCACTGGGACTCTCGGGGCGGCCAGTCCTCCGGCTGTCCATCCCGCGGCCTCTGGCCCTCCTTGCAGCCCTCCCGCTGCCTCGGGATTTCTTCCTCCAACTTTGTAGCGGAGCTCAGACACCCCCCCCCCCCAATCCTTTCCCCCCCTTCCTCCAGACTGAGAGAGAGTTGCGGGTATTAGGTGAGGAACGGGGCTTGTCCTGCCGGGGGTCCCCCCGGACTTTCCGGAGCCCCCCTTCCCATCCCCCCCTCCGCCCCCAACTCAGTGAATCCAAAGGTCGGTGATTTGAGTTGATTGTGGAAGAGGAAGGAGCGGAAGCTCCGCTGAAGAGGCAGAAGTAGCTGATCAACTTTCCAGAGAGAGAGGGGGGGGGGAGATCAAGTCCAATTCCAGGGCCCGCGCATTTCCGTTCCCCCGGCTTCTGGCCTCCCGGGCTCCAGCCCTGAACTTGCCTCTACCGGGTGGTACCTCCCGCCCCTCCCCCAAGCTGCTCCTCCCTCGGCAGACCCTTGCCCTTAGCCTCCCTCCGCACTTGGAGACAGGATACATACTTGCATATATGTTTATATGTGCGAGTTTGTATCTATTTATCCTTCCCAAGTCTGACAGCAAACAAATTAATTCTGGTGCCGGCCTTCAGAGCTTCCCACCTGGAGAGGCCGGGACCCTCATCCCTGCCGGGAAGGGAACACTTGAAACTGCTGGCTCCGCAGAGGCCCAGGGCCTTTGCCGAACCTGTTCTTTATGGCCTCAAAGTCAGGCAGGGACAAGGTGACCTCTTCACATTTGATCCTTTGGAGGCTTGGAGGGAGGCAGAGATTTTAAAACTGGAGGGGGCTGCAGGAGTCAGGAGGGCTGTGCAGCCAGAGGCTAAGGGCTGCCCTGACCGTTGGGGCCTTTAACCCCATTTGCTTCCAGCCTCCCATAGACTGCACAGTCCGTACACCAGGGAGTTCTCAGGGGATGTCTGTAGTAGCTCTGGGGGCGGAGGCTAGAGGAGACAGACTTCTCAGCCTCTGCTGAGGCCACTGATTAAACTCAGTCCTATCTCTTCTGCTCTCTGGACCTCAGTTTCCTCATTTGTAAAGAGAGGATATTGAGGTCTGAGCTTATTAGTAGCCCTGGGGCAGAGAGGGAGGGACTGCAGGGTGCTCCATCCCCAAGGGCCCCAGGGAGCTGTATACAGTGTCTCCTTGGGGTGGCCCTTCTGGGCAGGAGTGCTGGGATGCCCTCCTGAGCCTTTGCTAAGCCGATGCCCTGAGTGACCAGCTCGAGAAGCCGTCAGACAGACTGGAGAGAGGCAGCCCCAGGACTCATGCCCCTGTCACCCATTACCCAGGGTTCCACGGAGTCCATCCGGGACAGCTGGTTGGCCCTGGCTCTGGAGGCCTTCAGCCTTCCTCAGGTCCTTTTTGAGAGAGGGATAGAGAGAGAGAGAGAGACAGAGAGAGGGCACAGAGACAGAGAGGGATAGATTCAGAGACATAGAGAGGAGGATCAGAGAGAGACAGAGAGACAGAGAGAGACAGAGACAGAGAAAGATCCTCCTCTGGGATCTCTGGTGGTTAATGCTGTACCTGGCACATAGAAGGTAGTAAATGTAACTAAAAATATCGAGTGACTGATTCTCTACTTTGTTTCCTCACCTTCCAAGAGTAGGGTGCCCGCCTCTCTCCTTTTACTCCCCAGTTACCAGCCCGGGTGTTGGGGTCTGGAATAACGTTCCCCCCTCTCCAGGAAGTCCTCCCTGACTGCCTCCTTTGCCCCTGTACTTGTTCACTGGATCAGTTCAGGGGGAGGATTGTTAAACGTTTGGTGTGGGAGCCCTGAGAAGTCTGGGTCAGGGAGCCTGTGCCCTGTGTAGAGGGCTGGCTTGGGGAGGAAGAATTCACCTTGTTATTCATGATCCCAGAGGCCTGAGAGGGGGAGGTGTGGATTCAATCAGCTCCAGCCTGCAGAAAATGTGCCGGTTTGTCCTTCGGGTCTGGCCGCATGTTTCAGGCACGTTATCTCACTTGACCCTCATAAAAACCCAGGGCGACAAGGGGCCATCCTTATCCCGTTTAGCCGTTGAGGAAATTGAGACAGATTATGTGACTTATCCAGGGTCACACAACTATGATGTCTTCCTGGCTGGATTTAAATTGCTCCTTCTGGTCTCTGGCCCTGGCCCTATCTGCTGCCCCACCTAGGATTTATCGGGCTGGGAGCTAAGCCCTGGGAGTACAAAGAAATGCAAAAGCCCGTCCTGTCCTCAGGGAGTTCACATTCCAGCCCTGGAGATAACTTTGTAAAGGCTGCTTCCTGGGGAGCTGGGGGGAGAGGGTCTGGCTGCAGGACGGAGGTCTTCTTTGTGCTGGGAGCTTCTGCGGGATGGAGCTTCTCTGGCACTGGTGGGAGGAGGGCCAGCCTTGGGAACCGTCTCTGAGACTCCCGGGGTCCCCACCCATGGGGAACCCTTTACACCCTGGGCCTGATGTGGCTGGCCCTATGGGCTCCATCCTGAGGGATCTCAGCCACCCCTCATCTTTCTCCTCCCCTCCAGTTCTGGCCAGGGGTCTTGCTTTGTGTGTGTGTGTGTGTGGGGGGGGGGTAGCTCTTTCCCTCCTTCCTCTGTGTTTGGAAACTTAGAGCAGGAAAACGTGCTTTCCCGACTTCCTTAATCCTCTGCTCTCAAAGGATCCTCAGCAAATACAAAGTTCAAAGGCAAAGACCTTGAATTGTGTGTGACCTATCCCAGTCTAACTGGGCCACCTGGGAAATGAATCCCGCATTGTGGGCTTCCCCCTTCCCCACCCAACCTCGGCCAGAGTTCCTAGAAGGAGGCCCGGCCCCACCCAGCTCTGCTCCTGTCCCCTGGCTCTGTGGCTCTTCCTTTAGGGACCCTTCTGAGAGGGCCCCGCCCCTGCCAGTGCCTGCAGGAAGCCCCATCAGCCCACTTCCCAGAAGCCCGCAGCAAGATAGGGGTAGTGAGTGTGTGGGCTCAGCCTTTACCCATTACTTCCGAGTGATTCTTACCCTGGAAAAGGGACACAGGGGTTGTGAGAGGCAAGGCTAGGTGGGATCTGGGGAGGCCGGAGCGAACCTCCCCCCAACTCCCTTTGGGTTTCTAGCTTCCCTAATGGGGAGCAGCCAATTTCCTCTCTACATTCCCAAATGCAGCGTCTAGTCCAACACCCCCAAACTGTAGCAGGGAAGTTCCTGGGTGAGCTGCTGTTCTTCACGCAAATCCTCCTGCCGATATTGATCTCCTTCCCTCCTTAGGCCTCGGTCTGTTGCAGCACTAAGATCAGAGGAAACCTCCAGTCCTTGGGAGAGTGGGGGCGTTGGTCTGCCCTCTTGCAGGAGGAATATCTTAGAATCACACAGAGAGGAGGAAAGGACATTTAGATTTATTATTTATAAACAGGGAAACTGAGTCCCAGAGAGCTCAAGTGTTGCCCAGACTGACCTGAACCCCAGCTGAGCTTTCTTAGGCTGTCAAGGGCCTGGGGAGACTCTTGGGGTCCACCTCAGCCCTGTCCTGCTGCTTAATGGTGTGGGACTGACTGGAGGGAGTGGCGGCTGTGGGCTTGGGGGTCCAGGCCTTCCAGACAGGTGTTTTCCAGATGTTGTGTGGCAAGGACAGGCCCCCTTACTGGGGGGAGGGGAGACCCTGCCTGGAAGGAGATGGTATTTTATTCAGCCCAGCCCCCAGCTGTGCACATCTGTTTGGGGGCTTCTGGAATGAGGAGGGGGAGGGGCCAGAGGCCCCCACCAAAGCTCTTTCATCAGCCTGGCTTCAGACCGCCGTTCTGGGCCCATCTGCCCCACCCCGGATGATGCAAGGGCTCCTGGGTGGGGGGAGGTCTGCCTCTCAGTGCTTCCTCTGTCACTGGAGCCCCCGGCCTGTCACTAGGGAAGGCTGGAGCCTTCCGGCTGGTTCAGCTATTCCCGGCAGCACCCTCACTCTACCCTTGGATTAAAGGGTTCATAGAGAGGTCAAGTTTGTGGGAACTTGAAGAGGCAATTGGGGAGTTGGGGGAATGTGGATTCTCATTCTGCCCAGAGCTGAGTAGCTTGTGACCCGTATCGCGACCTGGTTTTCTCAGCCTCAGTTTCCCCATCTGTACCATGAACATCCTCAGTTCCCCAATTGTCCCGTGAAAGACCTTTAGCCTCTCCTTGGGTTCTGGATCAGTCAATAAATCCGTGTTTGATCCGGGATCTCATTAAGAGAGGTTGAGAGCAAGCGAATTGGGGCCCCCGTTTCTATGTCCAGCCAAGAGCCTTCCCTGAAATGTGGCCTCTCATGCCCCCCCCAGTTTGCTTTGGCTTTTTGGGGCTGAAACAGAATTTTCCAGGAAATAGGCCAGAGAAGGCTTGGGTGTTCTATGCAAAGCATATGCAAATATGCCCATTCTTCCCCTTCCCCTTTTAGTTGCTGAGGACCAGAAGGGTTGCTAGCTCACCAAGGTCCCCTTTTGGGGGAGACTGCGGGGGCTTGGGAGGGGCACACGGCTTCCTCTTCCACACCGCAGGGAATGCCCCCCCGAAGGGCTTACAGTTACTGACCCTTTGGGACCCTCCCTATCCTGCCTCCTTGGGGAAGGAAGTCGGGAGCTTTCTCTTTAGGGTATAAACCCAGGCGAGGGAAGGGGAAGAAGGTGGTGGGATTCGGAGGAGCTGCGAGGAGCAGATCCCAGGCTCTGGCCCGAGGCCCTCCCAGCCTGCCCCAAACCAGACCGAGGCTGTGCCCTGGGAATGGGCTGGAGAGCCTACGAAAAGCAGGTACCGTGAGAAATTCCCTTCGGTGAGTGTTCAAGGGGTGGGTGATTTGGTTGCAGAGTAGGAGGGAGTTTTTTCAGAGTCGTTGACTTGGCTTTCCCCATTTTTCTGTTGTGTGACCTAGCCACAGGGGGGCCCTCAGGTGGAAAGGGGTGAATAGGGGCCCTGACAAACCCAGAGCAAGGGGTGAGGGGTTTTCAGGAGGTAGAGAGATGAAAGAGCCCCTTTTCTGGGCGCCTCCCCAGCCCAGCGGAGGGTTGTGCCTGGGGTGGGCGTGTTGGGGTTCCGGCGATTTGTGGGTGACCCTGATAAACAGGCAGGACTGGTTTTACTTGCGGGCACATGACGGGGGAGGGTGGTGGGTGGCACTATGGGATTTGGTTTGGGTTTGTGTGTGAGGTTTGGGGGCACCAACGGATGTGTGAGTTTGGAGTTTTGAGTGAGTGTGTGAGTGTGAGAGGGTGTGGGTGTGTGGTTGTGTGTGTGTGTGTGAGAGAGAGAGAGAGAGAGAGAGAGAGAGGGGAAAAGGGTGTTTTCCCTGTTTGGGAGGTGGGAATAGGTTTTTTTGTGGGTATTTTCAAAGGAATTGGTCGTGGGCCCCCCCTCCGGGGTTCCCCTGGACCTGGTGGTTTTGGATTGTGTGTTTGGGGCCGGGGCTTTCTCTCTCTTTCTTTTCCTCTCAGTCTTTCTCCTCTTCTTTACCCCTTTTTCCTCCCTTCCCTCTCTACTCTCCCCTCCCCAGGAGCAGCTACAAAGTGGTTTCCTTCCTGGGGCACTTTGTTCTGCTTGCTTCAGTGCCCGCCTGGCAGTGCCCTTTGGGAAGGTGGGAACTGATCCCCGAGTGGGGGATCTCTGGGCAGGGGAGCGTGAGTGGCCGGGAGCTCCGGGGCCCTGGCCCTTCCTCATTCTCTGGCCCCCCTTCCCCGGCTCAGGGAGGTTCCGTAAGCAGCGGCCAGGGTGAGTGGCGGCCCGGGCGTAGGGGAGTCTGCTCCCTTCTGCTCTGTGGGCCCCTCGGTGGAGAAGTTGCTCTGAAAACTCGTCACTGATGATGGTGGTGAGAGGCGGGCGGATTTGCCGCTTGGGAGCACAGACCTGTGTCCACGGGGACAAGGACTCGGGGGGGCTGAAGCACTGGACCCGCAGGGCTGAGACAGCTGAGACCTTGGGAAGAAGCGGGGGCCGGGCTGTGAAGGCTGGGCTGCAGGGGCCAGGCCATCCTCAGGCCGCCCGGGTTCCCTCGGCTCAGCTGACGTCTGGTGCTAGGCACACCTCGGGGGGCGGCTGGCTGGGGTGCCGGGGGCCGGCCATTCCTGAGGATCGGGCAGATGGAGAGCCAGACCTCCTGTCAGAGGCATGGGCCAGGCCCGTGGGGTGATGGCGAGACCCCCACCCTCCCCTGGTGAGCCTGGCTCCTCACCCCGAGGATGGACTGGGGCAGAAGAGATTGGATCCGAAAGGAGGCGGGCGGGGTCTGGGCTGCTGAAGCTGCTTCCTGCTGCCACCCTCCTGGGCGACCCGCCGCAATACGGATGGTGTGGGCACGAGCGGGCAGGGGGCTGCTCCGTCCATCTGGACTCCCTGCTTGCTTGTTTTCCTGATAAGTCAGTGAGGATGGAGGCTGAGGGGAGGACGTGTGGAAAATCCTCAGAGCCAGGACCTCTCCCGGCTCTTCCTCACCCGTCCTTGTGGAGCCTCGGGGCCGTCCTAAGCCGGGTCTCCCAAAATAACGGGCAAAGGGGAGAAGCCCTTGTGTCCTATCCCCTGCCTCTGTGCTCTCCTTTCTGCCAGCACATCAGAGGCCAGCGGACTCCACGAGGGGGAGTCCCAGATCGCCTCCCTCTGGAGCTCCTCAGAAAACACTTTCACTTTACAGATTAGGAAACTGAGGCCTGATAGGGAATGGACGTGGCTAGGGTGTCACCGAGCCAGCGCCAGAAGATGCTTCCCATGGTGTGACCTTAAATCTGCCCCATCTCAGGGGCGTCCGTTTGCCCCCTCCCAGATGGTGGTGATGTTTCCCCCCAGAGTCAAGGGTCTCTCACAGGGACCGGAGCCAGAAGGACCTCCAGCAGTCTGTAGGGCCCCCACCTCTCACTCCACAGCAGGGGATACTGAGGCACAGAATGACAGGGACTTGCCTGGGGCCACATGGCATGATGGCGGCACGGCACCCTACAAACACACACGTGCGCCTGCTGGAGCCCGCGTGTGATCGGGGTGAAAGGAAAGGGGATCGCACCTGAATTCTTTGTGTTTGACTCCAGCATCTATTAAGCACCTACTGTGTGTGACAGGCCTCCTACTAGCACGGGCGGAGCTAAGCGGAGATGGGCCCCCGCCGCCGGGCCCTGGCTGGGTTCAGATTCCAGCTCAGTTCCCACCTCTGGCCTCAATCCTCTGTGCCATAATGGGGAGGGGGGTCAGACTCGGTGACCTTTGGGGCCCCTCACCAGCTTCAAATGGTAATGCGAGCCACAGGACGCTTCCCTGCTCCCGGCCACCCCCTTGCTCCATCTCTCTTGCTCTGTGACCTCTGAGTGGCTCCTGGTCGGCCCCGGGGCCCACTCCCGAGATGGCGTAGCCCTTTCCCCTCAGCCCCCAGGGCCGGGCATCCGTGGTTGGCCCATGTTTGTCCCATGCAGCATGGGACCGTGCCCACAGTAGGTTCATTGAGGGCCAGACTATTCAACCTTTTACAAATGAGGAAACTGAGGTTCCCCAGAGCTGGGGAGCAGGGATAGCCCAGAGGAGGGCAGGGACAGGATGACTGGGCTTGTTCTTAGACATCAGACAAGGGCCTCTCCTGCCAGCTTAAGGGAGAAAGGTTCCCACGCTGGGGCTCTAGGCCCCCCCAGGCCAGGCCGGTAGGGCTGGACAAACTGATCTTGTCTAGGGGTGACCCATAGCCACAGCAGGTGGCCCAGCAGCTTCCTGAATCATTGTGTTCCCTTTTCTGGGCTTCCCCAGACCTGGAAACCCCCTGGCCACAGAGACCCCTGGGCCGGCCAGGATGTCCAGCAAACCCCACCTGAACCTCAACAGGAATTTCTAACCCGAGTTCCCAGGCATCTACCTGTGCTGGAAGGCCACAGAGACAGGGAGTTCACTCTCTGCCATGGCAGCTCTTGTCGTCAGGAACGTTGGCTTCCAGCTCTGCCCTTTGGAGCCACGCTGAACGGGGATGAGTGGCCCTTCTTTTGGCAGCCAGGGTCATTTCTCTGGTAGCATGACCAACCTTGCCCCTGGTTCTGTTCTGTTCCCTCTGCTGTTCCCCAATCCCCCAACCACAAGACTGTGGTCAGCATTTGGGAGTTCATTAAGTCCCAAAGGCCCGGCTGCTGCCGCCTCCCTTGCTTGTTCACAGACCATCGGGATTGGGGAGGTGAGGGGAGAGCCCCAAATGGCTCCCGCTCCCAGGTTAGGCCCGAGCTGGAAGTGGCGGCCAGCCTCTTTTTTCACACAGTGAGCCTGAGGCCCGGAGAGGGGCAGAGCTTTGACCAGGGTGACCCAGGAGCCAGGGATCATTGACAAAGGGCGGCCACCTTTTGGTTTCGGTTTGTCAGACCTTGGGGAAGTTCTGGGAACAGGCTGGCAGCCAACACCTGCCTCCTCTTCCACCCAGGACGTCATTTCCCTCCCTCACTCTATTGCCCCATGAGGGGCAAGAAGTCATCTCTAGAGGGTGTCCACTCTCAGGTTCCCCTTTTGTTTTCCAGTGTTGCTGGGGCCTGAGGGAGCGGATACGCCAGAAAAAAGTGGGGGGGTCACAGCGAGCCCCAGCCCATCCAAGCTTCTCATTGTGCGGAGGGGGAAACTGAGGCCGGAGAGCGGCAGGGAGGGTCACACAGGTCATACAGGAAATATGTAGCACAATGCGGATTTGGACCCAGGGATGCTGCCCCAGCATTCAATACCCTTCCAGCCCCAACCCCGGGCAAGTCCTCCCTCCCCTGGCCCTCACTTCCTGCCCAGGCATGGTGAGTGAGAGGTCAAGAGCTAAGCTGTCCCATCCCTTTTGGCTCTGGAGGGTTCTAGAAAGAGCCTTGGAGGCCGGTTCTATCACTTATTGCCATTGTAATCTGGCCGACTCCCACCCCCTCCGTGGGACTCGGTTTCCCCCTGTAGAGAATGAGGGTGTTGGGGTATATAGTTTCTAAGGCACCTCAGAATTCCTACTTTCCTCCTAGGGGAAGGGAAGCCCCCCGCCAGCTTTGCTGCTGGATCCTATGTCTGCCCCTTTGTCGCTTTGTGGAAGCTGGTGTAGGATATGTAGAGTGGGACTGTGGTCTTAAAGCCTCTGTCCAGCTCTGGGCAAGTGTCCTAGCTCTCCATGGGGAGGGACAGATAGATGGACAAAGGAAGGGAGGGGAAGGAAAGAGGGAGGAGGAAGGAGAGAGACAGATGGGACAAAGGAAGGGAGGGGAGGGAAAGAGGGAGGAGGAAGGAGAGAGACAGATAGATGGACAAAGGAAGGGAGGGGAGGGAGGAGGAGATAGACAGATAGGACAGAAGGGAGGAAAAGGGAGTGGGAGGAGGGACAGAGATAGACATACACAAGAGACAAACACATACAGAAAAGAGATAGATGGAAAGAGGGAGGAGGGAGAGAAAGAGTGAGGAAGAGGGAGAAATAGAGACAGAAAAGACGGACAGGAAGGGAAGGGAGGGAAAGAGGGAGGAGAGACAAACACGAGAAAACTCTGTGTGGGGGAGTAATTCTAGCCTGAGCAGGGTCTGGGTTGGAGTTAGGGCTGACTGGACACCCAGGACTCTTCCCTTCCCTTCCCTGCCATCTCTCCCTCTCTGGGGTTAATGACTGTTTATCTTCTGGGTGGAGTGGCTTGGCTGGGGGCAGGGGTGGAGGGGCAGCAGCTGACTAATGGTTTCTAGGTCTCCTATTAGGCCACCTTCCCGGTCCACCTTGAAGTCAGGTGGCTCTTGCCCTCCTGGGGAGTGGAGGAGGCCCAGAGCCTTGGATGCTCTTCCACTTCTCAGGAAGGGCAGCCGGGATCGGGGAGGGCCCCAGACCTGACAGGTGCCTGGATAACTGCCGGTCGCTTCTTCCCCAGCCTCCATTTCCATCCATGTGAGGTAGGGTCATCCCTCCTCCCAGGGCCGAAGTCCTCGCCGGCCTCTGCTCCGTGGTTGTGGGCACTCTGCCAGTGGGGGTAGTTGTGGCAGTGGTGGGATGGGGTAGGAAGGGTCTCTTCTGGAGGCGGGAAACGTTGGTGCAAAGAAACTTAACTGCGTTTCTGTAGTCCTTCGGAGGAAGGGTTTCCTCCTCTGGGCCACTTCAGTTTACCTCTCTGAAATGAGACTGCTTGGACAAGGCGGTCCCTGAGAGCTTTGCCTGAGAGCAGGAAGGACTATGCGGGGGACCTGGGGGAGGGGAAGCCCCCAAGGTTTCCTCCTTGGTCACTGTTTGACTTTCATGGAGAAGAAAAAACAAACATTTGTCAGCAACTTCCGGCAGAGCCCCGGGATGCTCAGACTCGGCTCCTTGCTTCTGGGAACAGACAGACCTCCCCTCTCCCCATCATTCCGCCTGTGACCCCTTCCTGCCCCCATCCTCCTCCCAGTTAGTGCTTGTTCCTTTGCAGGACTTTCATTACACTCCCCCAGGAAAGGGGGACAGGCTGATCAGCAAAGCTATTCCCCAGCGCCACAGGCCCCGGCTTCCTCTCCTGGATGGGGCTCAGCCTGTTAGCTTTTTCCCCAACCTCTATCATATTCCTTCCTCCCACTCCCATCTTCCCAGTCAGCATGGAGGCTTCTGGGTCAGAGCAAAGTGGGGGGGCCATAAAGTAGGGGCTGATGGGGGGGTGCGGGGGCTCCGGCTCAGCAGCCATATTTCTGAGTTCCAATCTTGGTATCTGGGTGAATGTTGGGGAGACCCCTTTAGGGGCTTAGTTCCCTTATTTGTAAAATGATGGATGAGAGTATAAGGGAGGGGAGGAGGAGACAGACAGATGGACAGAGGAAGGAGGGGGAGCTCTGCATCTGAGTTTGTGCAAGAAGCATTTTGCCTCCATCTGCCCTCCAGGGTGTCGCCATCCCACTACCAGGAGGGGCGCTGGGGGCTTCTCACCCCCAGCCCCCTCCCCTGCCCTTGCCAGCCTGAGAGAGCCTCAGCTAGTGAAGCAAATGGAAACCAGCCGGCTGGGAAGTATGTGTCTCTAAAGGGAAAGATGGGCTCTTGTTCTGGAGGGGGGTCTACATCTGGCTCTGTGGTTTGAGAAGGGTCTACACTGTCTCTGCAGGGCCCTGTGCCCTGGGGGGCTCACAGGAGGACAGGGTGCAGGCCTAGGGAGGGTTACAGTGGCAGCCTGTGTTCCCCCATCCCTCGTCCCGGGAGGAGCTACTCTCACAAAAGCACATTGACAAGACTTGGGGCTGGAGGCCACTCTGCTCAGGCCCGAGAGGGAGGAGGGCCGGGGTCTCAGGGAAGTGTCCGGCCCCGACCCTCCCGGTTGGGTTTCGGATGCTCTGCCCCTTCACCCCTCACCCCCCAAGCTGTACGGAACTGGGCCCGGGCCTGGCAGGCCTTAGGGAAGCACTGAGGGCCGGAGCTGGCAAGCTGCCCGATCATGATGGAGGTTCTGCTGGCAGCTGGGCTTTGGGGAGGGGGGCGTGGGAACAAAGCCTCCCGAGCGGAGCTGGTTCCCCACTCGCTGGGGGCTTAGCTGGGCTGGCTGGAGCCCGAGCCCTGGGCCCCTCACAGGCTGCCTGCAGACACCTCGGGCTGCGAAGACGGATGCCAGGGGGGCTGGGGGGGAGGCTTGGAGGTGGCAGCTGGGAACCAGGATGGGGGAGGCTGCGTGTGCACGAGTGAGCAAGGGAAGGAGCGCTCCCATGTAGGCACACGTGCTCCCGCACGTCAGACTGGCGTGCCCGTACCCGTGCCCAGCAGGCCGGAGGTAAACCAGGCTCCTCCCTGCCACCCTTGTTTCCTTCCCCTTCCAGGTTTCACATCTTCTCCCTATTTCTGTCCCCGTGGGCTTCCTCATTCCTGCAGCTCACACCTAATATTAGTAAAAGTGTGGCTGAGAACCTCGGCGAGAGGGGAGGCTGGATCCCGGCTTCACCAGGAGGAAGCTTCAGACCAGAAGGCAGGGCCATCTGCCTCCCATTTTATAGATGGGGAAACCGAGGCACAGAAAGGCAAAGGGACAGGGCTACCCTCTCGGGTCTGAGTAGACGTTCTTCCTCTGGGCCTGGTCTAATCATCAGTCACCTCCAGCTTGGGCTGTGCAGAAAGGGCTGGTGGGGAAAGTGAGCCCAGAATCTATCCTAAATGAAGTCTGAGGGCAGGCTTTCGGGCGCAGGGGGCTGGGGGCAGAAGCCGCTTGGGTGCATCCTTTTTCAGTCTCCTTGGTTCTCCCCTTCCCCAATCCTTGATCAAGACAGCCTTGGTGGGGCTAGTTATTCGGGGACAGTTCCCTGCAGGGGGGACTTGAGCACGGGAGGGCCATCCCAGCCAGCCCTGGGGGGGCTCAGGCTGTGGCCCTGGGGAGGGCACAGAGCTTCCAAAGGAGGGGCGCTACCGCCGCTGCTGCTGCTGCAGATAAACAGCCGAGGAGCGTGGCCTGGGCCCCTGGGGACAGGCTGCTGGCGGCTCGGAGCCAGCCCCAGGAAGTGGGAAGGCCCGAGCCTGCGGGCCCTGCCCCTGGAGCTCTGTGGGTACCCGGCTTATGTCCGGGCAAGGAGACGCAGGGGGAGCGGACCCCGGCCGGGCCTGGAGGAGCCGCCATCTGGAATAAGGATTAAGATTATTCAGGAGAGGCCGGGAGGAGGACTTGGGCCCGTGGGCAGCAGGGAGGCTCAGGGGGCTGCGGGCGCACATCCAGGACCTGGGGGGTGGAGCAGCCACCCGACGAGCAGTGATGGGGCACGGCCACATGCCAAAGGAAGTGGGTCCTGCCCGCCCGGCCCTCGGCTTCTGAGACGGGGCTTCCGAGCGCGCCAAGGAAGGGGCCGGGGCCTGGCTGCCCCTGGGCCCGAGCCAGCCTCGGAGGCCACATCTGTGCTGTGCTGTGGGGAGCCGAGCTTTTCATCTGGTGCATCCTGTCAGGCCGATTCTCTCTGGGAGATTAGGGGAGGGACACGGTCATCTCATCCCCTGGCCGCTCTGTGGGAGGAGGGAGAGGGGGAGGAAGGAGGCATTGAAGAGAGGAAGAAAAGTAGGGGAGAAAAGGAAGAAAGGATTAAAGAGGAGGGGAGGAAGAGGAGGATCCCATTAAGCCCTCTGTTCAGCCACAGAATCTGGGCTTTAGACCCATCAGGAGCATCCTCTGCCTGACTTCACAGGGCACCTCTTTTTTGTGTGGAAATCCTGGCTGGAAGGTTTTCCTGGAAGTGGAGGGAGACAGATGGGGGCCGGGGGAGGTGATCAGTGAGTGCTCCAGCTCTATCTGTGAGACCCATGACTTATGGGATGGATTGGGCTTTAAGACCATTCTGGTCTATATTTTCCAGAATATTAGGGTTCACATGACACTAAGCTCATCTTAGGGAAGCATCCTAGCGCCCCTATTTCCCCCAGTTCATCTCCAGTTTATCTGGAAAATTATCCCCCCTTCTCTAATCCCCCATCGTGGATTTAATACCTCGTAATTCCCCCTCTCCCCGTCCTGGGTCTTTGTTGTGACAGTGACAATATGGGAGATGGCTGAGACTGGTCTCTAGTTTCCAGAACACTAGAGTTTATATAACACTAAGGTTGGGGAAGCATCCTAGCTTCCTCCCAGCCAATCCCCAGTCTGGAAAATTACCCCTTGTCTGATCCCCATCATGCATTTAAGAGGGAGGCAATACTAGTAGTTCCCCCTCTCGGGTCTCTCTTGTGACTATGACAGAGGCGGTCTTGGGGTTTGGCCCCAGCTGTGTCAGCTTTCCAGCAGCACCCAAGCCCTGGCCAGAGAGGGCCCCAGGGCATTCCCAGCCCAGCCCTTCCTCCTGGTAAATATTTAATCCAGTTGGGAAAATGTCCTCTTGTGAACCTGTAGGAAGAGCGAGCACTGGGGGACGAGCAGGGGGCCAAAATGGGGCTCACCAGGCCCCCTCCTTTCCCTGTCGTGGCCAAGTTCTAATTTGTGAACATTAGCTGGACGATTCTTGGAAGTACTTGATTCCCATAAGCCCTTGGGGGGCACTTCAGGCAATGCTTGCCTGCATTTTACAGGGGAGAGCTGTCATTTGAGCCCCAGTGTTTGTCCCGGGCTGGAAAAGGGGCAGCCGGCTGCTGCCCACTGCTGCTGTCCCCTTCCCGCCTTCTGTAACCTGGGAC
This sequence comes from Sarcophilus harrisii, assembly GCF_902635505.1. Lineage (NCBI taxonomy): Eukaryota > Metazoa > Chordata > Mammalia > Dasyuromorphia > Dasyuridae > Sarcophilus > Sarcophilus harrisii. The sequence goes on along the minus strand of NC_045430.1, from coordinate 6,959,853 downwards.
CTCCCTCGCCACAGACAGGATGTCCCGTTTGAGCTGCCTCAGCTTCTCACAGTGAAAAGGGGGCCCAGGGTGGTAGCGGATGGAAGGCTGTTTCCAGGTCAGCGATTCTCTGTCTTTTCATGTTCCCACCTTTGCCCGCAGCAGGCTGGCCCCCCTGCTCTGGGCTGGCACCAGGGCCTGGACCACTGCCCTGCAACCCGTCCCCAGGCTGGCCCGGGCCCCTCGGGCAGGGGGTAGCCTTCCTGGCTTGTGGCTCTAACTCTGGGCAGCCTCAGAATTCTTGTGGCCGGGCCGGAGGACATTGGCTCCCGGCATAGATGGAATTTTGGCACAGGGCTTCTTTCTGTAATAAACAGGGATTGATTGGGGGAGCTCTGGGTGCAGCAGGGCCCAGCCACCACAGTTTCCTGTTTACGGGCCCGGGATCTAAGGATTTATTTTGGTCTTAAGAAGCTGGATCTGCATAGGACAGACACCCAACCAAGGCGATCCCGCAGCCCCTGTTCCTGAGCGCGACCTGCTGACTTGGGCACCCAGATATCCCGACAATCCTTGCAGGCCCCAGCCCCCCTCCCTCTGCCTTAGACCAGGGCTGCCTCCTTCTTCAAACTCCGTCTGGGTTAAATATCTCACAGCAAGTCAGGGACTGTGCACTTAGGAGGCCAGTAGTAGCAGCATCCTTTCCTCCCATCCGGGGGGAGCCTCTATCTGCAAGGTCAGGGGTCCCAAGACGCCTCACTTGGGGGGCACCAATTCCCACAGAGCAAGCCCAGCTGTAGGCCTCCTGCTCGTTCTAAAGCTCAGGACCTCTGTCCTCTCCAGAGAGAAGGCTCTGTCCGGTGCCCATTCCAGAACCTGGCCCTCTGGGTCCCCAGTTCCCTCTGCCGCCAACCCCCCTTCTTGGGCGACCCCTCCTGCAGGTTCCCATTCCCTCCTTGGCCAAGCGGCAGCCACATGGGAGTAGGGTTGCGTCTGTGGCAGGTGCCAGGAGCAGTGGCGGTCCTAGACAGGAAGGTCCCCTCAGCAGCTGTGGGGCTCCCCAATACTATAGAACCTCGGTATCCTTGGCGGGAAGGTGAGAGGATTGGACTCCCTGTGGGAGTCCTCAGGGCTCCTGGGCTGGCTGGGTTCAAGGCTTCTGGGGACTCCCTGCCAGGCACAGTGCACAGACTTTACCCCATCTGCCCTGAAGAGCTGGAAGAGGGGATTGGGGCTTCTTTGTCCCACCCCCCTGAGCTCCCCAGGAGAACTCGGAACTCCCTCCCATGGCCCGGCCACCCTGCCGGGTCCTCCAGGAGTATCCGTCACCCGGCAGGACACTCCAGGGGTTCAGGGAGATGGCAGTGGGGCAGCCCCTTAGCTGAGTCACTTTGGGAGGCCTGTTCCGAGCGAGGAGCAGGAAGCCAGGGTTCCCGGCCGGGCAGAGACCCGCACTCGGGAGAGAAAATGGGCCAGGCTGAGCCCTGGGGTCCGGAGACAATAAATGCTAACGAATAATTGGATGTGTTTTGTGAATTTATAGTAAGAATGGGGTACGAGAGGGGGAGGGGGCAGGGTGGTGGGATTCATTCCGTGGGAAATCTCAGGAGCCGGGTAGGTGTAAGTGGGGAATGAACAAAAGAATGAATTTCTGGCCGGGAGCAGTGCCCCAGAGTCCTCACAGGACTCCTGCTCACTTGCCCCCTGTTATTGGGGGCAAAGGGACCATTGGCCTCTAGGGAGAGGAGTAGGCCCAGGCCTGCCCCCTGCAGCCTCCGCCCTGGCTCGCTGGGTCACAGATGTGGGTAAGTGACTGCTTCCCCACCTGCTCTGGAGGAGGGGCCTCCCCCGAGTCCTTGTCTCTGACACTTGGGCACTAACGCCTGAGCCCAGGGAGGCCGGCAGCCTTCTCTCACCCTCTGCCTCCCAGGCTGGTCGGGAAGTCGGGCCTGGGCGGCCCTGGGCCTCTACTGCGTGGGCAGCCCTGCGTCCCTCCACAGTCCCTGGGCTTCCAAAGTGAGGTGACTCTGCCGGTGTCCGGGTCGGGGAACAGGAGCTGAACCAGGAACATGACACTGGAAAGTAAATATTGCTGTAGCTGCAGTTCCCGACTTATGTCAATAGGGCCAGAGGCGGGCGGGGGCCGGACCTGGGGCATGGGCCTGTTTTCCGGGATTAGGGTGAGCTTTGGTCGGGGAGCTCAGCCCAGCTCCCCCTTTCTGGCCGTTCTGAGGTGGGGGAGGGTGCTCTCAGTGGCCCCGTCCCAGAGCCCTGCCCGGCAATGGCGGCTCCTCTCTGGGCGTCTTGCCTGGTCTAGGGAGGTGGGAGATCCAGGGAAGGATTCAGGAAATAGCCGGCAGGGGAGGCTGGGACCGTCCCCTCAAGCCTGAACGTCAGTCATGAGCCTTTCTGCGGTTAGGGCTCCAGGAAAGTTGGGAAGAGAGACCGGTTGCCTCTGGGAGTGCTTGGGGTGGGAGGAAGGCAGGGAGTGGTTGGCCCAGGCTGGCCTTTTTGTTGCCCTTTTCTAGAAATTTGGGGTGTCGGGGTGGGGGGGAGTTGAGTGGTGAAAAGAGCTCAGGGAGCTACAGCCAAGTGGCTGTGTGATCTTGGACCGAGGCTTTCTGCCTCAGTTTCCCCATTTGGGACACGGGGGCTTTGAGTTCCCTTTGGCTCTGTCTGTGATCCTGGCATGTTCAAAATCTGGGTCTCGGTCTCCTCCTGGTAAGACGAAGGGCTTGAGTTAGGCTTGTCAACCCCCTTCCAGCTTTAAATCTCTCACCCTGTAATTCATGGGGTGGAGAGGGCTGGCTTGGGTTGGCGCCGGGCCCAGGATCCTGACCCCAAAGGGGGCAGCCCTATACTCGGGCCTTTGTGGTTGGCCGAGGGGTGAGGGGAAAGATGGGAGGCACTGAGGCAGCGCTTATGGGGAGCCCCTTTGGAGGCTGGAGACGGTGCCCAGAGGGAGGGAAGGGCTGGATCCTCTCCCAAGCTGGAATGGGCACATTTGGGCCTTGGGCACTGGGTTCAGACATTGCCCCCGCCCCTCCCAGGCTCAACAAAAGAGAGAAGCTATTTTTAATGAGACCGAGCACAGAACTCCCCCGTCTCCCCATTAGTTGGCCAGGAGGGTGGGGGAGAAGATGGCCTCCTTTCATCTCCTTCCTACTGCCCCCAGCCTTGCCCTGCCCAGCCCTGGCTCTTAATGAGTATTTCTCGTCTCTCCCAAAGACCACTGGGGAGGGGGTGGTGAGAGAGGCCATCGAGCAGAGAAGAAACCCAGGGGAGAGTTTGATTTCTGGGCATCTCTTGAGAGGGCCTGGCAGGGGATGGTGGCTTCAGGCCATTTCCCCTTTAGTTCTAGGGGCCCAGGCTGGGCGAAAGGGACTCACTAGCCAGGAACCCCAGGCTGGGTGAAAGGAAGGGAGGGCCCAGGAGCCCAGGTTGGGTGAAAGGGTCTCACTGGGCCCAGGAGCCCAGGCTGGATGAAAGAGAGTTGCTGGGCCCAGGAACCCAGGCTGGGTGAAAGGGCCTTTGCCAGCCCAGGAGCCCAGGCTGTGTGGAAGGGACTCACTAGCCCAGGAGCCCAGGCTGGGTGAAAGGGTCTCGCTGGGCCCAGGAGCCCAGGCTGGATGAAAGAGAGTTGCTGGGCCCAGGAGCCCAGGCTGGGTGAAAGGGCCTTTGCCAGCCCAGGAGCCCAGGCTGCATGGAAGGGACTCGCCAGGTGCAGCCCAATGGCTTCTCTTGACTTCTCCGCTTTGCTCACTTGCTCATTCCTGTTCTCTGGGCCTCCATTTCCCCCAGTTGAGTCTCATCTACCAATGATATTTCCCAAGCCCAGGTCCAGCGTTCTGTCCGCTTTCCGCCTTCTTATCCCAGCCCTTCCACCAATAGCCTGGTGTCCATCTGTGAAAAGGAAGGGGTGAGGATAAAAGGAGTTCTTTCGGGGGCCTGGGCGCTCTGTGGGAGCCGGAGCCATGGGGAAGGGGCAGAGATGGACCTGGGCCAGCCCTAATAGCTGGGGGTCCAGAGGTCAGGGGAGCCCGACAGGAAGCAGGGGCAGGGCCCCGGTCCCAGGACAAGGCCTGCTGGGAGCTTCTCAGCGGCTGATTGTTCTCTCTCTGTTCCCCATACACAGGAGGCCAGAGCTGACCAGCGCAGACTGGAGCTGGAGACCCCTTCCTGGGAAGAATCCGACTTCCAGGGGCTTTGAGATCTGCCCCCAGCCCCGCCCCTGCTCTCGAGCAGACAGTCCATGTTCCTGGAAATCCCACCGAGGACTTCTCCTGGGTGAGTGCAGACCCCCACGCGGCAGAGCTGGCTGGCCCCATCTGCAGGCGGCCGGGCACAGCATTTCCAGCTCACACACGCGCGCACGTGCACCTGTCCACTGTCTAACTGAGGGCTCTCGTCCCCGAGCAGAAAAGATGGGGAGTCGCCTGGATCTATTTTTTCTCGGCAAATCATATGCTTTCGAACCATTGGTTTTGGGAACAAAAGAGTAAATGCAAGCCCAGTTGCCCAGAAGCTGATTTTTCTGTGAATCCTTTTACCCTTTTTCCCCTACTCTGGGGAAAGCTGTGGGTGCAGGCCCAGGATCTGTAAGGGGCAAACATAAGCGCCGCCTTGTCCCAGGTCCTGAGCTAAGAGCAAATACACATGAATCCAGATACAAGTGAAAAAAGATCCTGCCCTCGAGACGCTTCTGGTCTAAAGATGGGCGACAAAGTGCATCTGGTGGGAAGGAAGGGGAGCTTTGGAGAGGGCACTCATCGGGCCTGATGTGATTGGGCAGATTGGCCCCCAGTTTCCTGCTCCCCATTCCTCTCATCCTCCCCATCTTCCCTTCTCTCCCTTCCATCCAGATGCAAGCTGGGAAGTTCTTCTTGGTGTCTAACCCCAGTCCATTCGTGCAAATACACTATGCTTAGTGCTGAGCTTTAGGAAGCTCCCTTTGGCAACTGAAGGGAGAATGGACTGCAGGGGGGTGGACTTGGAAGCAGATTAGGAGGCGATTACATTGGTCCAGTCAGGAGGTGACAGAGGCCCAAGCTAGGGGAGGGCCATGGGAACGGAGAGAAGAGGACAGGTACCAAAGAGATTTCTGGGAAAAAAGACCGAGGTCCAGAATTCAGATCTTGACATCTCAGGACCCAGAAATCTTGAATTTCCTCCCTCTTTTCCTGATTTTGGGTTTGAAGGTGGGACTGGGTGCACGGCCCAGGTGTGAGGTACCTGCCTCTAAAATGAGCCGCGAGTCTTTGGAAAACTTTGCTTTCTGTGGGTCCTTGTCCCAAGCGGGAGCTGGGTTCCCCAAAGAGACAGTTCCTTTATCTGTTAAGTCAGCCCGGTCCCAAATGCAGCTTGGGGGACTCTGGGAGTTAGTGATTGAGGGGGACCCTTTCTTTCCTGAGGGTGCTGGTCTTGTTGAAGGAATGGGAGTGCCCTAAAAGCGACTTCCTTGTAGCTGCAAGACTTAGTGTGGAATCTAGGTACAGAATCAGGGAGGGGCCTCTTCTGTCCTAGGAGCACTTCCTGGAGGCCGAGGAAGGGACAAGATCGAGGAAGGGACAAGATCGGATCACTTCCACAAGGTCACTTTCCCAGAGGTCTCGGCAGCCCCCTCCATTCTCCATTTGGAGTCTCAGCCCTTTCTCTTTGTGGGGGAAATTAATGGAGAAGAAAGACCCCAGAGCCTGGAAACGAGATGAGTTAGTGGATTATTGGGAAGGGAGAGTGGGGGGTGCTCAGGAACTTGAGCTCCCCCCTCCATTCAGTGTGACTTGGTCATGCAATAGAGAGAAGAGACAGAGAAAGAGAGAGAGAGAGAGAGAGAGAGAGAGAGAAGAGAGACAGAGAAAGAGAGAGACAGAGAGAAAGAGAGAGAGAGAGAGAGAGAGAGAGAGAGAGATGGAGAGAGACAGAGAGAGAGAGAGAAGAGAGAGACAGACAGATCGAGAGGGAGAGTGCGTGTGCACGCGTCTGTGTGGGACCCTGGGAGTGCGGGTGAGCATCCTCCTCGCACACCTCTGAGCGTGTCTGTGGGTCTGGGTGCACACGCACATGTACGAGTGTGACAGACAGTTGGCGGAGAGCAGGCGAAGGCAGCGGGTGTTAATTGCAGTGTAGAAGCCTGTGATTAGCGGGGAGGAGGCGGGGAGGCTACCCTGACGCCCGTGATAGCTTAAGGACCAGTTTGGGGGTGACCATTGACTCTCTGACAGGCTGATGAGCAGATTACAGGGCTCTCTTCCTCTCTGGAAAGAGGCTCCTGGGTGCACATGGCTCTCTCTCCCTCCCCTCCCCCCAGGGCCGGGGGAGGGCTGGTTGGGATAGCAGGTCCCTTTCCTCAGACCCTGTCCTGGGCCTTGTCCCAGCAGAGAACCCCCCATCCTGACGCCCTGGTCTCCCCTTCCTACCCAACTCTGGGTCTGTCCCATGCCCAGGACCCGCCTGGGGTGGGCTGAGTGTGGGCTGGTGGAAGGCGTGACTGACTGAAGGAGGGGGGGGGGAGCTCAGGGTGAGGGGCCCGGGAACCCTGACCCCTTTGTCCCGCCTGAGAAGGATGATGGGCTGCCTGGGAGTCGGGAACATGGTGCGAACCCTCGACGTCGACCTTGGCTGCTGGGATAGCGGGGAGTCAACTGCCGGGAAGAGAGCTCCTCTCCCTCTCTGGCTCTCGGTGTCCCACTGTCTTTCTCTAGAGGTCAAGGTTAAACACACAGTTGGCCTTTGATAAATGCTCCATCAGACTGCGTCCAGAGCTTCCCCCAATTTCTAGCATCTTCCCGGCTAAGGACAGGGCTCCCAATGGGCCTCCTCCTCTCCTGTTTCCCCGCACCCCTTTAGGGGCTTCACCCACCTCCACCTTGCCCCAAGTCCTGCCCTGTCAGAGGGAGAGCTGAGCGCCATATTCAGGGAGGAGTTAGGACTGAGCCGGGGCCAGGGCTGGGCCTGGGGCTCGACATGATTCTGTTGGCTCTTAGGGGGCTGGAGCGATCAGAGAAGGCTCTAGCTGGGGCTTGGAAGGATGGGTGGACAGCACGATTCACGTCTATCTGGAGAGATGCTCATAGGCCCTCCGTGTGTGCATCTGGGGCTGGGCTTTTCTCTCCCCTCCCATCCCTGCTGTGACTCCTGCCTATTCTGAGTTCTGAGCTGGCTCCTCTGCCTCGGGGCCTGGGGCTGACAGGCCCCGCTGGTCCCCAGGGGCCCGTGATGGGCCGGTGGTGACAGGGGGCGGCTCGAGCCAATGGTCATGCCCCAGAGACCCGGCGAGGGAAGTGGGTACTTGTGTCCGGGCCGGCTGCAAAGGAGTCCTGGGGGAGAGAGAGTGATTTCCTCTGCAGGCCCCAGGGAGCCCCCGTCCCATCCTGGGAGGCTGCTTGGGGGGTAGTGGGGAAGCTCCAGACTGGGGCCCAGAGGGTGTTGGCAGGCTGCGGAGTCCCTCCCCACCAGCTGGGCAGCCCTCCCTTCCTCGCCTGTGAGCTCCTCACCGGGAAATCTCATCTTTGCAAGATCCAACCAGCTTTTTTTAATGAAGCTTTTTATTTTCAAAACATAGCCCAGAGCCTGACACACAGTAAGAGCTTAGTAACTGTTCCCGTGGACTTGGGACCTTCTCTAAGTCCTTCCAACTCCAAATGTGTGATTGGGGGCATCCGCTCGGAAACCCCGTGCTGGGGGGCCCCCAGCAAGCCAGCTGCCTGCTCTAGGGCCTGTGTCTCCTCAGCTGTAAAACCCAGCCATCGGTGTTTCCCCGGCCGCCTCGCACTTGCGCTCCACGTAGGTAAAGCTTGGGGTTAACCCCGCCTGCCTTCCGGGGAGCCTCGTGCCATGTCCGGCCTGGGAATGCTGGCCCTCAGTGGGGGAAGAGAAGTCACAATGTCAGGATGCCCGACGCAGCCCCCCAGGGCCCCTGGTGCTCCCGGGCTGCCCCCGGAACCAGCCCTTCTGCCCGCGTCTGAACACCTCTCATCGGGCTCTCACCCCCCCGGCCGAGGCCCCTTCTGTACAGGCGGTAGAGCAGGACTCTCAGCTCCCTAAAGCTCCTCCAGGGTCAGGGCTGTCTGGCTTTTATTTCCAGCACCGAGATCAGTGTCTGCCCAAAGGCCTCCCCAGCCACTCTGCCCCCCGGCCTGACGTGGCCCCAGGTCACCGCCCCAGGGCATCTGTCCAAGGCCACCTGACCAAGTCTGGAGGCCGGGCCATGTTCATCCACTTGGTTTCTGCTGTGTGAATGGCCAGGCTGCACTCGGGAACATAGCGTCTCCTCAAAGGGGCTCTGGGATGTTTGCTGCAGGACCTGGCCACATGAGGGCATCCACAAAAAGGGAGAAGCTCACCCCTTCGGGAGGGCTTCTTGATTTTGTATAAAAATAAAAACTTTCCTCAGCGGAAAGACCGCATAGGGGTGTTTCCCAGGTAGCAGGAAGAAGGAAACAAGCATGTATTTATTAAACACCTATTGTGTGTCAGGTCCTGTACAAATAGTTCATTTGATCCAGGACTAAATCTTAGAACAGCCTCCTCCACTGGACATGCCCTCGAGTCCAGCTCCCCTCACTGCCAGGCCCAGGGGGAGGGGACCCCGGTCCCGAAGTGAGGGGACCCAGAAGGGCGCCAGGGCAGAAGTGTCACATCTGGAGAAGGCCTGGGTCCCAGTGGGGCGCCTGTTAATCCCAGAACGGTGGCCGTGGAGCGGGCCAGACGGGCGCCGAGCCTGCTGTTGGCATTCCCTACGCGAGCCAGGCTGCTGCCAGGGGCTCTGGGCTTGAGCCAGGCCGAGTGTGGCCGGGCGGGTTTGGGGGAGACCGAGCCTGCCATGGGGGGCCCTTTTTGGCCCTGCCGACGATCCTCCCCACGGGCCCGGGGCTTGTTCAAGGTGACCTCGGTAGCTGTGTCTCTGTGCCCGTCCCCCTCCCTGGCGTCGGCAGAGGGACTAACAAGGCCCCGGGGAGACCGGGGCGAGACTTCCCGTCGGCTCGCCCTCCTGGGGTGGGGAAGGCTGGGCTTGGGGAGATGCTAATGAGGACTGAGGGGGACCTGACTCCCCTTCCTTCTTAGACCACACCCTGCCCCCACCCAGCTGGACTCGAACACTGTGCTGCTAGTGAGGCTTCTTGTTTCTCTCCGGCCCCCTCCCCCCCCAGTCTCACAGCCATTCCCCCACTTTCCCTGGGGGTCTCATCACTCCACAGGCATATATTAGGCACCTACTGTGTGCCAGGTCCCCTGCTAGGTGATAAAAAGGCAGACCTGGTAGCACATTCTAAGGTTTGCACTGTACAAATATTCTGTCATTAGATCTCCACAACTCTGGCTGCAAGATGCTCTTGTTACCCTCATTTCACAGATCAGGAAACTGAGGCACCCGGGGTCACACAACTAGTAAGGGTTTGAGGCAGAATTTGAACTCAGGCCTTCCTGCCTCCAAATCCAGGATTCTATGAAACAGTCCTGCCTTCAGGGAGTTTCCATTCTAATAAGGGAGACAGTGCGTGTGTATGAGTGTGTATAAGAAAGACACAGACAGAGATGACCAGACCTGTACTTGGCTGTTTTTCTGTGAAACACGGCAGAGATTTGGCTTTTAATCTCTCTCTCATGGCCCCCCCCAAGCTCCGGAGGCAGCCCTTGTGTTCCCCCTGCCCCTGCCACGCTCCCACGCCGGCCGCCCCTACTCTGCCCCAAGGCCCAGCGGAGGGCCACCTTCCCCTGAAGCCAGGCTGACCATCCCGGCCCAGGAGCGTCCCTCTCTGGTGGGAAGCCCAGGAGTCAGAGGTGGCCGCCTCCCCCGCTTCCTTCCCCGGCTCCCGCCCCGTGCTCCTGCAGACGCCGGCTTGTGGGGGTTTCAGAAGTGGCAGCGGGGGGGCCCTTCCTTCTGATCCGGTCACTCACTGCTCAGTCACACTTATCTCCCCCATGGCTTTGATAGAGGCGGATTGGCCTGGGAGGAGGGGACAGGGCAAAGGACCAGAATCCTCCACCTGAGCAAGGATCCCTTTGATAACATCCCAAGGTGCTGCGCCTCTGCTTGGAGGGAGGGGCCCTCATTTGACTCAGCTCGATCTTAGATCAAATCTAAGTCTCCCTCTTGCTTCTTCACCTGGTGGTGAATGGGCCGAGTCCGGCCCGCTGGTGGCTCCTCCAGTTCCCGGGGCAGCGGTCCTCCCTCACTCCGTACCCATCACCACTGGGGGGGGGGGGGCAAGGGAGGGAGGCTCACCATCCGGACCACTGGTGCCCGGGAGCATGTTCAGCACTGACTCCTATGGGTGGTAGCCTGGAAGCCTCCGCGCCCCTGCCTTAGCCTCCCTCAGCACTAGCCTCCGGGTTCAGGAACCAGAGATCAGCCCCAGGGGTGGCCATGGGAAGGAGAAAGGGAATCATGAACTAGTGACAAGGAGGCGTGACCAACCATTCCAGGGTGTTAGAAAGCAGTGGGTGGAACCTTCTTGGCTTTTTTAAAAAAGTGACTTATTTTTAGCACATAAAACTTTTCAGTTTTGAATTTTCTTCTCCCACCTCTTTTTCCACCCATTGAATTATACATGCGAAATCATACAAAGCTCATTTCCATATTATCCATGTCGCCCCCCAAATGGGGGACAGCTAAGTTGTGCAGTGGATAGAGTGCCTGACCTGGAATCAGGAATACCCATCTTTGTGATTCAAATCTGGTCTCAGACACTTACTAGCCGAGTGACTTCATGCACGTAATCCTCCTTGCCTCAGGTTCCCCATTTGTAAAATCCTACACAACCAAAAACAACAGCAGAGGCAAGAAAAATAAAGAAAAAATATGCTTCAATGTCTACTCAGAATCTATCCGTTCTCTCTCCAGAGGTAGCATTTTCCATCATGAGTGCCATGGACTTGTCTGGGATTATTTTCTTGATTAGAGTTTTTCACATACAATATTGCTGTTACTGTACAGTGTACACTGTACTGTACTAATTCTCACTTCACTTTGTATCAGTTAATACAAGTTTTCTTAATTTTTTTTTTTCTGAAACCTTACCATTTGTCATTTTTTAAATAGTATAATCATATTCCTTCACAATGGCTGTATCAAAGGGCAAGTACAACTTTACAGCTTTTGGGCACAGTTCCAAATTGCTTTCCTGAATGGTTGGACTCGCCAACAATTCATTAAGAGTTTCTACTTTTCTACATCCTCTTCAACATTTATCATTTTCCTTTTCAGTCACGTCAGCGAATCTGCTAAATGTGAGGTGCTTACTTCAAGAATTGTTTTCATTTGCGTGTTTCTAATCAATAATGATTCGGTGCATCCTTTCATGTGACTATAGACACCTTTGATTTCTTCTCCAGAGAACTGCTTGTTTTTATCCATTCATCAATTGGGGACTGGCTCTTTTTCTAAATTTGACTCGGTTCCCTCAATATATTTAAGAAATGAGGCCTTTATCAGAAACTTTCTTTCCCAGCTTCCTGCTTTCCTTCTAATTTTGGAAACATTGGTTTTGTTTATGTAAAACTTTTTAAATTTCGTGTAATCCAAATGATCTGTTATGCTCCCAGTGATCCTATCTCCTGCTGATCATAAATTCTTCCCTTATCCATAGATCTGACAACTATTCCTTGCTCCCCAATTTGCTTACGGCATCACCCTTTATGTCTAAATCATGTGCCCATTTTGATCTTATCTCAGTATACAGCATGAGATGTTGGTCGGTGCCTAGTTTCTGCTACACTTCTCTTCAGTTTTTCCAGTACTTTTTCTCAGGTAGCGATTTCTTGTTCCAAAAGTTTGGGTTTTTGTGTTTACCTAGATTACTATGGTCATTTACCCCTGTGCATTGTGTACCTAATGTATTCCACTGATCTACTGCTTTATTTCTTACCTGGACCAAATTGTTATTACCACTTTGTAATATAATTTGAGATCTGGTACAGCTAGACCACCTTCCTTCACATTTTGTCCATCAATTTCCTTAATGTTCTTGACTTTTTGTTCTTCCAAATGGCATTTGTTATTTTTTCCCCTTGGTCTACAAAATGATTCTTTGATACTTTGATTGGTATGGCACTGATTAAGCAAATTAATCTAGATAGAATTGTCATTTTCATTATAGTGGCTTGACTTACCCAGGACAAGTTAGGTTTCCTCCAGTTGTTTAGATCTGTTTTTATTTGTGTGAGAAGTATTTTGTAACTGTGTTCGTGTAGTTGCTGGGTTTTTCTTGACAGATAGAATCCCAAGTATTCTGTTGTCTGTCTGCAGTTATTTTAACTAGAATCTCTCCCTCCCTCCGTCCCTCCCTCCCTTTGTCTTTCTCTCTCCTCTTGTTGGTAATATGAGAAATGCTGATGATTTATGTGGGCTTATTTTATATCCTACAATTTTCCTAAAGTTGTTATGTTAATTGTTTCAACTAGTTTTATAGTTGATTCTCTAGGATTCCCCAAGTATAACATCCTATCATCTGCAAAGAATGTTTCCTCATTGCCCATTCTTATTTCTTCAATTTCTCTTTCTTGTGTCATTGCTATAGCTAACATTTCTAACATAATACTGAATAACAGCGGTGATAATGTCTATCCTTCCTTCAACTTTGATCTTATTGGGAAGGCTTCTAATTTATCTCCATTACAGATAATGGTTGCTCTTGGTTTTAGATAGATACTATTTATTTTAAGAAAAGCTCCATTTACTCCTGTGCTTTCAAGTATTTTTAATAGGAATGGGTGTTTTATTTAGTCAAAAGCTTTTTCTGCATCTAGTGAGAGAGTCATATGATTTCTGCCAGTTTTGTTATTGACATGGTCAATTACACTTATGATTTTCCTAATATTGAACCATTCCTATATTCCTGGTATAATTCCTACCTGGTCATAGTCATAGCATATGATCTTTGCAACATAATGCTGTAGTCTCTTTAGTTGTATTTTATTTAAAATCTCTGCATCAATATACATTAGGGAAGTTGGACTATAGTTTTCTTTGTTTTGCTCTCCCTGATTTAGGTATTAAAACCATATTTTTCCTAAAAGGAATGTGGTAGGACTTGTTTAAATTTTTTTAATAGTTTAAATAGCATTGTAATTTATTGTTCTTTAAATATTTGGTAGAATTTACTTCTTGATCTATCCGGTCTTATTTGTTTATTTTTTTGTATTAGACATTTACTTCCTTTTTTGTTAACCTGGGCTCTTTATATTTTTGTAAATATTCATCCATTTCACTTAGATTTTCAGTTTTGTTGACATATAGTTGGGCAAAAAGAATACCATAGCTAATACTTGCTTTAATTTCATTAGTTTATTTATTGTATTCACTGTTTCATAAAACCAGCTTCTAGGTTTATTTATTACTTAAGTGAATTTTTAAATTTCAATTTTAATGATCTTTGATTTTTTTCTTCAAATTTCTCTTTTGGTAGTTAGGGATTTTTTTCATTTGTTCATTTTCTAGTTTTGAAATTACATATCCAATCCATTGATCTGATCGTTGTCTCTTTTATTAATATAATCAGTTAGAGATTTGAATATTCTCCCTAATAACTGCTCTGGCTGAATTTTGCTATCTTGTCTCATTGTTGTCAATATCTTTAATGAAATTATTGATTGTTTCTATGATTTGTCCATTGAGTTCCTCATTCTTTAGGATTAAATTAGTTTCCACTAAAGCTTTCACAGATATTTATTGAATGTAATTTTTATTTCATTATGGTCAAAAATGGTGCATTTGATATTTCCGCTTCCCTACATGTGTTTGTGAAGGTTTTATGCTCTAATACATGGACAGTTTATGTGAAGGTATTACATATAGCTGAAAAAAAGGCATACTTCTTTCTATTCCCATTCAATTTTCTCTAAAGGGCTATTATTATCTTACTTTTCTAAAACTTATTTTATCTCCTTCACTCTTTTTCTTATTTATTTTGTGGTTAGATTTATCTCTGCTCTAAAAGGAGAAAGTTGAGGTCCCTCACTAGTATAGTTTTACTGTCTATTTCTTTCTGTAACTGATTTCATTTTTTCTTTAAGAATTTGGGTGATATATCACTTGCTGTATATAGGTTTAATGTTGCTCTTACTTCATTGTCTTATGACACCTTTTAGCAAAATATAGATTCTATTAGGTATATTTTTGCTCTTTCTGAGATCATCATTGTTAACCCTTTCTTTTTTACTTCAGCTGAGACATAATGTATTCTATTTCAAGTCCTTATTGTAGCTCTGTGGGTATCTGTTTCAAGTATGTTTAAAAAACAAAGTGTTTGGATTCTGGTTTCTAATCTGTTCTACTGTCCATTTCCATTTTATGGGTGAGCTCACCCCATTCACATTTCCACAGTGATGATTACTAACTGTTTATTTCCCTTCGTCCTATTTTCTTCTGTTTATCCTTCTCTTTCCGTCTCTCTCCCTGGTCAGGGACATTCCCATAGGACAGTCCTACTCCAGGTACTTGGAAACTTGGAAAGAAGAGCCGTTAGAGGCCTTTGGTGACAGATTGATGAGCACATAAAAGACCACTGGGTTTAGAGGAGTCAGGCAAGTTGAGTTTTAATTTTAACTCTGCTATTTACTAGCGGTGTGATCCTGGATAAGGGCCTTCCCTTCCCTGAGCCAGCCAGCCACTTTCTAAGGCCCCTTCTCACCCAGAGGCCCTTGCCCATGTCACAGGTGTCACCATGTCTAAGATCAAAGCTAGATTTGAACAACATGACTCAGTCTGGAATTCTTCTGTCCTCTGGACTGTGATGTCACGGGGATTGAACTAGAAGGAGATAAGGGGCCAAGCCTCGGAAAAGAAGGATTTCCACCTGTCCTGTGGACAGCTGAAATTGTAGAATAGTATAGTACATAAGGACCCAGAGGACATCCTGGCTCACGTTTGTCTGCTCCCAAGTGCTCCCTTTGGGCCTTTTCCAGCTCCTCCTCCTTCAGAGTCCTGCATCTCAGCCTTTCTGAAGCTCCTCTGTGGGCAGCCAGACTGATGGGGAAGCCTTGGGCTTAGCCCTGTGTGCTGTTCCACTGGGTCCCCTGCTTGCCTAGATATTAGGTTTTTGGGTTTTTTAATTTAATTTTTTTAGATTATACTTGTAAATTCACTTTTTATATTTCCATATGAGTCATGTTGGGAGAGAAAAATCGGGACAAAAGGGAAAAACCATGAAAAGAAGGAAAAAAACCAAGGGGAAAAAAAAAAGGTGAAAATAGTATGCTTCAACCCACATTCATTCTCCATAGATTTCCCCCTGCATGCAGATGACATTTTCATCCAAAGTTTATTGGGATTGTCTGGGATCACTGAATTGCTGAGAAGAGCCAAGTCTATCCTAGTTGATCATGATACAATCTTGTTGTTACTGTGTACAATGTTCTCCTGATTCTGTGCATTTCACTCAGCATCAGTTCCTTCAGGTCTCTGTATTCATCCTGCTGGTTGTTTCTTACAGAACAATAATATTCCATAACATTCATATACCACAATTTATTCAGCCATTCTCCCACTGATGGGCATCCATTCAGTTTCCTGTTCCTTGCCACTACAAAAAGGGCTGCCCCAAACGCTTTTACACATGGGTCCTTTTCCCTCTTTTATGATCTTTTTGAGATATGAAGCCAGTAGAGACACAGCTGGATCAAAGGGTATGTACAGTCTGATAGCCCTTTGAGCATAGTTCCAGATTGCTCTCCACAATGATTGGATTCATTCACAACTCCACCAACAATGTACCAGTGTCCCAGTTTCCCCACATCCCCTCCAACATTCGTCATTATCTTTTCCTGTTGTCTCTGCTAATCTGAGAGGGGTGAGATCGTCCTTCAGAGTCAGTACCACAGAATCCTGTGGGTATGAGGGCATTGGCAGTCTGGCTTCCTTGTGCCTCTGTCACCTGTGGAGGACCAGGGCCTGGAGAAAACAGCAGGAACGGGCAGCTCAGCCTTCAGAGTTTGGACGGGGCAGTAGGAGCCCTCGAGGCTACCTCACTTATGTGACATACCATCTCTGCCTTCTGTGGCCCTGCTTTTTCCCTGGGTAGAAGCTGAAATGGTGTGGAGAGACATACATTTGCACACGTGGATGGGCCCCCCAACCCCTACCCAACAGCTCCATCAGCTAAGAAGGAAGGGAGGGAGCCGCGTGGTCTGAGCAGCTGGCAAAGGCCCTGTCCCTCCTAGAGCCCCAGGTTTCCCAGAAAGGGATCCCCCTCCCCAAGTGACAGTCACTGTCACCTGACTGGTGAGTCTGGGAGAAGCCCGGGGCCGGGCGCCTCAGACTCTCTGCTGGCTGTTCCAACTGAGAACAGGGGTCCCCCTCCCCAGAAACCTCTCGGGCAGGGAAACCTGTCTGTGTGCCTTGACCATGTTCCGCTGTCTCCTCCTGCCCACAGCTTGGGGCCTGGGAGCAGCCACCACCCCCTCCACATGCACACGCCCAACACCAGTTAGCCACAGGGACTCAAGCCTTGTAGGGAAGGAGCAAGTGGGGGCGGGGGGGATAGGAGGAATGGAACGTCCCAGAGGAGTACCGGAGAAGACCCTAGTGACCTTATGGGCTATAGCCCTTCACTGGACAGATGAGGAAACTGAGGGAGGGTCTCCAGGATGTGAGTGGAGGACTTCCAACTCAAGCGCGCCTCCTGTCAGAGGAATGGAGCTGCCCTTTCCAGGAGGGGGGGGGGGGGGGGCCCACAGGGCCAGCCCTGTTACAATCTCATCTGGGTTAGATTAGTGGGGGAGGGGGGTGTCCAGCCAGAAGAGGTTTCTTGGAGAAGGCGGCAGGTGACCAGGCTTGGCTTGGGTCTTCCCTCCCCCTCCCCCCAGGCTCTTGAAGATCAGCAGCAGCTCAGCTCCAGCCCCACCCTTGGGGAGCCAGGTACTGACTCACCGGGACTTGACTCCCGGTGGCACCTGGCCCAGGTGGGAAGTCTCCGGAAGACGTCATTCTCTACCGCCTGGGATTGTGGGGACCATTTCTGTCCTGCGTCCACACCCTGAAAGTCTCTGGCCCCGGGCTCAGCCCCACCCCCGGGTGCCGGGTATCGGGGAGCAGGAAGGAGGGAGGGAGAAGCAAGGGACAAAAAGACTTCTGACTCCCGATGGCTGCCCGGGGCAGCTGGCTAGTGGAGATTTCTCGGGAGCCTGTCCTCCTGTGGCCTGGGTGAGTCTGATTGGAGGCTGGAATTTATGGCGCTTCCTGTCCTCCCGACCCCAGCCACCGGGAAGGACGTTTCCCCGCCCCTTTCCCCAGAAGCCTCGGCTCTCCCCTAGGTCTCAGATTCAGGGGACCGGGCAGCCCGAGTTCTGGCAGCAAGTCCTCCCTCGGCGCCCCTCCCTTCGTCGGTTTGGAAGGGCCGAGGGGCTCCTCGGTCCCCTGGTATCTTGGGCCAAGAAGAGGGGCACAGAACTGGCCCTAACTCGTGACCCCAGGATGAAAATGGGGGGTTGCTGCTCCCTGAAAGGAGGCCCAGGAGATGCACGTGCATTTTCCCCAGGTGTCATTAGGCACAAGCACGGGTTGCCAGCCCCGGGCCGGGTCCCGAGGTGGGGGGAGAGCCTCTGAAGCGGGGGAGGGGGCGTGGGCAGCGCTGGCCACATCGGGGGCTGGGGACTTGTTCATGCAGCCCGGCTCCCCCTTCCTCCCCCGCCTCTCGCTATGTTTCCCAAGAAACCAGTTGCTCTCCCATCTTGTGTTTACTTTCCCGATCGATTTAGAAATATGGTCTTGTTTCGGAGGGGCTTCCTCCCTGATGTCTGGCCCAGGGTGTGCCAGGGAGAGGAGCTGCGCCAGGGGAGCCCCGTTCTGGGGGGGGGACCCTGCGTCCGACAGCCTGGGCACGTGCCCGCTCCCCGAGTGGGGGGGCGGGGAGTCTGAGAGCGCTCTCCGGGGCTGGCAGGGCCCTGTGCGCCCATGGCCCGCGCTGCCCGGGGCTAAGCTGGAGCCGGTCGGCACCCGGAGGCCTGACTCACTCTCGGAAGGGCTGGGTGCGGCTGTGCCCCGGCTCTACCGGGCATGTGTGTGTGAGCTCAGCCTTGAGGCATGTGCATCCCGGGCCGTGGGGGTGGGAGGGCCGGGCAGTGCAGGGGGCAGGGCTGCCCCTTGAGGGAGGTTCAGAGGCAGGGGCCCCCTCCGTGCGAGGGCAGCCAATGAGACAGGTAGCCAGGTGGGAGGACCAATCCGGGCAGGCTTCCCTGAGCAGGTGTTTTCAGGTATTTCCTTCCTCTGGGGAAGGAAAATGTCTGCCACTGGCTCTCCCTGGAGTTGGAGAAGGAACCGCCTTTCTTTCTTTGAGTTTATATTCCCAGCACTTAGCATCAGGCCGGTACGTAACGCCTGCTACTGCTCCGTCAGGCCCGACTCTTGGTGACTCCATTTGGGGTTTTCCTGGCAGAGACACTGGCGTGCTTTGCCATTGCCTTTTCCGGCTCATTTTACAGATGGGGAAACTGAGGCAGACGGGATGAAGTGGCTCGCCCAGAATCCCACAGCCAGCGAGTGTCTGAGGCTGGATTTGGACTCGGGAATCTGAGTCTTCCTCACTCCAGGCTCAGCCCTTCACCCACTGTGCCCCCTGGCACATAGTAGGTACTTCAAAAAGGTTGATTGTTGATTGAAGAAATGAGAACCTTGTAGGACCAGAGCCAGGAGGGATATCCCTGATCATCCACTGGGTCAAAGGTAAGACCAGGACCCAGCTCTGTACTTCTATGTTTGTTGTAGAGCCTCAGGACCCTCCCAGTCAGCTTCTCTTGGAAACAGGCTACAGAAGGGCCTGCCGGGGCAGTGGCCGGATCTCTGTGTGTCAGGAGATGGGAGGGGGCTGAGCAGACAGCATTCAGGGCTCCTCCTGTGTCTCAGCTCTGCCTCCCAGCCGCCCCTGCTCCCAGCTGGGTCCTCCCTACACTCCTCGGCTCCTCCTCCTCCTTTCTTCCTCCCTAGATTTCCCCTCTTTTCTCCCTTCCCTCTGCTTTTTCTTTCTCTCTTGCCACCTTTCCCTTTTCCTTCCATCCTCCTCTTTCCTTTCCCTTCTCTCCTTCCATTTTCCTTCTCTTTCCTTTTCCCCTCCCTCCCCTCCTCCAGATCCCTGAGGCTCCCGGGAAATTGGAATGAATCACAGACTTGCAGGGAAAGCTCCCAGAGTCTAATTAGGAAGCCAACCTAGAGGCTGTAACGAGTCCCATTCCTGTTCCCCATCGGAGTCCCCGCGGTGGGGGACCTCTCCAGGACCTGCCCGCTCTGGTCTGGGAGGGGAGCGAGGGCAGGGCTGGAAGCCCCAGGAGCCTGGGAGTTGCCACCGATGAGATTACTACCTTTTATTTCTCAAAAACAACACTGACAATACAGTCTTTGTGTCTGTCTCCCTCATTGATCGGCTTCTCCTACCCTTGCCAGTAGGGTGGGGTGGGGCTGGCTGGGCCTTCTCTGGGACTCATTTTGCTCATCGGTCTCCAAGGTCTCTGCCGCCTTAATTTCCCATGACTCTGAAGTAGTATCAGCTAAATAAATTGAATTGGATTTCTTGAATTGTAGCAGGAGTCAGGAAGACTCATCATCCTGTGATCTCGACCACTCACAAGCTGTGGGAAAAGTCACTTGATACTATTTTTGCCTCAGTTTCCTCATCTGTAAAATGGGGATCATAACAGCATCTGCCTTTCAGGGTGGATCAAGTGAAATAATTGTCATAGGCTAAGCCCAGCACTTGCCATGTAGTGAGCACTTTATAAAGATTATTGTTATCACTATCCATTCATTCCAGGGGGAATTATTGAGCTCAGGAACATTGGGACAGAACAAAGCAGCCCCTGCTCTTAGGAAGCTTTTGTGGGGAAAGAACATGTACCTAGAAAATCAAATACAAAACCCTGGCGGTGATTTGACAGGCGGGATCAGAATACGCTTGCTTTAGGAAGCTGGAGCCGGGCCAAGGAGGAAGAGTAATTCCCTGTGGAAGGCCAATGAGATGATTTCTTCTGGAAGGGCCATAATCCCTAATGAACTTGGCAGGAGGCGGCCACCTTGGGGAGGGCTTTAAAAGCCCAACCAAGGCACTTACACTTAATCCATGGGCAAGAGAGAGCCACAGCAAGTTCTTGACTGAGTGAGTTCCATGGCCAGATCCACAAGTTAGGTAAGAGGCGTTAAGGACCCGAGTTAGGTGGGAAGCTGAGTCAATTAGCAAGACTTGTTAACTGATCAAGGTAGAGAGAGGCTGAAAATGGTCCTGAGAATGTAAGCTTGGGCACCCAAAAAATGGGAGAGGAGGGACCCTTAACAGGAAGAGAGAAATCAGAAAAAGGAGGAAATAGGGGATAGATGGAGGGTCATCTGGCAGGAGGGCACTTCACAGGCCAGATTTATTAGCTGGGTGACCCTGGTTGAATCACTTGTCTCGTGATTTCTCATTTACTTTTCTCTTACTCATCTGTAGCATGTGCTCTATTCTTTGCTCTTTTTTTTTTTTTTTTTTTTTTTTTTTTTTTTGACTTGACATCTTTTCATAAAGCTCTTTCCTCAGGTCGTTGTATTCCTCGTGTCTTAATTGCACTGTAGTATTCCATGTCACGAATGCGCCACAGTTGATCCAACCATTCTCTTGTTGTCCAACTGTGAGGCTGCTTGTAGTTTTCCGCAATTGCATATAATGATGCTGTCATGAACTCCTCGGAGCAGAGAGCTCTCCCTCTCTTTGCTTGATAAACACTTTGGGGTTTCTGCCCAACCATGGCATTATGGGGGACAGAGATTATGATGCTTCATATACTGGTTGATATATTCTGTCAGAGGGCTCCAAAAGACATTCCCCACGATTTCACTCTTCTCAGCAGAGATTGAGTGTACCTGTTTTCACCTAGCTCCACCAGCATCGCGTTTCCTTGCTTTTAATTCTTTTTGCCAATTTGATGGGTTTTAATTCAGGTCTCTTTGATTATTAGGGACTGAGCATTCTTTAGCATTATTAGGATTTAGCATTAAATACCTAATAGTAAATAAATAAAATAAGTAAATAATGAATATTTAATCATGTTAAATATTTAGCATTATTATGAGCATTATTAGGCTGAGCATTCTTTCAAGGGACTTAGCCATTTGTGCTTCTTTTTTGAAAACTGGCCATCCCCTCTCCTTTGAGATCACTCAGATTTCAAGATGATAATGAAATCATTCAGATTTGGGGTCCTTCTTGCCACGGAGCCACTAGCTGTATATCCGCAGTTTCTTCCTGGACCCTTGTTTACAGATCCATCCAATGGATGGACCAAGAGGCCCCTCTAAAGTCCTATTGATTGATGGCATGAGATTTAGTGTTTCTCCAAAAAGTCACCATTATATCCCTGCTCAGATGGGATTGATTATAATAATGGTTCCCATTTATATAGGTTGGCACATTGTCTTATTTGCAATCCTTAGGACTTCTTAAAAGTATAAATGGTTTGTATTGGACTCCCTGCCATCTAGGGGAGGGGGTGGAGGGGAGGAGAGGAAAAGTTGGAATGGAAGTTTTTGCAAGAGTCAATGTTGAAAAATTACCCAGGTATATGTTTTGTCAATAAAAAGCTATAATAAAAATTTTTTTTTAAAAGTATAAATGGCTATCTTAGGAAGGTAGGTATATTTTACAGATGGGGAAACTGAGGCTCAGAAATGTGAGGTGATAAGCATTTATTAAGTGTCTATTATATATTATATTAAACACCAAGGATACAAAGAACAACCAGACAGCCCCTGCTCTCCAGAGCTTACAGGCTAATGAGGGAACAAACTGCAGAGAGTTACATAAAATACTATTTATCTATCTTGAGAGGAGAAACAGACAGACAGATAGAGAGAAAGACACAGAGACAGCGAGAGACAGAGAGAGAACAAATTGTAGATAATCACAGAGGGAAGTCGCTGGGAGTAAGAGAGGTTGGAAAAGTCTTCTTGCAGAAAGTGCAATTTTGGCTGGGACGGGAAGGAGAATCCAGGAATTGGAGTTGAAGGGAGAGTATTCCAGGTATGGGGAAAAGCAGAGAAAATGCCCCAGAATGGAGAGATATAAAAGAAAACATGCTGGAGATTGAGGTATAAGAAAACTGAAAAGATAGAAAAGGATTAGACTGTGAAGGGCTGTGACTCCCAAGGAAAGGATTTTTCTATTTGCTCCTGGAGGTAATAGAGAGCCCACTGGAGTTTATTGAATAAGGGGAGGTGAGCATGGTCGGCCCCCACTTTAGGAAGATCGCTTTGGTGTCTGAGGGGAGGGTAACTGGATGGAGCAGCATCTGTTGTGTGCAGAGCCATTGGCGAGGGAAGATGGAAATTTCAGACTTGGTACCAACCCTTGATATTTAAAGGCCTCCGTGATCTGGCCTCTTGGATGTAGCGTTCCATTTCCTATCTCCGCACCTTTGCCCAGGCTGTAACCTAGCCTGGATGCCATCCCTTCTGGAGTCTCTCACTGCCTGAGCTGTTCTCCCCTCCCCCAAGAGGCCTTTTCTAACTATATCTTGTCCAGTTCCTTATCTTTTTCAGGATCTTTACCAATCATGAGTTCCAAGTTCCTGCTGTTGTTCAGTCCCTCCCCTCTCCCGGACGAAAGCTTCTCAAGGACAGGAAGACCTTACATGGCATCCTGTCCATAGTGGCCTCTGTCCGGTGATGAGTGGTCCTGAATTCAAGCCCTTTCCATCCCTAATGGAAGAGGGGATTTCATTCCTAGACCAGTTCCTTCCTCAGTTTCCCACTCTGTCAATGAGGATGTTGTACTGAGAGGGGGCCTCTCAGGCCAGAGAGGTGGCTCTGGAGCCTGTTGGGGGCCTGTGGGCCCAGTTCTCAGGGCCTGTGGAGGTTCAGGGGTCCCCTGGGCCTGTGTTGGGAAAACATCGGATCTCCTGCCTCCTGGGAGCCCTAAGTCTCCCTCCCTCTGCTTGTTTTGTTTCTGGGCTGATTTGTTTAATGCTCTCAGCTAATTACTGCTTTTGCATATTCATGGACCAGCTTGCCCTCCCTCCCCTGGCAGCTGCAGGGACTGAGGAGGAGGGGAACGTCTTGGCAGAACCCAAGCCCCATCCCCCCCTTTCTGGGAAGGCTCTTATCGTTCTATCAATCACAGAGTGTTTCCTGAGTCAGCCGGGGGAAGGGGCCTTGGTGGGTGCTCACTGGACCCAAGCCTCTGACTGGCTAGTGACCTTAGGGGGGGGCTGAGACTCCCCCCCCAGGATGCCCGTGGGGCGGGAAAGGGTCCGGGTGGGGCCTGGCCTCTGCTGGGGAGGAGGGCCTGCGAGCAGACCCAATTTTCCAAGGGAATTTCCTTAGGAATAGGGTTTTGACCCCGCTGGACCTTGGGAGTTTTCCACTGTGCTTCAGATTTCTCAACTTGAGGCTGGCCGACATGTGAGCTAGACCCAAGTCTCAGCGGCCATGGCCACGTTCAGCACCCATGCCTTTGGCCTGGTAGGAACCCGAGCAGCCCCAGGGATTTGGGGGGGCCTCCCTGGCTGCCCAATGGGATGGCCCCTCCAGAACCCCCAGAGACTGCTCTGGGCCCCCTGTTCTTAGCTGTTCAGGTCATTCACTCTCCGGCTGCCTCTGTTCTCCCTTCCTGCCTGAGGGTCTCTGGGATGACCCTGAGGGAAGCTCCCTGAGGGCAGGGCAGAATCTCCCTGGTCTCTTTCTTCCTTCCCCCCATCCTCCTCCTCCATTCAGGTCCATACAAGGGGGTGCACTTGTGGGGGAGGGTTAGAAGTGGAGATTGAGTCTAGTTGTACCACTGATTGGGAGGATGGACCCACCAATGTCCCCAGGCCCGTGGCCAAACCTAAGTCATGGCGGAGTGTATGGAATTTTGTACTTCGGGGTTTCCGGTCAGGCTGGGCAGACAGGGACCCTGGCTTGGCTGTCACTGCCCTTGTTCCCAACCTGTGGGGAGAACTTGTACAGGAAGGTCAGGGCTCTTGGGCGCCGTGTTTGAGGAAAGACATTGGCCATGTTCCTCCTGGGGAGGGAAAGATGTTGGGGGACACAGTGACTGCCTCGGGCTGCCTGAGGGAGGAGGCTTGGCTGGGAGCTTAGGGAGCCTAAGCAGCAGAGAGGGAGATGGGGGGCCCAGGTCAGGAGTCTTTCTAACAATGGCCCCTAATACCAAGTTGAGATGTGTGCTCTAGACTTACTGTGTACCAGGCACTGGGACTAGGAAAGGCATCCTCAGAAGGCAGTGAGTTTTCTGTCACTGGAGCTCTGCAAACAGAGGCCGGGGCTTTGTGTTTGTGGACCGGAGGCCTCCGAGGACCTTCCTGACTCTGGAGTTAATGTTTTCCTGGGGGCTGCTGAGTGGGTCGCTGAGGGTGGGTTGGGGGGCAGTCATGGTGTGAGGGGTGACAGGGTGGGGGATAAGTGGGGGGACTGAGTCCTGCTGTCCATCTGTCTCTTGGTCTGGCCCCTCCTGAGAGCTGCCGGGCCGACTTTCCAGCCCTCAGAGGCATTGGCCTTTATCATCGTCTCTGCTCTTCCTTGGCCTGCTGGGACATGGGTTTGGGGGACCTCTTGCGGTGAGGGGACGCTCGGCTCTCCTTCCTCAGCATTGCCAGCCTGGGGTGGGGAGGGATAGGGGTGCCTGCTACCCCCGGCGGGGTCCCGCCCCCTTTTCTGGAGGAGCAGCTGGAATCGGGCTGCATCGTCCCCCCCAAATTGCGCCCGAGGCTGACGGAGCTGTGAAGGAGGGGCTGCTTGGCAGCGGGACCGACTGGCTGCTGAGAACCAGAGCTGAATGAAATATTCCGTTTGTTTGTTTCGCGCCCTGATGGGGACCATCTGCAGTGTGAGTTGGGGGGAGTACTGGGGGTCTGTTTGAAGGAGAAGTGCCTCGGTTTGGAGAGGCTTAGGCTCTCTCGAGTGCTTGTTCCACCATTTTTGTTTGCTGCGGGGCCAGGGACAGAATGCACCCATCCCAGAACCTCTAGGAACAGGCAGGACTTGGTGTGACCTCATTACAGTAACTCTGGGCCCGGGAGGGACCTGGGGTGTGTTGGTGCTTGGGAGAAGGCCTCCGGACCCCATGGGAAACAAGAGCTCGGGAAGGAGACGTTGTTCTTCTCGTTTTACAGGTGGGGAAACTGAGGCTGAGAGGTTGTGCCCTTCCCCGTCATACACAGCCAGTAAGCATCCGACCGAGGTGGGATTCACACTGCAGCTCTGGCCCAGCTCTCTATCCACTGAACCCTCTAGGTCACGGAGCTCCTGGACCTCGGTGCCCTATTCTGTAGAAAGAGGGGTTTGAATGGGGCAACCTTCAGGTCCCCTGTAGCTACAAAACAGGTCTGGGCCTCTGGGAGCAGAGCTGAGGGAGGAAAGCCCGGGATCTGGGGGGTCCCATGTGGACCCCGACAACCCCGTGCCGCCGAGTGCACCTGCAGCGCTGCTGGTGTCTTAATTTGGAGAATGGGGAGAGGGGGCCCCGAGGAAGATGAAAGAGCTCCAAAAAATGGGGCCCAGATGGAGCAGGAGCTCTGGCTGTGGCCAGAGCCAGGGGAAGGGGCTGATGGGACTCCTCGGAGAGAGAGGAAAGGGAGCAGGAATGGGGCGGCCTCACCGAGCGGAGCCACCGGCCTGCGGAGGTCACTGCAGCCGGGGGAGGAGCGGGCACAGGAATCCGAGGGGAGAGCCAGAGCCCGAGCCGCTGAGTGGGAGGCGAGGAAGCCGAGGCGCCTTCTCCACCCGCTTCGCCATGAAGAGACTTGGAGAAGACGCGAGTCGGTGAAGGGCAGGGTCGAACCCGGGCTTTTTTTAGAAGCGAAATCCGAGCCAAGTATTTCTGCCTCCTCTCCGCGGCCTGTTATCATCCCAGCCGCCCCCAGCCATCGTCCCGAGCCTTCTTTGATCCTCCCCCTTTCCCCAGTATTGCTAAAAACAGCCAGAACCGCTCTGTTGTCCTTGGCTGTTGTGACAGCCAGCTCACTCGCTCTCCCACGGCTGCCTGGTGGTGGCTTCTGTGATTCCTTCAGGGCCGGCCCGCTGCTCCCTGCCCCCTCCCACCCGGCTGTTCCCTCGTGGACCGCTCCCCCACCCCCCACCTCCCCCTGTCCTCCTCCCGCACTTGTTTGCGTCGTCTGAATTCTGTCGATGAGCTTCCCATCCCAACTCCCCAGTGGGAGCTTGGAGGCCGTGGGAGCCTGAGATTTATTTGGAATCTGTTCCCACTCCATCCCTCCAAGGAAGGAAAGGGTCGGTTTGTCTTGGACCCCCTTCTGGGCTCACCCCAATGAAGAAAAGGGACCCCTTATCTGAGACCCCCACTTTGGCCCTCCCTCTGCCCCAAGCTGTACATCCGCCCCCTCTGGGCTCGCCTTTCCCATCTCTCCAGAGAAGATCTGTCCGGGGCCTGGATTTCCCAGCATTTTTGACATGGTCCCAACCTCTCCTTCTCAGGCCTTAAAGGCCCTTAGCTGACTACTGGAAGCATCTCCTTGCTCTCCGGATGAGGGCTGCTTTCCCAGAAACTCAGCTTCTGGTCCAGATGGTGGATAGAAGTTCTCTTTGGCCCCCGTTGGTCTGACGATCTCCCTGTTTGCTCCAGGAGAGGGGAGTGTGAGTTTTGGACAGATGGATAGATGGACAGGCAGACCGGGCTGCCCGTGGCCCAGGAGGGGCCAAGGGCTGATCCTCCAGTCTTGTCAGACCATATTTGCTGGGAAACGAGGCATAATCACGTCCGTGCTTTGGACAACTCCATCGGCCTGGAAAAAAAGGCCTCGAGGAGCTGGAGTGGAGGGGGCAGGGGGCAGAGGACGGGCTGGCATCCAAGCTGGTGCTCCCAGGGCCTCTCAAGTGTCCTCTCATGCACCGGGCCCTTCTGACCGAGTGCCCATCTATGTGGAAGGGCTTGCCAGGGCGAGCGGGATGTTAACTAAGCTGGGCTGATAATAGCCAGATCAGAGCAGAAATAGTGAAGTCCACTCAGCCTCCAGGAACCCTCCGGGACTTTTCAGGACTTTCCAGAGCCTGGGAGGGTTAGGAGGGCGTGAGCTCGGGGCACTGGGGGAGCTGGGGGATAGAGGAGCCCGATCAGGGGCCGCCGCTGGAGAGACGGGAACTGATCTCCACTTTTAGGGAGACACTGACCCACCCTGAGGAGCCGGACTCCAGCCACAGCTGCTCCTGCCCTCCCAGCCCAAAAAGTCGCCCAGATGTCCTGGGAGGGGGTGTTGCCCGGGAACAGCTGCTGCCCCCACCGGTGCCAGCACTCTGGGCAGCTTCCAGCGACAGCCATGGCAGGGATGCTATCTGGCACCTTCTCGGGCAAAGGGAAGGAACGAGCGAGCAAGGAGGAGGAGGGATCTGGGTTCCTGCCCATGTGAGAGGAGGCCTGGACTTTCGCCTCTTACTGTCCCGGCCATCCCATCTGCCCTCCCCCACTGTCCTTTACCCAGAAGGTTCAATAAAGAGAGCTTCCCACCGTCCTAGAGGCCTTGGTCGGGAGGATGAGTGGAAGGCCCGGAGGGAGGCCAGCCTCAGGAAGTGAGAAGTGAGGCTGTCCCAGGAAAAGGGCTCGACCCTGGAGGGCAGAACTGTCAGGGAAGCCACAGAGAGGGCTCAAGGTCATGAAGAACTCCCCACAGTGAGAATGAGCAGCTTCGGGAGGTAGTGAGCTCCCCATCCAGGGAAGTCTCACCCACATGCTGGCTGATGATCTGGCAGGGGTGGTCAGTGCGGGAGGGATGGATTCATTGACCTCTGAGACCCCCATGGTTCTTCTCAGTGAGAAGGAGCCACACGCTACAACAAAGTCAGGAGGCACCCGTTCAAATCCTGGTTCTGTTATTACCTGCATGACTAAGAACAGTCACAGTATATCCTCCTGTCACCAAGTACCGATGGTGCTATGGGTCACTTCAGCCCAGCTCTTAACTGTGGCCCTCCCCACCCACCTCCCCCTCCACGCACCCTGGTTCTCCTGGGACCCCAACACCTGGTCCAGGACGGGTTGGGAATTATCTGGAGTGCCGAGGGTCTAGAATTCCCTGGATGGCAAGGACCCCGACTTCTTCCTGACCGAAAGCTTTCGGTTCCAGCCAGTGGGGGTTTGTTCCAAGAGAACGCATTTTTTAATTATTCAGGAAATCATCAGAGAGACGGAATCTGATTCTGTAACCAGCTCGGCTACAACTGTGGCCGTCCCAGGAAGCCCAGAGCACCTTTCACTGGGGGTGGGACGGGGCCTGAGGTGGCCCTCCAGGCCAACAAGCCCGGTAACAGACCCCTGAAAGCCCATGTTCTTAGAGCTTTGGAACCTGCCATTCATAGATCTCTCTCTCTCTCTCTCTCCCCCTCCCCATTGGTCTTGTAGATAATTGCCAAACCCAGAAGGAGGCAGACCCGGCCCAAGACGGGGACTCAGGACGGAGGCATGTGGGGCAGACCGTAAGTGAGACATCTGAATAAAGGGGAGAGTGGTCAAGGTCACGTGTGCCCTGTGAGCCTGGACACTAGTGGGAGGCGGCAGGTATGATGGGGAGACGTTGATGGACGAGCTCTGTCATTCTCTGTGACCCTGAACAGGTTTTCCCTTTGAGGACTCAGTTTCCTCATCTCTATGGGACAAGGTAATTATAGGAGCAGGCGCCAGCTGGGAAGCCATCCCTCTCATTTTCCAGAGGAGAAAACTGAGGCCCCAATAACCTTGACCCTAAATTTATGACATGCTCAAGATCATGCAGGGGTCGTAAGCTTGAGAACATGACCTCCAAATTGCTCCTCATCCTCAATCTAGGGTCCTCTGCTCCTCCTGCAGAGCGAGGCTGGGTAAGGGGAGCAGGGGAAGCTTGAGCAGGAGTGGGTACCTGCAGCAGGTAGGCAAGAAATAATGTTTATTGAAAAGTGCTTCCCATGTGTCCAAGCGGACAGCCAGAGCATTGAACCTGGAGCCAGGACAATTCCTCTCCCTGACTTCAAATCCAGCCTCAGACACTTACTAGCTGTGTGACCCTGGGCAAGCCACTCTATTTGCCTCAGTTTCCTCATCTGTAAAACGGGGCCATTAAGACCTCTTATTATGATCTCCAGTGCTAAAAAGCATCATGGGATGAATGTCTGTCTCAGCTGTCAGGATGATCATGATGAGGATTCCAGGTGGTTGGGCTGCTGTAGACCAGAAGAGCCGCCAGTTCTTGGGTGGCCTGGGCTCCTGGGACCTCCCAAGCTCCAGATCACCAAACACTTTGTGTCTGTGTCCCCAGCTGTTTGACCTCTAGCCTCTGGTCTGGATTAAGTGGTGGGAGAAAGGGGAGCTGATCAGAACTGAGGGAAGAGGTTCTTAAATTCTTAGGCTTTAAGAAATTGGGGTTTGGGGTCATAAAAGTATATACTCTAGACCCGTGTAGACAAACGGACCAGTGTCTGTCCGAATGAGGCGTGAGTGGAAGGTGTCAGTGGCAGTAGAACTGGTTCTGAGATGCTCCGGGTAGGTGGGTAGGGACTGTGTGGAAATTGGAGCTATTCAAGGAAGGACGGGATGGCCAGGTGTAGATAGCCCACAGGTCAGAGTTCTGGGAAAGAATGAGCAAGTATAGACAGCAAACATGCTGGGGGGAAATATAGACAGCAGACAGGTCAGAGTTCTGGATCAGAGTGAGCCGGTGTAGGCAGCAGATAGGTGACAGTTCCTGGGGCAGAGTGGGTAGGTGTAGACAGTAGAAAAATAAGGATTTGGGGGCAGACATGTGGTGTTCTGGAGTGCTCAGCCCCAGGAAATGGAGGAGGTTTATTGTGGACAGCCCCTAGCAGAGGGCAGAAGGATCAGTGTGGATAAATGCAGCTGGAGGAGAAAGGAGAAAATGGGAATAGGAAACAGTGGAAATAGCTCTGGATTTGAAATGAGGGCCCTGGGTTCAAATCCCAGCTCTGAGCCTTGCTGGCTGTGTAATCCTAAATCCAATCCTTTCTTCCTCAAACCTTAGTTTCCTCATTTGTAAAGAGGCAGTGAGCTGCTGCCTAACTGCCTCAGGGCAGCTGTTGGTAGGAATGTGGAAAATCAAATTGGGCTATTCTTTTTTGGGCTAGATAAAAAGTAGGGTAGGAAGCAGGGGGTCTAGCTCCAGAAGGCCTGTCTTTTGTGCTGCTTCCCAGCTAAACAACCTTGGGTCAGTAATTTAAAGCACGATCTCCTTCCCTGTAGAACCGATTTGGTGTCTGTAGCTTCAGGGGGATGTGATAGTTATTTCCAGGTCTCTAAGAGGCTGTCCCGAGGGGCATCTTCAGAGCAGCCAGTGGAGGCTTGAAATCTAGAAAACCTTCCAAATAATAGGAACTGTCCCAAAGTAGAATTGGCTACTCCGGAGGTGGCGCCTTCCCTCATTAGTAGATGTCAGGAGAAGCTAATTTGTGCACACTCTTTGAGAGAGAGAGCCCAAGGAAAGGTGGGTGAGAGGAGGTGACCAAACAGGTCCTTTCTAAATTTCCCTCATTAGTCAGGTTGTGAAAGAAAACATGGACAAAAGGAAGGGACCAAACAGGTCCTTTCTAAACTTCCATCATTAGTCAGGTTGTGAAAGAAAACAGACAAAAGGAAGGGACCAAACAGGTCCTTTCTATTCCATCATTAGTCAGGTTGTGAAAGAAAACATAGACAAAAAAAGCTACAAGACAAATAATTTAAAAGTTTGCTTCAATCTGTATTCAGATACCATCAGTTCTTTCTCTTGGGTGGATAGTATCATAAGTCCTTCAGAGTTGTCTTGGATCTTTGTATTGCTGAGAGTAGCTAAGCCATCCATATCTTACAATATTGTTGTTACTGTGTACACCGGACATGTCGCTTTGTATCAGCTCGTGGAAGTCTTTCCGGGTTTTTTCTGAGAGCATTCTGCTCGTCATTTCTCACAGGACAATAATATTCCACCACAATCACACACCACGGTTTATTCAGCCCTTCTCCAATTGTTGGGCATCCCATCAATTTCCAATTTTTTTGCCACTAGAAAAGAGCTGCTATCAAGATTTTTGTATCTATAGGTCCTTTTCCATTTTGTTTTTTATTTCTTTCATAAAGACCCAGTCACTACTTTGCGAGGTCAAAGGAAATGCATGGTTTTTTATAGCTCTTTGAGCATAGTTCCAGGTGCTCTATAGAACGGTCAAATCAATTCACAACTCCACCAATTGTGCATTAATGTCTCATTTTCCCCACATCCCCTCCAACATTTGTTATTTTCCTTTTCTGTTCTCTTAACTAATCTAATAGGTATGAGATAGTATGAGGTAGTATCTGAGAATTGTTTGAATTTGCATTTCTCTAATCAATTAATAGTGATTTAGAATATTTTTTCATGTCTATTGATAGCTTTGATTATTTTATCTAAAAACTCTTCATATCTTTTGATTATTTTTCAAATGATGAATGGTTCTTATTTTTTAATAAATTTGACTCAATTCTCTATATGTTTGAAAAATGAGGCCTTTCTCGGAAAAACTTGCTTCAAAACTTTTTTCACAGTTATGATTGCTAACTGTATTTTCCTCCATTCTATTCTCTGTCCTTTCACCCTCTCCCTCCTCAAAAGTGTTTTGCATCTGACTACCCCCTTCCCCAATCTGCCCTCTCTTCTCTTATCTCCTTCCTCTCCTTCTTTCCTATAGGGTAAGGTAGATTTCTATACCTAAAAGAGCGTGTGGTATTCCCTCTTTGAGTCAATTCTGATGAGGCGTATGGTCCACTCCCTCTCAATTCCCCCATCTTCTCCTTGACTTAAAAACTTTTTCTTGCCCCTTTTATGTGATATAATTTGTCCCATTAACCTTTTCCTTTCTCCTACCTTTCTTCCAGGATATTCCTCTCTTCCCCCTGAGGCAATTGGGGTTAAATGACTTGCCCAGGTCACACAGATAGGAAGTGTTAAGTGTCTGAGACCAAATTTGAACTCAGCCCTTCCTAACTTCAGAGCTGGTGCTCTATCCACTGCACCACCTAGCTGCCCTTCTTATCTCCTAATTTTATTTTAAAAATATTATCCTTTCATATTCAACTCAACTTTCCCATTTATACTTCTTCTGATGCCCTAATAATGAGAAAGTTCTTATGAGTCACAAGTATCTACTTGCCATATAGAAATGTAAACAGAAGGCCTGTCTTTTGTGCTGCTTCCCAGCTGAGCCACTTTGGGTCAGTAATTTAAAGCACTATCTCCTTCCCTGTAGAACCGATTTGGTGTCTGTAGCTTCAGGGGGATGTGATTTCTAGGTCTCTAAGAGGCTGTCCCCGGATAGAGGACAGAAGTCCATTATGAGTTGTCATTCCTGTTTACCTTTATATATATGAAAGTCAAAATTTTCTATTCAGCTCTGATCTTTTCATCAAGGATGGTTGAAAGTCCTATATTTCATTGAATATAATTTTTTCCCTCTGAAGGACTATACTCAGTTTTGCTGGGTAGGTGATTCTTGGTTGTAATCCTAGCTCCTTAGCACTCTGGAATATCATGTTCCAAGCTCTCTGATCCTTTAATGTAGAAGCTGCTAAATCTTGTGTTATCCTGACTGTGTCTTCATGATACTTAAATTTTTTCTGGATGCTAACAATATTTTTGCCTTGATCTGCAAGCTCTGGAGTTTGACTCTGATGTTTCTGGGAATTTTCATTTTGCCAATCAGGAAGTGGTTGGCAGATTCTTTCAATTTCTATTTTAACCTCTGGTGCTAAACTATCAGGGCAGTTTTCTTTGATGATTTCTTGAAAGACAATGTGTAGGCTTTTTTTCTGATGTGGCTTTCGGGCAGTAATAATTTTTAAATTATCTCACCTGGATCTATTTTCAGGTTGGCAGATTCTTTCAATTTCTATTTTAACCTCTGGTGCTAAACTATCAGGGCAGTTTTCTTTGATGATTTCTTGAAAGACAATGTGTAGGCTTTTTTTCTGATTTGGCTTTCGAGCAGTAATAATTTTTAAATTATCTCACCTGGATCTATTTTCAGCAAATAATTCATGTGCAATTTTTCTATACAATTTTCTATACATATTTCCACAAATATCGTGCTACACAAGAAAAATCAGATCAAAAAGGAAAAAATGAGAAAGAAAACAAGAAGCAAGCAAACAATAATAAAAAGAATGGAAATGCTATGTTATGATCCATACTCAGTTCCCATAGAGCTCTCTCTGGGTACAGATTTCATTACAAGTCCATTGGAACTGGCCTAAATCGCCTCATTGTTGAAAAGAGCCAATTCCATCACAGTTGATCGTCACATAATCTTGTTGTTGCCATGTACAATGTTCTCTTGGTTCTACTCTCTTCACTCAACATCAGTTCATGTAAATCTCTCCAGGTCTTTCTGAAGTCATCTTACTCGTCATTTCTTATAGAATAATAATATTCTCTAACTTTCATATACCATAACTTATTCAGCTGTTCCCCAACTGATGGGCAGCCACTCAATTTCCAGTTCCTTGCCACTACAAAAAGGACCACCACAAACATTTTTGCATATGTGAGTCCTTTTCCCTTTTTTATGATCTCTTTGGGATACAGACCCAGCAGAGACACTGCTAGCTCACAGGGTATGCAGTTTGACAGCTCTCGGGTCATAGTTCCACGTTGCTCTTCAGAATGGTTGGATCAGTTCACAATTCCACCAACAATGTATTAATGTCCCAATTTTCCCACATCCCTTCCAACATTCATCATTATCTTTTCCTGTCACCTTAGCCAATCTGAGAGGTAGGAAGTGGTATCTCAGGACTGTCTTAATTTGCATTTCTCTGATCAAAAATGACAATTCTTGTTTTTCTCGGATGCTCCGGATGTAGGAGCTTCGACTTTGTTGCTTTCTGCTGAGTATGTGATTATGTGTTTGGATCTGTCTTGTCAGTATAGTAACTTCCTATAGTCAGAATTATTTTCTGTTGTTTGCTCACTTCCCCAGCCTAATACTTGACCTTTAACTCTTTTGTTAAAGTGGGGCTTTGCTTTCAGGGTAAAGGGCACACTGTTCCATGCTTCGGGAGTTTTGCACAGCTCTTTTAGAGATAATTCTAGG
The DNA here is from genome assembly GCF_902635505.1 of Sarcophilus harrisii. Classification (NCBI taxonomy): domain Eukaryota; kingdom Metazoa; phylum Chordata; class Mammalia; order Dasyuromorphia; family Dasyuridae; genus Sarcophilus; species Sarcophilus harrisii. The sequence goes on along the minus strand of NC_045430.1, from coordinate 6,925,883 downwards.
TATCTGTAAGTTTTTACTTTTTTCAGGGTGATATAAGCTAAGACAGGGGTGTTTACTACTCTCCTAGTTTATGCTCTGCTTCGTGAGCAGTCACAGTTTCTGCCCCGGAACTGGAAGGAAGGACCCTGCTCCACGGTGGCCACAGACTCCTCCTTGTCTTGGGACTGCCACCCAGGACCGGGACCCAGATCAGATTATAGGCAAAGCTGCAGAGTCCTGCCTCAGAGCTAGCACAGAGACCCCATAATCTCCTGTTGACAGTTGTTTGATCCCTTACTGCCTGTGGGCTGAGAGCTCCAGAAGCAGCTGCTGATTCCGGGCTTTGCTGGGGCCTGCTCTGCACTGTGAAGGCCTAGGCTGGATTGCACTCCACTCTCACCCCTCACCTTTCCAGCTGACCTAAGTTATCTTGGGCTGGGAAAGTGTTTCAGTCTGTCTTTGGGTGAGTTCTAGCCCTCCAGGAATTGTTTTACGACACTATTTAAAGCTGTTTAGAGGGCTTTGGGGGAGAGCTCTGGCAAATGGCTGCCTCTTCTCTGCCTCCTTTTCTAAATTTAAATTTCTCATCTGGAGGCAGGGCCAGGATAGGCTGAGGTTGCAAAGTCTGGATGGCCTTCCTGGAAGAGGCGAGGGGTATCTGTTTGAGAAGTTACTGGGGGAGGAGGAGGAAGGGCCTTGGAGGCAAAGCTGAGTCTGGAATGAATTTTCCGGACTTACGGCGGGAAGGAGTCTGGGCAGACGGTCAGAGCTGCCTTCACGGAAACTCACCTCCTGCCCCTTGCCAGGAAGGACAGGCTTTGAAGGAAGCCCCAGATCATGAGCGTGAAGGGGCTCCCCGGAGAGGCTTGCAAAACAGGAAGCGCTTGGAGCCCATTCCAGGAAAGCCTGGCCGGCCCTGGCAGTGAGATGGCCGGCCGTGGCGGCGGGGCAGGGGGGCCCTTGGAGTTCCCAGCAGGAGCCGGAGTCACCTCGCCCACCTAGGAGCCCTTCCGCACAGCGTGCGGGGCTGGGAGGAGGCCTGAGAAGGGCAGAGCCGCTGGGAGCGCGCCCCGAGGTTCTCCTGGGCTACTCCGAGCCGGCTGCCATTAAAGTAGGAAGAGAGCGGGTCAGTGTAATATAACAGGCAGCTGTAGGTGGGGAGCCTTCCTGGGTCTCTTGAACTCTGAACTTTGAGTCAAGTTGGGCCAAGGTGGGGGTGGCCCGGAGTGAAAAAAAAAAAACAACCCCGCTTCCTAATCCTGCTTCCCATCAACTCCGGCCGGAGGAGTCTGGGCTCTGGAACTGGACCAGTCAGAGCTGGGGGCTTGCGACGAGGAGCCAGGGCTGGGTAAGCCGAGGGTACTACCTGGGGCTCCTGGAGCTCTACCTGGGGGTCTTTCCTATAGCACATAGCTGGCCTTCTAGAGCCTGAATGGAGCTGGGGGTGGAGAATGGGGGCCCCAGGGCTTCCCTTCTTACTGTGATGGACTCTTCACATCTTATGGGTGGGGGCAGAGAGAAAGCGCTCAGAGCTGTTGGTCGGCTTGCCCCCCAGGGTACCCGGCCCCAAGAATGATCTGACTCAGCATTGTTATTACCATTGGGGACATGGTGGCTGTTGTCTGTCCTGCCTCCCGGGGCCTTTTTGGCCCCCCTGGGGTCTCAGGGGCTGGAGTCTCTGGGCTCTACATGTCATTGTATCTGTGCTTCCCCCGTTCTCCTAATGCCCTCTGGGGAGGAGTCTGGGCTGCCGGACAGTGCGGTACATTGTGTATATGGTGTCTGTGTCTCATCGTGAGGCCGCCCATTGTGCTAACATAAGCCGTGTTTCTCGAAAACTTTGCAGTATGTTAGTATCCCCAGTCCACAGATAAAGAAAACGAGGCAGGAGGCAGTGCTTGGGTCAGGGTCACACAGTGAGTCCCACCCCTTCCCCACAAAGGGCCGGCCAGGCTCACTGGGGGGCCGGGAGGGGGGCAGGCCCACCTTCAGGTGGCCAATCCATCTTTGAGGGCCACAGAGGCCGGCTGAGTGATGGCGCCCGCAGGGGCTTGCCGGGGTCCCTGGGCCCCTGAGCGCCGCCGAGGCCCCGCTCTCCCCGCCCCCTCCTCCCAGCTGGCCTCAGCCCTGGCCGATTAGATCAGCACGGCAAGCCGGCCTCATCCCGGGAACATTCCAATCATTCCCCCATCAGCACCGGAGTGCAGCCGAGCCAGGCCGAGGGAGGGCCCGGGGGAGGGCCGGCCACCGGGGAACTTTCCTCCCTCTCGGCCCTCCTGCCCGCCCTGTCCCGGCCTCACACGCCGGCTGGAGAGTCCTCTGGCCGCCCGCAGGAAGGTGGGCTCCCGGCTCGGGCCGCAGTGGGCAAGACTGGACAGAGGTGAGAGGGAGAAATGGCCCCATGGAAGGGGCCGGGGCTGGGGCCAGGGCTGGGCCACGCTCTTCCCCGGGGCCTCCGCATTCGCTGTCAGGCCCACAGCTTCCAGTACCTCTGGAAACCCCTGGATTTGGGCCTAAGGACACCTCGCGGGGCCAGGAAGGAAGGCGGGGAGCCTGAAACAGCCTGAGGCCTCTGGACTTTGAGAACCTACAACCTTTCCTCCCCAGCAGCTGGGGCCACTCTTTCTGTCAGGCCTGGGGGAGGGGGTCTCTATGCATCTCTGGCTGTTTTTCTTTGGGTGTCTGGCCCTGCTTCCCTTGGCTGGAAGTCGGAGTGGGTTCCTTCTCTGCTCCCAGACTCAGTTTCTTAGAATGAGAGGATTGGACAAGTTGCCCCCTTGAAGGAGAGGATAAGAGCCTGCTTGTGCAGGCTGGAGAAGCTTTTTGGAGGAGGGGGAGTGAGGGGCGAGGGCTGAGCTGGGGAAGGGCCGGTGATGGCGTTGCTGAGACTCGGGCTGCTCCAGGGAGGGCAGGTGAGAAGTGAGGGAGAGACGTCTGGCTTGAGCCCGAGACTGGGAACGGGTCAGGGGAAGGGGTGCTGGAAGGACTGGGCGCCCTCTGCAGTGTGGGGGAGACGGAGAGGGCAGACTCAGGGGGAATGTCTGCCATTCTGGTTTCTAAAGAGACTGGAGACTCCTTCTTGGAGCTGGGCAGGAGGTGCTGTTTTCTTTCAAGGCCTTTAGAATGTCACAGTGAGAACAGCAGCGGTTGGACGCAAGGAACCGTAGTTCAAATATTGCCTCTGCTCCTTAGCTGTGGGACCTGCCTCGCTCTGCCTCAGTCTCCCCATCTGTAAGATGGGGGAGTTGGAAGAGAGGGCCTCTGAAATCTTTCCCACCCCATGTGTGATGCTCTGTCCCTCTCCTTTTTCTGGGGTGCTGGGTCCCCAGACCTGGAGCCCTGCATGCTGGGGGTCCATCGCCCTCTGGGTCTCTTAATAGCTTCTCAGCCTCGTTTACAGATGAGGAACGAGAGGCCCAGGTGGGTACGTGACCTAGCCACGGTCTCATTGCTAGTAAATGTCTGAGCGTCGTCCAAACCCTGACTTGGAGCGCTACAACTTGCCGGGCGTTTGCTGGGGACGTAAGTCCCTGCTTGTGCCAAGCCTAGGCCGGGCTCTGGGAAGGATACGAGACCTCAGCCCCGCCCTCATAGGACTGCCAGCCTAGAAGGGGTCAAGGTATCCCCACGGGGGAGAGGGTCTTTCGAGGGGAAAGCAGGGGCTGCACGGCACACGTGCCCATCCTTCACCCAGGGACGGCTGAAAATGGAGTCTCCAGACTCCCCCTCCTGGGCTCCTGCCTCCCATCAACTTTTTGCTCTGGGGGACCAAGCAAGGCCTGGGGAAGGGGGAGGGATCTGGGCTGGTGGGTGCTCTTGGTCTGAGGTGGAGAGAAGAGAAGGAGGGATCCGGGGAGCTTCCAAGCGAGCCGGGTCCGCCTGGGCTGGAGATGGATTAAGCAGCCGATTAAATTCTCAGCCTTTCCCTAGTCCCGGTCATGGGGCTTGGATTTTCCCTTCGCTCCCGGGCTGGACCCCCAGCGTGGAGGAGCAGCCGAGCCAGAGCCGAGAGGGCGGAGTTGGGCACCAGGGACCGCGTATGCATGGCCATGGTCACTGGTGCAGGCGCACACACGGACACACACAATGTAAACATGCTCTCATCCATGTTCTTACTTTCACACACGTGCACTCCTGCTCACACTCATGCTCACACGCATGTGAACATGCAGTGTTATACATGCACACTCACACATACACAACTCGTGTACACCCTTACATGTAAACCTGCACTCTTACACATATGCACTTTATCGTGCACTCGTGTACATGTACTCTCACACACAAACTCACAACTTACATGTTCACACACATGTGAACATGCAAAGCTGTGCATGCACTCACACTCATACACAATTCATTACACACTCACAGGCAAACATACACCCTTCCACTTGTACACACTCTCTCGCCACATATCCTCGCACTCATACATACTCATGCACTCATACATACATGTAAACTTACACACGTGTGCTCACACACCTACTTGTGTGCACCCTTGCACATGTACACGCTCTCTCACACCACACGTACGTGCACTCACACGCACACGCCGTCCGTCATCTCCCACCCAGGCGACGGCGGTCCCCCGTACGACGCGCCCGGCCGTGTCTCTTTGTCTCTGTCTCTCCCGCACGGCGCAGTCACACATGTGCCAGCTGGGAGGGGGGCAGGACCCCGTGTCTCTCACTCGGTTTCACACCTCTCCCCACCCGCGTCTTCTCCCCCACCGGGGGCATGGAGGGGGCCTGGAGAACAAAGAAGGGATGGAGGGGCGGCATCTCCGGAGTGGGCCCTCCCCCACCCTGGGGGGCTGAGCAGATACAGAATTTTCAATGAGCCCTGGGAGGCCTTGGAGCCAGGCAGGCAGCGAGGGAGGGAGGGAAGGAGGAGAATGAAATGTTTCCAAAGGAGGAGATTTGTAAGTCAATGAGCCCCGAGCCCGCCGAAGTAGAAAGGCTGAGTGTGGGCGCCCCAGCTCCAGCCTCTCCGGGAGTTTGTGCCCGGACAGCCGGTGCCCACATGCGTGCGGGGTCCTGTGTCCCTGTAGGTCCTCGAGCCTATGGGTCAGACCGCCACCGCATGACCGGCTCCGGGCTGGAGAGCCGGGAAAGGAGGGACGGAGCCTCCTAGACAGCTGAGGTGCCTCCCCGGGCTCCATTAGCAGGGTTATAAATAGTGTGTCCCCAGTGGTGCAGCGGGCGTGTGAGGGCTTGTAAGAGCCGATCTCGGGGGGCGGCTGCTCAGGGAGGGGGCTCCCGTCTCCTGAGGGAGCCTGTAACACCCTTCGCCTTAAATAGCCCCCAAAGCTCTCCAGAAGGCAGAGGCGTCCGAGCGTCTGTGGGTGGCCCAGGCTTGGGCGGGGGTGGAAATCCTCAGTGTGCTTCCATAGGGCCTTTGGGGCTTCCCATAGCTGTGTCGAGGATCCGAGTGCTAGGAGTGCGGGTCTCCACGGGCGTGTCCCTGCTTTGTGTCTACTGCAGCCTCTCATGGGGGTTTCTGGCTGTGTCTGATCACAACAAGAAGCACCCGGGCCTGGATCTTGCCTCAGCCATTGTTGTTGAGCAGTTTTGGTCCCATCTGGCTCTTCGGGCCTTCATTTGGGGCTTTCTGGGCACAGATACCGCCCTTTCCTGCTCTGGAGCATTTTACAGAAGAGGAAACTGAGGGAAATGGGGCAAATTGCCTCGCCCAGGTCCCAGAGCGTCTGAGGCCTCAGTCACTGGTCCACCATCTCTGATCCAGCCTCAGTTTCCCGTTCTGGGAATTGGGATTGTCCCTCCCTGGCAGACCTCTGAGGCTGGAATGAAACAAGAGTGATCATTGTGTACAGCATGTGTGTCTGCATTCACGTGTGGCAGAGGCAGCCAAGTGGTGCCACGGTGGAGAGGATCTTGGACCCACAGTCAGGAAGTTTGTTGTTTCGGTCGTTTTTCACGCATGTCTGACTCTCTGTGAGCCCATTTGGGGTTTTCTTGGCAGAGACGCTGGAATGGTTTCCCATTTCCTTCTCTGGCTCATTTTGCAGATGAGGAAACCGAGGCAAATGGATGTGACTTGTTTAGGGTCTCACAGATAGTGAGTATCCGGGGCCAGAGAAAGATGGGTCTTCCCAACTCCAGAGTTAGCACTCTAACCACTAGGCTGCTCTGGAGTCACAAAGATCTGAATCCAAATATGGCATCAGACACTTGCTCACTGTATGATATAAATCATCCCTGCTTCAGTTTTCTCATCTGTAGAATGGGAATAGTGCAAACACCTGCCTCTCAGGGGTGTTAATTGAGATGCTGTTTGTAAAGTGTCATCGTGTAGATGCTAAATTTTCTTGTGTGTGCTTGTGTAGGGGCGTGTGGCCGTCTGTGGGGGTATGTGTGTTGGTGTATGGACGTGGTCGGGTGCAGCCGCGTGCCACTGCTTTTCTCTCTGGGGTAGGCCAGCCCAGGCAATCCGAGTGGTCTGAGGAACGCAGGGTTCTGAGCTCTCGGGGCGTCCGGTCCGACACATGCCACGTCCCATGTCTTGCCCCGTTCCACCCCCTTGCCCCATGAACAGAAGGAAAAATGCATCGGTTTATCATCTCTGTTCCACTGAGACTCGGGGCGTCCTGGGAAGGTTGGATGGGGAGAGGGGGAAGGGGTGCTTGTAACAAATACTCAGATGTGAGTCGCTCCCAGCAGACCCAGGGGCGGGGGGCTAGGAAGTCCGGAGACTCGTCTTTCCAGGCTAGCTTATTTCTCCCTCTGGGTCTGCTTCTCCTTATAAAAAAGGCAGCCTCCCTCCTGAATCCCCCTCCTGGTAGATCCAGGATTAGCGGTGGTTGTCCGTTAGCACAGACCATGTGGGGACTTCCAACAAGGAAAAATAGACCCAGGAGCTGGGATCCTGTCTTCCCAGAGTGGCCCAGACTCTGTCTCGTCTCTCCGGTGCCGGGCAAGGAGGGCTTTGTCCTCTGAGAGTGCTCACCAGCTTTTGGCAGGGGGTGAGGGCACGCGGTGACTTCCGGGGTTAAGGGAAGCAGCAGCCCCGGCCACAGGGAGCTACCAGTCCAAAGAGTCCCGACTCAGAAGGGGAGCAATGAGGCCTTTGATGCCTTGAGATGACACTGACTACCCCCCTCCCCATCTTCCTCCTTATCTCCACAGGGTCCCGAGGAGCAGGATGGTGTCCTGGGTGTGGGTGCTGACCTTGACGAGTTCCCTGTGGCACGTGGGCGACAACTCAAGGTCCCGAAAACTAGAAACCTTCCGCAGTAAAACGGAGTTGAACCACCTGGTGGTTGATGACGTGTCGGGGACTGTGTACGTGGGGTCCGTAAATGCCCTCTACCAGCTCACCCCTGACCTCCAGCTGGTCCACGCGGTGGAAACGGGGCCCGCGCTGGACAACAAAAAATGCACGCCCCCCATCGAGCCGAGCCAGTGCCAGGAGGCCGTGGACACGGACAACGTCAACAAGCTGCTCCTGCTGGACCGGCCGGGCGGGCGGCTGGTGGAGTGCGGCAGCCTCTTCAAGGGCATCTGCGCCCTGAGGGAGCTGGGCAACATCTCCCATCGCATCTTCTACGAGGACAGGGGAAAAGTCCTTTGTGGCCAGCAACGACGAGCGGGTGTCCACGGTGGGGCTTGTGACCAGCGTGGGCAAGGGCGACGACGACAGCGGGCCCGCCGAGCGCGTGCTCTTCGTGGGCAAAGGCAACGGGCCCCACGACAACGGGATCATCATCAGCACGCGGCTGCTGGACCGCAAGGATGGCAAGGAGGCCTTCGAGGCTTACACGGACCACACGGCCTTCAAGGCAGGCTACCTGTCGGCCAACACGCAGCAGTTTGTGGCCGTGTTCGAGGACGGGGACTACGTCTTCTTCATCTTCAACCAGCAGGACAAGCAGCCGGCCAAGAACCGCACCCTCGTGGCGCGGATGTGCAAGAACGACCCCTTCTACTACTCCTACTTCGAGATGGACCTGGAGTGCCACAGCGGCTCGGGGGAAGTGTACGGCGTCTGCCATGCCGCCTTTGTGGCCACTCTGGAGGCCTCACCCGGCGCCGGCCGCGTGCTCTTCGCGGTCTTCAGCAAGGACAGCAAGGGCGGCAGCGGCAGCCCCCGCTCCGCCCTGTGCCTCTTCCCCCTGGGGGACATCCACCAGAAGATGGAGGAGAACAGGAACAAATGCTACACGGGGGCCCAGGGCAGCAGCTCCCAGACCTTCTACAAGCCCTTCCATGGGGAAGTCCAGTGTGTGAGCCACGGGCCGGTGAGTCTGCCTGAGGGGGTGAGGGGGGTGGGGAAGACTTCGTGCCATCCTCCAGGCCCGGTGGGGCCTCCTCCCAGGCAAGGGCAGCCACCCCCTGGGTTTCCATGTGGGCCACGAGACACAGGTTTGGTCAAGAGACCTTAAGGGAAAATGAGCCCCCTCAGTAAGCCCAGCTATGGGTGGCACAGGATGGCATGGGAGGGGGCAGGGGAGGAGACGTGGCAGGGCTTATCAAGTTGGATTACGGTGACAGGAGCTGGTTCGGGTGGTGGGCAGAGGTGGGCTGGGCAAGAACAGATGGGATCTCACCCTCCTCCATCTGCAGGCCAGCCTGAGTTTCCGCTGTGGCTCTGAGCACCTGCCGTACCCCCTCGGGAGCCGGGACGGGCTGGTGAGCACCGCTACCCTGCAGAGGGACGGCATGAATCTGACGGCGGTGACGGTGACGACCGAAAATGGGCACACGGTGGTCTTACTGGGGACATCGGACGGCCGCATACTCAAGGTGAGCCCGGGGGCCTTCCCCGTCCTGTCCCCCAATCGCCGCCCTCCTCAGGGAGGGATATTCAACTCTGAGCTGAAAGGGGGGGGTGGTGCCCTTACTATAACGTGATCTAGTAGGAGGCTAGAGGCCCGAGTCTTCCCTGCCTGGGCCCTGGGGGAAGAGGCCCTGCTGGGTCCCTCCTGCAGATAGCGGCTCACGCCTCCTTGCAGACTTCTCTGAGGGCTCGGCCACAAATGGTGGCCTCCTTCCGTGGACAGTTCCTGCAGCCTTTGGCCTTCCTCCCTCTGCTCAGGTGTTCCTGACTGCTGACGGGACGTCCACGGAGTACGGTTCGATCCCTGTGGAGCTTAACAAGCGCATCGAGAGAGACCTGCTGCTGTCCGCCAATGGGACCAGTCTCTACGTTATGACCCAGGACAAGGTACCAGGCTCAAGGGGCGTGGCAGCTAAGCCAGGCTCGACCCCCCCTCCCACAGCTCAGGCTGCAAGGAAGGGGAAATTGGGCCTGGGAGCCATTTCTCTTTTAGCACCAAACCCCATCCTTGTCCCTCCGATGTGCACGGCCTTGTGCTCTGCTGGTCAGGGTGAGGGACAGAGGGGTGCCTCAGACCCTGCACTGAGTGAGAGGGAGGCACAGAAGCAGGCCTGAGGCTGAGCAGAGAAAGAGGGCGACAGGGTGAGCCCCAGACCCTCTCTCAGGGAGCTCCCAGACTGGGGGAGAGCAGGCCCAGGAGCCTCCTGGGGCGAGCTGGGTGAGCAGGGGAGGGAAACCCCAGCTCCTATTCTAAGGGAGCTTCCACACTGCAGGGAGAGCAGGCCCAGAAGCCACTCAGTCCTTCCTCAGTCCCCGTTCTGGGAGCTCTCAGGGCTTGGAACTGCCCGGGAACCCTCCGACCCTCCCTCTGGCTCTGGCTCTCCCTCCCAGCCGCCCCCCGCACCGTGCCTGGAGCACAGCGGGCACCTGATAAGGGGCTGGGGCTCAGAGTGTCTCTGCCTCCCTCCCTCCTACGTTGCTTTCTTCCCCTTATCTTCTGTTCTTCTTTCTCTCTGGGGCTCTCTTTGTTTCTTTTCTCCTTCCCTTCTCTCCTCCCTCGCCTCCCCTGCCCTCTGCTCCCTCGCCCTCACCCTCCCTGGAGATAGCGGGTAGCTGGGAATCTGGGTCAGCTCACCTCTCGGGGGCCTTTGTGGGGGTGGGGCGGACACCAGCCGGATTCATTGGGGGAATCAGGGTTTACCTGGAAAATGGCCAGGATCCCCAGTGCCAGGGGGATGGGGGGGGGGTGCTAATGATATTCAAATCACATGCTGGTGAGCGGCACCCGCCTCGCCCTTTCTGGGAGCAGGGGCGGCCACAGCAGACACAGCCGGGGGGTTTCTGGGGAGCCGCTTGGGGTTGGGGTGCCCCAGCTCCCAGGGGCTGCCTCAGAGGGCCCCCTCCCTCCGGGAGGGATGGGCAGCAGCCCACGGGGAGGGAGAGGGACAGGAGCCAGACTTGCTGACCCAGTTTTGGCTTTGCCTTCACTTTTTGAAAGCCTCGGCTCCCTCCTAGGACACGGAGGCCCGAACTGGCAGCTGGGGTGGGGCTGGAGGGTGGGTGGCCGGCTGGGCCTTTAGGATGCACCAGCTGACTCACTCTCCTCTCCAAACTCCTCCCGTTTGCCCGCCTGGCCCTGTGCCCGGCTCCCACTGTGGGGAGACCTGGACCCTGCCCTCCCAGTAGATGAGACAGGCTAACTAAGCAGCCAACATCCAAGGAGACTGGCACACGGAGCCAGGAAAAGGAGGGAGGACACTATCAGATAAAGCTGGAAAGGGGGCTGGGGCCCTCTGGTAGAGGGCCTTGAATGCCAGACTGAGGGAGCTTAAAAGGATTCTGACTAGAAGTAACTGACTGATTTACAGATGGGGAAGCGTGGACAGGAGAGAGGAGACCTTCCCTCTTCTGGATGTTCCCTCTCTAAAGGGGTGTGCCCACTGGCCCCAGTGACAGCGGAGGCAGTGAAGCCCTTTAGGAGGCGATCACTGTGTCCAGAAAAGAGCCATCACGGTCCAGATGAGGCTCTAGGAGGAAGGGAAGGATCAGAACTCAGGACCTAGACTTGGCCAACATGAGGTCCAGCTTCCTGATCCCTGAGTCCCTCGACTTAGGGGTTCTAGAAAGGGAAGTGTGGTGTGGAAAGGCAGGTCTAGAATCTGTGTCTAGTTTAGAACCAGACTCCACATGGCAGCCAGCTGTGGCCAGGGGCATTCGAGCTGTAACCTAGGAGCTGGAAGACCCAGGGTACTGTGGGAAGAGGGTCTAGAGCCAGGGTGCTGTAGGGAGAAGGTCTAGATCCAGAGTACTATGGGGGATCTAGATCTAAGGTACTATGGGGGAGAAGGTCTAGAGCCAGAGTGCTGTGGGGGGAAGGTCCAGAGCCAAGGTACTGTGAGGGGAAGAGTCTAGAGCTAGAGTACTGTAAAGAGAGGGTCTAGGGTCAGGTCCATGTGGGGAGAAGGTCCTAGAGCTAAGGTACTGTGGCGAGAGGATCTAGAGCCAGGGTACTGGGGGAGGGAGGAAGATCTAGAGCCAAGCTGCCATGGGGAAGATCTGGATCCAAGGAGCTGTAGGGACAACACCTTTCCCCTCTCAGGTAATTTACAGTGGAGATCTTGAAGCTTCTTGGTTTCCGTCCCAGTCCTTCCCAGACGAGGTCTCCCCTTACCAGGTCGCCCCCTCGCTCTTTCCTAGGTTTTCCGGCTTCCTGTTCAGGAGTGCCTCCTTTACCAGACCTGTGATCAGTGCCAGGAATCTCGGGACCCCTACTGCGGCTGGTGTGTGCTTGAGGACCGGTAAGTGGCCGTATTGGGGCCTGCAGGAGGCAGGGGAAGGGCCCAGGAAGGCAGTCGCAGCCACGGCTTGAAGGCCAGGGACTGATTTGTGCGTGAGAGGTGGTCCTGAGGGGCCCCCAATCTACATGAGGTGCCTATCTGTCCTTTAGGGGACTGTGCTCTTTCCCAGAGGTAAATGTAGCCCTCACCTCAGCTGTGGGGGAAGCGGTGATCTGGGCTTGCCTCAGGAAAGTCCCTCTTCCTAGTCTGGAGGTCAGATCTTTCTGAGGGAATTCTGGGACTAAGGGGAGACACAGCCTTGCTTTCCGGGATCCCTGGTTTAAGGAGAGGAGCCATAGTTTGGTCTTGCCTTGGAGGCCCTAATACCCCACTTCTCCACCAGCTGCACCAGGAAGATCGACTGCCTGAGGGCCAAGGAGGAGAATCACTGGCTCTGGAGTCGGGGGAACTCTTGTGTGGCCGTTACCAGCGCCCAGCCCCAGAACATGAGCCGTCGGGCTCAGGGTGAGGTAGGAGGGCCTGGGACGAGAGGACTCGGGAGGAGAGTCGGGGAAGGTGGGCAGGAGCCATCAGAGCGGGCTTCTGGGAAACGGGGGCACCTAAGCAGCGTGAGACAAAGGCTTATTGGGGAGCGCTTCTCTCCTGGCCTGTCTCCTGTTCACTTGCCCTTCAAACCCAGGAAATGGTACAGGCTGGTATTGGTATGGAGTGTGTGTGTGTGTGTGTGTGTGTGTGTGTGTGTGTGTGTGTGTGTTCCCTGAGTATAAGCTCACCTCCCTCACTTCCCTCACCTCTCTCACCTCCCTCACTTCCCTCCTCTCCCTCACTTCCCTCATTTCTCTCACTTCTCTCATCTCCCTCACCTCCCTCACCTCCCTCACCTCCCTCACCTCCCTCACCTCTCTCATCTCCCTCACCTCCCTCACTTCCCTCCTCTCCCTCACTTCCCTCATTTCTCTCACTTCTCTCATCTCCCTCACCTCCCTCACCTCCCTCACCTCCCTCACCTCCCTCACCTCCCTCACCTCCCTCACCCCCTCACCCCTCTCTCCACCTCCCCTCACCCCTCCCTCCACTTCCCTTTTACCTCCCTCCCCCTCACCCCCCTCTCCCACTTCCCTCACTTCTCTCACTTCCCTCACCTCCCTCACCACCTTCACCACCTTGGGTGTCTGTCCTGTGTCTCCAGGTGCGTTTGACAGTCAGCCCGCTCCCAGCTCTGACAATAAACGACAGCCTTCAGTGTCGCTTCGGAGACTCGCCGGCTCACCCTGCCCGTGTAGAAGGAGACACCATCATCTGTGACTCCCCCAGCAGCATTCCCAAAACGCCTCCGGGCCAAGGTCAGGCGCTCACCTTTTCCCAGAGGGAGGTTTCCGAGGACAGCCTCATTAAGCCAAGAGATGGCCTGTAGGGGTCACTGATAGGACCAGTAGTGATTGAGTGACTGTGAGAAAAAAGGAGGAGGGGGAGAAAAGGAGAAGCTGACAGGAGGGAGATAGAAGGGCAGGGAACAGTGTTTCTAAGGGGGGAGGGAGGCTGAGGGCCTCCCCTCCCAGGGTCACCTGCTGGCCTTCCATCCCCAGGGAGACTGAAATGAGGCCGTTCCGAGAAAGCCAGACAGCCAGGCCACACCTGTGCCCTGAATTCTGTAGGTCCTCGGTTAGGGCTAGGGGAGGGAGAGGCTGGGGCTGCTGGAGGCCGGGACCCACGAGGAGGGGCCAGGCCCGGACACCCGGCGAGATCTCATCCCATAGAAGGAAAGGCCCCCGGGGTTCCGAGGGGAATTTCAGCGGGGCCCCTTGGGGGCCAAAACATGATTCTCTGGGCTTTAGGCCCCACCGGGGCGGGATCTGATAATTGTCTTTGAAGCAACAGATGGAGGCAGCCAGAAAACTGGGAGTGGGGGGGGGGGAACCTTTTGTGAGAGGGCCAGCATAGAGAAATCAGGGCCTGGAGAAATGGAGGCTGGCAAAAGCCTCTGATACAGGGGGGAGCTCTAGATTTGGCAGAAAAGCCCTGGATTTGAATTCTGTCTCTGGCACTCAGCTGTTAGAACATACCTCTGAAGGTTGCTTCATCTGTAAAATGGGTACACAAATACGCACATTATAGAATTTATAGGATTCTTTCTGATGAAAAAAAATTAGGTTAATCTTTAAACCTTCCTGGCAGAAGTCAGCCTCTGCCGGGACCAAAAATACAAATATAGTCTCCCACCTTCAAGGCTCCCCATTCTACTGGGGAAGGACATATGTGCATATATGCGTACATGTATACATATATAATACATACATATATACATGTATACATTTAAGAAAAGACCGGGTGATTGGAACTTAAAAATCACGGCTTGGCCCTTAACCAAAGCCTCTCACTCAGTTTCCCCATCTATGAAATCAGCCAAAGGACCCAGCACTATCTGCCCCCCACCCTTGTTGGGAGGAAAGCCCTTTGTGAACACCTTAAACCTTCCTGGCTCCCGTGGGTCGCTCGCCCACTCTCTGCAAGAACTGGCCTGATTCACAGAGAGGCTGCTGGGCAGGAGGCTAGAGAAAGCTCCAACAAGAGGATGCTCTTTATTTCCAGGGTTGCTATAAGCTTCTTCCTCTCCCACCCCCTTCTAGGGGACTACGAGCAAGCAGGTCACACCTGAATTTCTCCCCCCCATCTCCCCCACGCCTTTGTCTGGTCTCTCCAGTCCCCCCCTCCCCAAACCTTTCTCCTGCCCCTCCATGTTGTTGGTCTCTCTTCACCCCCACCCCCACCTTTATTCTAGCTTCCTTATCCCTTTCTTTTGCACCCCCCAGTACCTTTGTCTGGTCTCTCTGTACCCACAATCACATCTTTATCCTCTCCTCTCCTTCCATACCTTTGTCCATCCCTACTTCTTTATCCTTTTTCCTGCCCCCCCTCCAGGCTTTTCTCCTGGCCCCTCACCCATCCCCACTCCTTTATCCTTTCTCCTGCCCCCCCTTCACCTATCCCTAGACTGCCCCGTCCCCCCAACGCTTGCCTCTTAGAATTGCTGGTTCTCCTCAAAGCTCTGCCCTTGTCAATTCATTGAGGAAAGCTCTCTAGTAGTGCCACGTTCCCCCCACAATTCTTTGGTGAATCTGTGAATATGTTGTTTGCCGGAAGCTCGCTGAGGGCCGGGGTCTCTTAGTCTTTTGATCCTCAGACCTGGCACATCCCGGCTGCTGCCTAATAACTACTGCTTGCTTGGGTGGGCAGAAGGGAGCCAGTCCAGTGTAGCCTCCCTCATTTTGCAGATGGGGAAACAGGACTAGAAGCAGGAGCGGCTGGTGCATGGGTGGGGGCTCCGCTCGTCATCCAGCCTTTATTCCCTTCTCCGCAGACCACGTCGAGGTCCAGATCATGCTCACCTTCCTGCGGACCCCCGTGTTCCTGACCTCTCATATGTACCCATTCTATGACTGTAAGGAGGCCATGAGTCTGGCAGAGAATATTCCGTAAGTATCTAGAACCCAGTTCCAGGGCTCCCTTTCCCCTCCCCCAGCCCTGGCTGGGCATCTGGGGGAGGGGGAGTTTCTCGGGGAGGGGGCTCTAGCTGGGCTCCCAAGGGGGCTCCCTCATCTGCCTGCTGCCCACCCCGTAGGTGCATCTCTTGTGCCAGCAATCGCTGGAACTGCCAGTGGGACCTGAAGTACCACGAGTGCAGAGAGTCTTCCCCCAACCCTGAGGAGGGCATCATCAAATCCCACATGGTAAGGGCGGGGCCGGGCTGGATGGTTGGGGGGGACAGGGCTGCAGGTGAGGAGGATCCCTGGAACGGGGCCGCTGAGGTTCAAGCCCACGGCCTGCCACAGACACTCTGGGCCCCTTCTGAATGAAGGAGATCATGCCCCAAAGCCTCATGTGTAAGAGGCCCCGTCCACAGAAGGAAGTGTACGAGCATAGGGCAGGCCATGGCCAAAGGCTGACAGGAAGCGATTCTGACCGGAATTATGGGAGCAGTGGCCAGGTCTTGCTTAGGGGGAGGGTCCAAAGTGGGGAAACCATGGGCATCCACCCTCAACTCCCCGCTGCTCCCTGATTGCCTCCTGTGTGTTTTTGAAATCCCTTTCCATCTTAGCAGCTGCGAGGCAGGGGTGGGCACCTCTCGGAAAAGCAAAAATCCTTGGTAATCTGCCCAGAGCCCTGGGCTGGACCCCGGAGAATCTTTGATCTCACCTGCCTGGGCTTTGGGTTCCCCCTCTAGGAAATGAAGAATTAGCTTAGGTGACCTTGGAAGTCCCTCCCAGTTCTAAGCCGGTGACTCTCTGACTCCCCCAAATTCATCCAAAGTAGATTTGTGTCCCTCCCCCCTGGGACAAGACAGCAGGAGGTTTCCCAGAGGCCTGGGGTCCTGCAGCAGGAGACCCCTGCTCACTGGGGCTGCTGACTCTGTCTACAGGAGGAGAACTGTCCCCAGTTCCTGAACCCCAGCCCGCTGGTCATCCCCATGAACTACGAGACAACTGTGAACTTTGAGGGGAAGAATCTAGATCCAGTGAAGGTGAGTGCGGCCCTGAGATGCTCCCTTCTCTAGGAAGTCTAGCCTGTTTTTCAGAAGGGCCCCACTAATGCATTTATGTGCCTTACCCAAGACAAGTGATGCATTTTATTTAGTACAGATCAACAGGTATTTATTAAGCACCTACTATGTGCCAGACACTGAAGGGACAAAGACAGAAGCAAAATAACCCTTGCCTTCTTTACACTCTCCTCAGCAATAGAGGGGAAGGGAATTCTATGAGTACTAAGTCTACAAAGTAATTTAGAAAGAGAAGAAAAGAGAAATCAAATCCTAGAACACTAACATCCACAAAAGGAGAAGGAAGATTCCTTAGAGGAGGTTTGCTCTGGTGGGAGTTAGGGGGGAGAAATGAGAGGGAGAGCATTATAGACATGGAAGCTGGAGACGGGCCGGTAGGTGTGGAGAACAATTAGCCGACTTTGAGTGATGAAATAATTATGTGGAAACTATCCATAAAGAAGGCAGTAATTACCCAGAAGTCCCTTCTCCTGGAAACTCTGAGAAGGCTCAGATAGCCTGGCAGTCCACTGTGTGTCTCGGGCTGCCATAACCTTAGGCCTTGAATTAGGCTCCTCTGAGGGGGCTGGAGGTTGAGGTAGGGAAGGGAGCCCCTAGCGAGCTCTTTGCCTCTTCCTTCTCCAGGGGTCTGGCACTCGGCGCCTGAGTCTGAATTTCATGTCTTCCCTTTACCTCCCCTAGATGCCATCCCTGCACGCTGGCAGTGAGAAGCTGAAATTTGAAACGTCAGTGACCACCGGAGGGTCAGGCACCTTCACCTTCACGACCCCCAAGGTATGACCGAGTCAGGCTGGTCAGGGAATAAGAAGTGAGGGGTGGGTGGATGAGCCCCCAAACAAGAGATGTAGGGCTCGGTGAGACCACACTTAGTAGGTGTGGAGAAAACGCCAAGCAGAGGAGGGAGCCAGTCTGGAGGGCAGAGGGAGTGAGAGGGTGTCCATTCATTAGGGAAAGGACCCAGGGAGCCACCCGGGACAGGAAGGGATTAAGGGCTTCATAAAGAAAGAAGGGGAATTGGCTATATACAAGATGTAGCAAATTGGGAGCAAAGTATGATACAATGTAGCTATTTGCCTCTACTTCTGCCACATTTGGAGACACAATGTATCCCTCTTCCTCTTTCCCATTGGTAGAGGAACTAGTAGGGAAGCTATGTTTAGAGATATAATGTATCCCTCCTGCCTTTTTCCCCATTGGGAGGTTCCAATAGGGGAAGTAGCCTGCTATACAATGTATCCCTCTTGCCTCTTTTCTCCATTGGTGGAGATACTGGTGGGAAGCTGTGTTTAGAGATACAATGTCTCCTTCCTGTCTCTTTCCCCATTGGTGCAGATACCATAGGGAAGCTCTATGTTTAGATACAGTGTATCCCTCCTGCCTCTCTCCCCATTGGTGAGTTACCAGTGCTTTGTTCAAGGATACAATGTATCCCTCTTGCCTCTTTCCCTATTGGTAGAGGTACCAGTAGGGAAGTGCCATGTTTAGAGATACAATGTATCCTTCCTGTCTCTTTCCCCATTGGTGAGGTACAGAGTGGCTTATTTAGGAATACAGTGTATCCTGCCTCTTTCCCCATTGGTGGAGATAACCATAATAATACAGTGTATCTCTCCTTCCTCTTTCCCCATTGGTGAGGTACCAGTGGCTTGTTTAAGAATACAATGTATCCCTCCTACCTCTCTCTCCATTGGTGGAGGTGCAGGGAGGCATGTGTAGAAATGCAATGTATCTCTCCTGCTTCCTCCCGAGGCCTGTAAGGAGCATCCATCATCAGTCCCTTAGGTATTGGTGGGCTTGTGGATGTGCTATTATAGCCTCTGGGGGAGCAGCCCATTCAGTGACAGTGCATCGGTGTGCTCTGCTGGGGCTGTGTGGACCTCCTCTGGGGCAGGAGCCTGGGACCAACCAGCCACTGGTCCTCCAAGGGTGTCTCTCATTTCTCAGTTATCTTATGATGGGAACGAGACGCTGCCTCTGAATTTGTACATCAAGTCCTATGGGAAGAACATTGACAGCAGATTGGAGGGTGAGAAGCTTCATAGATCAGGAGATGAGGGCCTGGGATCGGGGTGGGGCCCGGGACGAGGGAGCTGGGTTGGGGAGGCAGGATGGGTGAGACCTGAGAGAGCTGGGGTGAAGGAGCTAGTCTGGGTGAGGGAGCCCGTGATGTGTGGGAAATGGAGGGGGGGGGGGAGTAGCAGATGAGGGAAGGAAGCAGGTCAGGGTAAAGGTGCTCCCATCAGGGGTCTGCCTTCCCTCCCCAATGCTCTTCCTTCCACAGTGACCCTGTACAACTGCTCCTTCGGCCGTAGTGACTGCAGCCTCTGCCTGGCCGCCAACCCCGCCTATCACTGTGTGTGGTGTGGGAGCCAGAATCAGTGTGTGTATGAGGCCCTGTGCAGCAATATCACCACTGAGTGCCCACCCCCTGTCATCACCAAGGTGAGACGCCCCGGCTGCCGTCCCCAACACCTACCCTTCACATACAGCCAGGGGAGGCGGAGGGCCTGACCCTGGGTAGCCACTTGCCCATTTTCTCAGTGCGCCTTCCTGACCTGGCTACGCCTTTGAGTGTGTAATTCTGTGCTCTTCAGCTGTATTATACCCCTGCGCACACATACACACCTCTCAGAGTGAGCGCTCTTGGACACTCTGACCCACAGCTCCCCCACTTGTACAAACCCTGAGAAGAAGGTGCTTATGGGTGAGAGAGGCTGTGACTGTGGCCAACAAGGCCACATTGTGGGGGCTGTGCCCGGGTCCTCTCGCTACAGGGGAAGGTCAGGAAGGAAGCCACTGGAGTGAGCCCCAATTGGCTCCTGGAGCCAAGCCCCTGCTCCCCCTCCCCCTTCTTCTAAGAGTAGGTGTTCATAGGGTAATAAGGATTGCAGTTCGTGTGTGTCACGCGCGTGCGCACTGCAGACATGAGCACATAAGGGATGGGTGCGCATATTGGGGGGGAAAGGAAGCAGTGAGAGGTACTAGACCCGCTCCCCCAGCTGCCCCTCTGCATAGGCACCCGTCACCCCTACTCACAGTTCTGGGTCCTTGTCTCCAGATTGAACCCGAGACGGGCCCCCTGGGTGGCGGCATTCGGGTCACCATCCTGGGCTCTAATCTGGGCATCCAAGCTGATGACGTCAAGAGGATCACGGTGGCTGGCAAGGACTGTGCTTTTCAGAAGGCCCAATATTCCGTGTCCACCAGGTAACTCACGGTGCTGAGCCCCACCCTTGGCCCTGCTGTGGCACCGGGCTCAAAGTGGGAAGCCTACAGTGTCCCCCAAGGTCCTCCCGTTTGTTTCCTGGAGAGGAAAGGGGAAAGGCCTCCTTACCCCATTATGGCAGGGAAGGGGGTGCACAGCTGGGTCAGGCTACAAACCAAACTATGGCTCGCAGCAGGCCTCGAAGCCTCCCAGCTCTCTTTGCACTTAGCCTTGCAAAGTCGGGACTCTGAGCTCCTTCTGGGCAGACTTTATTTATTTTGATTTTTTGTGTCAACTGAATTGAGGTGCTTGTGTAGACCCCACGAGGGAAAGGAAACATGTGATCTATGGGGCAGGGGATTGGGGCCTGAATTTTCGGAACATTAGGCTAGAGGCCTAAAGGGTCCATGTGGTGGGGGGGAGGGGTGGGATCTGTGACCCTGACCCTCTGCCTCCCAGAATTGTATGCGAGGTGGACGCTTCCAAAGAGCCCATCACAGGGGGGATTGAGGTGGACATCAATGGGAAGCTGGGCCAGTCACCTCCCCACGTCCAGTTTACCTACCAGGTGAGTGAGGGGCCGGCTGTGTGGGTCTGGGAGTCCCCTGTGGCTGACACAGGTGCCAGGGGAGAAAGGGATGTTGTAACAGAAAGCATCTTCGGTGAAGTCCAAACCCTGGGAGACCCAGGATGGGGCACAGATGTGTGACATCTATTTTGATGGGAGCGGCAAGTTGGAGCCGGGCTGGAGACTCGGAAAGCTTCAGTGCCCGGCCTCTGCCTGGGTCGGAGCGCGTGGCCCATATTTGAATCACTGCGAGAGGAATGCGGGAAGGAGAGGGAGTCATCTGTCTTTTGTCTTCTATGGCTCCCTATTGCCTCTTCCGATTGGCATTCAAGGCCTTGCACAACTTGGTTCCCCCTCACCCCCATCCCCTGCCTTTCCAGCCCTATCTCATTCTCCTCTCCTCCATACTTTGCTCCAGGGAAACTGAACAACTGTCTCCCCTTGAGCTGTGTGACATCTCACACTTTCCTTCTTCAGTGTTTTTGCTCAGACTGTGCCCTCTGCCATCATCTGATAATTACTTAGCCCCCATCCTTTTAAGTTCGGTCCCTAGGCAGAACCCCGAGCCGGGAACCTCTGTGCCGTTCCCGCCCCCAGTCCCTCCCCGCACTCTGGGTGCCCCTTTCTAATGTTTTTATCGTGTAATGTTGCTTCTCGCTGAGTTCTCTGCTTCCCCCTCTAGATTGTGAGCTCCCGGAGGGCAGGCACTATGTCTTTAAAACTCTGTATCTCCCCAGCTCTCAGCACCCAGCAAGCACTTAATAAATGTCGCTGTCTCTCCGTGTCTATGTCTCTGTGAGTCGTGTCTCTGTGCTTGTGTCTCTCTGTCCGTGTGGTAACACTTCGCACCCAACCACTGAGTCATTCAGAGACTCCATTGAGCAGCGACTCCCCCCGCCAAGGGGCCACGCTCTGAGCAAGCTCTAAGGCAACAGGATTTGGGTCAATGTGCTCAGGGATGGGGTCCTGACTCGGGCTTTGGGCCTGTCTCCTCCCCAGCAACCAGTGCCCATGGAGGTGAAGCCCACCCAGGGGCCCCAGGCCGGCGGGACCACTCTGGTCATCAGCGGCTCCTACCTGGACACCGGCTCCTCTGAGGACGTCCGGGTGATCCTGGGCACCCTCAAGAAGGGTGTGCCCTGCCAGGTGTATGTATCGCCACCCTTCGACCCCCAGGGGGCCCTTGTGGGAGGGAGAAGGGATGCCCCTAAGGAGAGGCCGACTCGGCTAGCCCTGCCCTCCATGGCACAGGCCCAGTGACTCCCCTCTGCTTCTCCTGCAGCATCGAATTTGGGCCCCAAATCCGATGTGTCACAGGGCCCTATGAGGCCCTCGGGGAGGTCCCCATTGAGGTCCTCTACGGCAACTCCTCGACAGCGGGGAACCGAGTCACCTTCACTTACCGGGAGAACCCTGTGCTGAAGGCCTTTGAGCCCCTGCGGAGTTTTGTCAGGTAATAAGTCTCACCCCTGCTGGGAAGGGACACAGACATGCTTGCAGGCACCTGCGTGTGTGTGTACACACACACACACACACACACACACACACACACACACATATGGATCCATCCCAGCCCCCCAAGTCTGCCCTCCAGATGCAGTCCTCCCCAAATCAAGCTGTCCAGACTCTCCAAGTTTGCCATATCCACTCCACAGATCTTGGCACTACTGGGGATGGCTGAGAGGCTTGAGGCGGGAGGGAAGGGTCCCCAGGAAACCAGTCCTTCCCCTGCTAGCACTGATGGAAGGCGGAAGGAATGCAGCGGGGCAGGTTTGGGTACCTGCTGGGAAAACCCCAGGCCTGACTCAGACCTCTCCCTGCCCTCTCTCTTCCACTCTGGCTCCTCTAGGCCGCTTTCCAAACATTGCCAATCCTCACTGCCCTCTCTAGCACACTTACCATGTCATGTTGATCACTGGGTGGTCCCCCGTGCTCAGCTTTTACCCCCCACGTGGGAGGATGGCTGGGCGGAAAGTCTCGAGAGAGACTGACATCTGACCTCTAAGCCATTTTGCCTGTGGACAAACAGACGTCTGAGACCAAGAGCGAGGGAGATGTCAGGATGACTCCCTTCTTGCCTTGGAGGACTTAAGGCTTAGGCCCTCCCTGTCTTAGGGAAGAGGGAGTAGCTGGAGAGTGTAAATAGCATCACGTCAGTGGGGACTAAAGGGTATAGGGAGTTTCCCCATGTCAGTGGGGGCTAAGGTGAATAGGGAGTCTCCCCTAATTCATGGCTCCTGAGGAGTGTAAATGGCATCACGTCCATGGGGGCTCAGGTGAATAGGGAGTCTCTAACACAGATAGTTCATGGCTTTCAGCTTGCTGGATAACCCTAACTGGCTGATTTGACTCCTGCCCCATATCTTCTAAAACCCTAGAGAGAGAAAAAGAAGCAAGGGCTGAGGGTGGCGCTGCCCTGGGCTGGTGGGCAACGGGCAGCCAGGCTTCCTGCTGTTAACCCTTTGCCCTTGGTTTTCCCAGTGGAGGACGGAACATCAACATCACAGGCCAGGGATTTGACCTGATCCAGAACTTCTCCATGGTGGTAATTGCAGAGCCGCTCCGATCCTGGAGCAAGAGGAGGAAGAGACAGGCTCTGAGCCCCCTCCAGGCCATGACGGTCAGTCCCACCCCGTCCCACCTGCCTGCTTCCAGCCCTTAGGCCATGTCTACCCCTCCTGAAACCTGAACTTGCCCCGTGGGGAGACAGTTTCCCAAAGTGAGCTGGAGGAGGGAGGACAGCACCAAAGGGCCTGAGTCCCAAGGAACATCGGATGGGCTTTGAGGGAAGATAGCTCAGGGTTAGGGTGATAATGGTTATGATCCTGTAGAGGACATGTCACATGAGCGAGCAGACAAGCATGTCTGCTTGTCAATATGTATTTGAAGGCATCTCTGCTCAGGTATGAGTCAGATTTGTGGCCTTGGGGTAGGCAGAGGGGGCCCTCCCAGCTCACAGGCCCCTGGTTCATCCTTCCCAGCCTCTCCCAGCAGTCACTGGGGCATATTGATTTCTGCCTGCAATCCATTTCTTACTGATGGAAATGATCCGGGGGTGGGAGGTGATCAGAAACAAAGCTGAGGCCAGTGTGGGGGATGGGGGTGGAGGGAGATCAGTGCTGTGTGAATAAAGCCAGAGCTGCTCTGGTCCCCAGTGGGAGCCTGGGTCTGGGAGAAGAGGCTTCAGTTGCCACAGGTACAGTTTATACCCAAACTGTGAGGAGGCTGGCCACTGCCGACTTGCTCCAGAGCAGAGATCTGGCTGCGGCGGGCACTTGGAAGGTAGCTTCAAAGCCAAGCGCTGGGGCCCACGGGCCCCTTGTAACGCCATCTGTCTTGGTCCACAGGTGGTGGGGACCACGTATACCCGGTACAGTGACACCAAAGTTGTCTTCTCGTCCCCCCAAGTCCCCGATGAGCCTGAGGCCTACAACATCACCACGCTGCTCCAGATGGACGGCCACCGTGTCCTGCTGAAGACGGAGGCGGGGGCTTTTGAGTATGTCCCGGACCCCACCTTCGAGAACTTCACTGACGGAGTCAAGAAGCAGGTCAACAAGCTCATCCATGCCAGGGTGAGGAGATGGGAGCCTGTCTTCAGGAAGCTTCTCTGTCCCCTGGGGGCAGCCAGGATGGGGACGTTGACTTTACCAGCTGTGAAGTCCTAAATGGGGAAGGAGGGCCAGTTGGGTTGGAGCAGTCAAGGAAAGACTCAGGAAGCTCATCCCCGGGGGCCTTAGACTTTACACAGCAGCCATAATGGAGCATAAAAGGGCAGCCATGATGGGACACTGGAAATCCTAAATGGGGAAGGAGGGCCAGTTGGAGTAGTCAAGGAAGGCCTCAAGCCTCGGCCTTCTCATCCGTAGATAAATGGGATTGACCAAGGCCCTTAAAGCCCCATGTTTTCAGGTCCCCACTGGGGCTGGGCACAGCAGTCAGCTTCCCCCAGAGAGCAGGACCTTCAGGGATTGAAGGCCAAGGGCTAAGCCACTCTTGACCTTCCATCCACCTGTTCCTGCCTCCCCACCCCCTTCACCAGGGCACCAACTTGAATAAGGCAATGACCATCCACGAGGCAGAGGCGTTTGTGGGAGCCGAGCGATGTTTCATGAAGACGCTGACTGAGACCGACCTGTACTGTGAACCCCCTGAGGTCCAGCCACCCCCCAAACGGCGCCAGAAGCGGGACACCACCCACAACTTGCCCGAGTTCATTGTAAGTCAGGGGGGACATCCTGTTGCCCCTTCCTTGGCTCTGCCTGGGACATTTGAGCAGGAGGGAGGGCATCTGAGAGCATGAGGCGATGGACCTGGAGGGGCTCCCTCCTCCTTGAGGGTGGGCCGAGGTCGGCCTTGCTCAAACTCTGAACAAAGGCTTTTCTGAGCCCAGGAATCATGGGAGTGGAAGTCCAGGGAAAGGGGCAGGAGGGCAGGAAGACTATTCCCTTGTTCAAGGGAACAAGTGAGTTCTTAAAACTTCGGGTTCCTCTGTTTGCCTGGAGAGCCTTTGGTGTGCTGATTATAAGTCATTCTCACCTGATCATTAAAGCAGACCCCTGTGTAACGACCAGGGGCTAGCCTTGGGCTGCTTGTCTGTATTAGATTAAGCAGGCTTTTCAGAATGTCTCCTTTTTCTTCCCCTGTATTCACAAGGGGCCTGACTGGGGCTTCAGGGTCCCTAGCACTCTCTGGGTCCGTGGTGTGTGCCTACATGGACCTGCTTTGTAACATTTACCATATGCACTGACTGGGTAGGACCCTGTGTTCTGAGTCGCAGAAACAATGTAAAAGTGACTCGGTGTCTGCCCTCAGGGAACTTAGGGTCTGAGCTACCCCTTCATGTCAGGGAGATGTCCTGAGCCTGAGGGGCTAGTGCCATTGTCAGGAAGGCTTTGGGTCCAGACCATTGAGGGTGCTTCCCAGAGAGGGAGCGCTCCACAACAGCCTCCACGTGTGCCTCTCCAGACTCACTGTGGTGTGTCAGGGAGCCCTCTCTCCATCACCTCCTCCTGGGGCCTGCATCCTAAGAGGGCTGTCCTTGTCTGTGCAGGTGAAATTTGGCGCTCGGGAGTGGGTCCTCGGCCGGGTGGAGTATGACACGCGGATGGGTGACATGCCCCTCAGCATCATCCTGCCCTTGGTGATCATCCCCATGGTGGCCATCATCGCGTTCTCCATCTATTGCTACTGGTGAGACTCACCCCACCCCTCAGGACTCCCCCCTTCCCAGGTTGCCATGGGACTGGCTCCGGTTCCTCCTGCTCTCCCTGGAGCCCATTTCCCAGACTTAGACAGCCAGGCTTAGACCCCAGTCCCCACATCAGCCCTTCCTTTCTTTCCCTTGGGCTCCAGGGCATTCCCCCCAGCTCTCCATCCTCCCCCTTCCAGAGAGGCAGGGAAGACGACAGATCCTAACTTCCCAGAGGCCTCCATTTGCTTTCCATGACCCCTGGAGGTTAGGTTATGGCCTGGGGGACAGGAGATGGGGAGCTCTGGCAATGAACCACCCCTTAAAGTATTAGCACTTCAGCGGATGACAGGGCTTATAGACTTAGATGCTCACCCACTTCTAGACCTGAGCCTAGGACTACGGTACGCCCTTCCCAGCCCCTCAGCCTCCCCTTCCACTGGCAGGCAGCAAAATGGCACTAGAGCCACTAACCAGTTGGGTGTCGGGCTTCTCCCCAAAGGCGCAAGAGTCAACAGGCTGAACGCGAGTATGAGAAAATCAAATCTCAGCTGGAAGGCCTGGAGGAAAGTGTCCGAGACCGCTGCAAGAAGGAATTCACCGGTATGGGGTGGGCCCAGTGAGGACCCCCTGACTGCTAGTTCTTGGGAAAGGGGACATTGTAAGATCAGCTCTGGGCACATGGTGCAGTGGATGGAACATCGTGTCTGGAATCAGGAAGGCCTGAGTTCAAATGCAGTCAGACATTTGCCTCAGTTTCCTCATCTGTCAAATAACAGAAAAAGGAAATGGCAAAGCTCTCCAAATGGGTTAGACCCAAAGGAACCCAAGGTCTGCTCTTAGGGCGGAAGCCAAATGAATGAGGCACTGAGGAGAAAGACAGATTCTTGGTGCTGCCCTAGCCCAGCCCTTGCTGCTGCCTCTCCCGCCTTGTCCTTCCCACGCCCTGTGTTGTGGGGTCATCCAGGAACAGCCCAGGCCCTTCCTGTCCCTTTCCCTAAAGTGCCCCCCTCCACTCTACCCCCTGCTGGGGTCCCTAGCAGAATACCAGCTGTGACACTCCTGGGGAAAAGGCAGGACCGGGGAGTGTCCTCTCAATTTCTCCCCATGGCTGGGTGACTCACCGCTAGAATTTATCAGTGTTGCCCTGAGTGACCAGAAGCCTGTGGGCATTTTAGGGGGCAGAGGACGAGGAGAGCTTCCTCTACAGGGAGGGGCCACTGTGCCAGTCAGAGGAGGCAGGATCAATGGGAGTCAGCCTGAGAGGGTGGGACTTGACCGTAGCTGGATCACCAGGCCTTGGGTGGGCAGGGGGTGCACAGGGAGCCCCCCAGAGGCCCCATCCCAGGCCTGACTCTGACAACTTCCCGCAGATCTGATGATCGAGATGGAAGACCAGACCAATGACGTGCACGAGGCCGGAATCCCCGTGTTGGATTATAAGACCTACACGGACCGGGTCTTCTTCCTGCCCTCCAAGGATGGTGACAAGGACGTCATGATCACGGGGAAGCTGGACATCCCCGAGTCTCGCAGGCAAACAGTGGAGCAGGCTCTCAACCAGTTCTCCAATCTGCTCAACAGCAAATCCTTCCTCATCAATGTGAGTGACTGCTGAGGCAGGGAAGGGCAGAGGGCACGGGAGGCAGAGTAGGAGCCCCAGGCCCTGCCACTGGGGGGACAGAGTAGGAGCCCCAGGTCCTGACCTCAGAGAGCTTCTAACTGGGGGGACAGAGAGGCAACTCCAGGCCCTGTCTTCAGGAAGCTTTCAGTAGGGAGGGGACAGAGGAACCTCACGCCCTGCCCTCAAGGAGCTTCCTGTATGGAGGGGACAGAGGAGCACCCCCAGGCCCTGCCCTCAGGGAGCTCCCAGTCTGGGAGTCAGAGTGTGACTTTTCATGGCCCTGGGCCCTTGGGTAGGCTTGAAAAGCATGTCCTGTGAGGGCAGGGGAGGTAGCGGGCGGCTCAGATCCTTCCATGCTTGTCCCCAGTTCATCCACACCCTGGAGAACCAGCGGGAATTCTCCGCCCGGGCCAAGGTATACTTTGCGTCCCTGCTAACGGTGGCTCTTCACGGGAAACTTGAGTACTACACAGATATCATGAGGACGCTCTTCTTGGAGCTCATGGAGCAGTATGTGGTGGCCAAGAACCCCAAGCTGATGCTGAGGAGGTACTGAGGTCTCTGGGCTGGTGAGGGGGCATATCCAGGGGTAGCCATTGAACGGGCTGTGTGCCAGCACTGTGTAGCATGAGACACGTGGCACATGGCATGGGAGGCTGGGACCACGGGAACCTTTCATCCCACGTGGCCAGGTGGCTGTTCATCCTTTCCATGGCAGTGTCAGAATAATCCCACCTTGTATCTCAGGGCTTCCGGACCCTGTTATAACATATGGCTAATGCTCCAAGGATCTGCCAGCATTTCTTGAGCACCTACTATGTGCCGGACACCATACTCTGGCTAACTAGGAGAAATCCCTGACAGCCCCCCCCCCCCCCCAGGCCTGAAACCCAAGAACATCCTTTTTCCTTTCCCCACTTTGTCGGGATTAGTTCTGCCTCTTTCCAGCTGAGTATCATTGGAGAAGTCCCTTCTCAGAGCTTCTCTGCTGCTGGAGGATGAAATTTAGGTTGCCTCAAAGGTCCCTGTCAGCTTCAGAGCTGAGATCCCATGACTAATTCAAGTGCCGGATCCTGCTTGACCTCCCGGGGCCTTCACCTCCGACCTCTGCCCCTCATTAGATTGTCAAACTCTTGAGAGCCGACCGCTCTGAATCCCCAAGCTGGAAGACGTGCTTCCTGTAAAGAGAAGGGTTTAATTAGGATGGAACGTGTGTGAGTGTGTGTGTGTGTGTGTGTGTGTGTGTGTGTGTGTGATAGACAGATTTTAGGAAGGGAACTCCCAGGAACTAGGTGAGAGTCCCAGCTTTGGATGCTTGCCAGTTCTATGACTATGGACAAGTCACACAAGGCACTCAGTTTCCCTTTCTGTAAAATCCAAGGGGTAGGCGAGCCTCCATCTAAGTTCTTTCCAGCTCCATCCCATGACTGGACAGCCGTCCTTCCCTGAGGCCTATGACCTCGGTCATAGGCCACAGGGTACAGGGAGGAGGCCGAGCCACACCAGGACATTAGCGGGATGGAGAGTAGCTTTCAAGCTCCGTCCACTCCCGTTCAACACAGCTCAAGCCCACACAGCCTCCCCCAGAGCTCTGGGCTGGGCACTGAGGCCCCCTGGCCTCCTTCTGCTTCCAGGTCAGAGACTGTCGTGGAGAGAATGCTGTCCAACTGGATGTCCATCTGTCTGTACCAGTATCTCAAGGTGAGACCTGCGGGTCCCCTCCATCTTGGGGGGGGGGGGGAGAGCACCCTGGCAAAGACTTTGGGGGAGCCGGGAACTCTGTAGGATGCTGACCTTGAGGGGTTCTTTCATACCTCCTGGTCACACGGGTCCCACCGTGGTAGGCCTCCTTATCTGTTACCAACCTCTGCCCTCATCAACTGGATGGGGGAAGGCAGGGGCACAGGCTGGAGCCCCCCAGGGGCATCAGCTGCCAGGGAGAGGAGACAAAAAGCACGACTCCCCAGCCCGGCCCCCTTGCCCTCCGCCTTTTGAGTCTGACCCAGGGTCTCTTCCAGGACACCGCTGGTGAACCGCTCTACAAGCTCTTCAAGGCCATTAAGCACCAAGTGGAGAAGGGCCCCGTGGACGCCGTGCAGAGGAAAGCCAAGTACACCCTGAATGACACGGGGCTTCTGGGGGACGACGTGGAGTACATCCCACTGGTGAGCCCCGTCCCCTCCCTGCTCCTCTCCTGGCCGTCCTATCCCCTCTCCCACTTTCTATCCTTTGCTTCCTGGGTGGCCTTGACCTTGAGGAGTCAATTCCGTTCTCTGGACCTAAAGTTAGAAAATGAGGGGCTGAATCTCCTTCTGCTGCCCCCTTGTCTGCAACCAGACACAGGCCCCTTGGAGTCCTCCTGCCTGTCCCACAGCCTGAGCTGGAAGCCCCCTGTGTCCCCAGAGCTCCGCTCTCCCCTCCTCCAACCCCAGGGCGGAGAGCCACCCTCAGATCTTCCTCCTCAGCCTCAGGGTGGCAGGGAAAACTAAGACTGCTACGGTAGGGGAGGTGGTACTCGGGTCCAAAGTAGGCAGAACCTCGAAGGCCGAGCTTAAAGGGGTCTGTTTGGATAAGGGTTAGGGCCACATACACATGCGTGACCCAGGTGGGCTCAGCCCTGGCTGTTTAGCCGTGGCCGATGTTCTCCGGCTCTGCCATTTTTGCTTCATCCATCATCCTAGGCTCTCTGCAGCTGCTCCCTCCTCCCCCCCAGGCTGCCTTCGTGGGCCCTGAAGGACAATCTTTCTCGTTCACGGCGTGGGGAGGGGGCTGCAGGAGCCTTCGCTCCCGCTAAGCGTCTTTCTGAATTGTCCCTTTGCTGATTCCAAGGCCTGATGTCTCAGTGCAATCGGAGCCACTGAAATGTGCCGCTCCCAGTTCTTCCTAATTAACGCCCCCAAACAATAGCCTTAATGAGCCCTGTCTGTGGATGTGGCAGGGGACACAAAACGTGGGCCTTTTTTCCTTTCTGGGGCTGGAGCCTTGAGGATTTGGGATTATCCTGGCTGAGAAGGAGACCAGATCATCCAATCGGGACTCTGAGTGAGGGGTGGCTCTCGGGGACCCCCAGCCCTGCCCTCGGGGAAGGGAGCAGGACAGGGCACACAGGGAGGGACGGCTGAGCCCAACTGATGCAACCCCTCTTCCCGCAGACCGTGAACGTTATTGTTCAGGAGGAAGGTGTAGACGCTATTCCTGTCAAAGTCCTCAACTGTGATACCATCACCCAAGTCAAGGAGAAGATCATTGACCAAGTGTACCGCACCTTACCCTGCTCCAGGTGGCCCAAGGCCGAGAGCGTTGTCCTGGGTACGGGCTCACGTGGGCTGGGCGTTGGCTGGCGGGGTGGCCCAAGGAAGACCCGGGATTGTGGAAAGGGGAAGGACTTTCCATGGGACTGGTCTAGAAAGGCATTTTGGAGCCAGATGGAGAAATGGCCCCCAGGGTGGGAAAAGGAACCCAGAAAGCTATATCCCAGAAGCTAAGGGAGGATTGAGTGTCTGGGAGGCGGGAAGGAAGGGCAAATGGGTCAACAGCGCCAGGCAAGGAGGAGAAGGAGGGCACCAAGGCCTCAGGCTGGGGAGGGAGGAAATCACTGGGGACCCTGCTTGGAGAGACCACTTTAGTGAAGGGATGAGCTCAGAAACCACAACTGTAGAGAGTGAAGTGAGGGAAATGAAGGCAGGGAGGGGCGGAAAACTGAGGGCGGCAGGGCAGGCGTAGTAAAGGTCAAGAAAATTTTAAAGAAAGTTTGAGGAAAGTGAGAAGAAAAAAGGGAGGAGGGAGAAAAAAGGAAAAGGGAAAGAAAGAAGGAGGAGAAAAGGGAGAGGAAAAGAGGACAGGGAGAAGAAAAAAGGGAGGACTAAGACAGAAAAAGGAGGAAGAAGAAAGGGAGGAAAGACAAGAGGGCTGGAAGAGGGAAAGAAAAGGGGAAAAAGGGGAAAAAGGGGGGAAGGGAAAACCCAAAGAAGAGACAGAGGGAAAAAAGAGAGGAAAGGTAAAGAAAAAAAGAGCAAGAGCTAGAGAACAAAGACAGAAAGGGAAGGAAGAAGAGAGGGAGAGAGACAGAAAGAGAGAGAGAGCAAGAGCTAGAGAGACAGAAAGAGAGGAGAGGGAAAAATAGAGGTCGAGAAAGAGAGAGAGAAAGAGGACAGCATTCAGGGGACAAGCTGCTGCCTGGGAGGGCTTTGAAATTTCAGTGTGGGCGGCTGGAGGAGGGAAGAGGAGATTTGCAACATTAGCTATGGGGAGTGGACTAGAGAATCTCTCTTGGAAAGGGGGTTTTTCTCCTGCTGACCCCAAACTCAGAACGTCCCCTGGGGCTCCTAATTCTGCCTGACGACAGAGCCCGAGGTGGGTGCCGGGAGCCTCATGGGGGAGACCAACATTGAGAATTGTGTTTGGGCTGAAACCTTTCCAACCCACCGAGCATCAGGCCCTTGGGGAGCACCTGCTGTGCGCCAGGCCCGGCTCAGTGCCAGGGACATAGGGACGAGAGTGCTCGGAGGCGCTGCCTTCAAAGAGCTTTCTCTGAGAGACCTGGGCTGAGCCTGTGGGGGGAAAGGGCAGAGGTTGACCTGGAAGCGAGACGAGCCTCATTCTAAGAGGAGCCAAGGGAGGCTCGTTTGTGGAAGGGCCTTGTGCCCCAGAGCAGACTGGAGCACCTCGGGAGGGAGCGAGCTCCCTGTCACCTGGAACTTCAAACCTGGGCTGCCCCATAAAGGTGATTCCTGCTCAAATTTCCGGCCCGGAAAATTGCTGAGTTGGAGGATTCCTTTGTCGGATTTGCTATTTATAAAATGGGGCGCCTGAGCCTGTGGCGGGCCTGGCGCACGTGTAAGTGGAGCTGTCTCCCCACAGAGTGGCGTCCTGGATCCACGGCCCAGATCCTGAGCGACTTAGATCTCACCTCACAGCGTGACGGCCGCTGGAAACGCATCAATACGCTCATGCACTACAACGTAAGGGGGGCCGCGCTTGGAAACCTTCCCCCGGGCCCTCATTGTCATAGTCATGCCCCCTCCCCTCGTCCCTCAGGCCCCCCACCATCTCAGGCAGGGTCAGCCCCTTGGGCCCCCAGTTCCCAGGCTCCTCTCTGCCTCAGCCATGCCCGGTGACCGCCTCCTTGGCTGGGCCTCCAGCAGTCCCGGAAAGATCCCAGGGTTTGAGTCCGGGGGTAAGCGCAGGAGGGGCCTGTGGTCCCAGGGGTCCTAGAGCTCCAGCCATGTCCCCCCAGGTTCGCGATGGGGCCACGCTTATCCTTTCCAAGATGGGGATCTCGCAGCAGCCTGAGGACAGCCAGCAGGACCTGCCCGGCGAGCGTGAGTCTCCCCCCACCCCCCTTTCCTCCTTTGGCCTCTGCATCTGTGTCACATGGACCAGTCACTTCCCTCTGTGCCCAGTTCCTCCGTAGCCCTTGAGCTTAGATCAGAAGCTCTCCAACTTCTGGACGGTGCCACAATCCACGGGGGCTTCCTGGGGAGATCCTCCTTGCTGATCGCCCCCTTCCCCAGCCCCTTATTCAGGAGCCCCGAGTGACACCCCCAGTAGTTTTTGGGGGGCAGAGAGCAGAGGACCACCCCGGGCCTGGGCGTCAATCAGCAACACTTAAGGCCCAGCGGGACAGCCCCACTCAGCCCCACCCTGTCCCCCCCTCCAGGCCATGCCCTCCTGGAGGAGGAGAACAGAGTATGGCACCTGGTGAGGCCCACGGACGAGGTGGAAGAAGGGAAGTCCAAGAGGGGCAGCATGAAGGAGAAGGAGAGGACCAAGGCCATCACGGAGATCTACCTGACCCGCCTGCTGTCTGTGAAGGTGCAAGGGCTGGGGGCCGAGCTGGGAGAACTGGGCGCTGGGGCTGAGAGTGGGGGGCTGGGGGCTAGGAACACCAGGGGCTAAGGGCTGAGAGCCGGGGGTTGGGGGCATCAGGGGCTGGGGCTGTGCCGGCAGCTCCTGACCCACACAGGCCTCTCACTCTGTGCTTCCCTCCTTCCCCACAGGGCACGCTGCAGCAGTTCGTGGATAACTTCTTCCACAGCGTCCTGACCCCCAGCCCAACGGTCCCACCTGCCGTCAAATACTTCTTTGACTTCCTGGATGAGCAGGCGGAGAAACACGAGATCAAGGATGAGGACACCATCCACATCTGGAAAACCAACAGGTGATGACTGGGAAGGAAAGCCTGGCAGGGGATTCTGCCCATTTCCCGCCATAGTGAGATCAAGAATGGCCCCGAATTCTGCTCAGTCCTGATTCCTCTCCCATCTGCTCCTATACCCTTGAATGTACCCCTTGTCATAGTGCTATTTGTCCTCCCTCAGTTTACCTCCTGTGGCCTCCTCCCTCAGTTTACCTCCTGTAGTCTCCGGCCTCAGTTTACCTCCTGTGGCCTCCTGCCTCAGTTTACCTCCCATGGTCTCCCCTAAGTCTGCCTCTCTGTGGCCTCCTGCCTCGGTTCACCTCCCGTGGTCTCCCCCTAAGTCTGCCTCTCTGTGGCTCCTCCCTCAGTTTACCCCTCCGATTCTGGGTGAACATCCTGAAGAACCCTCACTTCATCTTTGACGTCCACGTCCCGGAGGTTGTGGACTCCTCCTTGTCCGTCATCGCTCAGACTTTCATGGATGCCTGCACCCGGACGGAGCACAAGCTGAGCAGGGTGAGTGCGGACCTCCCGGCCCACCCCGGATGTCTCCCCAAGCCCTTGTTTCTGGTCCTCCATTTGATCTGGGAGCTATTAAGACAATGGCATGAGGCCAGAGGGGAGGGGAGAGGGGGCTGCCCCTTAGGCGGGTGCTTTGCATCCATCCACGACAGGCAGGACAGGAGGAAGGAGGGGACTTCTCTCCATTCTGAGTCCCACAGCCACTAAATACAGAAGGAGGGATTTGAACCCAGATCTTGGGGCCAGTGCTCTAGCCACCCCAGCTAGCTGTCATTTGGGAGCACAGGTGATGGGGAGGTGCCCAGCACGGGGCTTGGAAGCCCCTTTTGTGGGTAATCGGGTGTTCTTTCACCTTATTTTTAATGCTGTCTTATTTTTGGATCACCTTCATTTCCCCGTAATCCCTTCCCTCCTCCCTACCAAGCAACCACCCCTTGTAACAAGGCTAAAAAAGAAAGAAGGGAACAAAAAAAGCATTTGATCATCCAGCAGCACCTCTCCTCAGGAGAGACCCAGCACTCTCTCGAAGGCCTTTCTGCCTCAGTTTACCTCTGTGGCCCTCTTGCCTCAGTTTCCAGATGGGAAAGACTAGAAATCCGAGAGGGCAAATGCTCACCCGGTGACAGAGCCCAGATGAGCTCCTGGCCACTCTGGCCGGAGCCCGCGTTTTGCTGCTGTTCTGGGAGGAGCCACGGCTCTCAGGCCTTCTAGGGAGGCTCCAGAAGCCGGCTCCCTGTGCCCCAACGGGGCCAGCCTTCCGGGGCAGAGCCAGCCCCCCACTCCCACCCCCGCTTCCTCCTTCCAAGGTTGCTGTCTGAAGGTCACCGGCAATTCTGTTTTTCCTCAGGATTCTCCCAGTAACAAACTGCTCTATGCCAAAGAGATTTCTACCTACAAGAAGATGGTGGAGGAGTGAGTTCCATCCCCGTCCTGCCCTCTCCCCCCACTGCTTGGTGGCCTCAGAGCCTGCAATGGAGAGCAGCGTTCTTCCAGAACCCTCTCTGACCTGCCCAGCCAGCCCTGGTCTCCCTCCCCGACCCGGGCCCAGCACGCTCCATGTCTGATCTGGGCCGAGTTTCACAGGGTCTGGCCAGTATCAGGGGGCTCTATCCCATGTCCCTGCTGGGCCAAGGGCTTCCTGAGGCCACCCCCACATTGTTATGTCCCCGAGGCCGTCCCCCCTCATTGCTGGGTCCCCAAGGCCATCCCCCACATTGTTGGGTCCCTGAGGCTGTCCCCCTCATTTCTGGGTCCCCGAGAGGTAGGTGGGCATCTAGAAAGCCCGGGACCCCTTAATCCCTGTGCAGCTGGTGACCCCCTCCCTACTCATCTATCCATTTGTCTGTGTGTCTCCCCAGTTACTACCGAGGGATTCGGCAGATGGTCCAAGTGAGCGACCAGGACATGAACACCCACTTAGCTGAGATTTCCCGGGTAAGAAGGGGGAGGAAGGGGCAGCCTTTTCTCTCCCTCCCTCTTTCTCTCTCTCCTTCTCCCCCATCTCAATGAATGGGCCCCCTTCCTCTCTCCAATGAGTCACCTGCCATGGCTGGGGGGAGAAGGGGGGCTGCTTCATTGTGGGGCTGGGGCTGGGAATGCAAAGTTATGCTAATGAGGCGTGGGGGGTATGGAAATGAGGAGAGGGGAGGGGAAGCAAAAACGGGGTCTGGGTTTAAGGGTTGTTCCAGCAGCTGTGTGGGTGGCTGTGGAGGGGACGGGGCTGCCATGGGGCCTGGGATCGGCCGAGTGAGCGATGCTCGCGTGAGCTGCGTTGCCGCGTGATTGTGCGGCTGCGACGGCACGTTGAGGGGTGCATCTGCCCAAGAACCTGTCTCTGGGGCTTTGCCTCCCGGGTGCCCGCTTCTGTGAGCCGGAGACCCCGTTCCTCCCCTTCCCAGTGGGAGAGACCATTAGCGCACTCCAACTGTGCGTCTGTTCACATATCTGTTCCCAAAGCTAATTGCCCACCTCGGCAAAAGGCTCCCTGCCAACCCGCACGGGTGCAAGCCCAGAAAGCCCGTCGTAAATCCACGGGCCGGGTGCGGGGCTGGTGGGGGAGACTGCTTGCTTAAGCCAAGGGACCGGTCTGGGACCACGAGAGGGAACCCACCTGTGTAACTGTGTGTCCGGCTCAGAAAAGGCAGGGCCGAAGCCCTCACTGCCCCCTCGGCCGGCCCCCTCTGCTCAGGGGCCTTTGCTCACCAAGCTGGCGCTGTCTCCGCAGGCACACACCGACTCCCTGAACACCCTTGTAGCCTTGCATCAGCTGTACCAGTATACACAGAAATACTACGATGAGGTAGGTGGTGGGTCCAGGGAGCGCAGGGGATGGAGACCAAAGATGGGAGGGAGAGGAGCTGTGCTTGCCCTGGACCAGGCTCTCGGACGGTTTTGGGGAAGCTCTTGGGTTGGGTGACTTGCCCACGATCACACAGTTGAGCGTTTGAGGCTGGATCTGAACTCAGGGCTGCTGGTCTAGCCACCGAGTCGCCTAGCTGCTCCCCCCCACCAGCCCCCACACCCCTTCAGCTCGTCTATCTGTCTGCCCCCCTCAGATCATCAACGCCCTGGAGGGGGATCCTGCAGCCCAGAAGATGCAGCTGGCCTTCCGTCTGCAGCAGATCGCGGCGGCGCTGGAGAATAAGGTCACGGACCTCTGACGGCTTGCTGTTCCGGGCTCTTTCCTCTCCGAGGAGCACGCTATCCCGTTTTGAAACGTACACTTCTGCAAGGAAGAGAAATCATGATTTTTCTGGATCGGCAAAATGAGATATTCAAAGGATTTTTACTGTAAATTCCAATTTGATGGAGCTTGCGCACTGGCTCGCTCCCGTGTGGGTGTGAGAAGTAGACCTCTCTCTCTTAGAAACGTAGATGTCGCCTTCCTAGCTCTGAGAGGCAGGGCCGAGGCCGGGGAAGCCGGAGGAGGGCCCTGGGCCGGCCCGCAGCCCGCCCGCCCGCTGGCCACCAAGGGCCCTCAAGCCCCACGCAGCCCAGCTGACCCGGGGCACCCCCCGGCCCGGCAGCGCCAACAGGATGAGCCGGGGGCGATTGGGGCCGGGGATCCTGCCCGCCTCAGCCGCACACACGGGCCACAGCGTTTGGGGTACTTCCTAAGTCATTTGTAATGTGCCTTATTGATCCTCTGATGCTTGTGACTTGGGACCAAACCAGCATAGAAGCGAACAGCAAGCACCGGTTCTCTGTGTGTGGGGATGGATGGCGAGGGGCCCCGAGGCTCGGCCCTGGGAGCGCCCCAACACTGGGGACTGGCTGTCTTGACCTTCTGAGCAGCCCCGGTGTATGGAAGCCGGCTCTCTGGGTCTGCTCTGAGCTGCCCGAGGTCCGAGTATCCACCTGCCTGTCCCTATTGCTCAGCTGCTGTCCGGCGGCATCTCGAGCCTCTCTGTGTCTTCCCCAGGAGGTGAGAGACAAAATTCGGTACGATTTCCCCCAGCGCGAGGGACAGAGCAGCCTCGCCCCCCCCCTCGGGCCCCTTGGGCTCTGGCACGTAGGTACGGCAGCCTGTGGCATTGGCGGCTGTGCCCGAGGGCCGTCCCTCGCCCTCCAACGGCCCCGACCGCCAGCCCAGGGCCTCCCTGGTAGGACTCTGCCAGCCCCGTGGGCCACAGGAGCCGCGCGGCGGCCGGACTCGCGGGAGTCTTTGTCGTGTCTAGTGAACACATGAGGTTTCGTCAGTGTGGAATGTTCGTGTCACGTCGAGTGTTGGCCGTGTCCCGAGTCGGGCATCAGATGTCGCGTCCGTGGAGCATTAAATGTCGGGATTGTGGGAGAGGTCTTAGAAGGCCACGTGTCCAAGACCACGTGAGCACGGAGCAGATCTGGCCACAGCATCATGATGCTGGGCCCGTGGCCCGCCCGCGCGGTCTCTCCCTCCGTGGTCCTCGCTGTGCGGCGCCGGGGCCTGGGCTGCTGCTGGGAGGAGACCGTCTGGGGGGTCTCCTCCCTGCCCCCACCCTCTCCCCTCTGTAAATCTTGTTCGTTGTAAACCAAATACATGTGTTTTTTTCATACCTGCTAGGGGGCTTGTCATTTGTCCCCAGCGCCAGCCCCTTCTCTACCTCCGCCCCAGCTCCTTATACTGTCTACACTGCTCTACCCCTATATATATATATACACTGTTTATAGCCCTGCCCTTTATGCTGTCTACACCACTCCCACCCATACTGTCTACACCTCTGCCTCTGGTCCCAGATGGCCCTTTGGGAACAATGTCAATACCTACAATGACCCCTGAGTGTTCAGGGTCCTGGGCCAGTGGCCATAGGGGGCAGCTGGGAACGAGGCAGACTTGGGCCTCCACGGGGGGAGGGCGGCTGGGGGTGACCCTGTTCTACTCAGCCTTGGGGCACCTTGCCCCTTGGGCTGCCGGCTCTCCTGGAAACATCTCACCTATCCAAGCACACACGTGCATCTGGGCTCACTTGAGAACACACGTGTGCGTGCATTAGCAGGAGGTGCACCAGCCTGGATGAGCACCCCCGTGTGTGCGAAGCTGGCAGCTTTACTACTCCTTCCCTCCCCTCCCACTCCTCAAGGTCCCCGTGCCAAGCCCCAGGGGCGCCCCGTCTGTCTCCCTGGCAGCCCGTGCCGGCCTGCTGTGCGTCCTCAGTCTGCCAGGCTGGCACCTTCACAGCTCTGAGGGTCTAGCGAGAGGAGGGGCCGTGCCCACCCGGCCCCTGGGGGACCAGGGCCAGACTGGCCCTTCTTAACAATGCTCCCTTCCCTTCAGTCCCAAGCCCAAACTCATTCTTCAGCCCTCTGGCAACTCACGGCCCCCCAAGGTCATGGGGGAGCTCGACTTGTGTGTGATCTTAGTCATTTTCTCTCCGGGCCTCAGTTTCTCCAACTCAGCAATGCCAGATCCTACAATCCCCTCCCAGTTCTCCTATTCAGAGAACTGAATCATTCTGTTCCTAATCTATGATCCCAGTTTGTAGAGGCCCAGAACCCCAGAACTGGAGGCCCCCGCCTAACCAAGACCCCTTCCCATAGCATCCCTCACAGGGCTGGCCCCCAGCCTCTGCTGGATGGAGAGCTCACTGCTTCCAGCCAGCTCAGATTATTAGGAAGCCCAAATCTGTGAAGGGTCCCTGGCTTGGAGTCCATAATTAAACAGTGACAATGAGGGCTTGGACAAAAATCGGGGACTCTGTCCATTGGAGTTGAAGGACCTAGCCATCCCCCTCCCCAGAAGCCCCTCCCTAATCCCCTTCTCCTGGCTCTCAAACATTGCCCCGGCTCTCTCCTGCTGCTGCCTGCTGGGCCAAGCTAAATAAATCCACAAATGGGAACCATTGTGTCACCCCCCCCCCGTCATGTTTTGGTCAAGTATATCATGAGCACGATGCTTATGGGGCATGATCTTAAGGGCCCTCTCTCACCGGTCCCGCTTCCCTGTTCTCCAACTTAGCCACGTTCTTCAAGCCTCCAGCCTGGGGCTTCTTAAGGGCTTCTTTTTCCACTCAAAAATCTTTTTGGTTCAAGAAGTTTTACACAACCCCGGGTATATAGATATATAAAATAGGTTTACAAATCAAACATTTACCAATAACCATTTAATTTCATGACCCCTTTTGGGATCACAACCCACAGTTTAAGAAGCTGTGCCCTAGATGATGAAGTGAATCCAAACATTTATTTAGCGCCTGCTGCATGCAGTGCTCAAGTAGTTTTGATAATGGGATTGCAGGGAAAAGGGGAGAGATGGAGTTGGAAGCCCTACATCCCAATCCCAGCTCTGCCACTTCCTGGGGTATGTAACCCCAGGCAATCCCTTACTTTCTCTGAGCTTCAGTTTCTCCCTCTGTAAAATGAGGGGGCTAGAACACAGCTATGATAAAAGATAAGATGTAGTCTATGCCATGTAAGAACAGACACAGGCCTAGATCTTCTGAGGGCAGAGAAGGAAGGAGGTGGAAAGGAGGGAAAGGGCAGGCAAAAAGAGAGGGAGCACCATTTGGCTTGGCAGAGACTCAGGGGAGGCTTTATGGAAAAGAGGGAGGAGGGCCCCAGGCTGGACCTTAAAAAACTGGCAGTCCTGAGGGAGGATGGCGTTCCCAGGGCAGGGAAACACAAATCAGAGTCCAGAGGAAGGAGGGGGGAGAGTAGTTGCACATGGGGGGACAAGGATAGAGGTGGGGGGGCCCTTTGGGAAGGGTCTTGAAGACAGGAGAGGAACTTTGTGCTAGTGGTAGGAGGAAACCAGGGTAGCTTTTCTCTGCAGGGGAGTGACCGGGTCAGACCTATGAGCCAAAAAGGCAAGATCCTGATGGTGGGAGCACTGAGGAAGGGAGAGTTTGGAAGCAGGCAGATCCAGAGGAAGTTATCCTACAGCCCAGAGGAAAGAGTGAACGGCCCAGCCCCATGATCTCTCCATCATCTGCCTTTAATCCTAAGTATGAAATAAAGTCATTTGCACCAAAGCCCATAGAGGAATGTAAGGAAAAGCTCTGCCTGGAGTCAGAGGCCCTGGGTGTAAAATTCTAACACCTACAGAATTCAACCCAAGTCCTTTCTCTTTCATTAGCCTCAGTTTCCCTTTCTGTAGAATGGGCAAGCTCATCTGTATAGAGAAAACCAAATGGGGAAAGGATTTGAGAGAGAAAAAAAGAAGTCCCTGGACTGGGCCTATGGGTGGAGCTGGCAAGGATCCTGAAACTTTCTCTCTTTGTTCCCTTTGATTTTCCTCTTGCCTTCTCTGTACACAGCAGACACAGAGCTCCCTCCCTGGTATCATCCCCTCCTAAAAAGACCCTAACGATAGACAGCAAAGTGTCATCTTTCCAACCTGAAGCAGTCAGTATTACTAGGGCTATTCTCCCATATTACAGAGGGGAACACTGATGTCCAGCTAGGGGAAGGGATTGCCTAAGCTTACATGAACAATTATCCCAGCTCTTCTCACCAGATAATGATTCTTTCCACTATCCACTATTCCTTGACACTCAAGGAAGTGCTGACTTTCTGGGGAGGACATCTTGCAAGGATGGCCAAATTTCCAACAGGCAGGGATGGGGCAAAATCCTAGTCAACTCCTCTATGGCCCTCCTCCCTCTACCACTTCTACCTGAGTTGCAATGCCTGGTACACAGTAGGCACTTAATAAATGTTGATTGGTTGAGTGGTCTAGCCAGGAGTCAAAATAGACTCACATAATACACCCCCAGAAAGAGGAAAGGATGTGAAACTAGAGGGAGGGCCCCTGTTCAAGAAGGAGATGTCAAAGTGAAGTTGGGATTTCTGGACACAGCTTCAATTACAGAAATGCCAGGTGTCCGGCCAGAGGTGGAGGACACACTTGCCTAGTGTCATGCCAATATGAAGAAAAAGATTTCAAACTGAAAAGAAAAGGATGAAGGAGAAACCACAGATTTAGAGCAGAAGGGACCCTAAGGTCCATCAACCTCCTGCCACCTCACCTCACTTGAGAGGTGAGAAAACAGGTTCACACAGCTAAAAGATGTCCAAGACAGTATTTGAACCCAGGACTTCCTGACTTCAAGCCCAGTGCCCTACACACCAAGTTAGACACCACAGAAAGGAACTACAATTAAGGAAGATTAGACACCCCTCAAAGTTCCCAAGAGACAAAATCCAAGGAAAGAGTCAATAGGTAAAACCATGGCTTCCTGATGTCTAGACACAAGGCTCAAAGTGTAAGCAACAGACAAAAGGAGCCAAAGATCTGTTCCCACCACAAGGAGACAAGTCGGGCCCCATATATGTCCGTGACACATGGCTTCCCCACGGCTCTGGTGGAAGCACCGGAGGCTGAAACAGAGTAGGGAAAGGGGAGGGTATTATCATGTATTAAAAATATCCACC
Source organism: Sarcophilus harrisii (assembly GCF_902635505.1). Taxonomy (NCBI): domain Eukaryota; kingdom Metazoa; phylum Chordata; class Mammalia; order Dasyuromorphia; family Dasyuridae; genus Sarcophilus; species Sarcophilus harrisii. The sequence goes on along the minus strand of NC_045430.1, from coordinate 6,884,652 downwards.
TGTAAGAAAATGGATGGCCCAGCCATTCTGGAGAGCAATCTGGAACTATGCTCAAAAAGTTATCAAACTGTGCATACCCTTTGAGCCAGCAGTGTTTCTACTGGGCTTATACCCCAAAGAGATACTAAAGAAGGGAAAGGGACCTGTATGTGCCAAAATGTTTGTGGCAGCCCTGTTTGTAGTGGCCAGAAGCTGGAAAATGAGTGGATGCCCATCAATTGGAGAATGGCTGAGTAAATTGTGGTATATGAATGTTATGGAATATTATTGTTCTGTAAGAAATGACCAGCAGGATGAATACAGAGAGGATTGGCCAGACTTACATGAACTGATGCTGAGTGAAATGAGCAGAACCAGGAGATCATTATATACTTCAACAATGATACTGTATGAGGATATATTCTGATGGAAGGTTTTCTCCAACAAAGAGAAGATCTAACTCAGTTTCAATTGATCAGTGATGGACAGAAGCAGCTACACCCAGAGAAGGAACAGTAGGAAATGAATGTAAACTGTGTGCATTTTTGTTTTTCTTCCCGAGTTATTTTTACCTTCTTAATCCAATTCTCTCTGTGCAACAAGAGAACTGTTCGCTTCTGCACCATATATTGTATCTAGGATATACTGTGACAGATTTAACATGTACAGGACTGCTTGCCATCTAGGGGAGGGGATGGAGGGAGAGAGGGGGAAAAATCGGAACAGAAGTGAGTGCAAGGGATAATGTAAAAAATTACCCTGGCATGGGCTCTGTCAATAAAAAGTTATTAAAAAATTTTTAAAAAAGAAAGTAAAGAAACTAATGAATATACAAAATTGAATTGGTTTTGTAAAAAAAAAAAAAACTAAACTAAAATACATACAGTTTTGATTAATTTAATATAGAAAAATTAAATAAAAAAGAAAACCAAATTACCAGAATCAAAGAAAGAAAGAAAGAAAGAAAGAAAGAAAGAAAGAAAGAAAGAAAGAAAGAAAGAAAGAAAGAAAGAAAGAAAGAAAGAAAGAAAGAAAGAAAGAAAGAAAGAAAGAAAGAAAGAAAGAAAATGGATGTCATTAGTATAAGTGAAAGCACTTGGGTGAAGTTAAAGTGATTTTGGTTATCTGAGTAGACCGCAGACCACCTGAACAGAAAGAGGAAATAGAGGAGGAATTTATAAGGCAATCACGAGCCTGGTACAGAGCGGAAGGGAAGGGAAAAGAAACAAGCATTTACTGAGCGACCACTTTGAGCCTGGCACTTCACAATTTCATTTGATCCTCACAACTCTGGGAGGTAAGTACTTTTATTGTTCCCATTTTACAATTGTGGAAACCAAGGCAGAGATTTACACAGAGTCATAAAGCCAGTAAATTTTGAAGGCTATATTTAAAGTGAGGCTTTCCAGGCCCAGCTCTCCATCCATTACACTACCTAATTGCCTCATGACATAGTAACATGACATGGCATGTCTGTTGGCATGTTTCTCTTTCTCTAGTTTTCTCTTTAGTTCTTGGTAACTTTCTCTCTTTCTCCTCTTCTTCTCTAACTCTTTCTCTCCCTTCTTCTTTCTTTTCTTTCTTTCTTTTTATTCTCTCTCTCTCTTTCTCTCTATGTGTCTCTCTCTGACTCTTTTTCTCTGTCTTTGTCTTTCTCCACTTCTCTTTGTCTTTCCTTTCTCTCACTCTGTCTCTGTCTGTCTCTCTTTCTTTCTCTCGGTGTCTGTCTCTCTGTCTCTATCTCTTTCCCTCACTATCCTCTCTCTCCTTTCTTTCTCCTTCTTTCTTCCCATTCTCTATCCCCCTTTTATCCCTTCTCTTCTCTCTCTCTCATCTCATAGAACAGCTCACACTTTCTTCATCCTTCAAAAACTAAAGGAACCAACCAGGAGATCTAAGGGGATTTCCTATTAGGTCCACCCCAGTGATCTCTTGGTAAGAAACAGGCCCAAAATTAAACTCCTTTCTAAAGTTTGCGATAGAAAAAGAGAGGAAATCTGGGCCTAGTTTGACATTCAGCCAAGATTTGGGGAAAGCAGATTTCAAAGTATTCAAAGGAAAAATGGATAGGATGCCAGGAACTAGAGTTGTTATGAGGACATCATCCTCTAGAGAGGCAGGAAATGCACAAGAATGAAGTTTGGAGATCCAAAAGAGAACAATCCCACCAAGGAAGACAAATGGGATTTGAAGAGACTGGTGTGGATCCACAGGGAACTCACCAACCAGTTTAGGTTTTTTTAAAAAGTCTATAAAAATCTGAAGAACCATTGAAGGCCTGCCCAGTTTTTAAAGCATTCCCTGCTCCAGTCTCCCATATGGAGGCTGCCATGTGGGAGGGAGGATCCCTTTCCTCCCCTTTTGGAGTAAACTCAAATATCCTCTGACCACTTCTATCATTTATCATATCTTTCTGACTACATCTGCTGTTTCTATGGTGTTAAAAAAAAAAATGTCCTTTAATCAGCTGCTGAGCCAGAAGCAAAAGTACACACGGAAGGTTTGACTGGTCACACTCACCCTTCCCTAGTGATGTATGAGGCCAGAACTCTCAGTCTCTCCCTTCACCCCATCTGCCACATGACTGCAGATGCGTGGCCCCTACATGTTCTCCCTCTTGTATTTATTGTTTCTCAGCTTAGATGGATAAGTATCAGAGATGGGCAGTTAGAACCAAATTAGGATCCTGGGAGGCTCCAGAGACCCTCGGGGCCATCCAAGGTCCCTTCAGCCGTCAAAGCCAATGTAGCAATAGCCAGGTCCAGTTAGGAGTTAGCCCCCAAGAGAAATCAACTTAACTCAGCCCCAGCAGGATAGCAAATCAGCTATTTAAGGTACTGAGTCCTGCATGTAGGGGGTCACCTCAGCACTCCTACAAGTGAACTTGGTTGGGGCAGAATATTTTAAAGCAACCACTTTAAGCTGTGGGCTCATTCTCCCTAAAGAGTAGATGTATAAAGGGAAGAGTGTGTTCTCAATCTGAGAGGACCTCTTACACCTTTTTATATATTTTTTTAATCCCTAGGTATTTAAAAAAAAACTCTGTTATAAATTGGTTAATTGATATTTGTGAGTTGTTATTATTATGTGGTATAGGAGAGAAACGCACTGGTTGGGAGTTTGTGGATAATAGTATTAGATATCTCCAGCCCCTCAGTATTACTCCAGAGGCATGAGAAGAGATAGTCTATGTGTGGGTTAGGAAAAGGAGCCCCAACACTAATGCATTGTTGGTGGAGTTGTGAAATGATCCAAACATTCTGAAGAGCAATCTGGAACTGTGCCCAAAGGGCTGCAAAACTGCGCATACCCTTTGACCCAGCAGTGCCATTACTGAGTCTGTATCCCAAGGAAATCTTAAAGGAGGGAAAAGGACCCACATGTACAAAAATGTTTGTAGCAGCTCTTTTTGTGGTAGCAAAGAATTGGAAAATGAGTAGATGTCCATCAATTTGGGAAATGGTTGAACAAATTGTGGTACATGAAGGTGATGGAATATTATTGTTCTATAAAAAATGATGAACAAGCTGATTTTAGAAGGGCCTGGAAAGGTTTCCATGAACTGATGGCGAGGGAAACAAGCACAACCAGGTATACATTGTACACAGTAACAGCAAGAATGTGTGATGATCAACTATGCAAGACTAGGTTCTTCTCAGTGCTTCAGTGATCCGAAGCAATCCCAATAGACTTTGGACAGAACATGGCATCTGCATCCAGAGAGAGAACCAAGGAGACTGAATGTAAATCAACACATGCTATGTCCACTTCTTTTTTTTTTTTCTTTCTTCCATTTTTAAAAATTTTTATTTCTTCCATGGTTTTTCCATTTTACTCTGATTTTTCTCTTCCAACATGATTCATGAAGCAATGTATGTTAAAAATAAATTTTAAAAAAAGGAAAATTGAAAAAGGAAAAGGAGCCCCACTGATGCTAAGTGAAGAGAATAGAACCAAGAGAACATTGTACCCAGCAACAAGAAGGTTATGCGATGATCAACTGTGATGGATGTGGCTCTTTTCAACGATAAGGTGATTCAGGCTAATTCCAATAGATTTGTGATGTGAGAGAGCCATCTTCAGAGTGTACTATAGCAGCAAAACCAGGTTAATAGGAGAATATAAAACATTATAAAATCCAGTAAAAAAAATTAATATCAGAAATCTATCTCTGGCTGTCCCCCACTTCCAGTCTGGAATGCTCTTCCTTCTCATCTCTATTTCCTGCATTCCCTGGCCTTCTTTAAGTCTCATCTAAAGTTTCAACTGTATTGGAAGGCAAGTGAGAGAGAGAAAATTTGGAACTCAGTTTTTTAAAATGAATGTTAAAAATTTTAAATATAATTGAGAAATATTCAATGAAATAAATAAAACACATTTTTAAAAATTCGAATCACTCAAAAAAAAAAAAAAAAGAATTGAAACCGGTGACAGAAGTTAATGACCTACAAAAGGGCAGAGTTTTGTTTTTGTTTTTTATATTAAGAGAAGGAAAAAAAGGACTCCAAATGGGATAAGCCCTTTGCTTAGAATGAGTGGAATAATAATAATAATAGCTAACATTCAAAAAGCACTTTCTGATTTACAGAAAATTTTCTATTTATTTTCTAGTTTGAAACTCACACTAACCCGATAAAGTAGGTGCTATTATTATTATTCCCATTTCACAGGCTAGAAAACCAAAACCCATATTTTTTTCTTTCTGAATCTAATTCTTCCTGTGCAACAAGAGACCTGTTCGGTTCTGCACACATATATTGTATCTAGGATATACTGTGACATATTTAACATATATTGGACTGCTTGCCATCTGGGGGAGGGAGTGGAGGGAGAGAGGGGAAAAATCGGAACAGAAGTGAGTGCAAGGGATAATGTTGTAAAAAAAAAAATTACCCTGGCATGGATTCTGTCAATAAAAAGTTATAATTATTAAAAAAAAAAAAAGAAAAAGAAAAGAAAATATCCAAAAAAGAAAGAAAACCAAAACCCAGAGTTGAATGACTTGCCTACCGTCATAAACACTAGCCTTATAAAGTAGGTGCTATTATTATTATTCCCATTTCACAGGCTAGAAAAAGAAGACTCACTTGTCTACAGTCATAGAACCAGCAAAGGCATAATTCAATGCTGGCCATCTGGACACAAGCATCTCTCTGCTCACTGCGCCATCTAATGGACAACAAAGAAGAAGGCCGAACTGATCGATTGCTGTTCTGCTTGTTTTTTTTTGCCAGGGAGAGATGCCCTTTGCACCAGACATAAAGGAACAAAAAAATGATTAACAGGGAGCTGATGTGCAAGATTAGTCAGGAGACAGGAAGAAGGCGAGCACCTGCGCGCTCCTGGGACTTTGTCTCACATGCAGAGCGTTCTCAGATCACGAAAGAACCGGCAGAGAGGAGGGCAGGGCTGCTGCCAGGAGATTTGAACAAAATCAAGGGAAGCAGTGCCCCAAGATTGGAGCAGGGCAAATAGTGTCCGGATTATCAAAAAAAGGGGAAGAAAACAGGACCTGCAGACAATCTCACTTCCTTCCTTACTAAACTAGGAGAGGATGTAGTAGATACTGTTTCCCCAAACCCTGGTAAAGCTTTAACAGTGTATCTGATTCTGTCCCTGTGGAGGAGATCCGGAGATGTAATTTAGGTCAAAGCTCCTTAAACTGTGGGTTGTGACCCCATATGGGGCACTAACCGAATGTGGGTGTTGCGAAAAAATTGGCAGCAGTAAAGAGTAGCAAATATTCCACCACTGTTTAATTCTTTATTAAAATAAACAGATGCATCCATCTCATTACTATGCAAATTTGCTTTCATTTTTAACAAATGGTCAAAAATTATATGTATCCCAAAGAATTGTTTTAAGAGAAATTTCTTTATGATTGACTGTCAGTAAATGTTTAATGTGCACACTTGTTTTATATGCCAAATACCCGGGATCGTGTAAAAGTCAAAAAAAGGGTTACAAGATGGAAAATGCTTAAGAAGCCCTGGTAAATATACTGTGACATATTTAACATGTATAGGACTGCTTGCCATCTGGGGGAGGGGTGAAGGGAGGGAGGGGAAAAGTCGGAACAGAAGTGAGTGCAAGGGATAATGTAAAAAAAAAAAAAAATTAACCAGTCATGGGTTCTGGCAATAAAAAGTTATTTTAAAAAAGAAGAAGAAGAAGCAGCCCTGGTGAAATGACAATAGTCAGATGGATTCTGAGCTGGTTGGGTGGCCAGACTCCAAGAAGAGCTGTTAATGGGTCAATGTCAAGATGGCCGGAAGACATCTCCAACAGAGTGCCTCAGGAATGAATCTGGGCTTGGCCAGCTCAAATTTTTATCAGTGACATGGACAGATGAAGGCAGAGAGGTCACTTTTACCGAGTGTGTCCCCTCCCGAAGCTGAGGACAAGAGCTAATGCAGAGATGACTGTGGGGATCCAATGGGATCTTGGCAGGCTGAAGCAGTGGGCTAAATCTACTAGAATGATGTCCAATAGGGATAAGTGGATAGGGATCCAATAAAAGGTGATTTCACATGTATGAGAGAAGGAGGCTGTAATTCTGAAAATACCCCAAGGACTTGAGAGTCCATCCCAAACTCAATCAGCAATGAAATGTGGTATCAAGAAACCTAATCTACTCTCAGGCTACATAAAAAGGGGCAGAACTTTTAAGGAGAAGGACATGATCTCACTGTATTCTGCCCTTGGCAGACTTCATTGGGAGGATTGCATTCAATTCTAGGGATTCTGATTTTTTTTCCTGTTTTTTTCCAATTTATTTATTTTTAATAAACATTATTTAATGAGTTGTGTTGAGAGAAAAATCAGAGCAAAAGGGAAATAGAAAAAAAAAAGGGAAATTGGGAGAGAGAAAAAAAAGAGAAGTGCACATAGCATGGAACCCCAATTTTCAATGAGCTGGAGAGAGTGTCTAGAGGAAGATAGGAAAGGGCCTTGAAGCATGATAGAGGAACATAACTTGAAGGAACTGAAAATATTTAGCCTGTCCTCAAGTATTTGAAAGGCTGTTATGTGAGTTGAGGGGAAGGGTTCAGTTTTGTTCTGCTTGGCCCCAGAAGGCAGAACCAGGGGCCATGGGTGTGGCAAGGGAGGAGTTGCAAAGAGTATTTGTAAGCTAGAGATCCAGAAAACTTCCTAACAATTGGAGCTGTTCTTAATATATATGTATAACCAGAAAAATTTTAATTTAAAAAAAGGAAAGAAAAAAAAATTGGAACTATCCCAATATGGAAGGCATTGCCTTGCCTCCAGAAATGGTAAATCCCACTCCTCAGAGGCTTCCAAGCAGAGGATGGGCAGCCACTTGTTGGGTATGCTATAGTGGAGGTCTTTTCAGTGGAGGCTGCTGCAGAACCTAGACTCTCTCCCTCATTACCAGCTCTCCTCAGGTGACACAGTGGAAATAATCCTGGACTTGAAGGCAGGGGTCCTGCTCAGCCACGGACTACCTATATGGATCTTGGGCAAGTCACTTAAAAACACCAAGCCTCAGTTTCCTAGTATGTAAAAGAGAGGGTTCCATCTTTCCTGTGCTGCTCCCAAAGGATCTTCAGGAGGAGAGTGAAAACTCCCTGTCACTCCTAATCCCTCTCCACCAAACTAGGATTAGGGGAGGCAGAGGAGGATCAGTTTCCCCTTCTGTTCAAAAAGTGGATTTGACTAGATGCTTCTCCACTGGAAGACAGAGGGTAGTCTTGATTTGGGTTGGGGCGACATCTAGTGGGAAAAACATTTTCCTGCCACTTGAGGCAAAGAGATTCAGGAAAATAAAGATTTATTTTCCTACCCTCAGCTCCTTAGGAGAGTTTCCAGATAAAAATTACCCTAAGCAGGACATTACAAAAAAGGCCTTTGAGTCCCTAAAGACTTGTTAAGTGCCCACATTGGGCCAACCTTGTTCAAACGAACAGTCCCTGCTTGCAAGGAGCTCAGTCTAACTGGAGAGACAGCATTGAACTAACTGTTGAATAACTATAAATCTCTGTATAAACAAAATATCAACAGGATGGACTGGAAACAACCAACTGCTCCCTCTAGAATTAAGAAGGATTAGGAAAGGCTTCCTCTAAAAGGAAGCATTTTACCTAAAACCTGAAGGAAGCCAGGGAGTAGAGGAAGGAGAATGTTCCAGGCCTGATAGACTCTCAGAGAAAATGCCTAGAATCACAAGATGGAGTGTGTCTTTGTTGAGGAACACAGAAAGCTATTGCAGAATACCCAGAGAGATGTAGACTCTAAGAAATCTTGGAAAGGTCAGAGGATCCAGCTTCTGGAGAGCTTTTAATGGCCAAAAGATGATTTTCCATTTCATTCTGAAGGTGAAAGAGCCACAGCTGTTCGTTGAGTAGGGGAGTAAGATGGCTAGAACTGAGGCCATCAAGATCATTTTTATGTTTAGAGGAATTGCAGGTTTCATCTATATTGGTGTGGAAGGGGGAGTAGGAAAGGGAGGAAGAAAAAAAATGGAACAAAAGGTTCTGCCAGGGTGAATGTTGAAAACTATCTGTGCCTGTATTTTGAAAAATAAAAGGCTATAATTTTTTTTTTAAGATTATTTTGCTAGCTGAGTGGAGACTGAGCTATTATGGGGAGAGGTGTGGGTCAGACTTTTAGAGAATCCAGACTTGAGGGGAGAAGGGGCTGTGCCAGGGTGGGGGCAATGCAGGGGGGGGGTGTATTAAAGAGCTGTCATAAGGGTCAAATGCTCAACAAATAGATTGTTTATAAGGGGAGGCTCAAGGATGACATCTAGGTTTTGAGGATGGTGGAACCCTCTGCAGTAAGGGAAAAGTTGGGAAGAGGAAAGGATCAGAGAAAAAAGATAATTAATTCAGTTTGGGGCCCGTCAAGTTTAAGATGTCTATGGGGCATCCAGTTTGAGCTGTCCAGCAGGTGGACAGAGATGTCAGCCTGGCGAGAGTAGAGATGGATAAATTGATGCGAGAATCACCAACACAGACATAGTAATCGTTTTAATGGCTCATGAGAAAACTTCCCAGCAGAACAAACTCCCTCCTATCACATTCTCCTTAGCCTGCTCGTCCTTCCCATTTAGAGAGCTTGGGGATGGGGGCTCACAATATCCAGGGCTCCCCATGAGATTTTGGAAATCCCAGACACATTACCCAGGAGAGCTACCTTCTATCCCTCTCATCCACCTCTCCTGACCCTTCCTGGGAACTGCCTGTTGGCCAGGGCTACAACCAGCCAGGTTCAGGCTCATTATGAAGCTCTTTGGATCAGCAGCTGAGGAAAATGAAGAGTCAAAAAAAGCCTCCTAGGAGGAAGTGCATTAATGCAGTCACACTTGGAGATTTGTGAGCCTTTGCTTTCATTTAAGTGACATAAATTAAAATATACATCAAAATGTATAAATTAAACTAAATGTAAAATGTGACCCATTAGAATTAGGAGTCTCTGGCCTTTCATTCACAAGAGCTGCAAGGAGAAGGGAAGATGATCATTATTAGCTCTATTTTACAAGCAGGTTTTAGAGACAGAAAGCAATTTGCCTGAAGTCACCCAGCATGGAAGTAGCCTCCCTGCCACTCCCACGTAGATACTTTGAACTCCCAATCCATATTTCCTTTATGAATTATTGGGAAAGACAAAGGCCCGTAGAGCTGTACAGGAAGGCATTCTGAAACCACACTGAGAAGCTAGAGTTCCTTCTCTCTGGGAAGTTAATGCTGGGCCCCATTTTGTTATTTTTAGCAATAATAAAAACTCCAACTGCTTCTCTTTCCTCACAAATTTGGGGTTCAGGATGGGTTCTTGAGGTTCAGGATGGGTCCCATACTGAATCCTAAGGTTTTCTGAAGTACATGACAGTCCTTAGGATTTAGGATGAGTCCTTGAGTGTCAGTCAGTGTCCCTGAGATTATAGGCCTTCCCTGGCATCACAATCCCATCCATTCCCATAGTTACCTGTTCCTCTCTCCCACTCCTCAGATACCCCAAAAAAGGCATAGCCAAGCAGGGCATTAGGAAATAGATTAGATGATCACTGGAAAGTCCCAAGGAGTCAGAATCCATGAATCAAACCAAAGAAAATTAGGAACCTTCAGCCTCTCTTGAATGTCGTTTCCTGTTTTTCATGCTATTATCTCCCCAGGATATTTTAAGTAAACTCTTTGAGGGAAGTTTCACTTTTGTCCCAGTGCCTAGTTCAGTATACTGTAGGTATTTAATAGATGCATAACAGATTGAATTGAACTAGAGGATTAGTGGAAGTACCTGGAGGTTTTTAACTAGGAAAGAAAACTTGGGGGAGTTTTCAGGCCTCTAAGTTAAGCCTTCTTTAGTACCCCCCTGGGGGGGGTGGGTAAGTGCAGAAGGCAGAAAGTGATAAGCAGACTAATTTAGGCTTGGGTAAATTGCCCCAGTGCAGGTAGGGAGCTCTATATCACTGGAAGGTTCAAGCCAAGGCTGAATGACCATTGACCCCAAATGTCTTCCATAGAGTCCTTTGTCAGGTAGGGAGGAGTCAGGCCCCAGAGAGATTCTGAGAATCTGAGAACTGGGTCTGAGAACTAGGCTTCTTACCTCCCAGGAGTTTCTTTTAATGTGCTTCTGCTCCAGGCTCTCTCTGAGGGCACTAGAGATAGAAATCTCTCATCTCTTGCCAACCTGCTCAATCCTTCCCCAGGTCCCCTTCTCATCTTTCCCGCACAAGCTTGGGGCAGGATAGGGGCTCCCCAAGGGCCTAGATCTCACTGTTCCTTCCACATAAGGACTTACTGTAAGATCTCCTCTCTGGGGCTCAATTTTCCCATCTCTATGGGAATGTCGGGAGCTTCTGGGCCCAGGGATTCATCCTAACCCCAAACTCTTCAGGAGGTAGGAGGGAGAAACAGGGAAAGAGGGTTTGGGCTCCTGAGAAAGGGAGCTGGGGAAATTCACAAAATTCTGTTCTGGGGCTCATCTTTACACTTGGGGATTACTGAATGACAGTTCTGGTCTCGGGACCCTTTCCAAATTGGCTCCAGAATATGTGAAATCCTGTCTATTGCCCAGAACCAGTTCCCTCCACTGCAGGCCGGGCTCCCAGAGGCTGGGAACCCAGTTACCTCTTCCCCTCTCCATGTGAGGGGAGGGGACCCTTTCCTGGATTCCCCCACCCACCCTTCCCGGACGACAGCTGCTCTGCCTCTGTGGACAGATGTTCCCCAAGCTGAGGCGATTGAAAGGACTCTCCTCCCTCTCTTTTACAGAAGCCTCATTAACTTCAAACAAAACCCCCTAGCTCCTTCCCGCCTTCTCTCCCCCAGGGTCTCCTGGGCTGGAATGAAAGGAAGCAGGAAGAGAAGGTAGAGGCAACAGCATTTCCCTCCTGCCTAATGGAAGTGCTAAGGGAAGAACCAGAACAACTCCCCCATCCTGCCCCATTTCCAAGCTGGCATAAGGGGAGAGATTGACCCAGAGCTCTCCGGGACAGGCAGTGGGTTGGGCTGACCCAGCAGCCCCAAGCCCCAAGGCTCTGCTACCCTGGTGCCTTCCCTACAGCTCAGGAGTTTCTCCTCAGAGGAGCCCTCTCTTGTAGCCCAGCATTTTTCTAACCCTTTAAATTGGCAAACACTTGATTTTTGTCACCCTCTGTGCTACTCAGGACCCCCCAAGTGAGGAGGGCCACATGAATGGCTCTGAAGGAGCAAGCCCAGAGAGGTCCAGTCTTAGAGGCAATCTTGTGAAGTTAGTGCCCTAGCCATTCGGAGTCCCATGAGTGAGACTGGTTAGCAGCAGGGGAAACTCAGGGGGCTGCTCCTGACCTCTGACATATACAAGGTCACCTCCAAGCTTGGACTGTATGCCCACTTCCAGAGTGATGTTCCCCCCACCTATCCAGGAAAAGAACCACAAAGGGGAAAAACAGTCTCAAGCCCTCCCACAAGTGGCATAGTGGGAAGAACCAGCCTTCACCCATCCCCATTCCAGGCAGATCCCAGAGTTACATGTTGCCCCCCTGGATGGGTAAAGAAAAAGAAAACCATCCAGAAGCTGTCTTTCTTACATCCTTTTTAACTGATGCAGCCTCTTCCCTATTCAACTGGTCAGGGAGGGGAGGACCAGGGGACTCCCCATCCAGGGGAGGAACCAAAGGACCCTCAGAATTGTCTGCATTGAATTAAAATGCCAAGTCCTTTCACTGCTGAGCTACCACATAGCTGGAAAGCAACAAGGAAGTTGGTCCCTTTCCAAATGCCTAAGAGCTGGGTCTCATGCCCCTGGAGTTTCCTGAAGTTTCCCAGGCTAGTCCCTATGGGCCAGTTAACCTCCCCTTCAGTTATCCCCATTTTCAATCTGAGGGTCAGAATGGTCCCAGAGCTAGGAATTATCCCCGGGAGCTTGGAACCCAAGTCTGTCATTTATTTCAAATCCTCCTCTCTAGCCACACAGTCTGCCCACTGCTCCTTCCTCAGCTTTTTAGCCAGTCCTTCCTAGTAAGATCAGCTCATAAAACAACCTGTTCCTTGGTGCCTCTGAGCACTTAAGCTGGCATGGTTATAGGTGATGTTAATAGGAACAAAACCCTCCAAAGCCCTTTCTTGGGAGGAAGTGAAAGTTGTGTGATGCCATCTCATAGAGGAAGAAAATGAGAGATTGCACGATTAGTTCCTATGTTATTTCCAGGTCAGTCAGTTCTCCCACTGGTTCCTTCTGCTTCTACTTCCTCGTTCTATCTTGATCCATCTGTGTCAGCTCTTCTGGTTGCTGAGAAAGCAGGGCCCCTTCTAGGCGATTCTCTTGGCTGAGGAATAACCAGGGTGGGGCAACAAGAGTTCTGTCCCAGGATGATAAAATTTAGAGGGGGCTGAAAGCATTTGAACCTTCAGGGTGGAAACAACTGAACTTAGTTTTCAAGAATGTATCCATTAATAATGGAACAGGAAGATATTAGATAATATGTCCTCAGCACAATCACTCCCCAGGGAATAACTGCCCTGCCCCGCTCTGACCTCCTCAGCAACCTTCCCTTCCCCTCCCACCCCATTAAGCTCTGTCTAAGGTCTCCTATGCCTCTTAACTGAATGGCTGCTTGAACCACATTGGTCTTTGCAAGTTGTTGATACTCAGAGCAAAGTGGCCTTGGATGCTTCCTCCTGCAGGAACAAGGAGAGAGTTAGCAATAAATTTCACTGCTCAGGACAGGAAGAGGGGATGTTTACATTTCCTTTTCTTTTTGATTCTCTGCATAAGTGGAGGAAACCATATGTTGAATCTCTGAATTAATATAGGCAGGGGCACAAGAACTAAATGGGTCCAAAGAATGGGAGCCAAAGAAGGTTGCCTATGGCAACGTCCTTTAAATTTTGTTTTGTTTTGTTTTTTAATATTTGATCTCCTCTACACTAAGGCTTGGAGAAACAAGAAATATTTCTAACTCCCTAAGAGGGACAAAGTATCCCAGGCTTGTTCTGGCTTTGATCGTCCTCTAGAGGCTATCGTGGATATTGCAAGCTCGAAAAAGTCCAGGGCAAGTCAAAAGGCAGGCACTGCTCCAGTAGAGTGTCAACTAGTGACCAAATCAGATATGACACTGAATAGAATTCAGATCTCTTGATCTTTGACTTCTAAGTCAAAGAGTAATATTTGAAGCTGCCCAAAGCCAATCTCCAACAGAATCGAGACCCCTCTTAGACCACTGTACTGGTGAAATCATTAAAGTTTTCAGATAATGCCCAAAGGACTGTCAAACTGTCTCTACTGGGTCTGTATCCCAAAGAGATAATAAAAGAAGGGCCCACAGGTAGAAAAATGTTTATAGCAGCTCTTTTTGTAGTAGCAAGAAACTGGAGTTTGTGTGGACGCCCATCAGTTGGAGAATGGCTGAATAAATTATGATATATGAAAGTTATGGAATATTATTGTTCTATAAGAAACGATCAGCAGGATGATTTCAGAAAAATCTGGAGAGATTTTCATGAATTGATGTTAAGTGAAGTAAGTAGAACCAAGAAAACATTGTACACAGCAACCACAAGATTATATGATGATCAGGTATGATGGACGTGGTTCTTGTCAATAATGAGGTGCTTTAGACCAGTTCCAATAGACTTGTGATGGAGAAAACCATCCCCATCCAGAGAGAGGATTATGGGGACTGAATATGGATCACAACATAATATTTTCACTTTTTGTTATTCTTTGCTTGCTTGCTTGTTTTTCTTTTTCATTTTTTTCCTTTTTGATCTGATTTTTCTTGTGCAGCATGATAAATGTAAAAATAGGTTTAGAAGAATTACACATGTTTAACCTACATTGATTTACTTGCTATCTAGAGGAGAGAGGTAGGAGGAAGGGAGGAAGAAAAATTTGGAACACAAGATTTTGCAAGGATGAATGTTGAAACTTATCTTTGCCTGTATTTTAAAAATAAAAAGCTATTATTAAAATAAATAAATAAGATTTTCAAAGAGGCAAAGACAAACATTCCCCAGAGGGGCAGGGAGCCAAGTAATACTAAAAGGAAAGTCTGATCCTTGATAAAGAGGAAATCCAAGTTAAAGTGACTTTTTAGAGTAGTTCTGTTAAGTTGAGATTAATCATAGAAATAAGAATTGAAGATTTTTTTGAGAGAATAACTGAAGTTAAACCAATGTGATGGTCTATTAATACTCTTCTCTCTGTGATTTCTTCTATTTTTCTCCTTTTTGGATTGATTGCATACTGATAATGGAATGTTAACAACTATCATTATTGATTTTTAAAATCTATTTATTCCTTCAAAGCTGTGATTTTTTTTCTTTGAGAATTTCCTAACAGAACTGTTAAATAGTAGACAGATTTAAAATGGATGTCTTCATTTTTCGTCAAACTTTTTAACATATTAAATATCCTTTAACATATTAAATAAACCTAAATAGTGTTTTCTGGTTCGATTCCACATAATCCAATATTTCCACACCACTTCTGTTTGTTTTTGTTTTTTTTAAATGCATCAGTACTTCTTAGACCAACCTTTAGTGACTTGATTCAGATCTTTTTCAATCACATATGTTTCCAGTAAACAGCTCAACTGGATTTTTGTCATTGACTCTGTAATTCTTTTGCATTTATTTGGAGAGATCAACTTATTTTCATTTAGCCTTATAATGTTAGATTTGTCTTCAGTTATTCTCTCAGAAAAAAAATCTTCAATTTCTAATTCTGATTATTTCTATTATTAATCCCAACTTAACAGAACCACTCTAAGAACTCTGTAAGTCACTTTAATTGGATTTCCCATTTATCAAGGCTCCTTAGTATCACTCTACTCCCTTCTCTACCCCTTTTGGAGGTGTTTTTCTTTGTCTCTCTGAAAACTTGAATGATTTCGCCAATATAATGTTCTAAGAAGGGTCTCAATTCTGTTAATGATTATTTGCTCCAGGCAGCTTCAAAAATTCCTCTTTTTTTTGGCTAGAGGTTTGTTTGTTGTTCCAAAACTTAGTGAAACAGAGCTGTGACTTGGTAGACATTGCAAAATCTGTTTGCTTCTCAAATACCCATCTCCTATCTTCATAAAGTAGACACACCTAGTTTGTGGCCAAGCAAACACCTCATGCTGGTGTGTCCAGGAAATGCAGAAATTGGTGGTGGTGTTTGGAGGGGGGGTAGGGCAGTACAAAAGGAATGCCTGGTGTTCAGATCTGAAGCAATCTAACTGCCTCATGTAAGACATGTGTCCTAGTTGGGGGAAGGGCAGCCTGGCTCCCTCCAAGCTTCTCTCTCCTAGATTTCTGATCATTGCCTGAGGCGGCAATGGGTTTAGCTTTATAATTTTAGATTCGGAAGAAAATATCCAAGTAGATTAAAAAAACAAAACAAAACATCAAAGCACCCTAAAACTAAAACTATAAAATCAAAATTTTATATTTAATCTTGTGATGTTTCTGAGATTTTTGATTTTAGGATTCTGATTTTTTTTATCTGACATCAGTTCTTTCATCCAGCTTTAAATGATCCAATGAATTTGACAAACACATTTATCAAATAGACTGATCATATAGTTTCATCTAAGTCTTTGATAAAAAGGTTAAGGAGAACAGGGTTACGAGAGATCACGCCAATAAAGATCTCATAGAATCAAAGATTGAGAGCTGGAAGTGACCTGACTTAGAGGTCACCAAGACCTCCTCCCAATCCCCCTCATTTTATAATTGAAAAAACTGGAAGCTTAGTTTAAACGATCTGCCCATGGTTGAGTGACACAGTTAGTGGGTAACAGGACTGGATTGGAAAAAGAAAGCATGATCAGATCTGTGCTCTAGAAAAATCACCTTAACATTTGTATAGAAGCCTTGACACAGGAAGCAGATCAGAAGCCTATGGCAATAGTCCAGTGAAGAAGTGGTGAAGATCTGGATTAGGATGGTGACTGCTTGAGTGGAGCAGAAGGGATGTATTGCGCTCTTACCTTCCAAAAAAATAGTGTTTTTTAAAAAAAAATCACAAGATTCCATATGTGGAGTAAATGAAAGAAATTAACTGAGGCCTAGACCAAGGTGGGATGCTTGATCATAATAGTTCAGAAGAAATGTGGGAAAGATAACGAGTTCTCTTTTGGACATATTGAGTCTGGGATGCCTAGAGACATCTAATTAGAAATATCCAATAGATGATGTGATCTGGAGGTCAGAAGAGAAGGTCAAGAGAAGGTCACTAGGGCTAGAGAATTAGATTTTGGAATCATCTGCTTAGAGATTATTAAAAGAATCTTGTGATTTTGATCTAATAACTTTTAAAAGTTCCTAAATAGCAGAAGACGTAAAACCTGTGACTCAGGATTAATTACCATAGTTACAGAGTCATGAGGACATAGCCCCATGCTGCTGTTATTGTTTTTTTCTTGTTTTACTTGTGATCAAGCCTTCACAGTCCCATCTGAGGCCAAAGATACTGGAGAGGTTTGCCATTTCCTCCTCCAGCTCATTTGACAGGTAAGGAAACTGAGGTAAACAGCGTGAAGTGATTTGCCCACGATTGCTCAACTTACTGAATCCAGGTCTGACATTCTGTCCACTATATCTGCCTGATAACATTATGTTTGTTGTTTAGTCATTCAGTCATGTTCCGACTCTTCATGATCCCATAACATCCCAATACTGTCCAATATTTCTCCAGTGGATTGAGACAAACAGAGCTTAAGTGATTTGGCCAGGATCATGCAGTTAATAAATGTCTAAGGCTGTATTTGAATTCAAGGCCTTCTGATTCCAGGACTAGCTGAGCCACCTAGATGCCTAGGTCCTATGGAAGATAATAAAAAGCTTTTTTTTTTTCAGAAGCAGGGAGCCTCCCTCCTATTGTCCTTTCCCGAACACATCAAAGGCTTCCCATCATTCCAGAGACAGTGACCGAAAGATAGAAATGCATTTGGAATCAGGAAAGATTCAATCTGCAGGGCTACTCAGCTAAAGAAGGAGTTAGAGAAAGAAAGTGACCTGCCCATGAAATCCCAAAGGTGGAGGGAGAGAAGAGCAGGCGAGTACTTTTTCCATCCAATGATGAAATGGGATGAATTGATAGCTAAGGAGTTTCCAGTCACTGGTGGCATTCAAGCAAAGGCTGGATGACCATTTGTCAGGGGAGTTTTAGCACATTCCAGGTAACTGAGTGAGCAAAAACCTGGAAGCAGGAGAGTATGATTTGGGAGATGGGGAATCCTCCATTTTGGCTGAAGTATAGAATATCTGAAGAAGAGTGTTGAATAGAATTTCGGTAGTGGATAGAGAGCTGGCTTTTGAATCAGGAAGACCTGAATTTAATTCCAGACGCTGATATATAATCAATAGTCGATGGTCAATGAACATGGTGCCAGGCACTGTGTTAAGCCTTGGAGCTACAAAAAAAGGGGTTTTCAAGAAACTTACAATCTAACGTGACCCTCTGGGTAAGACACAAACTCCCAGGGTATTAGATTAATTCCATGACTGTAAGACAAAGAGAACCAAGGATGTAAAATTAAAAAGGTTCCATATCATGAAGGACCTTGAACACCAGGCCAAGGAGTCCAAATTTTACTCCTTAGGCAGTAGGTAGGCACAGAGGGATTTTGAGGGGGGGAGGTTCAGGTTCAGATTCGTTCAAAAGAGAATCCTTTAAAGAATGGAGTGATGGACAAGGGAGAGCATAGATGTACTGACATGAAATCTGTTTGGAGCATGTGACTGAGCAGACGTGGGAGGTATGGAAGACAGAGGAGCAGGAGATGGTCAGGAGATTGGAAGGAGGAGAGACAGGATGAGGAGTGCAGAGGCTGGGAAGTCTCAAGGACAAGTGGGAGAAGATGGGGGACTAAGCTATTTAAACAGGGTGAGTTTTAGGGTTTGGGGAATGGGGGTGGCCTCTGACCTGGATCAGACCTGGAGATACCAACGAGGAGGGAGCTGAAGCTAAGAGAACAAGTGAAATTGTCCAGGGAGAGAAAAAAAGCAGGAAGACAATGGGTTGATGGGAAAGAGAAGGGGCAGTGGGAGAGGTACCAGGAACACTCATGGTGAGGAAGGCCAAAGTGTCCAAGAAGAAGGAGGGCTTAACAGTTTCACAAACCGTAGACAAATCAAGGAAGCTAAGCCCAGGAGGTGGGAGGAGGATGTGGAGGTCAGGCTTTGGTGGCTATTGAGGAAGCAAAGAGGTATGAGTGCCCACAGACTGGGGGAAGAATGGACAGGAAGGAAGTAGAGATAGCTGGAAGAGTTAGCTCTTACCAGTATTTTTAACATGAAGGAAAGGAGAGGGAGATGGAGGCAACAACCCGCTTGAGAAAACCTGTACAAATAGGCACAAATGAGAGAGAGAGGAGATGTATATGGGGAAGGGGATGCTGTCTGGTTAATGTGACAAGGCATCCCTGCTGGGGAGCAGGGGAGACAATTCAGGATGGGCCAGAGGAGCTAGCCTTAGCAAGGAGGGCTGACTTTTTGTAATAGCAAAGAACTGGAAACAAAGTAGATGCCCATAGACTTCAGGCTGGCTAAACTATGATTCATCATTTCAAAAATCTTATTTATTTATTTAGTATTTTCCCCAGTTACATCTAAAATAGTTTTTTTTTACATCTGTTTTTTTAAACTTTTAAGTTACAGATTCTGTCCTTTGTGAAGTTAGTTATGCAAACCATTTCCATGAAAGTCATGTTGTGAAAGAAAACATAGATCTCCCACCCTAATAAAAAAAAACAAAAGAAAAATAAAAGAGAGAGAGAGAGAGAGAGAGAGAGAGAGAGAGAGAGAGAGAGAGAGAGAGAGAGAGAGAGAGAGAGAGAGAAAGAAAGAAAGAAAGAGAAAGAGGAAGGAAGGAAGGAAGGAAAAGAAGAGGAGGAGGGAGTAAGGGAGGGGGGGAGGGAGAGAGAGAATGATTCAACCTGAATTCAGACACAATCAGTTTCTTCTCTGGGTATGGAGAGGATTTTTCATCAGAAGTCTTTTAGAGTAATTGTGGATCATTGTACTGCTGAGAATAGAGAAGTCATTTACAGCCTGCCATTCCAGAACATTGCTATTACTTTTAATACAGTACGTTTCACTTTGCTTGAGTTCATTGAGGACTTTCCAGGTTTTTTTCCCCGCCAAGAGCTTTCTGCTCATCATTCCCCATAGAACAAGAATAATCCATGACAATCATACACCACAATTGATTCAGCCAATCCCCCAATTTCCAATTCTCTGCCTTGAGAACTGCTACAAATATTTTTGTACATACATATAAGTTCTTTTCCTCCCCTTTTAAAGTATCTTTTGGTATTCATGCCTAATAGTGATATTGTTAGGCCAAAGGATTTGCATAAATTTAAAGTCCTTTGGGCATAGATCGTGTGTTTTCATCATTTATCAATTGGCTCATGGCTCTTTGTATATATATTTGAAATTCTGCTCCAAATTTACCAAATTGTATGTATCTTTTGAACCGACAAATGATGCCATTAATAGGCCTACACCCCAAGGAGATCCAGGAAAAAGGGAAAGTACTCATCCATATAAAAATATTGAAAGCAGCTTTTTTTTTGTGGTGACAATGAATTGGAAATTGAGTGTGGTACCCATATTAGGAAATGGATAAATGGCACGGAATACTGTTGTGCTCTAAGCAATGATGATGGGGATGATTTCAGAGAAACATTGGAAGATTTGTATGAACAGATGCACGAATTGAGTGAATTGAGAAAAAAAGAAAAAAATTTATACAATAACAATGAAAACATGTAAAGAGATTGGTTACTTGTTATCCTTCATTCTCAAAGAGGACCAAAATGTCATCACTATGTTAGAATGGAGGTTCAGAGTGTCTGACTGAACCAATAAGAAGTCAGAGTGTTCTGCCACAGCTCATACACAAATGGTCCCTGTGAACATTGGGTTGGATTCTCTCTCGTTTCTTCTGGACTAATTTAATTCTATTTTGTTCATAGAGTACAGCTCCTTCTCTGATGAGGGCACACTGTGTTAAATGGTCCTGTGCCAGTGTCTCCCATATCATGCAATTAATTCTAAAGTTCTTAAGCGAGATCTTGAGAGTGTCCTTGTATTGGTTTTTTTCTGATCACCTTGTGAGTACTTGCCATATGTGAGTTATCCATAAAATAATCTCTTTGGCAAGTATACATTTGGCATTTGAACAACATGGTAAAGAGAGAAACAGGTAGATGGTGCAGGGATAGAGTCAGGAAGACTTTATTTTCCTCAACTCAAATCTGGCAGCAGATACTTACTCCTGTGTGACCTTAGGTAACTCACTTAACCCCGTTTGCCTCAGCTTCCTTATCCTCAAAATAAACTGGAGAAGGAAATTTCAAACCTCTGTGTATCTTTGCCAAGAAAACCCTCAATGGGCTCACAGAAAGTCTGACACAGATTGGACAAAACCTAGTTTAAATTTTTTTTTTAATGCTTTCTTTTTTTCCCAGGAGAAACAACTTTGAAAGTCTTAAGAACTTTGATCAATGTAAGGCCCAGCACAGTTCCAGAGAACTCACAATGAAAAATGCTGCCCACCTCCTGTCAGAGGAGTGGAGGATTTAGGCTGCAGAATGGGGCATATTTTTTTTAAAACAGTCAGCATTTGTCATTGTTGTCATTTATCTTTCATTTTTGAAGAGGACTAATAACTTCCAAAAGGTGATGTCTTGACTTGCAAGTGAATTGGAATAGCATTTATATAGGACTTTAGGGTTTGCAAGGCATTTTACAATTGCTATTTCATTTAGTTATCATAAAAACTGTGGCAGTAGATGCTGTTTTTGTCCCCATTTTACAGAGGAGAAAACTGTGACTGGCAGAGATTAAGTGACAGGATTTGAACCAAGGTCCAGCTCTCAGACTACCCCACACTGCAACTCTCTTCCCTCTCATGCTTGTCCAAATATTCTCCTTTATAAACATTGCTCAGGAGTCACAGATTTTCATACTAACAAATGATATCAACCTGTTTCTCCCACCTAACCTGTTTTCTTTTTGATCACCAAGTTACCTGCTGCCAAATCTGATACCTGGGATTGGATCAGCCTCTTTTCTGAGGAACTTTGTAATTCACTTAATTACCCGGATTCATGAAATATGGGTGGTACAGTCAGAAAGACTGATCTTTCTTTCTGAGTCCAAATTTGGCCTCAGACACTTACTAGCTGTGTGACCCTGGTCAAGTCACTTACCTCTGCCTCAACTCCTTATCCATAAAGTGAGCTGGAGAAGGACATGGCAAACTAGTATCTTTGCCAAAAAAAATCCCACATAGGAATCCTGCCATGAACACCACGCCACAAACTACCTGACTGAGATCATAAGTAAGGTGAGTTTCTGAAGGCAAAGCTTCTGTCCCCAAAGACTGGCAACTTCTCAGGACACAAACAACCCCTTGCGGGCCTGGGCAGTAGTGGAGTTGGGGATGCTATGGCTAAAACGACATTGGAGAATGTGCAGTTTCTAATCTGGGAGGATTAAGGAAGAGCAGCCCCAAATCCTGCATTCAAGGAGCTCTCCATGGTAGGGAATGTGCCCTAGAAATCAGACTTCCCTCAACATAGACTAAGTTAAGACAGAGGATATTCGGGGTTCATTTAAGGCTAGACCTAAATCGATCATACAGAGGAGACTCTCCTAAGGTAGGCCTTATCTCCATTTTTCAAATGAGGAAACTGAGGCAGAGTGGTGGTATGATTTGTCAGTAGTTTCATAACTATTCAGAGGCAGGGTTTAATTAAGTATCAGTCTCTCCTTAGCTCTCCAGGAGATGTGGGGGGACGTTAGAAGAAGACCTATTTCAGTTTATACTAAAAATTGTCTGAGCTTTTGGAACTGTCCAACAGTGTGGATAGCCTGCCGCATGGGGTAGTGAGCTCCCTGAGGAGGAGTTCAGATAGAGGTTAGGGGAGATTCCTAGGGTGAGTGGGATGGGTGGAAAGCCTGAAATGGCCACCTTCACAGATCACTTTTTTTTTTTTTTTTTTTTTTTTTAATATTTGGCTGAATCCATCAGCCCATGGTTTGGGGATTCCATCCAGTGGGATAGATGAAGGCCCATGTGACTCCTTCTTCCTCATGTGCCTTCCCTTCAGTCCTCCCATTCTCCATACACACACACCCCTCCCCAACCTGCTGTGGCCTTCTTCCCACATCTCTGAATACAAAGTGATCCTGGGAAGTTCTAGGAGCTGGGGGTGGAGGGAGGGCTGTACACTGGAATAGGAGCTGCCCGTGTCCCAGTTCCATAGACCCAAACAAAGGTCCAAAATGATTGGAGTGGGGGTAGGCAGTGAAGGGAAAAGTGTGGTCCTGGAGACCGAGAGGAAGGTGGGGGAGGGGGAGGGAAAGCTTCTTTGTCTCCAGTAAAAAAGGCCCCCAGAAGGCTCTGACCTCACCTTTGAGATTCAAATGTGGCCAAGTGAAAAGGCTGGAGGAGGGAAAGCAAAAGAAGGAGAGAGAAGGGGCACCCAGGATGGAGGAGGGCTGCCAGCTCAAGCCTCCTCCCCTCTTCCTCAGGCCCACTTCTCCCTCCCCTCAGGCAAAAATAGGGGTGATGGGTATAGCGGGATGGGTCTCGGCCCTAGTCCTGCACACACACACACACGCGCACACACACACTCATCCAGAGTTTTCCTAATTTTGGATTTAAAGGCTCATAGGCCATCAAAATTGGAAGGAATAGGATTTCTACATTTTACAGAAAGTAAAGTCTAGAGTGGGGCAGAGATTGATAGAAGGTCATTCATAGAGGGACTTGAACCTAACACTTTGGCTTCCATATCCACTGAACAGTTAGACTGCTCTTTCTCCTCGACTTCAGTGAGAACTCTGACCTCCTGCCCACCCCAGGTCCTTTATTATGGGCCTCTCATGATGTACTTCTCATTTAATTGGAGCACCTTGCTCAAGACAACTTCCCTAGAGGGCAGTTAACCCCTAAAGGTTCAAGGGGGCTATCCTGTGGGGATCCATTCCTTTTATTAAATGACAAACAAAAAGAAAACAACAAAATCCTCATAACAAATATTTATAGTGAAGCAAAACAAATTTCCAAAATGGCCAGGTTAAAAAAAATATCCCAATCTGAACTTAAATCCATCAGTTCCCTGTCAGGTGGGTAGCATGGTCAACAAGGGCTTTCTGGAATCATGCTTTTTCTGTGTATGGAGGTAATCAGCATTAAGTAATTTGCCCAACTTCATACGGCTAATATGTGTCTGAGATTGGATTGGGACTCGGGCCCTCCTGACTTCATGTCCTTGTTCTATTCACTGTGCTATCTCACTGCCCCCAAGTCATTGCGTTGATCAGATTCTTTCCAACTTTTTTGTTGTTGTATAGCTTGTTCTCCTGGTTTGCTCATTTCACTCTGCATCGGGTTTCTCTGAATCCAGCTTGTTCATCTCTCATGGCATAAAAATATGTTCCATTGATATGCTATAATTGTTTGCCATTCCCCAATTCCCCAATTAATGAGCACATCACTTTTGTTTGTAATTGCTGAATATCACCCCCCCCCCCAAAAAAGGGCTGCTATAAATCTTTTTGTACACGTGTCCTTTTCCTGGGCACCCATAGCAATTCCTTTATGTAGTTCCTGCCCCTTTTGGGTGTTTCCCACTAATAATCAGCCACTAGATACAACTGATTCTTAGATTAAGATGGCACAATAAGAAGTCACGTCAACAAACATTTATTAAGTGTCTACTATGTACCAATATTAATAATTGCCAAACAGCCCCCAATATAAAGTTGGAACACTCCCCAACAAGCAGGTGCAAAAATAATGGGGCACACGGGTGTGGAATAGGGATAATCAAGGTAATTTACAACTCCTGATAAGGCAGGGCTTAGAATTCTTTTTCTCTTCTTAGGGATCTCACACAGCTTCCCCCTTAAGTGTAGCAACTCTGTTGGGTGGGTTACCCCACTGGGTTCCATGCTGCCTCTCAATTACCAAGGATGACCTTCTCTTCATTTCATAGTTATATTGGGCTCAGAGGGTTCCTTTCCCCCAAGTTTGCTTCCTCCTTCAAGTGATTTCAGTATCAGTAGGTGATTCTATTGCCACAACTAAGTCTCAAACTGATGAACTCTCAAATTGTCAAAAGGGGCATTTCTGTCTAGACAACTCAGAGGTGGGTGGGTGGTGCAGACCTGAATTCAAATCCTGCACAAATCAAACACTGAGTACCATTTAATAAGTGTTTATTGAATGAATAAATGAACGAATCTCTAAGCACACACAGAACCAAAGGTGTAGAGCTAGAAATCACGTTCATGATTAAAGGGTCCAAACTCTATTTTACAGAATAGGAAACTGAGTCCCAGGAAGATCCAAGATCTCACAAGATTATTGAATCTATACCAGAATCAAGATCTCACAGATTACTGAATCTGATGCCAGATCCAAGACCTCCCAGATTATTAAATTTATGCCAGATCCAAGATCTCACAGATTATGGAATCTGATGCCACTTTCAAACCCAGACCTTCTGATCCCCAATCCAGCGCTCTTTCCGCTACACCAGTCCTTAATTCCAACTCAATTTAAGCATTTACTAAACGCCTTTTAATTTGCCTAGTAGGGATTCCCCGTTAAAATTCAAGCTGCCTAAGGGCAAAGATTGTTTTTCCCTTTCTCTGTGCGCACACCATTGAGCGCAGCGTGCCGGGCACATAGTAGGCATTTAACAAATGTGAGTAAACTGGATCTGCTG
Organism: Sarcophilus harrisii; assembly: GCF_902635505.1. Lineage (NCBI taxonomy): Eukaryota > Metazoa > Chordata > Mammalia > Dasyuromorphia > Dasyuridae > Sarcophilus > Sarcophilus harrisii. The sequence goes on along the minus strand of NC_045430.1, from coordinate 6,859,496 downwards.
CCCGGGCCAGGCCCTCAAGGAGCCTGTGTCCAGCCCGGCGGCGCAGGGACGTGTGCAGGGAAGAATAAGCCGGCGGGGGAGGCTCGGGGCGACCCGAGAAGGAAGGCAGGAACCCCGCGGGCGGCTCCGGAGAGCCCGGATAGAACGCCGCAGGCTCCTGGGAGGTTCGAGGGGCCCATTCGGGCTGGAACCGAGCGTCAGACGGAGGCGTTTGAACTTTGTTGCTCGTGCCCCGGGGAGCCCCCGGAGTTTCCTGAGTGACGCTGAGGAGGGGCGCGACTGGGAGGCTGGATGGAGGCAGGCTGGGAATCCGCCCGGGAGCCCGCGGACTCAGGGGCTGAGAGTGGAGGATGAGGGATGATGGAGGGAGGCGGCAGCCGAGAGGGAGGGGACCGCGAAGGGGACAGAGGATGGGGAGGGGGCACGGTGGGCGTGTCCTGAGCTTCTGGCGAGGCGGTGTCACGTTTGTGGAGATTCTATCAAATTGCGGCAGGGACTCCGCCCTCAGGCACCGAGGGCGGGGTCGCGGGGGCCGGAGCCCCTTCCCCCTCCCCATGCCCCGCCTCCGCCCCGCCCCGCCCCGCCCCTGGGGCCCCCGGGCAGCTACTGAGCTCCGCCTGCCGGGCCGGGCCGGGCGGGTGGAGCCGGGCATCCAGGCTGCTGGAGCGATCGCAGCCCGAGCCGGGGCCGGGGCCGGGGCCAGAGCCGGGCCCGCCCGAGGCCAGCTCGGTCCCCCAGGCCCGAGCCATGTCGGCCCCTCGCGGCGGCTTCTACCGACAGGAGCTTAACAAGACGCTGTGGGAGGTCCCCGAGCGCTTCCAGAGCCTGAGCCCCGTGGGCTCGGGGGCCTACGGCTCAGTCTGGTACCGGGCGGGCTGCGGGGGCTGCGGGCTGGAGAGGGAGGGCACGTAGGGAGGGGGTCCCGGGAGGAGCCCGGGTGACGGCTGGAGAAACCTTCCCCCCCCCCCCCCCCCCCCCCCCCCCTGCCCTTCCCGGATTGAATGAATGAATGAACGAACGAATGAAAGAGGGGATGAATGGAAGGTCCCTTCCCCCTCCCGCCAGCGCAGGCGGAGGAAACCTCAGATGCCCCCTCCCCCGGCACTGGCTGGCAGAAGCACCCCTGCATCTCGGGGAGGAAGGGGCCGCTCGGCTGGTAGCCCCGGGTCCCAGGTCGCCCCCCAGCCCTTTCAGGAGCCAGGGTTGGGGCGGGGTAGCAGGTCTGGCTTTGGGGCTGAGGTCCTTGGCTACTGCTGGAGACAAGTGAAAAGTCTCTTGTTTGGGGGCGGGGGGAGGAGGCAGTTAGGGTACTTACTGTGTGACTGTGGGCTTCCTCTCCCGGGCTAGCCTGATGTCTGTCTGTCTGACCCGGCTCATACTGACTCCCCCGGGGCCTGGGAGCCCTCAATAATGATGTATGAGGGTGGGTGGGGGGAGAACGAAGGCTACACAGCCTTTGATCAGCTGCTGCCCTGGCTCTTAGCTCCATCTCCGTCCCAATAAATTGTACACATGCTGACCCTGGGCCCCTTGTGACCATTAGCCATTCTGTGAGGAGGGCTGGGGGGCAGGGCCTTGTCTCAGAGAACTCCAGGTCAGGGGTGGGGGAGCTCACAGCCCTGGGGGCTCCCTCTTCTGAAGGGCAGCCCTGGCTCTAGAGGAGTTCTCCTTCTGAGGGCCGGACACAGACCAGGGGCTCTCCCTTCTGGGGACAGATTCGGCTCTGTGGGAGTCCCTCTTCCCGAAGAAAAACAAATAGCCTTCGCTCAGAATGGGGAAGACAGGGATGAGGGAGGATCCAAGCAGAGGCAGATGAGCCCACAGTCCTGTTCCAGGAGCAGGCATGAGTTGGACATGGGAGAGCTGAGGGCTGGAAGTAGGAGAAGGAGAAGCGTCTGGTGAGAGGTGGGCAGCTGAGGCTCAGGGAGAGCCAGGCCGCAGGGGGCACACAGGGCCCCACCTTGGCTCTGGGCTAGCTCGGGCTTTGCAGACTCACTGTGGTAACAGCTGTAGCCAAGCAGAAGAGAGCAGGAGGAAGAGACTGCTGGGAAGAAAGAGGTCTCCGGGCACTTCCCCAGCTCTGGAGAGGAAGCGGCATCCTCCGAGGAGGTCTCCTGTCCCACTTCTGTGGGTGATTGCTGAGCACCTACTGTGCGCCGGCCACCTCTGAGGAGATGGCTGAAAGAGACTCTGGCCCTGCCCCCAGGGAGCTTACCTTCCAACAGGGGAGATGTGGTCTAGACCATTTCAGCAGCAAGGGGTCTCAGGAACCTTGAAAAACAAACAGGAGAAAAGTGACACCCGAGTGGGAGATCAAGGGCCATAAAAGGGGACAGACAGGGACTCTGGAAATGGAGGGGACAGTTTAGGCCCTGAGTAGGCAAGGAAGATCAGGAAAGGCACTCCAGAGAAAGGAAGAAGGAAAAGCCTCAGTAGATCTTGAAGTGTGGATGTGATGCCAGTAGAAAGAGATAAAGGGTTAGGAAAGGAGGGAGGTGTCCCAGGCAGAGGGAACGGTGTGTGCAAAGGTGTGGGGAAAGAAACCGGGCTGATGTTTTGCTTTGAAAGCTGGAGCATCTGGAGTCTGAGGGGGAATAGTGAGAACCCAGCTGGAGACAGATTGGAGTCTGGAGTGTCAGGCTGAAATGTATAGACGGTTTCTCCTGTACATCCCAGGGAGCTATTAAAGCGTCTAGAGCAGGCGAGTCACATAATTTAACGGACACTGTAGGCAGATGAACGTGGCAGGCCGGCGTGGGGGCACTTCTCGCTCACCAGCAGACGTCAGGTCAGCCAGATCTCGTTTCTGGCCCTGCCTGGCTTGTCTGACTGCACAGATCGGAGCAATGTCATAGGAAGTGGGTTTCTGTATTCAGCGCAGGACTTGACAGGTTCTCTCAGGATCTGGGGAACGATGCAGACTGAAGAGATTCAAAATTGGTGGAAGAACCGGTCCCGAGGGGCCTCGATTAATGGTCAGTGCCGACCCAAGGAGGCTGTTACTGGCGGCGCTGCCCCAAGGCTCTCCCTACAGTAGCACAGAGTTCAAAATATGAAAAAGTCCTTTGCTGCTCCACATTTTCACTAATGATTTGGCAGATACCTAAAAGACATACTTATCTGAGGAGGGAGCTGAGGTCAACGATATAACAGATAAGAGGAGCTAAAATAGTCCTGACAGGAGAACACTGGGCTGAAACTAACAAGAGGGAATTGAAGGGAAAATGGGAATTCTTGTGCTCTGATTCAAAAGACCAGCTGTAGACCAGAGAGCAATTTCTGTTTAAAAAAAAAAGTGAGATATTAGTGGACTGCTAGTCTAGGATTCACACCAGGATTGGGATTTCTAGTGATTGTTCCAACCCACTCATTTTACAGATGAGGAAACTGAGGGCCCAAGAGGAGAAGTGACTTGGTGAGGTTACACATATCATAGTAGCACAGCTGGAATTCGAACTCAGATCCTCTGACCAAAGTCAGTGTCCTTTCTGTGACAAAGCACAGCCTTAATATGAGTCAACTCCGTCACATGGAAGCCAAAAATGGAACTCACCGCCTGGCTGTGTTAAAAGAGACAAGATGTCCAGGAGTAGGAGGCTGCTGGTCTCCCTGTCCCCTGCGCAGCTCAGACCATGTCTGGAGTCCTGTGGCCACTTCTAGGGGCCAGCAGTCAGAGGAGGGCGGCCAAAGTGGGGTGGGAACCCTTCCCTGAAGGAGTGCAGGTTTGGGGAGAAGCTACCTGGCTCCATTTGGTCAGTCTCAGTGGGATCCCCAGATGCTGAGGTCTTCCAGTTTGGGTGGTTAGGAGTGGGCCAGCCCACGTCCAAGCCTGGGGATAATGGAGAGACCTGGAGAGGACTGTCTCCGTCCTACCATTGCAAGCCCCTTTGTAAGCCAAACGGGACACAGGCTGCCCCAGCCCTGGGGAGAACTGCTGGGCCACTGCAGTCCTGAAGCTTTGAACTTTTTTTGTAACAAGAAACTCCCTTCCTCCCTCTCTGTCCTTGCCCACAGCCAGGAAGCCACTCTCCCAGCCCCGCTTCCTCTACTTCCCCTCATTGTTCTGGCTCAGGACCTTGCCTCTTGTACTATGCCCCTCCCCTCCTAGTCTGGACCACCCACAAAAGGGGTCCTGCTCATGCCTGACCTGACCCTGGTTTGAACCTCCAGCCACCAGAGGAGGGTGAGCGAGAACACTTTAGTCAGTGTGGGGCTGCTGAATTCCTCCACTATTTCCCATTTGTCTTCCCTCCCCTTCCTGTTTATGTCTCTGCCCAATGCAGCTCCTCTGGGCTGCAGATAAGACTCCTAGTCCTCTCCTCCAGGAGCCACCAATTTGGAGGTCAGAGGAGGAACAGATCAAAGCCTCGCCCTCAGGGAGCTCCCCGCCTGGGGGTACAGAAGAATCAGCTCCCAGAGCCCACCTTTGGGGAGCTCCCACTAGCAGCCCCAAGCTCTGGGAGCTCTGGCCCCCAAGAATAGGGCGCTGGTTTGTCGGTGCCCTTGGTAGGGGGAGACCGACATCAGGACCAGGGTCTGGGCAGGGGAAAGGTGTTATTGTCTGAGAGGCTGCACCAGCTGAGCAAGTGACCCTGGGCTCCCGGATACCAGGTTGAGCTCAGGTGTGTGTGTACGTGAGTCCTTAGTACCTGCCAGACTGTCTGGCTCCAGTGATTACTGCTTATCTCTAGGGACAGAAATTAAACGGCTTCTTCCCTTGGGCTTGGGTTTAATAAGTCACAAATGAAAAGTAGAATCAATGACAAAGCCCAGAGCATGTGAGATACTGCCCTGTTAGGTGCTTACCGATCCCCTACCCGTACCCCAGCATGTCAGCCAGGTGCTCTGCCTGAGCAATGGAGGCTGGGCCTCCATGATCCAGTAATACCTTCCTACCTCAGTACCAGGAGGTCAAGGAAGGAGAGGGCCAGAGCACCCCGGACTTGGTCAGTTCTAGCTGCTAAATGATATCTGAGTCTCAGAAGTCAGCTGAGGCCCTGAGGAAGGGAAACTGAGGCTACCTTTGGTCTTGGAAGACTTGGGTTAGAAACCCAGCTAGGAACTCGTGAGCTGGCTGACCTTAAGGACGCCACTTAACCTCAGTTTTCTCATGGGATAATAACACTTTCAATTCTGGCCTCTCAGAGTTATTGTGACACAGAAGTGAAAGTGTGATAGAGATTCAAGTTAAAAGCCATTTATTCACTGACCACCTACTTGTGCAAGACTCTGGGGATAAACAAACACAAATCACAGTCTCTGTCCTCAAGGGGTTCGTGTTCGGCTGTATATGGCTAGTGCTGAGTATATGTGAAGTCATAGCCAGAAGGAGCCAAAGCTGAGGCCCAGGGTCAGGGACAGGGTCAGGAAAGGCTTCCTGGACAAGAAGCTGGGCTCTGAGGGAAAGCTACCAGATCGAAGTGAGGAGAGAACAGATTCCAGATGAGGTTGGGGAACATAGGAGGCCTCTCGTGCCTCCCGGGTCCCCAAATCCTGGGTGCTCCATCCTTGATCTCTGATCCCTGGGTCTCCTGATCACTACTGGGTTCCCTTCTTGTGATTACGGAGTCCTAGGCCTTCTAATCACCCCTGGACCCTTCCTTTGGGCTCCTGATTCTTGGGTCCTCCATCCTTGTTCCCTGATCCCTGGGTCTCCTGACCACTACTAGGCCCCCTTCTTGTGGTTACAAAGTTCTGGGCCTTCTGATCACCACTGAACCCCCTCCTTTGGTTCCTGATTCCTGGGCCCTTTATTGCTGATCACTGACAAGAAATGACTTGGAGTACAGGGAATGATGGTGTTAGAGAGACTAGAATAGAGCATTTGCAGAGCTGTTTCATGAAAGGTCAGAGCCAGATTGGGAGTGGGGCGGGGAGGAAGAAGGGGGGGAGAATGAATTAAATGCCAGACTGGGGATTTTGTTTTTGGTCCTAGAGGCAATAAGAAACTATTGAAAAATTTTGAGAAAGTGAATGGCAAAGTCAAATCTTGTTTTAGGAATACCAACTTACTGGTTCTGTGGGAAATGGATTGGAAAGGAGAGAAAATAAAAGTAGATTTGGAGAGTGTTGCAGTAGCACAGGAAGAAGGCAATATGGACCAGAATGAAGTGGGGAAGAATGAGTGGGGAAAAGGTCATGGGTCATTGTGGAAGTGGGATTTGATGAGACTTCATAACTGATGCATTATGGGGGTTTAGGAAGGTAGAACAAAGTTAAAAGTGACTTGGAAGTTGGGAACCTGGGAGATTAGAGGGATGATGGTGCCCTGGACAGAAGGAGGGAAAATGGAGATGGGATGGGTTTGGGGAAAATGTGAAGAATCATAGAATCAGAGTTGGAGGAGTGCTGAGCAATCATATGAGGATGGGATGGGATGCAATCAAGGGGACGAGTAGAGTGGGCTTTGACAAGAAGAGCTCCCTCTGCATCAGAGATTGGTGTAAAGGCTTTGAGGTGTGATGGAAGTGGGAAGAGGGAGCTCACAGGAGGCGGCTTCTGTTTACTCAGCAAAGTAAAAGGTGAAAGCCTTGGCAAAGAGGGAGATGAGGGTAGAGAAAAGGGTTTGCAGAGAAAAGAGCAAGTTTGCTATAATCATTGTGGAGAGTGGGACAAAATCAATTAGGGCAGAATGACAAGCTCTCTAAGCAGTGGTGAGTGCTAAGAGCATTTAGAAGTAAATGAGTAGAAATGAAAAAGGTAGATGGAATAGTAAGGGCCACCAAGGACTGGGGCTTGCTGAGGTGTAACTGGTGATGGGAGAGCCAGAAGTCAAGGGTGGTTGAACTGATTGATTAAATGGTCCAGACTGTGAAAGGAGGGAGGAAATCGGAATTGGGACGAAGAACAGGTTAGCTGTGGTGAGACCAAAGGGGAGAGTGAAAGGTAAGTTGTGGTCGGAACGCTGGACTGTGGAGGCAGAACATTAGGAGAGATGGCCATGGTCAAAGTGATGGCCGAGCCTGAGGAAGAGAGAAGGTGGAGGAGATAGAGGGAGGCCAGGGGGGTGGAGGTCTGGGAGGGCAGAGTCTTGGAGGCCCAACCATGGCCATGAGCATGAGGGCAGGGATTAGGTGGAGGGACAGGGAGCTGTGCTGCACTCCTGGCGAAAAGTGGAAAATGAGCTGGAGGATGATGGAGCACAGGATAACTTAGACCAAAATCAGTATGGAAGGAGTGGGAAAGCATTCATGGGAAAGCAGCAGGCGATTTTCTGAAAGCTGATGGGTGACCAAGAAGTGCAGTTGGGATGACTTGAGGGCCAGTGAAGCCCCCAGCACTTGCTTTCTGTAAGCAGGAAGAAGGGCCAGGGGTTCACTCCTGGGTTACTGTAAGTAGGAAGAAGGGTTGGGGGTCTATGTCCTGGGTTATTGTAAGTAGGAAGGACTAGGGGTCCATGCCCTAGGTTACTATAAGCAGAAAGAAGGCCAGGGGTCCATGCCCTGGGTTATTGTAAGCAGGAAGAAGGCCAGGGGTCCATGCCCTGGGTTACTATAAGCAGGAAGAAAGGTTGGGGGTCCGAGCCTCCCCCCTGACTGTTTCTTCTTGTGGGAGTGGGGCCAGTCTACACTGGTCCTCAAAGGTGCTGTCCTGCTGTTGAACATCTCCTTGCCTGACCTCCAGGGTGTCCCCGGCTCCCTCTCTGGATGCAGAAAGGGGCAGAGGGACCGGCATTCTCAGGCCCCAGGCCCGTTGTCTGCTTCCCTCCACCCCGTCCTAACCCATCCCCATCCCCGACTGGGCCTGTTTTATAGCTCGGCATATGATACCCGCACTCGGCAAAAAGTAGCTGTGAAGAAACTGTCCCGTCCCTTCCAGTCGTTGGTCCACGCCAGGAGGACGTACCGGGAGCTACGGCTGCTGAAGCACATGAAACATGAAAATGTGAGGAGGCCGGGGGTTGGGATCCGGTGGTGGCAGGGGGGCAAGGAGAGCGGTCGGCAGGAGGTTGGAGGCCCCTGACAGAAACCCCCTGCCTCTGTCCAGGTCATCGGCCTCCTGGATGTCTTCACGCCAGCCACATCTATAGAAAACTTCAACGAAGTGTGAGTGGGATGTGGGGTGCTCCTGCCCATGACCCCCGTGTGGTAGCCTGAGGCTCAGTGGTGAGGGGCCTGCATGATCCCTGACCCCTCCTGGAGCCCTAACTATCTCTGGGCCCCTCTTCTCTGGTCCCCAAATCCTGGGCCCTCCATCCTTGATCTCTGATCCCTGGGTCTCCTGACAGCTACTGGGCCCTTTTTTGTCCAGAGTCCTGAGCCTTCTTATCATCAGTGGATCCTTCCTTTGGCCCCTGATTCCTGGGCCCTCCATCTTTGACCCTTGACCTTCCCTATAGGTACCTCGTGACCACCCTGATGGGGGCTGACCTGAACAACATTGTCAGGTGCCAGAAGCTAACTGATGAACATATCCAGTTCCTGGCATACCAGCTGCTGCGGGGGCTGAAGGTGAGAGATGAGCAGGGCCCCGGGACCTCCCCCACCCCCCGTGCCCAGTGCCTGATGTCTCCCTGTCTCCTTCCCTCCTTTGGGCTGGATAAGTCACCAAAAGGGTCCCAGGCCTTGCTGACAGCTCACCTTCCTCTCTGTCTTGCATCCCTCAGTACATCCACTCGGCCGGAATCATCCACAGAGTGAGTATGGTTGGGGACTAGGTCAGCCGAGCACTGGGGGGCTTTGGGGTCCCGGTCTCTGGGCCTCCAGGAGGGGCAGGGAAGAAGAGGATAGAAGTAGGACAGGGAAAGGGAAGGGAGGACACAGTGTGGGGTGAGGAGTGTGGGGATCCAGAAATACTCACCTGGGATTGCTGTCCTGCCTACAGGACCTGAAACCCAGTAACCTGGCTGTGAATGAGGACTGCGAGCTGAGGGTGAGGCTGGCACTGCCTGGGCACAGGGAGGGCTAAAATGGAACTTATTGGCTTCTCCTTCCCCCTCCCCTGAGCCCCCTACCCCGGTATCTGGCCTCCAAGGATGGACTTAACTGCTGGCAAAGAGAGAACCCAGAGCCGGGTCCCACTTGTGCCTTCCCAACCAGGATTCCTGCTGAATGAATTGTGCTTCTGCCTCAATGTGTCTGTTCCCTAAAGGTCCTTGCTTAGTGAAATGATAGAAACCTCTCTTAAAGGTCTTTGGCTAGTACAGGAAAATGCACTTGCAAGCCCTGGGGGCTCACTGTATGCAGATACCTTCCATCCAGGCAGTCAGACCTAAGAACAGACATGGAAACCAATTCATTCACCTCTCAGTTGTCTTTTCGTGCAACCCAACGTTGGTTCCGTTTGTGCCACGTTTATGTTGAGGGAACGGACTCGGGTGTCTGCAGGGTCGAACATAGAGGGGTGGACTTGGTCAAACTGTCACTTGCCGGCCCTGAGACCTTTGGTTTGGTCCACTGGGCATTGTCCATACTAACTGAAATAAGTAGTTGTATAGAGTCTCCTGACCAATGAGAGCGGGCAGCTGGGCTTGCTCCTTTTGCTGCTGCCCAATTTGTCCTGAATTTTCCCCAAGTGATCCTCTGATGTCTCCCTGGGATAGCTAGGCTCCACGGGCCCTGCATTCATTTGGGGGTTCTAATGTTGCCCCTGACATGTCCCTGGAGCCCTCTCAGACCAGGGGCTTTCCCAGGGACCAGGTCTTCCTCCTCCTGGCCCGGAGGGTTCAGCCTTGGTTGTGACTCCTTAGATCTTGGACTTCGGGCTGGCCCGCCAGACAGATGATGAGATGACAGGCTACGTTGCCACGCGCTGGTATCGCGCCCCTGAGATCATGCTCAACTGGATGCATTACAACCAGACAGGTAAAGGCAAGACAGTGTTTCACGTGGGGGAGAAGGTAAACCCAGGGGGCAGATAATTAAACATCCTCTGGGCCGGACCTCTAGTTTCATTGCTCTGGAAGACTCCCAGGGGAGAAAAGTCCCTCTCTCGGGGCCGATTGGTGCCTTCTCTATAAGTAATCCCCTCAGAGGGCTGCAGAGCATTGAGAGTGGGAGGGTCCAGAGTCAGCAAAGGCTCCTAGCTGAGACCGCTCCATGTCAGGACGGGCCTTAAAATAACATGGACACGAGATGCTTGGACAAGTCGGGTGCCCCCCGATAACCTAAAACCGATGTTTGCCCTGTCAAACACTGCCGTTGCACTGGCACGGGAACCTGGGAGTGCCCTGGAAAGACCATACTCAGATGGAGTCTGGGCCAATTTCAATCCTTTCCCGGACCGCCTGCAGACGGGAAAAATTCCCTTCGGGCTTCCCCCAAGTTTTCCGGGTGAGATTTGAGGAAGGTTTGGTGTTAGGGTAAAATGAGGGGGACGGGTAAATGTTTGGTGGATTTGGTTTTATTTAAATTTTTTTTAAAAAAAATGTTGTATGGTTTGAAAAGGGAGTTTTTCCCTTCTGGGGTTTTTTAAAAGTGATTTATTTCCTGGGTGTGGCTCCAGGGCCCTGGATTTTTGGGTTTGTTTTCTACTGTTGGGGTTAGAAAAGGGGTTTGGGGGTTTTTTCCCCCCGGGGGAGGAGTTGTTGGGGAGGGGGGGGGGGAGGAAAAAAGTTTAGGGTTGGGTGAATTTTTTGGTGTTAAAAGACAGGAGGGAAAGGTGTTTCCTTTGGGGGGGTAAACAGGGGGAAAATAAAAATTTTGGGGGACCCTTTTTTCTTTGTTTTGGGATTTAGGGGGAAAGGTTTCCTGGGGCCGGGGGTTTTAAAGAAATTCAGAATTTTAAAGATTAGGGGAGGGTTTAATAAAAATTTTTACTTTATTTTTGGGTTTTTTTTGGGTCTTCCCTGGCCCTTTTCGGTTTTTTCCTGTTTTTTGCCCCGGGGCCCTTGGGCCTTTTCTGGGGGGGGGGGGTGGGGTTTTTTTGTCCCTTCCCTTGGGGACTTTGGTTCGTTGGCTAAAAACCTTGGGGGTTTTTTTTGGTTTAAACATTTTTGTGGGGGTAAAGGTTGGGAATAGGGAAAGGTTTGCGGTTTGAGTGATATTTTTTAAAAGAAGGGAAATTGAGGGGGAGGGAAAAGAGAAAAAGGGAAAGGGGGAAGGGGGGGAGGGAAAAGGAGGGAAAGGGGGGTGCAAAGGAAAATTTTAAAAAAACTTTCTAAAATGGGTGGGGGTCAATTTTGGGGAAAAAGGAAAAATAGGGTGTTAGGAGCCCGTAGGGAAAGGGAATCCCCCTAAAGGAAATTTGGGAGTGGGGAACCTTTCAAGGTTAAATTTTGGTTATTAGTAATGGGGGGTTTTAGATTAGGAGGGAAAATATAAGAAAGTCAATATAAAGGGTATTTAGGGGGAAGCCCCCCCTTTTTTCTCTTTTCTTTCTTTTGTTTTTCCTTTATTTTCTTTTTTTCCCCCTTTTTTTACTTCCCTTTCCCTTTTTTTTGTTTTCCCTTTCTTTTTCCCTTTTTCCCTTCTTCCCTCTTTCTTCCCTTCCTTTCCTTTTCCCTTTTTCCCCTCTCCCCTTTTTTCCCCTCCTTCTCCTTTTCCCCTTCCTCCCTTTTCCAGTTCTCCAGTGTCAAGGAAAAGACTTAAGATCTCCTTGCCTCCACCCTCCCCAGGCTCGAAAATACATTGAGTCCCTGCCCCACATGCCCCAGAAGGACCTGAGAAGCATCTTCCGAGGAGCCAACCCCCTTGGTAAGGAGGAAGAGATGGGCTAGGAGTCTGAAGGGGAGAGAGAGCAGGGGTTCAAGGGGAAGATGGGGTTGGGTGGGGTGATGGGGAGTATAGCAAAGGGTGATGAAGGAACGAGGGAAGAGCCGTGAGGACTGAGGGCACAGGGCACCAGGATCTGGAGGGCAAGGGTGGGTACCAAGGAGAACAGAGACAAGTTAGGATGAGCTCAGTTTTCCTCCTCATAGAAGGGAGTAAACATGTTGATTCAATAAACAAACATGTATTGAGCCCTTGCTGTGTAATGGGCCCATATTTGGTGTTGGGGATGCCCAGAAAGAGAGAGACAGCTAGACAGCCTGTCCCACCCCAGCTGAAACAGGGAAGGGACAAATCCACCATTAACTCTGAGGTTAATGATAAGTGAGTGAGGACTCAAAACTTGCTAGCTTTTCGACTGTGGAAAAGGAGATAAGTCAAAAGGCAGTGAACTAGTCCCCTCAAAAGTATGATAAGGGATATGATAGAAAGGTTATTTTCACCTGGGAGATAAGTAATTAGAACAAATTTCAAGGAAGAGATGAACGCTGAGTTCATCTGAAGGGAGATGGACACTGAGACTTCAGAGATATAGATAGAGAAGAGACCTCAGATGTCATTTAGCCCATTCTCATTTTTTAGATGAAAAAATTGAGACCCAGAGAGGTTAAGGGACTTGCCCAAAGTCACACAGGTGAAAAGTAGCATTTTCTCCTAACATTGCTCTTTCCACTTGAACACTGTCTCCTAATGGCAGGAATTTTCCCAACTGGGGCTCAGAGCTATCGTGATTGCCTTAAGAACTTTTCATCTTCTAGAATCTCTATAAAACAGAGTCGGGAACTACTGGGAAATTGGGGTCATCATATTGCCCTCAGGCTAAAAAACGAGCTCCTTGTTTATTAGGGTATAGCTGCTTGTATCTTTAGAGGAGAAGACTGAGCAAAGATCACACCCTAACTACTCCCTGCAGGAAGGAGATAGGAAATGCCTGGAAAGGATTCAACACTGCTCCTATCCTGCAGGGAAGAGGGAGCAGGAAGAATCAACAGGTAGAGATGGGGTGGGGAGTTCATCCATTCATCCATACCAAAAACATTTATTAAGTTCCTTCTGCATGCCCTGGTCTGCACTGGGGAAAATATAATAGAGTAATAATACTTTTATGATTCATGTAGTGCTTTCAGGCTTCGTTTAGTAGACAAGATCTAGTCTATACCCTTACAGAATTTCTAGACCAACAGTGGATAAGACAATCAGTTGGTCACTAAGCATTTATTAACTGCCTACTGTATGCCAGGCACTATGCAATAAGAAAAAACTCCCACGGAGCTCCCGGGCTGATGAGGCAGACGACAAGCAAGCAGCCATATCTGTAGACAGGATAAAGTAACAGAGGGATGCTGTAATGCACAGTGGTACATGATTGCACGTTAGAGATGGGCAAACATCATTGGGTGGCTCCTGAGGTAGAGGTGTATCCCCATTTTCCAAATGGTGGGACGGAGACCGAGAGTCTGTTGGGCGCAGGGCCACGGAGCTGCGGGTCCCTTGGCCCATGTTTCAATGCCTTTTCCCGCCCCCCAGCCGTGGACCTGCTGGAGAAGATGCTGGTCCTGGACAGTGACCGGCGGGTCAGCGCCACGGAGGCCCTGGCACACCCCTACTTTGCCCAATACCACGATCCCGAGGATGAGCCCGAGGCAGAGCCCTATGACGAGAGCATCGAGAACAAAGAAAGGACCATTGAGGAGTGGAAGGGTGAGGGGAGAGGCTGTCGGGCTCCCAGGGGCACCACAGGGCCTCAGGGGCTCACTGAGCCTTGTTCCTTAGCCCCCTGTCTTCCCCTGGGGTTCTCCCTGGTTTTCTGAATCCCGATCTCCTCAAGCTGTTATAGGACGGGAGGGCTGAAGCTGGGAGGAGACCTGGGCCAGCTCCTCTCCCACCCGCTCCCAGCTTCCCCTTCTTTGCAAGGGCAGGTCTGTGAGGCAGGGCAAGGCTGGCGGCTGTTGCTCAACCGTCTGGCCAGCGCCCATTTCCCCAGATCCGGGGAAAGACATTGCTCCACTTCTCACAGGAAAGATGTCCCCAACCCTTCTCAGAGCCGATCCTGGGGAAGAGGGGGGCTGGGGTTATCTGGGTGAGGATTGTAACTTTGGGTTCCCAGATAGATTTGGGGAGGGGGTCAGTGGGCCTGGATGGGGAAAATGCTCTTTATTTCACTCATCTCTAACTGAAATTTAGCCTTTGCTTCAGTGATGAATGCAGTCTTGCCAGAGTCCTGGCTAACACTGCCACGTGGCCCCCTCCCTGACCCATCACCTTCCTCAGACCGGAAGTTGGGTTGGGGGCCTGAGCGATGAGGTGGGACAACAGGTGTGTGTGGGAGGGAGATAGCAGGGATCAGGGAATCTTGAAACTCACTCCTTTGTTTCCCGTGTCTTTGTCGCTCTGTCTACCTGTCTCTCGGTCCTTCTGCCCGCTGGTTTTCGCCCACCCCCTCAGAGCTCACCTACGAAGAGGTCATCAGCTTCAAGGCCCCCGAGCTGCCGATGGACGGCCTGGAGATTGAGCCGTGAGGTGGCCGGGGAGGGGGGCCAAAGGCACCGCCCAGGCAGGGCCCGGCCCACGCCCGGCTTCACCCATCCCAGAGGGCGCAGAGCGGACTCAGGAAGCAGGCCCTTGCCCCGCTCCAGGGCAAGCTCATTCCCTGGGGCCAGGGTGGGCTCTTCCCCTGGACCGCAGGACAGTTATGGATAAACAAGGATAAAGGATGCCGGAGGCTTTCAGCCTGCTACTCCCAAGGACTCAGGAAGAGCAGTGACGTGGCTACAAGGGGGTGCAGCCCCCCCTCCCCCCCGTTCTCTAGCAGACTTTGGGAGCCAGGGTGGGGGGAGAGGCCGAGGAAGGGGTCCTCTCTGGGCTGGAGCCTGGGCCAGCCAGGGAAGATCTCTAGCTTCTCTGGCCTGGACGTGGGGGGGCAGGGTGGGGGGGCCATGGTTGGCGGCTGGGGGGTGTTTGAACGAGGACGCATTTAAGGGATGAAACTAGGCAGGCTGTGAGTGTGGACGGGCGAGGGGGGAGGCGGGTCACCCTGCTTAGGGAGCACACCAAAGGGTTGGACAAAGCCCAGGGGAGGACCGTTGGGGTGCTTCAGGGGCCCCCTCCAATCAGGAGGAACTGAGGCAAACACCCCCAGTCTGGAGAAGGGGAGCTCGGGGCGACTGGCTACCCTGTGCATGCCCGGGGAAGGAGGCGGTGGTCCGGAGGCCCAAGGAGCCAGATTCAGCTCCTTGTGAGAATGAGCCAAAGTGACCCAGACAGGAACAAGCTCCTGGGGATCCTCAGGCTGCTGACCGCTCTCCCGCCCCCTCCACAAGCACATTAACACACACACACGCGTGCACACACAGACACACGGATCCTGGGGGGGGGGGGGGGGGGGGGGGAGGGGAGAGCTGATGTTGGCCGACAAAAGCCAAGAGATCATGGCAAGCCCTAGAGCTCTGGGCCGAGTGAGTGAGATAAAATGTCACCAGAGAAAAATTTTGTCTGAAGGGGATCTGGGGGTCTCAGTGACTACAAGCTAACATGAAAAGCCACTGGGTTTTCAGCCTGAGTTCAGACTAATGGTGGCCAGGAGCAGGGAGGGGAGGCTCCTGATATTCTCTGCTTTGATCAGGCTTCCTCCGGGTTCAGTCCTGGGCACCCATTCTCAGGAAGGAAACCAGGGTGGCAAGGGTTCATTTGGAAGGTCCTGGGACCTTGGAGATGACGGATCATGAGGACAGCCTCCTTCTGCTTAGTCCCGGGAGGCAGAGCCAGAAACAGTGGGTGATAAAGTGGAAAAAAAAACAAACACCTTTTAATTGGAAAAAAGGAAAATCATCCAGTTTTCCCATGAGAAGTAGTGAGATCCCCATCGCCCAATAGGCTCAGTGACCACTTATCAGGAATATTCTTGTTCAGTTTTGAGTTGGACTAGAGGGTGATTCAAGTGCCTACGTGGGTGTGTGGGTTCTGACGGTGAGCGAGGCCCTCAGGACTCTGTCGGGGGGAGACAGGACACCCCGTTTTATAGTGGGAGCACCACTTTTGGTGGCTTAGGGGAGGAGCTGCATTCCCCCACCCCCATAGGCTCCCTTCCTCCAGGAGAGTCCCTGGATTGAAAAGTCACTCAGATACCTGCTGAAGAAGAGGGACCAAGACCCAAGAAAATAGATTTGTGGGTTTGGGGTCCTAGCCTCTTCCAGGGGCGGGGAGGATGGGGCCAGCTGGGCCCCGTCAGAACTAGGGAAGGGAAAGCCAGCTGTTCCCATTTCTCTAGCTTTCACCACCCACTGCATTAGAAAAATCAGACTTTTTTTTTTCCCTTTTTTTTTTGCCTCGTTGGGGAAATGAGACTCAGAGAAACAAGGCAATTTGCCTGCGCTCAGATCTCTAGGAAGCTTTGGAGTCAGGGCCTAAACTCGCTTCTTGTTCTGTCCAGGATTCTGCTCACTTCTGTCCAAAAGTGAAATAAGGTTCTTAGAGAGCACTAGTGTGTAGTAGCCGGGCCACGAAGGGGGGTTTCAAATGGAGGGTTCAGCTGGGATCTCAAGGTCCTGCCTTCTGGGAGCTTCCAGTGTGGGGGAGGGAGTGGGCTTAGCCCGAAAAGGGAGGAATTGGGGGGGTGAGATTGAGTTTATTAGAGGGCTGGGAAAAAGGGAAGCAGGGTTTAGAGGAGGTTTCGGGAGGAGGATGAGGTGGGTATAGGGGGTGAAGGGGCCTTGCAGTTACCATGAGGGCTGGAAGGTTTTTTCCCTGCCCAGCCCCAACAGAGAGGAGTAGCATTTGTGGAGAAATTTGTGAGGAACTGGGGAGGAGGGGATGGGAATAGAGGGGAAAAACCCTGGGGGGGGGTTTTCCCTGTATTTTTGTGCGAAGGAAGATTTGTTTTGAATTTGGGAGGGGGGCCCTGATGGAATTGGGGTTGGGTTTGTAGTGGGGGCGGGGTTGGGAGAAGCCTGTTTAGGGGACCGGCCTGTTTGGGGTGGGGCGAGTTGGCCCAGGCCGGGAGGTGGAAATGCGTGGTGTGGGCTTTAACAAGTCCCAAGCGGGGTCCGGGTGAGATGAAATGTTACCTTTATTAGAGGATTTGGGCCTTTTGTGTGCAGGCTTGATACCAATCCCAGCCGTTTAAACAACAAGCCCGGGAAGGTTGACTAGGAGGGCGGGGGCCGGGGGTGGCCAGGGCCGGGTGGAGTTTGGGGCTGGGCTGGTCCCCCCAGGATCCTGTTACTGTAAGGGGATCCTGGGAGTGCCGCTGGTGCCACACCTCCTCCTCGCCCCGAGCCCCAAATAGCAATCAGGATTTAATCAATCAACAAGCATGACATAGCCAGCCGTATTGGGAGAGGTGGCCCAGGACGGGAAATTGTTCTCGGCGGGGGGCCCTGGAGTTCCAGCCGGGCCATTTCAGGAAAGGTGGGGGAAATGGGGTGATTGAGGGGAAGGAGGGGGAGGATCAGTTGGAGGCACTTATTATAGTCGGCCCGGAAAGAGAAGATTCAGAGGGGATGTGATACTGCAGCTTGTTTTGGAGACTAGAGGGGTATCAGGTACGGGAAGGATTAGCCTGTTCTGCCTGACCCCAGAGAGCACAAGTGGGAGCAGTCACAGGGGAAAGCCATCGCTCCATGTAAGGACAAACTTCCCAGAGTGAATTCTGTTCTCGTGAGATTTGTATTTACAACCAAGCAAATGGACTTTGTGTATATTTTGTATTATGTGTGTACCTGACCGTTCCCCCAGCAGAGTGTAAGCTCCGTGAGGACAGGTACCCCTCCTAGTTTGGTCTTTTGTACCCTCAGTGCCTGGCACACAGTAGGTGGTCAATAAATGCTTCTTGGCTGATCAAAGACTCCAGGAAAAGTTTCCTATGGTGGTAAGGCCTCTGGAGGGAGAAGGGATGCCCTGGAGGTGATGACTGAGCTTTTCAGATCTGGAGGGATGGTGAACTTGGTTCAGGGAAAGGCCAGTCTTCAGAAGGGAAAGGAAATCTGGCTTCTTACTCATGCTCTGTCCCCTTCACTGTGCTCTTAAGAGAGTTCCTTGGAGGGCAGCTAGGGGGTGCAATGGATAGAGCCCCAGCCCTGAAGTCAGGAGGACCTGAGTTCAAATCTGACCTCAGACACTTAATACTTCCTAGCTGTGTGACTCTGGGGAAGTCATTTAACCCCAGGTGCCTCAGCAAAAAAGAAAGAGAGAAAGAAAAAAAAGAGAGAGAGAGAGAGAGAGAGAGAGAGAGAGAGAGAGAGAGAGAGAGAGAGAGAGAGAAGAGTTCCCTGGATTTCACTGTCCTCCAGCAGAGAAGGAGGATGGAAGAGGATCTCCAGGCAGGAAATGCCAGCATTAGAGTAGGGGGCCGAGCTGTGCTTGGAGGTTTGAAGGTTGGACCCAGGTTGAATTTTGAAGGTTTGGATCCCTCAGGGAAGTGAGGGGAATGGGGTAAGGATGAGCGTGTCATAGAGACAAATGGAATCGATTCCATAGCGTGGCTGAGGGCCAGAACCAGCAGACAAAGGGAGCTTCAAAGGAGAGCCTTGAATGTCAGGCTGACACAGCAGTTTACAGAAACCGATCCAGAACACCGTCCCTCCGGCCTTGCCTGGCACAGTCATGCTGGCTCTCCCAGCCAGCTCCTTCCTCAATCCTCTGGCTGCCTGAGTTCATGGGTCCCCAAACACTCCTGGAAATAAATTAGAGGGAATGAGCTGCTCGGGGTTTCCCCAGCTCATCTGTAAATGAGAAACAGAAGAGGGGAGGGTGAGGCAGGGGACTCGGAAACCTGTGCTGCCCCTTGGGTGGAGTGGGAGAACCCACTTGCTGAAAGTTTTTCAGGAGAGGGGTATCAGGCTCTGAATTGTGCCCGAGTGAGATGCTTTTTACAGATGTGGAAGATGAACTGGAGAAGGCAAAAACTGGAGCAAGGTGAGAAATTGATGGTCTGCCTGAGAGAGGATGGGGGCCAAACTAGGGTTGTGGCTGGGTGAGGGAGAAGAGACTTGGGGTTCACAAAACATCAGGGCTGAAAGGTTCAGACCTGCATGAGAGCAGTGCTCTTCTCTTTACCGGCCTGAAGAACTCCGGTGAGAGCAGCCCCCTTCTCCTCCTATCTCTGGACAGCCCTGAGATCATTTGTCCCTGATACTTCCACCCACTGCTCCTCATCCTGCCCTTTTGGGGCCAAGCCGAACTAAGTTAATTCCGCCTCCACCTAATACTTGGGATTTGCCTCCAGATACTTGAAGCCATCTCAAATGTCCCTGTCTCCTCTTTGCCAAGCTAAAGGAAGACAAATTCTAAATCTTAGTGGCTTAGAGATCAAGGGGAGCCTCTACAGAGGTTCAAGATTTGGGGAGAGACTTAAATCACCTAGTTAAGTTAACTGATTGGTTTATTCCTTAATTTAGTGACAAACAAGCTTATCGGATGCTTCTTTCTCAAATGTCATTGCCTTTCTACAAAACCTAAAACGTAAAAACCTCCTGGGGCTCTGAACTGGGTCATCTTCTCTTCTTTCCACTCTCCCTTGGTAATTTCAATTCTCATAGACTCATTTTGCGTCTCTATGCAGATGATCCTCAATTAATTCCAGCAACTTCCATCTGTGATTATTTGCAATTAATTTATCCTCTCCCTTCCTTCCTTCCTTCCTTCCTTCCTTCCTTTTCTTCCTTCCTTCCTTTCTTTTTCTTTCTTTCTCTTTCTTTCTTTCTTTCTTTCTTTCTTTCTTTCTTTCTTTCTTTCTTTCTTTCTTTCTTTCTTTCTTTCTTTCTTTCTTTCTTTCTTTTTCTTTCTTTCTTCCTCTCCTTCTCTCTTTCTCTCTCCCTTTCCTTCTTCCTCTCTCTCCCTCCCTCTCTCTCTCTCTCTCTCTCTCTCCTTCTTTCTCTCTCTTCCCCCTCCCCTCCTTCCCTTCCCCTCACCAATTGCTGTCTGCTGGACAGCTCCACCTGGATGTCTCATTGAACTCAATCCATCCACTCTATGGCTTAGCAGGGAGGTGTGATAGTTGTATCTAAGTAATTAAAGGACTGTTGTATGGAAGTGGACGGGGATTAACTTTGCTCTGCTTGTGTTGAGGAGGATTTTACCTTGAATTAAGACAAACTTTTCTAACAAAGAGGATTGTCTCACCAAAGTAGAATGTGCTGTATCAGGAGGGACGGAGATACCCATCACTGGGAATCTTCAAATGTAGGATGGATAAGCAACTTTGGTGCATGATGTAGAGGGTCTTCTTTCTTTCTTTCTTTCTTTCTTTCTTTTTCTTTCTTTCTTTCTCTTTCTTTCTTTCTTTCTTTTCTTTCTTCCTTTCTTCCTTTCTTTCTTTCTTTCTTTCTTTCTTTCTTTCTTTCTTTCTTTCTTTCTTTCTTTCTTTCTTTCTTTCTTTCTTTTTCTTTCTTTCTTTCTTTCTCTTTCTTTCTTTCTCTTTCTTTCTTCCTTTCTTCCTTTCTCTTTCTTTCTTTCTTTCTTTCTTTCTTTCTTTCTTTCTTTCTTTCTTTCTTTCTTTCTTTCTTTCTTTCTTTCTTTCTTTCTTTCTTTCCTCGTCCTCGTCCTCCTCCTCCTCCTCCTCCTCCTCCTCCTCCTCCTTTTCCTCCTTCTCCTCCTCCTCCTCCTCCTTTTCCTCCTTCTCCTCCTCCTTCCTCCCATGTCCTCTGAAATCTCTTTGTTCGGGACATATTGGACCCTGACTTTGGGCCCTAGGCTGGCCTGTGAAAATTACTGACATAAGCATTTTCTAGAATCACTGATATAATAAGCATACTTAGACTTGCTAAGGCCCCAGAAGGAATGCTTCCTGAATAATTTTTCCTTGAACCCAAAGTTCAGACTTAGTGGGGTCCCTCCTTTCTTAGAAGTGAAAGTGGAGTCGGGAGACCACTGGTAAACGATGTGTGGTGGTAAATGATCAACGATCATCTTAAAAGGGGAAAAAAACCTGTACACCTGACCCACTTTTAAATTTAACATCCATTATCATCAGTTTTTTGTATCGTTTTCTTAATCCTAGACAAAAGACCAAGCAGGGGCCGTCTGCCAGGTAGGAGGAGAGTCAGAAAGGGCAGACCCACAAATACCCAAGAAACCCCCCCAAAGACAGCTTCTGCAGCAGCCAAGAGGGTTTAAGTGAAGGGAGTGGTGTTGACAGACTCAAGAACTGTAGGTCGTGGACAGCCTCAGATTTCACAGCCAGTTTGGGACTACCCCAACTTTCTGGGGCTGTTTGGTCAGAGCTGCACTCAGACAGGGAGCAAAGCTCTTTTCTCCTGGAAAGAGACCAGTTGTGGATGGGTGAGTTCGGATAAGGCCCTCCCTCACCCCAGGCCCCCCTTGATTTCCCGACTTAATATAATGGAGATGACTCCTTCGTGGGGTTCTGGTGAGGAAGGCACTTTGTAACTCAGCGTGCAAGAGGATGTTGTCATATAAAGCTCCAGAGACTTGGGCCGCGCTTCCTCCCCACCCCCACCCCGGTCCCCTTGGGAACTGATGCCAGAGGAAGAGGAGGGGAGAGCAGGGCTGGGCTAGAAAGGGAAGGAAAGGGAAAAGAGAGGAGGGGACGGGAAAGGGAGCGGGAGGGGAGGGGATGGAGAAGGGCGCCTCCCTGCTGCTCCCCCCGTTCAGCAGGTAGTTGGGGAAGTTTCCCAGGGGAAGAGGAAGAAGGATCGGGGTCACGTGGGACCCCACTGCCGGAGGATCAACAGAGCCTTTGGAGAGCCCCGCGTCTGAGGGGGAAAGGGACACAAAGAGAGTCGGAGGAGGAGGAAGGAGAGAGACAGAGACAGAGACAGAGAGAAAGCGCCAGAGCTGAGGGACAGAAAGAAAGAGAAAGTACCAGAGAACGAATGCAAAAGGAAAGCAGATAAAGAACGGGACGAGAGATAAGAGACAGCCAGAGACAGAGGGGCGGGGGCTCCAGGAGAAGCGGGCAAGGGGCAGTGGGGAAGCAGACCCTTCGCTTTGGGGGCGCGGGAGGGGCCAGACGCTGGGGGCCAGCCTTAGGCTGTCGCCTCCCCGGGGCAGGGGAATACCCTGACGGGTCAGCCTTTGGGGGAGTAGTGTTTGTGCGTGTGTGTGTGTGTGTGCATGCGCGCGCGTGTGTCCGAAGGTGAGTGTGAGTGCGTGTGAGCGCAGGGGGCCGGCGACCTCCGCGCACCCCCTCCGGCCGCCATGAGCTCCCCTCCGCCCCCCCGGAAGGGCTTTTACCGGCAAGAGGTCACTAAGACTGCGTGGGAGGTGCGGGAACTCTACCGGGACCTGCAGCCCGTGGGCTCGGGGGCTTACGGGGCCGTGTGGTGAGTGGGGGGCACGGACGGGGCGGGGTGCTGAGTCGGCGGGAAGAGCCCGAGCGGGCTGAGGGACTGGGAAGGGGGTGCTCGGATGGGGCCCTCTCCTTCCCGGGCTCCGGCCCTGGCCGCGGAGGAGGGCCCCGGTCTCGCCGTGCCCGGAGGGCGGCCGCGGGAGGTGCCCCCTCGCCCCCGGGAAGGACGACAGCAAGCGCAGGTGTTAGAGGAGAGGCGGGGACCCCCACTTTCCAGCTCCGGGCTCCCCGACTTCCTAGGGGGAGGGAGGCGGCTCTCCCGGCCGGGCTCTCGCCCGCCCGCCTCCCCGACAGGGGTGGTTGAGTCTCTGCTGTCGGGCCCCTAGCTCGGCCATTGACAGCAGGACCGGCACCAAGGTGGCCATCAAGAAGCTGTACCGTCCCTTCCAGTCGGAGCTGTTCGCCAAGCGCGCATACCGGGAGCTGCGGCTGCTCAAACACATGCGGCACGAGAACGTGAGTGAGCCCTGCAACTACCCGCTCGCCCGCCCCGCGGGCCGCTCGCCAGCTCCCCGGGGATGGGGGCCGGCACCCTCAGCACCCTCTATTGGCCGCTGGGCCCCCCCCATGGCCTGCCCCTCTTCCCTCCTACACAAAGAGGCTCTCAGGAAAGAGGGGCAGGCTCTGCCCCCCATTTCGGAGGCAGCATAGGATTGGGGAGAACTCCCTCACCAAATCCTTTCTTCTTTTATCCCGGATGACAGATTATCTGGGAAGTCGGAGGCCAGCCCTTCGGTTCCGAGAGCTGAGCAGAGCCAACAGGATGGAACTGTTATTAGGGTAAAAGTAATAGTGGGTCAAAGAGGAGAGCAAAGGCCTAGAGCCTGTACCTCAAATGCCGCCCCCTTTCCTCTATTCCCAGATCTTTCCTGGAGAAAGTCGCCTCTGAGCTCGGCTTTAAAACATGAGTTGGAACTCTTTGGGAAAGAAGGAAGGATGACATTTACGGCAGGGAGGAAAGTTGTGATCAGAAGCAGAACTTGGAGTGTATCTGGGAGGCACAAAATGACTCAGGGTGTCTGGAGATGTCTGTTTCTAGAGTGCTATGGCATTTATAAAATACTTTACACACTTCTTGAACAAGTAGCTGATTCTACTTCAGACCCCGTTTACTCATCTATAAAACACAGGAGAAGGGAGAAAATATTTAAATCCCCTACTATGTGCCAGGCAGTGTGTTAAGCATTTTACGGATAATAGCCCTGGGTGGTAAATGTTATTATCATCCCCATTCTACAGTTGAGGAAACTGAGGCAATAAGGTTAATTGACTTGCCCAGAGCCACCCAGCTGGTACGTATCTGTGACTAAATTTGAACTCAAATCCTCCAGATTCTAAACTCTATCTTTTGTACCATCTAGCTGCAGAGAACGATAGAAACCTACTTCATAGAGTAGTGTTTATAGTGCTATAAAATGCTAATTGTTATTATCATTTGAACCTCACAACCACTCAGTGAGGTAAAAATCAGGGTGTCATCTCCATTGTTCAGATGGGGAAACTGAGGCTCCAAGAAGTCACATTTAAACCATCATCTTCCTATACACAACCGTATTATCTTTCAGTATAAATGTGAAGGCAACAGTGTGAGCCAAAGTTGGAAGTCGAGGCTGGAGTAAAGGAGCTGAGTATCACTCGGTCTTTGGAGAGATTGTTGGGCAGGTCAAAACGGGGTCTCAGATTATTTTGGTAATAGTATGAAGGATGGTCTGGAAGGAGGAGAGTGTAGAAATAGAGGGACCAGCAAGGATGCTGTTCTGTTGGTCCAGGTTAGCCCAGAATGATGGCGCCCAAACTGGGGGTCGTAGTAAAGAAGGGATGAAGCAGAAGAACTCGTGGGGGAGGGAGAAAGGATAACACCAGTGTTAGGGGAGAGGACACGTCTGAAGTCTGCTCTTGTTTCTCTGCTCTGCCCTCTCACCCTGCACTCCCCTCTGCCCAACTTCTGGAGGCAGGAAGCTGGTAGGCTTGACTCTGGGAGATAGTGGTTCCCAGATCTGCCTGCAGCAGGACAGAGGGCTGCCCCATGATGGACTAATGCAGTGTGACCTCAGCCAAGCGATTTACCCTTTCTGGATCTATTTTATCATCTGGAGTATGTGTCTGCTCCAGATTGATCCATTAGTAAGACTGGATAATTTAGGATGGCAAAGGAATGGGCAATTATTCTTTGCTGAAGAAATGGGGAATATTTAACCTTGAGAAAGGATGGGAGAGGAATAAGCATCTACATAGTGCCTACTATGTGTTAAGTGCTTTCCACACATTTTCTCATTTGACACGCACAATCACTTTTCAAGGCAGATATTGTTATTATCCCCATTTTACAGTTGAGGAAACTGAGGCCAGCAGACATTCAGTGATTTGTTCAGGGTCACACAGCTAGCATCTGAGGTCAGTTTTCAGCTTAGGTCTTCCTAAATCCAGACACAGTGCTCCATCCCCTGAGCCACTCGCTGCCTCAAGACGAGAAGATTTGGGAGGGGAGATGTAGGACATGAAGCTGTCTTCAGGTATGCATGTGTCAGGGACTTACATCCTTCTGCTGGACCCCAACGGGCAGAACAGGTGCAGCAGAGGAAGCAATTTGAATTTCCTTACATTTCAAGCTATATGTAGCTTGAGTTCTCCCTCTGTGGTGAGTTCTCCTGAAGTGAGTTCTCCATCTGTAATGAGTTCTTCAACTATACAGTTCTTCTATAGTGAGTTCTTTTGTAGAGAGTTCTTCCATAGTGAGTTCTCTGTCTGTGGTGAGTTCTCATTCTATATCTTTTTCTTCTGTATTGACTTTTCCATCTGTAGTGAGTTCCCCATCTGTAGTGAGTTCTTTGACTATAGTGAGTTCTTCTGTAGTGAGTTCTCCTTCTATAGTGAGTTTTTCTTCCATAGTGAGTTCTCCATCTGTGGTGAGTTTTCCTTTTATATCTTTTTCTTCTGTATTGAGTTCTCTATCTGTAGTGACTTCTCCATCTGTAGTGAGTTCTTCCTCTATAGTGACTTCTCCATCTGTAGTGAGTTCTTCCATAGTGAGTTCTCCCTCTGTGTGTTCTCCTCCTTCAGTGAGTTCTCTGTAGTGAGTTTTCAGTCCCTAGAAGTGTTCAATCAGAGACTCCTTAAGGAATCCTTCCATTCAGAGGGAGACTGAACTAGTTGCCCCCTGAGGTGCTCACCAGCTGCAGTTCTTGAATTCTGACATTTTGTGGAATAAAATCCACAACAGTGTAATAGATCTCACCACCCCATGGCTTATTCAGAGACTTACAAATCAATCAGTAAGCATTTATGAAGCACCTACTTTGAGCCAGTCCCAGGAGAAACAAAGAGCCCCCATCTTTCACTGGCTTTTACAGTCTTCATTTTTTTAATTTAACAATTTTTACAATAATTTTTTATTTTTCAAAATACATGCAAAGACAGTTTTCTGCATCTACCCTTACAAAACTTTGTGTTCAAATCTTTCTCTCCCTATCTCCCTCCTCCCTTAGATAGCAAGTAATCCAATATAGATGAAACATGTGCAGTTCTAAATATATTTCCATGTTCATCATGCTGCGCAGGAAAAATCAGATTTAAAGGGAAAAAACGAGAAAGAGAAAAACAAGCAAACAAATAACAACAACAACAACAACAAAGACGAAAATATCCCGCTGGGGTCCACCCTCAGTCCCCACAGGCCTCTCTCTGGGTGCAGACGGCTCTCTCATCCCAAATCGTTCAAAATTGCCCCGAATCACCTCATTGTTGACGTGTCCATCACTCTTGACCATCACATGATCTTGTTGCCATATACAAAGTGCTCTCCATTCCACTCACTTCACTTAGCATCAGTTTGTGTAGGACTTTTACATTCTACTGAGGAAAGCTAGATGATCACAGATTAATACAAACTTTGCTCACAGTCATCCCCACTGGGAGGGAGTAATTCAAGCATGATTAGTCCATTTCTCAGGTGAGCGAGTTGAGGCTCAGAAAGGTGATTTGGTTTCCGTGCTGGCTGAAACTTTGCGTGGGTTTTTGGGACTTTTGGACCCATGTGGGGAGAGTTGGGACCAGAGAGGCCTGTAGCTGTCTTTGCCCACTTCCCCGCCCATCAGCAACCTCGGGGGTGGAAGATAGCAGAGAAATGAGTGAGCCTGCCGAGGATGATGAGCCAGAGGAGCATATGTCCCTTACTCTTCCTGTAGTGGGGCGGGGTGTCTGAGAGTCAGGGACAGGGGCGGGGAGAGAGAAATAGTAGGAGAGACAGGCAGGAGGGCCAGGCTCATCACACACCATCCTATTTCTCAGATTTCTGGCTTAGGTGCTGTGTTATCTCCCACCTCCAGGCCTTTGCCCAGGCTCTTCCCCCTGTCTGCTTCGGCTCCCCCTCGCCTCCGCCCCTCAGAGCCCCCAAACTTCCTTTAAGGAAGGCTTCTGATGCTCCAGCTCTGCCGTTGACTGTCTCATGTAACCCTGGGCACCTCCTGGGCCTCAGTTTCCCCATCTGTAAAACGATGGATGATTCCTAGTAATGAGATGGCTGAGAGTTCACAGTCTTGCCATGCAGACGCTGGGGAGCCCGTCCTTGCTAGCTTGGGCTCATTGGGAGGCCCCTGCCTGTGGCCGGGCCTCTTTCCCAGCCCGGGGATGGGGTGGCCACCCCCGCCCCCAGCACCGGCCTCAGGCAGACATTGGCCCACACCACCTGCCGGCTGGCACTGGCCGGGCCCGCGTGTGAGCCAGGGTAGGACGGCCTGTGCCCAAATAACGAGGTGAGCTAATGCTTCAGAGATGTTTGGTTTTAGTTCAGCTCCCTCAGACCAGGCCGGGACTTGCCGCAATTCAATCAATGAAGAGGAAGGCCCTGCTGGGCCCCCAGGGGCCCTCTGGGCTGGGGACCAGGCCCGGTCCTGGAGAGGGGGGCCCTGGGAGCCGCCAGGCTGCTGGGAGCTGAGGCTCCTTTACAGATGAGGAAACTGAGGCTCACGGGGCTAAACGACTTGCCCAGAGTCATACAAGCAGGAAGCGTCTGAGCTCAGATGCATTGTCCTGACCGAGGCCGGGCGCTCTGTGCATTATGGGGCCCCAGCTGCCCTGCCGAGGCTGGAAGGGGATCCCAGGAAGGAATCCCCTTGTCCGGGACAGTAATCCTCCAGCTTCTGCTGAAAGACTCCCAGGGACAGGGAGCTCACTCCCCCCTCTCAGCCCTTCAGCTCATGGCCCCAAGTGCTCTCCCGCTCCTCAGCTGATCCTCAGGGGCCTGGGCTCCGGGTGCTGTCCCCCGGCTACTCCGTGAAGATGCTCCAGCTTCCAGGCAAGGGTGGCCAGAACCACGCGGACCCCCGCCCTAGGGCCAATCCCCCACCTTTGGGGCCAGTGTCCCCACCGGGCAGTAGAGCCGGCTCTCACCGACCTTGCCGGGGCTCCCAAAGCCCCTTGGCGTTAGCCAGGGTGACAATACCCGGCCAGATCTTGCCCCGGGTCGGAGGAGGGCAGGGGTCAGAGGGCCCGAGGAGCCGGGAGGGGAAGGGGGCTCAGCCCCAGGGGCAGAACAGGAGCCATGGGGGCCGGGACAGCTCAGGCCAACAGCTGTCGGGCTGTGGAACAGCAGGGAGTCTCCCATTCTGGGAGCTGTTATAGGGGGCCTGAAGGTCGGAGATGCAGGGCTTCTTGTCCAGTTGGGGTTGGGCTCCATGGCTTCTGGGGGGAGCTCAGAGATTTGGGGATCCTGGGACACACAGGCTGATAGAATCCTGGGGGGGGGGAGAGGAAAAGAGACGGCCACAGGCCAGCTCCATGGGGTCTCCCATGACTGAGGGTGGCTCCGGGCCCAAGGGACCAGCTTTGGGGGCTCCCTGACTTCCCCAGGAAGGCTCTCTGGAGCCTGGTCAGCAGGGAGGGAGAGCATTCCCAGAAGGTCCTGGCTCCCTCTGTCACCGGCTGAAAATAGCCCAGGGGGGGCGGACTTGGGAGGTCTCTGAAGACAATAGGGGTGTGGGGCGGCCTGCTGGGCCAAGGAGACAGCTGGACCCGGTGACTGGATTAGGGGCTGAGCAGGCGCTTGGGGAGACATGTTTGGGGGCTGCATCTGCCAGGGCCGGAAGAGGGAAGCCGGAGAGACGGGGCTGACCCTGCCTCCCAGAGTCCTATCCACACTATACAATCCCCCAGACCATGGGGGAGCCCCCTGGAGGGTGATAGCGTTAGGGGACCTATTTCTGTGCCCCAAGAGCCCCCCCAGCTCCGACTCCCCCCTGCAGGACCCCTGCTTGTGGCTTACGAGCTGCGCTGTCGGGGGCTCCCGTGACTCAGAAGTACAAAGGAGCCCCAGACTGCTCTGCTGGGCCCGGCCCAGGTGAGGGTTGGGCCTCTGCTCTGGGGAGCTGGTCCCTGGCTGCCCAAGGGGCAGGAGGAGAAGCCTCAGGTCTCCCACAAGTCTCGGGAGAGTAAGCCTCGAGTGCCGGAACCAAGGCTCATGCTCCCCACCTGCCGCCTGTCACCGGGCAGAGCACGGAGCCAGACCAGTCCGAACTAGGCTCCAGACACTCGGCAGCCCGGCCCTGGGGTCCGACCCCCCTGCCTCAGTGCCCAGCGCCTCACCACGGCCCCTTCCTCCCAGCGCCCCGGGGTCTGCGGCCTCTCAGGCGGTTCTGTCTCCCCAGGTCATCGGCCTCCTGGATGTCTTCACCCCGGACGACACACTGGACGACTTCACAGACTTGTGAGTGGCTGTGGATGGGGGGGAGGGTGGCTTCTAGAGGGCCGGCGCCTGCCCTCGGGGATCTGCCAGCCTAGGAGGGACAAGGGCGGCCCTAAACCCTAACACCTGGGCAAGGGCTGGGCAGAGGGAGCCCGGCCTCTCCTGCTTTCTCCAGCCGGACATGGGCAGCCAAAGGGGCCGAGCCAAGAGGGTCTGTCCCCCCCAAGCCCAGCTGTCCAGCCCCTCCCCAGCCCCAAGTGGATCCCTGACTGATTCCTAGCTGACATTAACCTCTGTGGGCCTCGTGGAGGCAGGAAGCTGTTTCTCCTTCTTTTGGGGGGTCCCCTGAGGAAGGAGCCCCAAGGGGAGCAGCCCCTGGAACACAGACAGTGATGGCCGGAAAAGCAGGGGCTTTTCTCTGTGGGGACACAGACCCCCCCACCCACACGTGCAGCCAAAGCCGGCCCAGTTCTCAGAGATTCCGCTTGGGCCTGGGCTGGGGACCGTGACAGCCGGGCAGGAAGGGTGGGCCGTCCCCTGGTGCCTCCTGTCTCAACGGGCTGCCTGAGCTGCTGAGGGCTGCAGGGGTACATCGGCCCTCTCCCTGAGCGCCCACAGCCCGGGACAAATGGGGAGGTCCCAGAGCCGGACTTGTCAGGATTCTCTAAACGGCCGGGCTGGAAGGGACCTAGAGACTCCTCCGGAACTGGGGCCGGGAGCTGCCCGCCCTCCAGGCCCCCCTGGAGGCACCGGGGGAGCCTCAGAGGGTGTTTGAGGGAGGGGACGTTCCCAGGCGCTGGGGAGGCTCAGAGGGCATTTGAGCGAGGGAGGGAAGCCCTAGGGCGAGTTTGGCAGTGAGGGTGGGAGGGAAGGGAACAGAGACTCCCTTTCACCTGGAACTTGGAAGGCTGGGCCTGTTGTCACCCACGTGCCTTCAAGGGCACGGAGCAGGCGGGCCTCCTTGGCACCAGAAGGGGATCAGCCTTCTCTGCTGGCCCCAGAGCCCAGACCCAGGCACAGGGTGGGGAGGCAGGTGGAGGCCAGAGGTCAGGAAGAACACGGTGGTCCCAGAATGGGGCGGGCTGCTGGGGGGGGGGGTCCTGAAGCTCTGAAATTCTGGGGTTTTGTTCTGGGCTCCTCGGGCTTTGCCCCAGACCCAGAGCCAAGGGGGACAGTTGGGGACAGAGCTGGCTTCTTCCTGGGAACTGCCCCCTCTCCGCCCCCTCTGAGGTCACCTCCTGCTATCTGGGGCCCGAGGGGGTGACCCCGAGCCCGGGTGGTTCACGAGCAGCAGAGAGTGTGAAATATAACCTTGGATGTGGGGGGCGGGACGTAACCGGAGCCGCTGTAACCTTTGCCGGCCAGGGCTCAACCAGGGAGGGCAGGAGAAGGGCGCTGGACGCTGGGCTGGCTCCTGCTGGGCTTGGCATCTGGGGTGCCCGCCCTGGCTCCCTCAGTGCCCCCGACCTCTGGGGCTGGACTGGACTCCAGGCTCCCCGGTCTGTGATCCCTGGGCCCTGCCCTGGCCCCCCAGCTCCTCTCTGCGAGTGCTGCGAGGCCTGGGGACACCTCCAGCAGCTCTGCCCAGACTCAGCAGATCCAAAGTCAAGGTCGCCACCTCCCCGGCCCCCAAATCCCGTCGCTTCTGACTTTGCTGAGGACCCTCTCACCATCCCCCGGGCCCCTAGGCCCGAGGCTTCAGAACTTCTCTCCTTCTTCCCTTCCCTTTGCCCTGCACCTGGGGCAGCTCTCGTGCCACTTCCTTTGAATCCTGCATTTATTAAACGCCTACTGCATTCAGCCCCAGGCTGAAGGTGAAGAGGGGCCCCGGACCCCGCCGAGTGAGCTGAGCAAGCCCCAGCTCCTTCTCCTAGGGGTAAAGAGGCTGGTGGAAGCTTCCAAGATAGCCCCACAAGGCTCAGAAATAACCAGAATACTCCATTTCTCCCTATTGCCGCAGGGCCCGGCTGTCAAACGGCCCTCCAAACGCCAGACACGTTTGGAATCTGTCTCCTTCCGGGCAGGGTCTGGCCCTCCTGGCTCCGGGGGGAGGGGGAGGTTCCTTGCTTGTATAATAATATAATTGCTTGTAGGATAATCTGTAAGAAAAATAAGTGGGGGAGGAGCAGCCCCCGCCTGCCCCGGCCCTCCCTCCGTCCTGTCCGGCTGAGCGCAGATGCCCCCTGCCCTCCCTTGTTCTCTGGCCCCGGGTGGCCGTGTGGGGGGCTGTGGAACTGTTTCTTAGAGAAGGCGATGGCTTGGGGGGGGGAGGGTTGGCACCCGCCATTCGACGGCACCAGCGGCCCGTCCTTGCCCGCCCGGCGCGGGCAGTGACCAAGCTTCTTCTCCTGCAGCTACCTCGTCATGCCCTTCATGGGCACAGACCTGGGCAAGCTGATGAAGCACGAGAAGCTCAGCGACGACCGCATCCAGTTCCTGGTGTACCAGATCCTCCGAGGCCTCAAGGTCTGTCCCTAAGGATGCAGGGAGGGCTCCTGCGCCAGCCCCCCCGAGGCCCCCAGGCTCGCGCTCCCCGGAGCCGCTGATGCCCACCTTGGCCAGCTGGGGCAGTGCCGCGGGCCTGGGGAGAGCAGGGGGGGCCCAGGAAGGAGGAGGGGGCTGGGGTGGGCTGGGCTCCCAGAAACCCCTGACCCACTGCCCGCCTCTCTCTCCTGTAGTACATCCACGCTGCCGGCATCGTCCACAGGGTGAGTCACCCTCCACTTGTGGCCACGGCTCGGGGGACAGGGTGGGCTGAGGGCACAGACGGGCCCCAAACAGACCCCCAGAGCCAGTGGTCAGCCCTCCCATCATAGATCGTCCCTAACTCCCTACGAGGTGGGAGCCCTTTCTCTTTCCTTTCTGCAGCTGTCCCCCGACCACGGCTGCCCCCTTTGGTGTGGGCAGAGGTGCCCAGGGAGGGCTCCTTTGGGGCTTCCAGGGATCCGGAAGCTTAGGGAAAGGGGACACCTGGCAAAGGGACTGGGGAGGTGAGGCTGGGAAGGCTGATGGGATTGGGCGGGAGAGGCCTTGAATGCCAGATTGAGTAGTGGGGGGCATCCCAGGGGGATGATGGGACGGCAGATTTTCCCTCCACAGGATCTTAAGCCCGGCAACCTGGCTGTGAACGAGGACTGTGAACTGAAGGTGAGGGACGCAGAGGGGCTGGGGGGGGGTGTCTGGGAACGGGGGCCGGGGAGAGCACTCCAGGACCAGCCTTGTCTGTTCTGCTCCCCCGTGGGAAAGGCCATCTGCCCGGGCGACCCACGGAGGCGCCCGCGGGAGACGAGCCAGGGAGTGGAGGTATTTCCAGGGGTGGGGAGGCCACCCCCACCCCCTGTGTCTCTTCCTGCAGATTCTGGACTTCGGTCTGGCCAGGCAGGCGGACAGCGAGATGACCGGCTACGTGGTGACCAGGTGGTACAGGGCGCCTGAGGTCATCCTGAACTGGATGCGTTACACGCAGACAGGTAGCAGAACTGCCCTGGGCGGGGAGGGTGGTGGGGGCCTCTGGCCGGTCAGGCCCGGCTTTGGGGAGCCCAGGGCCGCCCCTGAATCAGGGCAGACTTCCTGCAGGAGGTGGCCTTTAAGCTGAGCCTGGAGAGTGGGCTGTGGGTGGGGGCAACCTGGGGGAGGGAAGGGTTGGGGGTCAGTAATCAGGACAGATTTCTGGGAAAACGGGTCCCCGGTGGCTCCGGCCTGGCGTCTGGGGCCCCAGGAAGGGGGCAGAGTGGGCAAGAGCCCCGCTCCTCCTCTCCCGCCAGCCTGACAGACTGGGCTGGGCATGTTTCAGTGGATATCTGGTCCGTGGGCTGCATCATGGCCGAGATGATCACCGGCAAGATCCTGTTCAAAGGGAGTGACCGTATCCTCTGTGGGGAATGGGGGGGACGGGAGGGGCAGAGTCAGCTCTCAGTGGTCAGGGGAGAATTCAGAGTAGCAGAGAGCCCCCCCTCCCCCGGTGGGCACCCAGACCCAGGGGGTCATCCCTGAATAACTGGGCTTGCTTTTGTTTTTTGCTGAGGCACTTGGGGTTAAGTGACTTGCCCAGGGTCACACAGCCAGGAAGTGTAAGTGTCTGAGGTCGGATTTGAACTCAGGTCCTCCTGACCCAGGGCTGGGGCTCTATCCCCTAAATAATTGTTTTTAAGTATAAGCCAAATGAGGGCTGAAGAAGCAGCGTGTGGGAGTGAACTTAAACTCTAAGACCCAGGTCAGAAGCCCATTCCCGGGGGAGTCACGTTAACTTACTGAATTCCCTAAGAGAAAAGGTGTCTGTCTGGTGGAGGGGCTTCCCACACTGGAGGGGCTTTCCCCAAGCCGTGGTTAGCTCCCAGACTAACCCCCAGGATCGGATAAAACAGAAGAGGGGATACACTGAGGGGGGGGGCTCCTGATTCTCCAGCTCCAGCCTTAGCCGGGACCTGCACTCTGCTGGGGCCCCTGCAGCCCCCCCAGCCAGTTGTGGGGGTTGGGCCGGGCCTAACCGAGAGCTGCCTCTCCTTGACGTGGCCCTGCCTGGGCAGACCTGGATCAGCTGATGGAGATCATGAAGGTGACCGGGACGCCTCCCCCGGAGTTTGTGCAGCGGCTCCAGAGTCAGGACGTGAGTATCCTGGGAGTGGCTGGGGGGGCTTCCCAACAGTCGGGCCCAGAGCTTGTTCAATGGGACTCCAGAGGCCTGGGCCTGATGGGGGAGCCCACGGCCCGATGGGAGACGGGCCCTTGTCTCACGCAGGCCAAGAACTACATGGAGAGTCTCCCTGAGCTGGAGAAGAAGGACTTTGCTTCCGTCCTGAAGAACGCGACCCCCTTGGGTAAGGAAGGCCCCAGCAGCCAGAGCTTTCTAGCGTCTGTGATTTTTTTTTAAAACAACTCGTGATTTCTTTAATAGCTTTTTTTTTTTCAAAATACATGCAAATATATTGGGTTTAATATATATTTCTACCATGTTTAACAGATATTGGATGACTGGCCCTCTAGGAAAGGGTCTGAGGGGAGAGAAGAGAAAATTGGAACACAAGGTTTTGCCAGGGTGATGATGAAAAATTGTCCATGCATGTGTTTTAAAAATAAAGAAGCTTTAATTAAAAAAAATACATGCAAAGAGAGTTGTCAACATTCACCCCTGCAAAACGTCGTGTTCCCTATTTTTCTCCCTTTTGCCCTCCCTTAGACAGCAATTAATCTGGTATAGGTTAAATTCTTCTAATCCTATTTCCACAATGATTTTGCTGCACAAGAAAAATCCGATTAAAAAGGGAAAAAAGGAAAGAAAAACAAGCAAACCACAACAAAAAGGTGACAACACTAGTTTGTGATCCACACTCAGTCCCCATGGTCCTCCCTCTGGGGGCAGATGCTCTTTCCATCACGAGACCATTAGAACTGCCCTGAATCATCTCACTGCTGAGGATGGCCAGGTCCATCAGGATTATCATCATATAGTGTTGTTGTTGAAGTATAGAATGATCTCCTGGCCCTGTAAGTCTTTCCAGGCCTCTCTGTATTCATCCTGCTGCTCACTTCTTACAGAACAGTAATATTCCATAACATTCATGTACCATAACTTATTCAGCCATTCTCCAACCAATGGGTGGCCACTCAGATTCCAGTTTCTTGCCACTACAAAAGGGCCGCCACAAACATTTTCCCCCTTTTCTATGATCCCTTTGGGTTACAGACTCAGTAGAGACACTGCTGGATCCAAGGGTATGCACAGTTTGATGGCCCTTTGGGCATAATAACCCCCATTTCATAATACCAATCATCAAGCACCAAGTAAGTGCCTACTGTATGTAGGGCATTAATTAAGTGCCTACTGTATGCGGGGCACTGTGCTACAAGGAAAGACAAAATCATGGCTCCTGCCCTCAAGAAACTTTCATTCTAATGGACATAACTAGGAGCACAGGCCTAGGGCCTGGCCCTGTGATTTCACCGGCATAGAGACCTCCCCTGGGAGGAAACTCCTTCCAGCAATGCAGATGGGCACTTTCTCTCCCGCCAATGGTCTTAGGGCAGCTAAGTGATTCCACCTGGGTCACGGAGCTACCTATGTAGTTAGAGAAAGGTCTTCCTGGCACTGAGTGGATCCCATCATCAGATACAGGCCATGGAAGTGATCTGAGAAGGGAAGGCTCCAACACTGGGGGGAAATGGGGGAGCAGCGGGACTAGGAAACGTCTTTTTTGGCTCAAGGTGGGGCTTGGGGTGGGTTTGAGGGAAACTAGAGAAGTGAGGGGGAAGGCGTCCCAGGCAGGGGGAACAGCCAGAGCAAAGGCTTGGAGAGGGGAAAAGTGGCCACCACCCTGTAGAGGTAGGATTGAAATGACTTCTATAAGATCTGGTGTGTGGGGGAGAGTTACAGGCTCCCGAGTTACCGGATGCTTGTTTTGTAAGAGCCGTTCCCGTTGGTTCTCTACCCCTACTGGCTGGGCAGCGGCTCGGGGTTCCTGGCTTTTAGCCCGTGGGAGGAGGTCGGTCTGCTCTCCCCGGGCCCCACCGCCTCCTTCTGCCCCCCAGCTGGAATGGGGGAAAGTCTGGGCTGGGCCCAGGCAGGCGGGCCGCGGAGACCCCACCCCTCCGGCGGTGCAGAGTCTGGGAGGAGCCCCAACTCACGATGACCCTTGATGATGTGGACCGGACGCTGGAGGAGTGGAAACGAGTTCCCGCCCGGCAGCTTGGGCCCAAGGGGCGACCGGGTCCAGCGGCGTCCCTCGGGCCACCACCAGAAACCAGCCCCTGGCTCTTCCTGCCCACTCTCTGCCTTCCCTGTCACCCCTTTCCAAAAACCATCTCTTCCCTGTCCATTCCCCCCCCTCCCTCTCCTTCCTTCCTTCCCCTTCCTTCCTTTTTTCCTTCCTTCCTTCCTTCCTTCCTTCCTTCCTTCCTTCCTTCCTTCCTTCCTTCTTCCTTCCTTCCTTCCTTCCTTCCTTCCTTCCTTCCTTCCTTCCTTCCTTTCCCTTTTCTTCCCTTCCCTCCCCCCCTCCCCCCTCTTGTCCGAGTCACACAAAGGTCCTCACTTTAAGCCTCCCGGCTTTGGACCAAAGGGGCATCCCGGACCCCAAGGGGGAGGAAAGGGGTCCTCAATGGGTGGACCCCACGGTGACATGTAGTTTAGGGTGGGGCGGGGGATCCGGGAGGCTCTGGACAGACTCAGCTGGCAATGACCCCGAAACCTGGGGATAAGGGAACCGGGATGAGCTGGTCCTTCTGTCGACTGAGCCTCCCAGCCCCTTCCGGGCCGAGAATCTGTTGAGAGGGGTTGTTTTAAGGGGGAGGGAGCAAGGGGCCCCGTTTATTTTGGAAGAAATCCTGCTTCCCTGCAGTCCCTCCTTGGTCCAAACACCCCAACAGGCCTTGGGACCTTTGGATGTTGGGGCTGGGGTTGCTGGTGGCACGGGAAACTTGGACTTCCAGCGTGGCTCCCTTTTCTTCTTTGCCCTCCCTCCCAGATGTCTGTGGAGCTCAAGCTGGGAGGGACTCCAGGGGCTGCGGTGGGGCAGTTGTGACTCAGGGACAACCTCCCTCTTCACCCCCATGTAAATAAATACTCCCGGCTCTCGAGGGGTATACGCTGTTTTGTAACATCCTGGGTTTTGAGGGGAGGGAGGGTCTCGCTTTTCCACATCCCCCAAAATAATGTGTCCTTGTCTCAGCCCAATTATGGAAGGGACCAGGATGGTTGGGAAGGTCCCTGAAGGTCTCCTGCTGGGGGTGGGCCATGTAGAATGGCCCCATCGTGTAGAGGTGGGATGGAGGTCACTTCTATTAGCCAGAGGGGATTGGGAAGCCTCCGAGGGGGCTCCTTTGAGCTGGACCTGGGAATTTAGAACCTAGAATCTAGAGCTAAGACTGGAACTCATGGCCCCTCCTGGTTAGTACATCCATTCAGGAGGCTTAGCCTTGGGCTCCGGCTTGGGCAGGTCCTTCTGGGTTCCGTGCCGGGGTCAGCATCTGGCCAGGGGTCAGGCCAAATTCTAGACTCCTGGAAGCAGGCAACATCAGGACCACAAGCGCCTCCAGAGATCAAGCCAGTCAGCAAGCTGAGCCCCCGCAAGACCTGAGAACACATGCTTCTCAGAGTTACTTTTCCAGACAAATCCAGCTGGGGCTGGAGAATGCAAAGCTTGGGGAGACCGGGGAGGGGTTGAGTGGAGAAGAGAAGGCTCAGGGGGGCCATTCTTGGCTTTGAGTCCTTGAAATACTGTCAGGAAGAACAGAGATCAGCCTTGCTCAGCCTGGCTCCCGGAGCAGAACGAGGAATGATGGGTAGAAGTGACAGGGAGGGCCGGGGGCTTCCCTCCCTTCTGGAGGGTTTCAGTCAGAGCCTAGAAGACCACCTGCTCGGGAAGGGGATGGGATTTAGGCGGAGGGGGAAACTGACAGGGCAGGACAAATGAGCATTCCAAGGTCATTGGCAAAGCCATCAGCAGAGCTGGAACTAAAATTCAGATCCCTAAGCCCTGCCTCTTATGTCCCCATCTATAACTGGGGATAATTACTAACGCCTGCCCCAGGGAGCCGATCGGGGCTTGGGAGGGAGGCTGCGGCGGTCGGCATTGGTCTGGATCATTGGACAAAGACCAAATCTAAGCCTCCTGCCCCTCTCACTGACATTTAAGGCCCTCTAAGGCCCCATAAAGGATGGGATAGGTGTTTCCCAGCATCCTTCTGTTCCCACAGAGGATGTTACAGTAAAACCAGTGAGCAAAACTGGCGGCGATTACTAATAATAGTTTGTTTGGGCCTTAGAGGGTACATTCCCATCATTGTTAACAGGAAGGAAGGCTGGATAACTGGGCTGACCTTAACACCACTGGCTCCTACTGGAATCTACTAAACTCAAGCACACCCCCTTGTGGCCTTTCCATGCCTCCTTAGGAACCTACACTGGATTCCCCTGTCCCCCCAGTAGTATGTTATTTTTCCAATTATAAGTAAGGAGTTTTCAACATCCATTTTGGTAAGATTTTCAGCTCCAATTTTTTTCTTTCTCCCTCCCTTCGCTCCTCTCCAAGACAGCAGGCAATCTGATATAGGTTATTCGCGTACAATTCTTTTAACCGTATTTCCCCATCTGTCATGTTGTATCAAAAAATCAGAACAAAATACAACAAACAAAAAGGTGAAAATTGTATGCTTCGCTCCGCATTCAGTCTCCATAGTTCTCTTTCTGGATATGAGTGACATTTTCCTACCTTAAAGAGCTAAGACTATCAAAAGGTGAAAAT
Organism: Sarcophilus harrisii; assembly: GCF_902635505.1. Lineage (NCBI taxonomy): Eukaryota > Metazoa > Chordata > Mammalia > Dasyuromorphia > Dasyuridae > Sarcophilus > Sarcophilus harrisii. The sequence continues at coordinate 6,821,567 of NC_045430.1, read as the reverse complement.
ACAACAAACAAGAAACAAACAAACAAAGGTGAAAATAGGAGGCTTTGACCCGCATTCAGTCTCCATCGTTCTTGCTCGGGGTGTGGATGGCGTGGCCATCCCAAGTCTACGGGATAATCTGGGATCACTGCACAGCCCAGCAGAGCTAAGTCTCTCTTAGTTGATCATCACATAATCTTGTCACTGTGTCCAATGATCTGGTCCTGCTCACTTCACTCAGCCCCAGTTCCCGTCAGTCTCTCCAGGCCTCTCCGAAATCCTCCTGCTGGTTGTTTCTTACAGGACAATAATATCCCTCGGCATTGATAGCCCACAACTCATCCAGCCATTCCCCACCGAGGGGGGCCCCGAATGTCCAGTTCTGGCCCCTACAAAAGGGCGGCGCAAGCATCTCTGCACCCGTGGGTGACCCCATTTCCTTGAGGCCCGACTTTCTTTGCTTATCCTCGCTCCATCCATCCGTCAATAAACATTAATGAAACGGCTACACCGGCGGGCCAGGCTGAGCCCGAACAGCAGCCCCTTCCCTAAAGGAGTCTGCAATTTAAAGAGACTCAGAACGAATCTGCAAAGCGAGCTGGGCCCAGGGCAAATAGGAGGCGATGACTGAGGCAGGCAGGGCACGGGAACGGGGGGGGGGCTTTCTGTAAAAGGTGCAGTTTTAGTTTGGGACTTCCAGGCGCCCGGAGGGCAGGAGTTGGAGCCAAGGGAAGGGAGCGCTGAAAGCAAGGGTAGAAGCCAGAAAGAAGGAGGCCGGCCCAGAGGCCCCGCTTCGGGAACACCGGAAGCCGGGGACAACAGCTACAAAGGCACCTGTCCTGTGGGGAGCGATAAGGAAGAGCCTGCAAAGGCCGCCGGGGCTCGCCGGCTCGGGGCGCGGAACGGCGAACGTCGGACTGGGGAGACTAGGGAACGTTGGAGGTTTCTGAATAGGATGTCCCCGCGGGCGGCTGCCCGCCCTGGCCCTCCCTGGCCCGCCCTGGCGGCTCCGCAGAGCTTCCGGGAGACCGTGCTAGGATCGGGGAGTGTGTGTGCGAGTGTGTGAGTGTGTGTGCGCTGTCTGTGAGCGCGCAGTGCGCTCCATGCCCCCGGATTGTTCACAATGGGCAGGCATCCGCCCCTCCGAGAACTCTCTCACTCCCCCTCATAGGGAGGGAGGAGGAAACTGAGGCGGGCGGGGGGCCCGAGGCGGCGCTCAGTGGGCGGGGCAGAGCCCGGGGCCTCCCAGCCCCCGGCCTCGGAAAGGAAAGGAAGGCTCTGGCTCCCTTGTCCCCCCCCCGCCCCCCATGACCGAGACGGGCCCGGCTGCCTCTGCTCCGCGGGGCCGGAAGGGTGGGCAAACCTCCCTCGGACGAGGCCTGTCCCCGAGAGGAAGGGTCCGCCCGGGAGGTAGTGAGCCCCCGGGCCCTGAGCGTCAGAAAACCAGGCCGCACCTGGGCCCGCGGGGTGGGCGTCGTGCGGGCGCGGGGTTTGCGCGTCCGGACCCAGCCCCGGCTGGGGGACAGAGGTCGGGAGCAGAGCCCGGGCGGGCGTCTCTCGGGCCAGCGGCGGGAGGCCCCAGACTCTCAGGCTTCCTCCCCGCTCGGGGGGCGCCGGCTGGGAGGAGGGGCTGCGGGAGCCTGGCTCTGGAAGCCCCTCGCGACCACTCCGCAGCTGGGGAGGGGCTCGGTCCGGGACTCCGGGGGCGGGGCCTGGCATCGGGGGTGGGGCCAGGGGTGGGCCGGCCCGGGAGGAGCCTGCGGCCGCGGCGCTAGAAAAAGGATCCGGAAGAGGGGTCCCGCGTGGCAGCGGTCCCGGTGTGCGGGTCCTCGGAGACCGGAGCCTTCTCCTTCGCATCCGTCTCGTTCCGCTCTTCTTCTTGGGCGCCGATGCAGGGAGGGTGGGAGGCCGCGAGAGGCCGGCGCCTGAGGTCGTCCGCCGCCCGAGGTCGTTAGCGGGCTGCAGCTGCCCCCGGCAGAGTGTGAGGGAGGAGGGAGGATCTGTTGCCCCCCCCGCCCAGCCCCACCCCATCCTCCCCCAGACCGGCCCTCCCTCCCTGCCTCCCTCCATCCTGGGCCTGGCCGGGCGGGGGCGGGGGTCCCGTCCGGCCTCTCTCTTTGTGGGGCTTCAGCCTCCCTCTCCTAAAATGGAGGGAAGCCTTCCTTGCACAGCTCAGCGCCCTCGTGGTCGCTGGGACGAGGATGGGAGCCCCAGGCTCTCGGGAAAGCCCGGGTGGGGCGGGAATGCACAGGGAGGGTGCTCAGGCCCCACCTAGAACAGTCTGGGGGGCAGGGAACGGGGAGGGAATCTCCGCCGGCTCCCTGGAGGAGGCTTCCGCGGAACCGAGCCTTAAAGGAGCCGGGGCAGGTGTGCCCTGGGACCAGGCAAAGGCTCGGAAGATGGTCTGCGGCTCGGCCAGTGGGAGCCCGTGGGCACAGCGCAGAAGCATGAAGGGAGATGGGCAGGCACCCGTGGGTGCCGAGGAGGTCACAGAGCAGGGCCAGGACGGGACCTGGGCGCTGCCAGTTAGGGGAGTGACATGTATGAGCCAGGGGAGGAGGGAGAATGGCAAGAGGTCCCAGGGGGCGCAGGGAGAAAGCGCCATCTGCTCTCCTCCCAGCAGGCACAGGGATGGCTAAGAACAGGCCTCCGGGACCCCAGGGGACAGCCCTGATCTACGACAAGGACATGGCCCGGGTCCGGCTGCTCTGGGACGAGTAAGGGCCCCGCTCTCTCGCTTTGGTTGGGAGGGGGGCAGTGCGGTGGATGTGAGCCCTGAGAGCTGCTAAGAGGTTGTTTCTGGTGCCCCTTGGGGCTTTGAGGGAGCCCAGACCTGTTACAGCTTCTGTCTGGTGAGGTTGGCAAAGAGCCAATGGCCAGGGGTGGTCCAGCTGTGGCTTGCCTCACTTTGCCCAGTGGCCTCAGTTTCCCCAAATGTGGTGGTCTCCAAGATCCCTCCTAGCCCTTAATTGAATGAATCTAGAACGCTTCCCTTGGATAACTGCCAGATGATGACTCAGAGAACCTCAAGAGGCTCCCTCTCAGAGAGGGAAGTGACCTAGCCAGGAAGGCAGAGCCGTCAGGGGCACGGGCAGCATGCGAACCCAGGGCCTTCCTCAGGGAGACCACGGCCGAGTCCGGGCTGGCACCCGGTGTCCTGGTGGCCCCTGACGTGCCCTCCTCCACTGCAGCCCCGAGTGTGCCATTGAGGTCCCCGAGCGCCTGACATCCACGTACGCCCGGCTTTGTCATCGAGGACTGGCACAGAGGTGTGTGCAGCTGCCGGTCCGCGAGGCCACCGAGGAGGACCTGGAGCTGGTGCACAGGTGAGTGGCCCTCGGGGCTGCCGTGGCCGGCACAGCGCGGCAGAGGGACGCGTTCTGGCCCGGCCGACCTCTCGCTGCCGCTGTGCGACCCATGGAAGGACCCCTTTCTGGGCCTCAGTATCCCTATTTACAAAGTGAATAGCTCAGTCCTCGTCTGCTTCCTGGGGGTGGGTTGGAGACTCCAAGGAGACAGTGGCTTTGAGAGGAACCAGCTGATAAAGTCCAGGTTGGGAATTAGGAGCAATGACTGGCTTTCCTTCCCTCCTCAAGGAAGGAGATTCCCCTTCTCCTAGGGTCCAAGAATCCTGGCCAGAGCAAAATTTGCCCCTGAGTAGGTAGGGAGAGAGAACCTCGAGCTTGTGAATGGCCTCACTGCCGTCCAGAGGATAGACTCAGTTCACCTGGGGTTTGCAAACTCATAGTTTATCCAGAATTCTATCCCATGAAGAGATCCAGTTTCTTGGCTCCCTGCAATTTGGGGGAAGGGGAGGAAAACTTGAGGAAAGGAGATGGGAGAACTTAACACCTTTAATGCTGGAACAAGTGATGCCTTCCTCCTCTTCCATCCCCTCCTCCTCCTCCTCCTCCTCCTCCACTTCCTTCTTGTCTAGACAGCCCTGAGCTGTCGTGGGCCAGGCTTTGACCTCAGGTGTCTGACTTCTGCCTCCAGCCCAGAGTATGTGGCTGTGGTGAAGGGGACCCAGACCATGAGCAGAGAGCAGCTCCATACCTTGGCGCAGCAGTATGATGCCGTCTACTTTCACCCGGTTTGTGCCAGCCCCCCCCCCCCGAAAAGAGTCCTGCACCATCCCCTCCCCTCTTTATCTTTGTCACACACGTACGTGCACAAACACGTACCCGTGCGCATGCACGTACACAGGAAGGGAGCGTGGAAGGCACCTCCTCCCAGACCCTGTCCAGGACGTCCATCCTCCTTCCCCCTCCAGAGTACGTTCCCTTGTGCACGGATGGCCGTGGGCGCCACCTTGCAGCTGGTGGACGCGGTAGTGACCGGAGCTGTTGGCAATGGGATGGCGCTGGTGAGGTAACAGTCCCGTGGCTGGGGCCAGCCTCCCCCTTCTCTTCCCCCGGGACCCTTATGGCTGTAGGAACCCCTTCCAGGACTCCGGGGAGTCACCCTCAGCTTGGATTAGATGCCTCCCGAGGTCCTGGGGCTCCCTGGATGTCCCCCCTCCCCCAGCCATCAAAAACAGGAAAGAAAATCATGGGCCACGTGTCCCCTCCATTCCCCCAGGCCTCCCGGGCACCACAGCCAACGAGACGCCGCCAATGGCTTCTGCGTGTTTAACAATGTGGCCATTGCCGCCGAGCACGCCAAGCGGAGACATGGGCTGCAGAGGTGAGGGGCCATTTTCCTTAATGAAGAGGAAGAGCAGGCTGGGGGCTATGTAGTCCCGTCTCCCCTTGCCATCCCCCAGGAGGTCATTAAATGCCAGGCCAAGCCGAGGGGGGACCCCTCTAGGAAACCTGTGCCCACTGCTGTGCCGTGCCACACAGACCCCTGGTTTGGGGACAGCACAACTTTGATTCTCCTGCCATCCTGGCTTGTCTGTCACCAGAGATTATTGTTCCCAGATTATCTGTTTGGGTTCCTTGTTGCTTGGGGGTTAAGGGAACTGAGGATGGGAGCTGAGCCTTGTGAGCACCACAGCTGGGGGCCACTCTGAGAATGGAGGTGACCCCTCCCCTTCCCAGCACCCCTTTCTCCTCACCAAAGAGCCTCTTAGCAGGAACCTATCTTAGGGTCAAGGGTGCCCAGGGAGGGGGGCCAGTGGTCTCAGCCATTGTCTCTCTGTCTCTCTCCAGGATCCTGATTGTTGACTGGGATATTCACCATGGACAGGGGATCCAACGTGCCTTTGAAAATGACCCCAGGTCAGGAGATGTGGGCCTTGAAGTTGGCCCTGGGGTCCTTCAAAGGGAGCCTTGGAGTTCCTAGATGGAGGGGGGAGTCCCAGCAGGAGGGGTGGGGGTGACCTAGGGCAGGCTTCATGTGTGTGTGTGGGGGCAGGCCTTGAATCAGCCCCCTTCCCCTTCCAGCGTCCTCTATTTCTCCTGGCACCGATATGAGCACCAGAGCTTCTGGCCCCGGCTCCGGGAATCAGATTACGATGTGGTGGGTCAGGGCCCCGGCCGCGGTTTCACTGTCAATGTGCCCTGGAATAAGGTAGGGAGGGAAGGGCTGGGCCTGATGCTCACTCTGCATCCCCAGGCTGCCCAGAGTCGGGCAGGGGCTACCCATCTCTGCTCCCTGCCCGCCCCCCTGGGACCCTTCCTGCTCTCCTCCCTTCCAGCCGGGCCTGCAGCGATTCTCTGCCAGGGATCTGGCTGTGTCTCAAGGAGGAGGGAGGACCAAGAGGCTGAGCTGGCAGTGACCCAGCCTCTGCCCATTTATTTGCTCCTCTGTCTCCCCATTCCCTTCCCTGTGCCCCCAGGTCCCCTCTGCTCTATCTGGCCTCTTCTCTGCCCATCATTCCCTGTGCGCGCTGCCATACTTTCTCCTGCCCCTCATCCTCTTCCCTGCCTCCCCCCCCACTCCCCCAGTTCCCTCCCCTGCACCCTCATCTTTCCCTTTCCCCACCTGCCCACTCTCTCATCTGCTTTGGCTGCAGGTTGGGATGAGAAATGCCGATTACGTGTCTGTCTTCCTCCACGTGCTGCTCCCACTGGCCATTGAGGTGATTGGGAGGGGAGGGAGCGTGTGACTGTGGGGCAGAGGAGCATGGGTAGCAGTGGCTAGGGCTTCCACCCCTGGGGGTTGTGAAAGGGCAGGGTTGTAATTTCTTCTTGGCTTCTCATTTAAGCTAGCAAAGACCCTTTGAAAAGACACTTGAGTGTGAACCAGCCATTTCAGTTGGAGTGATACTGAGGGAATAGGGTATGGTGGGGGAGAAGGGCCAAGCCAAGCCCCCACATCTCCTTTCTCCTCTCTCTGTGTCTTGGCCCCTGAAGTTTGACCCTGAGCTCGTGCTAGTGTCAGCTGGATATGACTCCGGCATCGGAGACCCCGAGGTGAGCAGGGTTGGGAACAGAGTGGAGGAGCAGGGCTGCACTGGGGGATGAGTGGGATGGCAGCGTCTGTGTCAGGGGCGGGGTCACCTCTCAGGTCCTTTCTGTCTCTGACGTTCTGCAGATGGGCAGCATGATTGGGCAAGGAGAGGGCCCGGAGCCCAGGGCATGGCAGGACAGATAAAGGGGCCCAGGAGGAGGAGGGCAGATGGGGTCCGTGGCCATGCTGGGCCTCCCTCCCAGCCTGCTTTGCTCCTGTTTCAGGGGGAGATGAAGGCCACACCCGAATGCTTTGCCCACCTGACCTTCCTGCTGTTGCCACTGGCCCGGGGCCGGCTCTGCGCAGTGCTTGAGGTGAGACCTGGCTCTGAAGTGCTGAGACCAGAGGCCCCCAGCAGGCATGCCCAGATGCCCCAGAGAAATTGCTGGGTTGGACTGGGCTGGGCTGAGCTAGGCTGGGCTGTGCTAAACTAGGCCCAAAGAAGGGGCACCTCCAGACCTGGACCTGCCTTCTCTGCTGTGCCCCAGGGCATCCGCATGGCAGTCGGCCCGCCAGCCTCTTCTGGGCCAGCCTGTGCCTGAATCCTTTAGGACCCCGGGCTCCCATCCCCTGAGCCCAGTGGCCATCTCTTCCCCTAGGGTGGCTATTACCTGCAGTCTCTGGCCGAGTGTGTGTGTCTGACCCTGCAGACTTTGCTGGGAGACCCTGTGCCAGCTCTCTCTGGGGAGCCGGTCCCTTGTTTGAGGTAATCCTGACCTAGGGACTTGGGGACCTTCCCTAGCTGGGGGATCCCCGAAGGCCCCTCCTGCCTCTTTAACCCCTGCCCCCATTGCAGTGCACTGGAGTCAATCCAGAACGTGAGAGCAGCCCATGCCCCGCACTGGGCAAGCCTCAGGCATGAAAGTAAGACTTGGGGCCCCGGGAGTGGCTTGGCGTGGGGAGGGCCTGGGACCTTGGCTTCCTTCCTTGGGCTTCCATCTCCTCCCCAACAAAGTTCTGATGATATGCCCCGAATTGGGGAGGATCACTCAGCAGGCCCTGGCAGAGTCCCTGTGCCTTAATTTGTCCTTCCATAAAATGGGAACCATGGGAGTGGCAGCTTGATGGGGGAGTAGGAGCCAGAGCTCCACGGGGTCCCGAAGGCCATTCTTGGCCTCTCTCCCAGGACCCGGCCAGCTCGGGTGGATGGAAGGAGCTTCCAGTTCCGACCTCTTTACCCGTCTTTACAGACTCAGGCCCAGTTCTGACGCCCAGCACATGGCAAGGGGACGCGGGGCCCTCCCTGCTTGGGACCCCATCCACAGGGACCACAGATGGGCTGAAGCCCCTCTTGGACAAGGTGCTCAGCTGCCCCCCACGTTCCCTGTGCACTGGCATTGGCCTGGCTGTCCCTGACTCGGCCTCTGGCCTTAACCTGCCTCCAGCTCTCCTGCAGGAGAAGGGCGTGCCTCTGCGTGAGGAGGAGGAAGCCCTGTGGGCCAGGTGAGGTCAGGCCCTCCGAGCCGGGGGTCACACAGGCTGCCCGGGCAGCATTGGGGATGAGGGCACCCTCGGGTGGCGCTGGAGGTCCAAGCAGACCAGGAGCGGGTTTCTCTGCCCGGGAGCCCACACTGACCTTTAGGGTGGGAGCGTCGGGCTGCGCGGTTGGGTCTCGCATGCTGACGTGGGGGAGCCCGGCCCTGTGGGTGAGCCCTCTCTGCGTTTGTGCCAGGCTGGACTCGGCCCTCCCGCAGGACCAGGCCCTCGCTGCTCTGGGGAAGCCCTTGGCTCTGCTGGACGAGATCCTGGCTGGGCAGGTATTGTGTGCGGGCCGGGGCGCCCAACCCAAAGCCCCATGGGCTTGTGGGTCCTGGCCCAGGGCTGTCCCCTCTCTGTAAAATTGGCACGATCCACCTCAAAGGGCTCAAGGTTGAGGAATGACTTTCCTCGGGTGGCTTGTGAAGGTCCCCCAGCTTGTGGGGAGGCCTGGGTGGGAAATGAGAAACCTCAGGGCCGCCTTCTTAGCTGCCGTGGGGACCGTGCCGTCTCCCGGGACTGTCCCGCCCAAACTGGGCTCCTTTCAATCCAGATCTGTCCTTTCTCTGGCCCATTTCTTTGACACGGCCGGGCCTGGCCACAGGGCTCCAGAGGAGGCGCCTCGTGGGAGAGGAAGAAGGCCCAGGCTTCCCCTCTCCGGGCCCCATTTTTGCACTGCTCCCCCAGGTGATGGGTCTGATTCCTCTGCTTGGTCCTCAGGTCAGGGCGGGGATCGCTGTGTCTCCCACAGTTTCAGCTACCACAGTGGCGGCCCTCCGCAGGACCCTCAGCTGCCAGGCCCTGAGGTGAGCCCAGCTCCAGGCCTGAGAGGAGAGGGCGGGAGGCTGCGTTCCTTCCTTGTTCCTAGAGGTCACCCCCTGGGCCTTCCTGACCTCTCTCTCCTGCACCCCTTCAGGCAGTCCTTGCTCAGCCCTGGACCGCCCTCACTTCTTCAGTTCCCCCTTCTGGCTCCCCTGCCTGCCAAGAAGGCCAGCTCTTCCCTGACTCCTCCAGCCCTCAGAGGTTGAGCCCCATAGGCCATCCCTACCCCATCCTCGCCTGGACTGGGAGCCCCCTGAGACCAGGCCCTGGGCCGCCTTCCTCTTCCCCCCGCCCCCAAGATTGGAAGCTCCCTGAGGGCAGCGCCTGGGGCTCCCCCTCTGGGCCCCCAGGTTGGGGTCAGGTTCATATCCTGATGGTCTTTGCTGTGGCCCTGACACTGTCCCTCTGTGTTCAGCAGGCTGCTCTGCGTGACTCTAGGAGACCTGGACGTTCCTGAGGACCTGAGGGATGATGGGTAGGATGGCCTGGGATGGCCAGGCTTCCCCGTCCCCCTGTACCATGAGGGCATGGGCCGGGATGGTCTCTGCAGACCCTTCATGCGGCCTGCTGGGCAGGCTGAGCCCTGGTCTGGGTAGCCCGGGGAGGGAGCAGGGGGTTACTGACCCTGTGACCTTGGTCACGTGCCTTGTGCTCCCTTCTCTGCCCCTCTCCCGGGCGCGAGGGTCCCCTAAGATGCTGGGGAGTGAGGCCCCATGTAAGACTGCACGGAGACGTGGGGGGAAAGGGGCGTAGAAAGGACACGTCATTCAAACAGCCTCTTCTCTACCCCTCCCCCGCCCCCACAGCCGAATGCTCCTGCTAAACCTCGGGGGAAAGGAGCAGCCGGAGGCAGCCCCGTCCCCCGCGTGCATCCGCCTGGCCGGGCGCGAGGTGAGAGCTGCTGGTGCGCGAGGAGCCTGGACCACGGACAGACGAGCCCTGACGGGGCCGATTGGGACTAATCGTGGGGGGGGCACTTGAAGAAGGGGGCCGAGAGGCTGCCTCCAGGAGGCGCCACCCGAGGGAGATTTGGTGAAGAGGATGGGGTGGGAGGGAGGAAGGAGAAGGGGAGGCCAGGTCTGGTATGGACAAGGACAGAAGGAAAAAGAACGGAAAAGGATAGGGCAAAGGCACATTTTTGTATAAAGAATGTTAAGACGAGGGAAGGAAAGGGAAGGAGGAGGAGGGAAGAAGAAAAAAGAGGGAAGGAAAGGGGAAAGGACAAAGTGGAGGAAAGGAAAAGAATTTTGGGGAGGGAGAGAGAGAGGGGTCACCTGGCTTTCCAGGCTAACTCAGCCCAAGCCGAACCAGGGTTCCTTTCCAGCCCCTCCATCACGGTGTTGTGGTGTTGGGGGAGGGCCCAAAAGCCTGGGGATCTGGTCAGCCTGGACCCATGGCTTCCCACCATCCCCCCAATGCCTGGCAGGATCTCTTCCCCCTGCCCCCTGCACTACCTTTGTTGGGGCCCAAGGGCAGGAGAGGAGGCCCACCGCTCCCTGCTGCCCTCTCCCTCCTTCCCAGCCACGGCCCGGGCTCTCTCCTTCCTTGGGGCCCCCCTCACCAGCCTCAATCCTCCCCGTGCCCGTGCTCCGCCAGAGCTGGTGCCCTTGGGTCCGGGCCCTGGCTTGCCTCCCCCTGGGCATGGACTGGGCCTTACCAGGCTGCTCCCGCCTGCAGTTGGGTCTCGGATGCTGCTGCTGCCCGGTGGGTGGACCCCGCTGCCGGGCATCCTCCCCAGGCCTGAGGCCCTCCATCGGACCCCTCTGGAGCTGGAGGACACCTTGAGGGCCAGCCTCAGAGCAGACTCCCCTCTCCTGCCTCCCTGAGAAGCGGGCCCCAGGCTTTGCTTGAAGCCTTCCAGGGATGGGGAGCTCACTACCTCTCTCACTACAGTTCCAAGCCAGTAATTCCTGACATCCAACCCAAACCTTCTCTCTGCAACTCCCCATCCCTCCCGGTGAAGATGCCCTGGCCCCTGGGGGAGGTGACCGGGGGCCCTGAGCTCATTCCCTCGCCCCGCAGGGCTCCTGAGCGGGAGGCGGGGGGCACTTAGCGGCTGTCTCCCCGTCTCTGGCCGCAGAACTCTGAGCTCCCGTCGGTAGAGGCCCTGGCCTGGGCCCTGGTGGGCCGACCCCTCCCCAGCACCCTGGGTCCCTTCCTCTCGGCCTCCCCGGAGCAGGCCTCGGCCGTCACCCGTCTCTGCCGGCAGCTACAGCAGGACTGGCCCATGCTGCAGGTGTCCGGTGAGTGGGGGGGGGTGAGCCCCCGTTCTGAGGGCAGCAGGCTTGGGGGCGGGGCCTGCGGTCTGTGCTGACCCTCCCTCGCTCTGTGCTCGCCGCAGTGACCTGAAGCCCGCTCCTCGGGGCAGGTGAGCCCCACAACCAGGACCAGCCAGGCGCCGACGACGGGACCTGCCGAGCCTGGGGCCGGAGCGGCTGCCTCCCCTGCCAGGTGCCCGGCTGGGCTCGGGCGGTCACTTCCTTCGCCCCTGTCCTGCGCACACTCTGGACTCTGGGCTTCCAGCTCTGGGCGGCCTCGGGGTCTAATAAAAGTAACAGCCGGCTCTCACTGTGGGTTTCGAGGTTTGCAAAGCGCTCTAGCGCGCACGCGTTAAACGTGGAGCGAGCGCCTCCTGTGTGCCGGGCACCGCGCCAGGGGCTGGGGGAAGCGGCAGAGAAGCCCCTTTCCTCAAGCGGCGTAAGCTCAGCAAGGGGGGCGCGGGCAAAGCTGCACCCGCCGGTACATGCGGGAGGGACGGGAAAGTCTTCACCAAGACGCTGGGGAAGGCTTCCCGCAGGAGGCTGGGACTTCCAGGAAGCCAGGGAGGGCAACGGCGCCAGAAGGAGAGCATGGGGGCCTGAGAACAACCCTGGGAGGGAGCGGCTGGCTTTGTTCCCCTGTCCCGGCTGAGTAAACTGAGGCCGCACTCGGGCGCCCCCTCGTGGCCACAGCTGGGATTACCCCACTCCTCTCCCTTGGATGGATAGAACCTGGCCCGCAGAAGCCCTAGTTGAGCTCCATGGGAAACAAAGCCCCTACTGGGCGTGCTCGGGACCGCCGGGCTCCACCCGCCCCTCCATAAAGTGCCTACTAAGCGCGGGCGCGGTTTGCGGGAGGACACGGCTCAGGCCGGGCCCGCGCCGCCCCCGGGCCCCTCACAGGCTCCGGGGCAGGGGCCGGGAATGGGGCGCCGCGGCGCGCGCGTCCTCCCTAGTCCCGCGAGGGTTCCGGAGGGGGCGGGGCTCCGGGCCCGGGCACGCCCGGGGACAAAGCACTGGCGGGGAGGGCGCGCGGTGCCCGGCACAGCCTCCGCCTGGAAGCGTTGGGGGCGGGGCCGTCCCCGGCGCTGGCCGCACCCACATCCGGGCCCTTCGGGGCCCAACCTTCCCTGTGGTGACCGGTTTTAAGTGGGGGGTGGGGGGGGAGCTTCCTGGAGCTCGCGGTCGGGGGTCGTGCGCGGGCCTGACGCGGGGATAGGACTAGCAGGGTCACGTGGGCTGGAGGCTTGCGCAGGCCCAGCACGGCAGCAGCGCCTCCTGGATCACGTGCCCCGGCATCCCGCCCAGGCCTAGCCTAAAACCGGACCCTCCTGGTCATGCGGCTCCTCCCACCTCCCGTGGAGCGCGGGATGCGTTGCGCGCTGACGTCATCGGCGTTTACGCCATCAGTCTGCGCCCGTATCGGGAGCCGCTCCGCGCCGTCCGCGGCGGTGAGTCCGCTTTTCCGCTGGGGATTGTGGGGCGGGGGCCGAGCTCCCGCGTCCTTAGGAAGCCTTCCGTCGGGCCCCCCCCCCCCCCCCATTCTGCGGACCCTCCCTCCCGGCCCCGTCCGCCCTCCGCCGCTTCCCCTTGTGCCGCGCAGCGCGGCCCCGGCGCCTCCGTTTCTCTGGGACCGGGGGCCCCCCCGCCGGGGAAACGGAGGCGGCGAGTCCGGGGCAGGAGCCGGCGGGGAGGGGGCCCGTGGCCCTGCCCCTTCTACCTCCCCTCCCCCCCGCTCTCTCTCCCCCCGTCCCTCCTTGTGCTCCGGTTACTCCTCAGCACTTTCCGCTATTACAGTCCGCGGAAGGGGAATTCCCCTGTGACCCCCTCCCCCTCCGTCCCCGCCCCCCAACGCTGGGCCCCTCTCACCCTGGCCCCTTCCCTGTTTCTCCGAGACTCTCCCCTAGCACCGACTAAATAATAACCGTTTAAAAGGCAGCTGACCCAGCTGGAAAAGCACTTTTTTTTGTTTTTAAGAGTTATTTATTCATCAGGCAATCGCTTTATAAATCACGTTGGGAGAGAAAAATCAGAGCAGAGGGAAAAACTGTGGGAGAAAGAAAAAAAACAAACAAACAAGAAGCGAACCCAGCAAGTGTTGATCGACATTCCATCTCCATAGTTCTTTTTCTGGCTGCAGACGGCACTGGACCACGGACCACCGAGCAGAACCACGCCCTTCGTAGGGATGGTGGCATGTTGTGCTGTTCCTGCGTGCAGGGTATTCCTGGCTCTGCTTGTGCCGCTCAGCATCCTTTGTGTAAATCTTTCCAGGCCTTTCTAAAATCAGCTGGTTCATCATTTTTTAAAAGAACAATAATCCATAACCTTCATGTACCGCAGCTTGTTTAGCCACTCCCCAATTTTTCCGTTTTTTTGCTACCGCAGACCTCTTAGCACATATGGGTCCATTTCCCTCCTTCATGATCTCCTGGGGACACGGACCCAGTAGTAGCACTGCCGGGTCAAAGAACATGCACAGTGTGACAGCCCTTTGGGCAGAGTTCCGGATCAGTCACAACTCCAACAGCAATGCCCGAGTGTCCCAGTTTCCCCACATCCCTTCCAACCTTTATCATTTTCTTGGAAAAGCGTTTTAGCTGAGCCAGAGATTCTCTGGACCTGCCTTCTGGTACGTCTGCTGGCCCAACGTTTCTGCTGCTGGGCTGTCCAGTGCTTAGGGGGCCTGGGACTTAGGTCAAGGGTTAGAATAGGGAGTAATTGTCCTTTTTCTTGGTATCTTTCACAGGCCATGTAGGACATAGAACTGATGACAGTCTTCTCTCATCCTGACTTGCCACATCTGGGCCAGTGCTTCATTCACTTGCTGCCCGCGGGATGGCCAGCATCACCCAGCTGTTTAATGAGCTGTGTGAGGCTCACCTCGGGCACGTGCGTTGGAAGGCCCACCGTGGCAGGCAGGGTGCCAGCGTGCGGAGGGCCAAGCAGGGCCTAAAAAGGGTGGTGTATGATGCCCTTTTTGTGGACCTCTTCCAGGATGAGGGCCACAAGCCACCATCAGCTGGGTCCCAGCTTCCTGTGAAGAACAAAATCCTCATGTTGTCCTTCAATTTGCGGGTTGGGGGCCTGGGGCCTGATGCCGACAGGCTGGAGGAACTAGTGGAGGGCTTGGAGGCGGCCCCTGCCCTTGGCCTGCCTCTGGCTGACATCAGGGCTGTGCTGGACCTGTTGGTCCACCTGGCGGGGAGCGGCCCGCCGCTACTCCCTCCGAAGCGAGACTATTTCCTGAATAACAAGCACGTGGGCAGGAACGTCAAGCATCAGGGCTATGATTACTACGATGTAAGCATGTTCGAGGCCGACGCGCGCTTCCTGATCGCCAGCCAAGAGCAGCAGTGCCGCGACGTGATTCAGAAGACGCTGCAAGTGATGGAGGCCGCGCCGGGCACCGGCCTGCCCTCCATTGGGCTGTTCGCCCAGAACTACCCCGGCGTGGACAGGTTTGAGAGAGAGACCCATGGCTCGCTCTTCGGGGCCCTGGTGCACAGCCGCACCTACGACATGGACATCAAGCTGGACCTGCCGCCCGTCCCCGACAACGCTGACTTGTCCGGCATTGCCATCCAAGTAGGGGAGCCCGAGGTTTTCCCAGTACCAGGGTTCGGGGGCCCCAGAGAGCTCTTATCTGAGCTTTGTGTCCTTTTCGCCCTGGTGCCCGAGTTTCCGTACCTGAGTACTCGCTTAATAGAACGTCTCAGGGCTCTGAACTGCAGAAGAGATGCTAGCCCACTTTGGGAGAGGGGATACCTCACTCAGGACTTCCTTATCAGTCATTAAACACTTAAGCACCTACTGTGTGCCAGGCACTGTGCAAAGCATTGGGGATATAAAAAGGGGTTTAAAAAAATAACACCCGCCCTCAGGGTGCTTACAGTTTAATAGACATGCAAACAGTTACACAGAGTAAGCCATTTACAGGATAAATAGGAAATAATTCACAAAGAGAAGGCACTAGAATTAAGAGAGGCCGGGAAAGGTGGAATCCCAGGTTCATCCCTCTTGTCCCTTCTGCCAGTGAAAACAAAATTATTAAGGCTAGGCACGGTGCCAAGGGCTGGGGCTGCAGAGGGGAAGCCGAGCCAGTCCCCTGCCCTCAGGGAGCGCCCAGGGAGTTCTGAGGTGCTTGGTGCTCTCAGGTTGACCTTTTGTGCCCATCTCCTGACAGCCTCTTAGTGGCTCTAGCTCCACTGTCGGGTGCTGCCCCTGGGCCTTGCCACCTCGTTCTCTGCAGTGACCCCTGCCTGCCATGGCTTTGGAGAATATCTTTTTGGGGGATGGGCAGTTGGGGTTAAGTGACTTGCCTTAAGGGACATAGCTAGTAAGGCCAGAACTCGGTCCCTTCTCACTTCAAGGCTGGTCCCCTGGGTGCCCTGGAAACTTCCTTCGGGAGTTTATTTTTATAGATTCGGATGGTCCTGATAGCTCCGTCTTGAGGGCTTCCGAGTAGAGGGTACCAGGTGTGTATTGAGGTGGGGAGCTCCATCCTGCACAGCCCTTTGTACATCCCTCCAGCCAGCCCCGCTTGCAGCCAGGGTTCTCTGAGGCTCAAAGTGATCACAAACACTGATCGATGTGGCCTTTTGGAACTGATGGGGTCCTATACATGGAAGTAGAATTGAGAAGATGGAAAAAAGAGTAGGCTGTGACTGAGGGGGCCCCGCCATGGATCTAGCCAGAAGTCCCCCTCTCCCCCCTCCCGGTTTACAAAAAGGCCCAAGGATGATTTTGTTCCTCTTGCTGATCTGCAGGTTCCTCAGAGCATCGATCAGTCAGAAGATGAAGGGTTCCAGTCAGCATCAAATCTGACTCCCGATTCCCAGTCGGAGCCCAGCATGACCCCAGACATTGATCTCTGGGATGCTGCACTTAATTACGAGCCCAACAAACGCAGGTGTTGGGAGAGAATTGGCTGGTAGGTGGGATGCCATCTGGGTGTGGGCACGGTGCCATGGTAGAGGGCTCAGGCTGAGCAGAGGGAGCTAAGCTCTACCCCAAGGCGGATCTGCTGCCATCTCAGTGAAGCTTGTATCAGGCATGAGACAGAAATGGCCTGGAGCCAGGGGTGGGTTCACTCCAGGCCCTGGAGCTGTAGGCCTGCCTGTGCCTAGTTCTGGGTTCTGAGGGTAACCCAGAGGAGGCTTCACAGCAGATCGAGAAGATCAGTGACACCCATGAAACTGGGAGCCCGAGTCCCATTTTACAGATGAGATCAGAGTTTAGGGTGGGGAGGTGACACGTGTTAGAGGCAGGATCTGAGGCCTTAGGGGCTCCTATCTTAGAGCCCGGAGGAGGAGCTGGACATGCCCCCATCTAGATTAGCCCCAAACTGCCATCCTACCAGGCCCCTTATTTATTTATTTTTTTTCTGAGCTAAGAAGCAGAATCCCAGAGGGCCAATAGGACCTCTTCCTCCCTGTGGACTCGGCCCCTTCCTGGGATGGCTTCTGCCTCAGTGGGGCAAGGACACATGATGACTCTAACTTAAAAAGAAAAATTGTAAGATGCTTCAGACCAGGGGACTTTGCTGTTCTTCTGTTCCCTCTTGCACCCAGTGTGGCGCATTGCTCAGAGCAGGGGCCCCAGGAACATTTGGGGAATTGAAACAGTTTTTTCATTTAAAATTTTCACATCTAAATCTTTTTTTTTTTTTATCATGAACTCGGTCATCACCAAACAAGAGTTGCTGAGTCTAGAAAGCACAGAGAAGATGATTGTATGTGAAACTAAATTTTTGGATATGTAGTTTTTTTTGTCAAGGTATATTACATTGAAGTCAATAATAACAGAATTGTCTGCATATGAAATTGAGCTTTAGAAAGTGCTTCCTTATACAATATATATGTAAATATATATATATTTACCTCTTACTGGCTTGGCTCGGCCCTCGGAGCTTTCCTCCACAGTCAGGGTGCACCTGACTGAAGGGCAGGGAGCTCCCAGGATGGCATCTTGACCCTCAGCAATCGCTCTGTGGTTCTGGGCGTCATCTCTTTGAGCTTTGGCTCCCTGTGTGTTAACTGGGAGCATTGATACTCGAACTACCTGCCTTGCGGGGTTGTTGCCAGGAAAGTGCTTGAGAACTGAGCTAACGATGAGGTTATTGTTTAATGGGATGCTCATCAGGCCTTTAAGGAGTGGTCACGGCCTTCCTCCTGCGGCTCTTTAGCGTGTCCGCTATTTTCAGTGAGCTCATCCTTCTCTGGCTTTGTTTCAAGGCTTCTTTTTTCTGCATGCGGTCATTTGATATGTCCTCCCCTGGTGCTCCAGACTGGAGCCCCTGCCTGCTTTGCCCAGGAGCCACAGCTGGCCCCTGATTGCTTCAGGCTCCAGGCAAGCAGGGCCCTTCTCAGCTCCTCTTGACTCATGGACCTTTTCCACATCATCTGTTATTAAGTCCAGTCAGTCTCTCATCTTATACTTGTACACTCTAAATTCAGAATTTTATAATTACCCTTGCTAAATTTAATGAGCATTTTCTCTCATTTTTCTTCCTCTCTTTAGCTAACCAGATTTTACCATATTGATCTTTAAATTGTAGCTGGAGCTGCACAAAGCAGGCCGAGAGACGGGTTTTAGAATGCAAGTAGCAGTATAATTAATCACTTTCGGGGCGAGGAATATACTTTGCAAACTAGAAATTTGCACTTATTGCAAATTGAGTTGAATTTGATTTTTTTCTTTCCTTTGATTTCAATGCCCATGAGGAAGTAGATAAAAGATATGGCTTGGTCTCGCTGTACATTTTCATCTATTACTTGCTAAACTTAGAAAGCTAAAGAAATTAGGTGACGTTCCCTATAATGAAGTAACAGTATAATTAATCACTTTCAGGGTGAGGAATATATTTTATAAACTAGAAGTTCTGGGTATGAGATCTCCAGTTGTTGCAAGAAAGAGAGATTTTATACACAAATTATAAGTGGGAAGGGAGGGGAAGGGTGAATTTTTTTTTTTTTTTTTTTTAATAGCCTTTTATTTACAGGATATATACATGGGTAACTTTACAGCATTAACAATTGCCAAACCTCTTGTTCCAATTTTTCACCTCTTACCCCCCCACCCCCTCCCCTAGATGGCAGGATGACCAGTAGATGTTAAATATATTAAAATATAACTTAGATACACAATAAGTATACATGACCAAAACGTTATTTTGCTGTACAAAAAGAATCAGACTCTGAAATATTGTACAATGAGCTTGTGAAGGAAATCAAAAATGCAGGTGTGCATAAATATAGGGATTGGGAATTCAATGTAATGGTTTTTAGTCATCTCCCAGAGTTCTTTTTTCTGGGCATAGCTAGTTCAGTTCATTACTGCTCCATTAGAAATGATTTGGTTGATCTCGTTGCTGAGGATGGCCTGGTCCATCAGAACTGGTCATCATCTAGTATTGTTGTTGAAGTATATAATGATCTCCTGGTCCTGCTCATTTCACTCAGCATCAGTTCGTGTAAGTCTCTCCAGGCCTTTCTGAAATCATCCTGTTGGTCATTTCTTACAGAACAGTAATATTCCATAATATTCATATACCACAATTTATTCAGCCATTCTCCAACTGATGGACATCCATTCAGTTTCCAGTTTTTAGCCACTACAAAAAGGGCTGCCACAAACATTCGTGCACATACAGGTTGGGAAGGGTGAATTATAATACACTCATTCCCAGAGTTTGAATAGTTTCTCACATTAAGCCCACGGATGGAAGACAATACAACAATTCTTGCATTGTTTTGTATCTTGAGGGTTGTATGTGACTATTCCCTCCCCAGAACCAGAGTCTTGTGACGGGAACATTTTTCTGTAGTTCTCTATTTGCTTCATTTAAGGTACATAGGTACAGTATAACACCAGAATGTAGCTGTTATTAGAACGCTTGATCATTTTAAGCTGCATTGTGAGTTTCTGACTCCCAAGCCAGAAAAGGCAGCTCTGTGAAATCTAAATTATTGGTTTATTTATATATAATATAAATGTATGTGGCAGTTTTTGACAACCCCATAATGGCAGTATGGAAAGCTGGTGGCCAGACCCCCAAGCCAAGCAGGCAGCGGCCTCGCGGCCTGGGGGTGGTCAGGTCTGGGGGCTCTGGGTTTGGTTCTAGGTTTTTTTGTACGTATAAGCAAACCACGTATTGAATGGAATCAGGATGACAAGAGCCCTTGACATGGCCTTGGAGTGAAAAGACCCAGGTTTCAGTTATTAATCTCCTACTTCCTAACGTTCCTTCAGTTTCCTCATTTCTTAATGCGAGGGTTGAACTAGATGCTTGCTCAGGTTGCTTGAGCCAGTTCTGAGTTTCTGTGGTTCTGTCTCCCTTTGAAAGATGCCTTTCCTCACAGAAAATGAAATAGGACCCTCCTGGCCACTGACACAGGCTGTCTCTGCTGGCTCTTTCCGGCTTTGGTCCCAGAGCTCTCGGCCCCGGCGGGTGCTCGTCCTCTCCCTCTTGGGGCTTGTGGTAACTAATGGACAAACGGGACTGGCGTGGAGGCGACCTTCCTTCTTGGTGTTTCCCACACAGTCCGCCTGGGAATAAAGAAGAGCCGTACCTCACGGAGGCTGGGAGGGAGGCTTTCGACATGTTTTACCGCCTCCGGGAAGGGGAGCTGCAGCTTCTGCACAGCAGCCTGCTCCAGCTGCCGCCCCTGTTCCTGATGAAGGAGAGGGAACTGGTCAAAGACGTCCTGAACGTCCTCATCGGGGTTGTGTCGGCCACCTTTTCCCTCAGTCAGGTGAGTCCCAGTTCCCTCTGGGGAGGGTCCTCTGCTTTGGTCCTGAGGAGGCCTGGGCAGGGGGAAGCAAGTTCTGGGTGTTTCCTGAGATCACAGCTTCAGTCAGATGCCTGGGTGGGGGCGTCTCTTAGAGCTGCTGTGAATAAGGCTGTGCCCAAGGGCCTGCTGTGCCCTCCAGGCGGACCACAGCTGGAGCAGCAGCTGGATCTGGGCCAGGAAGACCATTGGCCACTAGGCAGGGCAGGGCAGCTGGACCAGCAGGAGGGCCTTAATTTTTTCCCTTTGAGCACCAAAGGAGCCACATCATTTCCACATAGTGGAAGTAGAGTCGTCATCCAGGTGACGCTGCAACTCACATTTAATCAAATTGCTTTTTAAAATGCACAATTTATCCCATTGCTTTCAAAGCTTCTGGTTTTTTGTGTGCTTTTAAAAGTGTACCCCTGTCCTTCTTTCTCTTGGGGTCAGAGGATCTCACCCATCCGTCCCACTCTATGTCTCTCCCCTTCAAAGAGTAAAAGCACCGCTGATGCTGTGTGAGGTTATCCTGAAGGGACCAAGGGCACGCCCTGGAGAAGAAACCAAATGTTTTGGGGAGGCTGTGGCGGGGATTGCTGATGAAGAGGGGCTGACCGAGATGGTCTCTTGAGGCCCCTTGTCTGGGGTCTGAAATTCTGTTTTTGACCTTGTTTTTTATTGGTTCAGCTTTTAGAAGTACTTTTATTCTGAATTTAATTTCTTTGGGTTTTCTCTGGATACTTGTGGTATCTTGAGGGGTCAGGCAGGGTGGGCTGGGGAGCATTCAGGAAGGTCCTTTTAGGGAGGCTCTTGGCTGGACTGGTACAGTGAGTGGAGTCAGTCAGGAAGACCTGGGCTCCGTGCCCGGCCTCAGTTTAGTCCTCTGTAAAGCTCGCTGGCCCGAAGCTTCCTTCCAGCTCTGGGTCTCTACTCTCTTGAGGATTTTCCCAAGATATTTGAGGAAGCAGGGTGGGCCGCCTCCCCCCATTAAAGGTCCGCACCCTCTGCCCGCCCAGGCCAGTCAGGCGTTCGAGGTGAAGCAGGGCGTCTACGTGTCGGGAACGTCTCCGCAGAACATGAGCAGCCTCCTGTCTGAGGTTGCCGAGTACGGCACACACTACACCCGCCTCAGCCGCTTCTCCTTGCAGCCTGTCCTGGATTCTTCCTACAGCAAGGGCCTCGTGTTCCAGGTGGGCTCACCAAGGTCCCAGCCTGGGGGACCTGCTCTGGGGGGGCGGTGTGCTCACACTCAAGCTCAGGGCAGCTGACAGGTCCCCACTGGGTGGGCTGCCTTTGCCGGGCCCCAGGCTGGAGAGTGTTGGAAGCCCCCTTCATCACTGAGCAGGGAGCCTCCCCTACCCCTGGGTCATGCAGGTTTTGGAGTGGAGGCTGGAAACCCTGAGGGCTTCAGATTGGTTGGAGAGCAGCAGTCTTCACAGTGTTTGTGTCTCAACCTGGCTGAGGCAGGTTTTATTATTATTCCTTCTGGCCTCCCAGTGGTTCATACCTGTTTCTTTGCCCAGGCTTTTACAAGTGGCCTACGGAAGTACCTGCAGTATTACCGAGCCTGTGTTCTCTCCACGCCACCCACCTTGAGCCTGCTGACCATCAGCTTTCTCTTCAAGAAACTGGGGCGCCAGTTAAGGTGGACGTCTCCTTGTGCCGGGCCAGAGAGAGGTGGGGTTGGGGGGGGGGGGTGTCTCTCTGCCCCTGAGGTGCTGGCCTGGGCATGAGCTGGGAGGACACTGAGGTGGGCTTGGATGGTTTCCAAGCCAGACCTGTTTCCCCGGTAGAGCTGGGCTGCTTCCCCCACTTTCCCCAGGGCACCCTGAATTGTGTCCTGGTGCTGTGGGCATTTGTGACCGACTGCTGGGCCGTGACCCAGGGCATGGCGTTGCCCTCTCGGACCTGGCTGTCTACTCTGTAAAATGGGACTTGGAGCCGATGTGCTCTGACAGTCTCTGATCACCTATGCCAATCTGGTATGGTGCCCTGGCAGCCCTTTACCTGCAGTCTTTCTGGTCAGTGAAGTCATCCTGAGCTGTCCCAAGTATCCCCGAGTGAGCCAGTCCATGTGGGAGCTCTGGGGTCTGGGGTGGCGGCCTCCGGGCTCTGAGACCACAGGGTGAGGGCTGGGCAAGAGAGTCCACAAAGAGCCAAGGAGCCTTTGGTGCAGCCGATGAGGGAATTGGGAACCAAGGCTTCCTGACCTGCTGCTGTGCCTTAGGGCCCTTCCTGGGCATCCACTGCATTGGCGAGCTGTCTGGCTCTGAGGCCACCAAAGACGGAGCTCACTTACAGGTGGCCTTGGAGCTTATGAGGCAGAGGAAGGGAAGGGACTTGCCGGGCCCTGCCCTGAGCCCCACTTCTACCTTCCCATGTGTGGGAGACCTTGTCCCACCCCCCAGCCCAGGCCTTTGGGATTGACATGGCCTCTCTCCCTCAGGTATTTGGCTGAGCTCTGTGGCGTGGGCGCTGCCGTTCCCGGGCTCAGCGAGGGTGGGACTAAGTCCTCCTTCCCGACTGTGAGTGTTCTTCTGAATCCTCCTTCCAAGCTCTGCTCCCCTGGGGTGCATGCACAGCCTGCTGGTTTCTGTGGTTCTCAGCCGGGCAGCAAAGGGGGAGGCTGGAGGGGCCCCGCTTCCTGACCCCCGCCAGCTGCCAGCCGTGCTTGCTTCTGCAAGAGCCGGCTCTCAGATACCCGCCCCGGACTGGAGCAGTGTCTGCTTCCCTCTGCAGGGCGTGAAGCTGCTGTCCTACCTGTACCAGGAAGCCCTGGATAACTGCAGCAATGAACATTATCCCGTCCTGCTGTCGCTGCTGAAGGCCAGCTGCGAGCCCTACACCAGGTGAGGTCCCCCAGCCCACCCAGGCCTGGCAGCTCCCTTCTCTGTCAGGCCACAGGGACCCTGCGGGGCAGAGGAGGAAACTCAGCCGGTCACATAGGAAGGGCTGCAGTCCAAGCCCAGACCCCTCCAGCAGCTCTGGCCAGTGCACGGACCCACAGCTTCTCAGCTAGCAGGGCCAGGTAGCCTGAGAAGAAATGGGGTGGGAGAGGCAGGCCCCTTACCACCTCTGTCCTCTTCCTTATCCCCACCCCATCTTCTTCCTCCTGCTCTGTCCTCCCCTTCCTTTCTCTGTCCCTCCCTCTTCCTTTTCCTCCTCCCTTTTCTCTTTCCCCTCTTCTTCCCTTTTAAAAATATTATTTTTTTTTTAATGTGCATTTAGAAATTTCTTTGCGTTCTAGATTCTCTCTCTCTCTAGCTCCTCTTTCATCCCCTGAAAAGGCAGGCAGCATGATATCCATTTTACATGTGAGGGCAGGCAAGACTTATTTCCACATTACCATGTTACAAAAAAAAAGTGAAGAAAAATAAGATAGTAAAAACTTTTCTTTGACTGCATTCGGCCTCCATCCGTTCTTTCTCTGGAGGTCTTTCATCATGAGCCCTTAGTACTGTTGACAATAGCGAAATCATTCATAGTTGACGATTGTACGGTATGATTATTTTTGTGTACAACGAAGCAACTCAGTGTCAGAGCCTGGAGTCCAGGAGAGCTGAGTTTGAACTCAGCCTCAGACATTTAACCCCATAGGTTTATCCATGACTGGGTGTACAGTGGCGTATTCCGTGACGTCTATGGGGAGTTCATGATCCAAGTAAATGAGGAATATCTCAGCTGCCGAGGTGTGTGAGCTAGCTTCAGGATGTGTGTGTGGGGGGGAGGGGAAGGCCATGGGGCTGTCCTGCATCCGAAGCTAGATTGGGGTTTGTGTGCACGGGGGGCAGGGCATGAATGGGGAGGGCATGGCATGAAGCATATGCTTTGGTCAGGGCAGCCAGGAGAGCTGAGGAGACTTTCGGCAGTACCCGGTGGGTACTACTAGGGGGCGTAGTGCTAATCTCTACGTGCTCTGACCACGTCCAGAAGAGTACCCAGGTGTGGGTGCCACCCTTTATTTAGGAGGGTTCTTGGTAGGCTGTGGAGCGTTCTTGGAGGGAACTCCAAAGACGAAGGGTTTAGGGACCAAGCTGTCATAGGAGGCCCGGCCAGAGGCATCGGGCTGTTAGATTTAGAGAGATGATGTCCCAGGGAGGAGGGCTTGATCCAAGGAAAACTTCCCAGCGAGCCTGAGCTCTGTCCTTGCAGATAGGAGGCACCCCGTTATTAATAGCTTGAAGTGGAGGCCACCAGCTAGGGGCGGGGGTGGTGTTCTGGAGGGAGGCCTGTCCATTGCTTACGGAATCAATGGCCCTGACCCCCAAGTTCTCTGGTCCTTTGATCCCACTCACGTGTGGGCCCTGTGATGGGCGGGCGCCTCCTTCGGCGGTGGGTTCTCCCCGGGATGCCCGCGGGCCACGCTGTTGTCCGGCTTGTGTGTCTGACTGTACCCATCTTGTAGATAAGTTTTACTGGACGCACGGGTACGTGCTCATTTCCAAGGAGGTGGAGGACTGCGTCCCTGTGTTCCTGAAGCACGTCGCCAACGACGTCTACGTCTGTGGCAAGACCATCAACCTGCTGAAGCTGTGCTGCCCCCAGGTGATTCTCTGCAGACCTCAGCCGGGGGCTGCTCCTGCCCGTCCTGCCCAGATACTCCCACCTCAGAGGTGCTGGGGCTCTCCGGAGGCCACAGCCCAGGACACTCACTGGGCGCCACTGTCACTGGATGCCAGGGGATCTGGCTTGGGCACCCAGTAGCTTCCTTTTGCTTGGAGTGTTCCATTTCTGGGCTTTGATTTAAGTGGATAAAGCAAACTGGAAGGGCCCAGAAAACACTACCACAAGGAGGATAAGTGAGAGGAGGGTTAGAGAATGATTATTTAGCCAGAAAAGACAGAGGCAGAGATCAGGAAATGGTCTTCAGAAGGAGCCGATGGCTGCAAATAGAGGCAGTTATCCCAGATTGGCATGAGACAGGCGGGGCACATGGTGCCGCAGGATGCTCAGATGCAGACAGTGGGCTGGTGAGGCAGGAGGGAGACGTGAGCTTGGTCGGGCCAGGTGGGCCTTGTGGCCTCCCAGAGACCTTCTTGGCCCAGTCCTGGACTCCTTGGTACCCCAGGAAAGGTCTTCCTGTCCAGAACTACGTTCCCCCTTCCTGTTCCGACTGTGCCTTCTCCTGGCAGTGCCCTGGGGCTTGCTCCTGAACAGTGGCGGGTTTGAATGAGCCGGCCCTGTGCGGCAGCAGGGATGCTACAGGTTATGGTGCTCTCTCCTCATGCAGCATTACATCTGTTGGTCCGACATCCCCGTTCCCCGGATCTCGGTCATCTTCTCCTTGGAGGAGCTGAAGGAGATTGAGAAGGACTGTGCTGTGTATGTGGGGCGCATGGAGAGGCTGGCCCGCCACAGTGCTGTGAGCAAGGAGGAGAAGGTGAGCCGGGGCTCTGGATTTCTGCCCTCAGACCGAAGGAGGAAGTCTGGTTCCCCTCCTCCAGGAACTGTGACCCCCTGACCAAGGGGCCCGCTCTCCAGCCTTGTTTGCAGGGGGCCTACAGCAGGCTCCGGTGACTGTGTGCTGGGTCTTCCCGGAGGTAGAGGCCTTGTCCCAAGCCTTTGTCCACAGAGTAGGGGAGACTAGGGAATCCCTGTGGCCTCCCCTTTGAGAAGTTGCCTTCAGAAGCGCTGGGCTGTCTCATAAGCCCTGGCTTCAAGTCCTGACTTTACTTCCCTGTTATGTGGTCTCAGAGCAGTTACTTAATTGCTCCAAGCTTCAGGTTCCTTATCTACTAACAGTTTGAAAAAGCCTTGCCCTCCTTACTTCCCAGAGACAAAGGACGGGTATGTCGGGCTTAGGACTACACAAGACAGTCTGTGATTCATCTGAGATGGCCCTGACGAGCCTAGGTGGAGAATGCCTCCACTGGCGGGAGAGTGGCGAGCAGTGCCTTCTTGGCTGGGCCTGGTGCTCTGTGGGCAGGGTAGAGACCAGGGAGGGGGGGCACATGGAAGGTTCTGTACTTAGCTCAATGGCCTGAGGGTCACACTGCCAGCCAAATGCTGAGCAACTGGGATAGGGGCTCAGAAGGGCCCCTGAGCTTCTTTGGTCTATTCCTGAACCGCAGGCCTGAGACCCAGGGACCGCGTATGACACTGACCCATGATTGAGGCACTTTAAGGAACTGCTATGGCACAGGTCTCCTGGGGAATGCTGTGGTTCTGTGGCCATAGTAGTTGCCTATCTGTGAAATGGGATTGCTGGCAAAATTTCTCCCTAGGATTGCTTGTAGGTGTGATAGAAAACTGAATTTTAAAATGAACATAAAGTATTTTACAGGCCAATGATTTGCCACAGAGTCTTGTAAATTCAAGTTGGTTATATGAATAGTGCTTGATTGCTAATGTTTGGAACTGGCAAATTGTCCCCCATTTGGGAAGAGTTAAAAGAGTGGAAATCGATGATCTTGGAAAAACAGGGTTGTAGGTGATCAGTGTGGCAAGGGAGGGGTTGTCAGGGAGTCAAGAAGCTTTTTTGGAGGGGATGCTCGGCCATTCCTGAGTACACAGAATAATTTTGTAAAGTGACAGCTGAGTCCAAATGTGTGCAGATGGTGGTGGTGGCGGGGGGGGCGGGGGGGAGCGGAGTTGATGGGTGCAGATGGAGTCTGGAGTTTCCGAGAGACTGGCAGGCAGTGAGGGCATCTGGGCCAGAGGCTTCTTGGAGGAAAGGGGATTTGAGCTGGCTTTGGAAGCAGCAGCAGAGAGCCATGTGGGAGGGAGATGTCAGGGGGTAACAACCGGGGGAGGTTTTGTGATGAGGGGCCTTCTGGAGGGGCCAGATGAGCCATCTGTGGGACTGAGCCTGGAGCAGGTCAGAAAGGGCTGCCCGAGAACCTCGAAGGCACCAACCACTCACCTTGTTTCCTGTCTTTCAGAAATTGCGGATGGAGATTGCCAAGCAAGAATTAATTGTGCATGCCCGGGACACGGCCTCCCGAGTGCTGAAGGCCTTGAATGGTACGCTCTGCTTCCCTGCTCCCCTTTACCATTTGTGCACCAGGAAGGATCCTGGATTTTATGAACAATTCAGATTGCTCAGGGTCTTCTCTAACAGAATCGTTCCTTTTCTGAACAGATCGACACGTGTCTGAAAGGATGGCCTTGGATGCCAAGAAACGAGAGCAGTTCCAGAAACTGAAAGAGCAGTTTCTGAAGGATCAGGAGGTGGGTCTGCTGTCTTTGGAAGTGTCTTTGGGGTGCAAACTGCAGGCTGTCTTGGGTCACTCAGTGCCAACATGTGTTGCTGTAGCGTCGCCTGGCAGCCAAGCAGGAGGAGCTTGATGATGACTTCAGCTACGCCCGTGAGCTGCGCGAGAGAGAGAAGAGACTGAAAGCGCTGGAGGAGGAACTGGAGCGGAAGGCAAGGTATGTTCTCAAACAGCTCAGGCCCGTTGGCAACAGAGTTTTTCAGGCCACAAGCCTCCTTGGGCCTGCCTGGTCCCATCCTCTGTTTTCCCAAAAGGTTCATATCAGTTTTAAAATTTTAAAAATTTTTCATTTTTTTTCATCTTTTCAAAAAATAAACATTTTTGTTTGTTTTTTATATATACATTTTATGTAACATTATAAAAACATTTTTAGTTCCAAGTTCTCTCCCTCCTTCCAGCCCCGCTCCCACCCATTGAGAAGGCAAACATGATGATGCCCATTATACATGTGAAGTGAAGCAAAACATATTTCTAAATTAGCCATGTTGCTGTGAAGACCGCGTATTTTAAAATCAGCCGGAGTCAGGAATTCAGGTTAGGGGAAAATCATCAATCTTTATTCTCAGTGAAGAAAGATCAGAGGTGGAAGGGAATAGGCAATAGCAATGTGTGCAGCTGAGTCAAGAAGCTAGCTAGACCAGCAGCTAGAACCCAGGCCAATCTCTCCCAGCTTCTCTTCCTGTCTCTCTCTCTGCCTCCACCCACCAAAATCGTCATTTCCTCTACAACACATCAGGACTTGCACAGAGAGTGGGTGGGGGCCATTCTTTATCCAAGCATGTATATTAATAGAGTATAGTCCAATTACTATTTAGCCTCATGTGCTTGGGACCTCAGTGCATCAACTTTGGTTCTGTTCCTTCAATATATTTGAGGCCTTTTTCATAGAAACTTGCTGTAAAATTTTTTCCCAGTTTTCTGCTTTGCTTCTAATTGTGACTTCATTTGTTTTGTTTGTGCAAAAATCTTTTTAATTTCATGTGATCAAAATTACCCATTTTATTTCCTTCTTTCTCTTTCTTGCTCATAAACACTTCTCTTATCCACAGACCTGCTAATACATTTTTTTAACCTAATTTTTTTTATGATATCATTATGTCTAACTCATTTATCTTTTTAGACTTTATCTTGGGTGTGAGATATAAATCTATACCTAGTTTCTGCCAAACTTCTTTCTAGTTTTCCCAGCAATTTTTGTCAAATGGCAAGTTTTTGATCCAAAAGCTTGGCTCTTTCTTTGGATTATCCAACCCTAGATTATTCTGGTCATTTGCTTTTGTATATTGTATACCTAATCTATTCCAGCAATCCACCATTCTGTTTCTTAGTAAGTACCAGATTGTTTTGTGATTACTACTTTGTAATATTATTTGAAGGGTGGTATTGTTAGGCCACCTTCCTTCAGATTTTCCTTGATTATTCTTCCCCTTTTGTTCTCCAGATGAATTGTGGTGTTATTTTTTTTTTTTTCTAGTGCTTCTAAATAATTCTTTGATAGTTTGATTAGAATGGCACTGAGTAAGTAAATTGACTTAACTAGAATTGTAACATTGGCTCAGTCTACTCATGAGTAATGGATATTTCTCCAGTTGTTTAACTCTCTCTTTATTTGTGTGAAAGAGTGTTTTGTAATTGTATTCATATTGTTCTTGTGTGTGTATTGACAGGTAAACTCCCATGTAATTTATATTGATTGCAGTTTATTTTACATGGAATTTCTTTTGTTGTTGTTGTTGGGTTTTTTTTTTTTTTTTTTTTTTTTGAGTTTTGAGTTTCAAACTCTATCCTTCCCTTTCCCTATTTCTGAAAGGGTAAGTAATCTGATAGAGGTTATACATGTGTAATCATGTAAAACTTTTCCATGTGAGTCATTTTGTGCAAGAAGACTTAAATGAAAAAGAAAAATGAAGGAAGTGGAGAAAAAAAAGCATGTTCTAATCTGTATTCAAACATCAAGTCTTTCTCTGGAGGCAGATAGCATTTTTCATCCGGAATTCTTTGGGGTTGTTGTTTTGGATCGTTTGATTGCTGAAAACAGCTAAGTCATTGTTATAGAGAAAAGAGTTACTCTAGATATTTTTGTACAGATACTTTGGACTTTCTCCCCACATCTGGCTAGACCAGTATACACCCACTATTCTGTAGAAGGCACGGACTTTTTGGAAGCATGTTATTTTCTAAGTCAGTTATCAGGGATTGACCTGAAGCAGGAGAAAATGTACTTTGAACTTTGTCTCAAGAGAACATGAAGGCTTATGGCTGCTATCTCCACGAAAGGCCACATGAACTGGTAGATTTTTCCTTTTTGTGCATTGCTTAAGCACCTTTGATGTGCTTAGCCCTGTGCTAGGTTATAGGGTTCCCAAAGGCCAAAGTGTTCCTGGCTTTCTGCCTGTCTCCTTGCTGTCAGTGCCAAGGCTGTTTTGCCTCAGCAGCCCTGAATGTCATTGTAAATGGAGCCTTTCTTGAATATTATACTGGGCCTCCGTGTCCCTTTCATTCATTGAACGTTTCCTGATGCATCTGAGGGATTTGTTTTTTGTTTTTTGCCAAGGCAATTGGGGTTAAGTGACTTGCCCAGAGTTACACATCTGGGAAGTGTCTGAGGCCAGATTTGAACTCAAGTCCTCTTGACTTCAGGGCTGATGCTCTGTCTACTGCACCACCTACCTGCCCCTATTTGAGGGATTTGTTGATGAAAAAGTACCTAGTATGAATCAGGAAGTAAATCCCCCAGCCTCGTGTCTGGACTGCAGAAGACATCCTTCCTCCCAAGTCTGAGGCCGGTTGGTCCCACTCTAATGGGGACTTCTCACACACTGGGTGTTGCTCAAAGCCATTGCCTCTGACTTCCCTGTGTCAGTGTTGGAGTCACCATAGACTGAGGAGGAAGGAGTTGGTTGGAATAGAGGTCGGGACCTTTGGAGGGCTTCTTTCAGATTTTTAAAAAAATGTGGATAGTCATCAACAAACACAAGTGATTCTCTATAGAAGGAAAGACGCAAAAAAGGAAGGTTGTTTTTGAAAGTGATTCTAACAAGTCATTTCTCGGTAGATAAATGGTCAAAGGAAATGAATATGCAGTTTTCAGAGGAAAGCAAAGTTATCTGTAGTCGATGAAAAACTGCTCTTATTCACTATGAATTAGAGAAGTGCAAATTAAAACAACTTTGTGGTGGGTGGCTGATGTGACAGAAAAGGAAAAGGACAAATGTTGGAGGGACTATGGAACAATTCGGACACTAAGGCATTGTTGGTGGTGTTGTGAACTGTTCCAGCCATTCTGGAGAGCAGTTTGGAACTACACCCAAAGGACTATCAAACTGTGTCTACCCTTTGAGCAGCCAGCAATACCATTACTAGTCTGTATCTCAAAGAAACCAAAGAAAGGTGAAATGGACCTATATGTATGAAAATATTGGTTGTATCTCTCTCTTTTTTTTTTTTTTTAAAGCTTTTTATTTTCAAAACATATGGATGGATAATTTGTCAACATTAACCATTGCACAGCCTTGTGTTTCAGATTTTCCCCTCCTTTCCCCCTCCCCTAGATGGCAAGCAATCCAATTATATATTATACAGGTAAAAATAAATCCATTATGTATAAACATATTTACGCAATTCTCTTGTCATACAAGAAAAGTCAGATCAAAAAAGAAAATGAGTAAGAAAACAAAATGCAAGTGAACAACATCAAAAAGAGGATTGCATCTCTTTTTGTGATGCAAGAAATTGGAAATTGAGGAGACGCCCATCAATTGGGGGATGTCTGAATAATTAGTTGTGCTATTAGAAATGACGAACAGGATGATTTCAGAAAATCTGGGAAAACTTACGTGAATCGCTACAAAGTGATTTACGTGAACCACTACAAAGTGACTTGTGTGAACCGCTGTAAAGTGACTTACTTGAACTGCTACAAAGTGAAGTAAACAACCAGAAGCACACTATACACAGTAAGAGCAACATTGTATACACCATGATCAACTGGAAATGACTTAGCTCTTCTCAGCAATACAATGTTTCGAGAAGATTCAGGAGGAAAAGTACTAAATGCCTCTAGAGAAAGAGGAGACTGAATGCAGATCAAAGCAAACTTAAAACTAGTTTTAAGTAACTAGCAAAGTAAAAGTCTTTGCTTTTTTTTTGTGGGGGTTTTTATTTTTGGTTTTGGTTTTTTTTTGGTCTGTTGTCTTTCTTGGCATGACTGATACAGAAATCTGTTTTACCTGATTGCATGTGAACTACCTGTAGCAAACTGGTTTATCTTAAAGGGAGAGGAGGTGAGGGAGGGAAAGAATTTAGAAGTCAGGATTTTTAAAAATGAAGGTTAAAATTTGTCTTTGCATGTACTTGGGGAAAGTTTTTATTTTTAAAAAAGTAAGTGTCTTAGTGTAGAGCTTGGGGTTCATAACTTCCCAGCCCTTCCTGCCTGGGTCCCCTCCTGCCCTTTGGAGGATTTATTTGATGTGTCTTTGATGCTCTGTTCTTGGGGGTGGGACATCTCTTCCCTCCCCCCCATTTTAATACATGTTCTTGAGGGCACACAGAGCCTCAGGACTGAGCTTTCTCATGCAGGGATGCATCAGGTCTGTCTCTGTCCCTGCAGGCAGGATCTAATTGACCACTACAGCAAGTTGTCTGAGGAGGCTGCTCGCCGCGAGCAGCGGGCTCTCTGGAAGATCCGGAGGCACAAGCTGGAGACGGCCCGGCTGAACTTTTTCAAGGAAGACCAGAAACGCATCCAGGTAGCGTCAGCTCGGACACCTGAAGGGTCACATATAGTCACCAAATGAGGGTCAGTCCCAGCTGGTGACCACGGGCAAGTCCTGTGACCTCTCTCAACCCCAGTATCTTCATCTGTAAAATGAGCGTAGTGATCCCTGTCCTGTTTATCTTGTAGGGCCGTTGTGAGGAAATCCCCCAAGGAGGCAGTCAGTTATTAAGCGCCAGCTCCCGTGTGCTGGGCACTCAGTTGGGTGTCCCTGTCCATGATGAGCTTTCACTCTGTTCTGGGTACAGATGAGAGTCTGAAAAGAGGCCCGAGCTAGCAAATCAGTGGGTTGCTTGCCCGGCTGCATTTGTGCCAGGCCCTGGGGTGGGTGCTGGGGAAATGGCTTATGGGCTCCTGGAGGGAGCACCACCGAGTATGAACGGCTATCCAAGCCTGTTGTATATTCGGAACAAAGAACCAAAGACTGGAAGAGAGCGCTCGGTAAACCTACACATGCTAGAAAGCATCGGTCTGTTGCTGTGCTATATTCTGAATTTCAGGAGATGCTTCAAAATGTCTCTGAAGGAAAATACAGGGAGAAACTTGACATCCTCCCCGGTGTCCGTCCTCCCGGTCACGTGGATGCCTCTGCAGGAGAGCCTGGAGTCCAGGTGAGCCCCCAGCATTGGGCCTGATCATCTGAAGCCCCCTTGGTCCCTTGGGATGGGGAACTGTCCCCCTTCCCTTCTTGGATCAGAGATCCCAGCTCTAGTTCTCTGCTCCCCAGCCCGCCCCACACCAGCGTGTGCCCTCCGTGTGCAGACTGGCGGAGTATATGTGGTGCTGACTCACAGTGCCGGGGGCTTCGGTCTCTGCTGTCTGGGATGACTGGCCCCCAGTATTTACTGTCAGGTTCCTGTTCCCCACTTCCTCACTGTCGTGGTACTGCCAGTTTCACTGGGATAGGAAGTGAAGCGTGAGCGTCAAGGACGGACCCAGTGATGGCAAACGGCCCTCTCGAGCTTTGAGATCAGGCCTGGCGATGGGCAGGAATAGGAGGGCTTCCACCCTGGGAGACTGGCGGGGGGCCTGAGGGGCCACTCACGAATATGTCCTGGGGAGTCCTACCCCAGCATGTGTAGGTCTGAGCACAAGCTCAGGTTCACTCCATCTGTTTCCAGAACTTTCCTTTGTCTCGTCCCAATCCCCCACGCTGCCCTGCTCACACCATCAGCCCCTGTCTCCGTTTTAGGCTGGGCAGTGCTCAGAGAACATTGGTGAGCGTGCGCAGGGGCTGCCGCCCTCAGTGGGCACCTGGACAGCAGAACAGATGGACCCTGAGAAGGAGGGCCCAGAGAAGGCAGGCCCAGAGGACGTGGGCCCGGAGAAGGATGGTCTGGAGAAGATGGGCCCAGATGGCCACACCCTGGAGCCCAAGCTGCCGGGCTCCGGCCTGGACATGGATGATTTCCTGCCCAGGCCCCTCCCAGAGCAGCTGCCCGCTGCCTCGGGCTCCCCGGCCCTGCTGGAAGCAGCGCTGCAGACTATCTCCGCAGACCTGCCCCCTGCAGCTCCCGGGGGGGCGGCGGACCAGGAGGGCGGCCCAGAGCAGCTCTATGACTTCAACACCATCCTCCGCTCCGCGGCCACGACCAAGGTCCATACAGATGGAGTGCCCCCGGCACCCGGGGACACGCGCCACCGACCCCGCTGGAACCTCCACGGTCACGCCTCAGACTCCAGCATCCAACTGGGAGAGTCGGTCCCGGAGCCGCTGGCCCCCCAAACCACGAGGGCCAGGTGGAATGTCCACGGCCACGTCTCCGCCTCCCACATCAAGATGGGCGAGTACACTGCTGATGTGGAGGCGGCCCCACCCCGAGGGAGCGTCCACGGCCACGTGTCGGACAGCAGCATCCCCCTGGGGGCCTACGTGTCAGAGGTGGTCTCGGCTCGACCCCGCTGGAACCTCCACGGCCACGCCTCTCAGTCCCACCTGAAGTTGGGTGACCTCACTCTGGAGGCCGAGGACCCCCGGCCACAGGGCAGCACCTTTGGCCACGTCTCAAAGTCCAGCCTTCAGCTGGGCCAGAGGGAGCTGCCCCCTTCTCCCAAGCCCCTTCCCAGACAGACGGTCCCCGCTGCTGCCACCTCCACCATGCAGTGGTTCCTGTACAACAGGGAACTGGGCTGCCCGGTCCCAGACCAGCCACCGCAGGCGGGGGAAGCACCCCGGACCTCGGCTGCAGCTGCTGAAGCCGGAGAACCAGGACAGGAGCTCGTCCCACGGATGGCAGGGGAAGCTGAGGAGAGGCTGGCCATCGAGGCTGAGGAGAGGCCGGCCATCAAGGCCGGGGAGAGGCCGGCTATTGGTAGGCACCCAGCATTTGTTCACCTCACCTGATACTGTGGCATTTGGACCATTAAGGAAGCCGTGGGTTGACGCCTCTCCAGGGGCCTGGTTTCCTCCTCCTGGGGGTTGTTGCCCCGACCAGCCCCCTCTGTCCTCTGCTTATGAAGGATTGGCTTGGTTTGCTCATGAAGCCCCCAGGGCAAAACTGGGGGTGGGGTGGGGAACCAGGGGGACAGAGGCCACCCTGAGGCCCCAGAGCAGTTTAGGGGGGCTCCTCGGTGCCAGGGGATCTCCTCTCCCCTCTCAGGGGCAGGTCTGCAGTGAAGTAGGCTTCTCACACAGCCAGGACCCTGGTATTGGGGGGCACAGAGAGGAAACTGAGACCCTGCAAAGCCTGGAGACAGCTCAGGCGAGGCTGTTGGTGGTGGACCCAAATGTGGGAGTGCTGGACGCAGGGAAAGGGGAAGGGGAAGGATATCCTGAATGCGATGGCCCCATTTGGCTTTTCCAGATTCAGACGTAATGAGCGATGAGAGTGGGGATGTCTCTCCAAACCAGCCTCCTGAACCACAGGTAAAGGGGGCTGAAGCCCGAGCCACAGCCGGCTGGGAGCAGGGACTCCGAGCTAGCTTTGGCTCCGCCCTGCCCTCTCCCCCACGTCCCTGTATTCCCTGGGCTAGGCCCTCGGTGACTCTCTGTCTGTCCTTGGGGAAGGGCCCTCCTCCCTCACCTTATACCTGCCCCTGATCCCGTACTTGTCCCTGGAGAAGGGTCTTCCCCCCTGCAGCCCAGAAACCCCCATGGTAATGATCTTGGCCTGGGCTGGTTCCAGGCAGTACCTTGTACTTCCTGGAAGGCGACTCTGCTCTGTCATCGAGGGCCCGAGCGCCTCCCAGGTGGGCACAGGCTGGCTGGCAGGGTCCCCCAGGAGAGGCCCACAGCCACAGCCACGGGGTTCTGCTTTGATGTTTTCCCAAAGAAAGAAGCAGAAGCCCCAACCATGGCCGCCAGCCCCGAGGAGGCGAAGGATGGAGCCAAGGGCTGTGCCCGGGAGCAGGCCTACCTGAAAGCCTTGTCGGACCAGTACTGTCTCGAGAAGTACCAGGACAGCTACGGCCTGATGTGTGAGTGGCCCTGGGCTGGGCCAGGGGCTGCGGGATGGGCCTTGGAGCACCCCAGGCCTGCAGACACAGCTGAGCCTTTGGGTTCCCTCTCCTGCAGCGGAGCCTCCAGTGTCCCACCTGCTGCGCCACATCATTCCCAGACCCTTCTCCTTCCCCATGGATCCCCGAGGGCCCACGGCGACTGACGAGACGTCGGTTCAGCTGAGTGAGCTCTTGACCCTCCCTGTGCTCATGAAGCACTCCATCACGGCGCCGCTGGTTTCTCAGTACGTGTCTGCCCGGGCCCCGGAGGCTGAGCGGTGGCCTTGCCGTGCAGGGGCTTTGTGGGGAGAGGCTTCCCCTGGGGTCAGGGAGAATTCCATAGCAGCTCTGGCTCTCTGAGCAACCTTGCATGATAGTGAGCGCCCGGTCCCTTGGAGCAGAGAAGGGGGGGGGGGTCTGAGGCCCCCCTGTCTGGGCCACGGCCCTGCCCTCGTGTCCGAAGGCCGGGCCCGGCCTTGACCGTAGCACGCTTCTCCCCGCAGCGTGTCCCTGGTGAACAAGGCCGTGGTCGATTACTTCTTTGTGGAGCTCAGCCTAGAAAAGCACTTTGAGGCCCTGAGGCACTTTCTGCTCATGGAGGACGGCGAGTTTGCTCAATCTCTCAGTGACCTGCTCTTTGAGAAGGTGTGTGTGTGTGTGTGCTGGGGGGGGGGGGGGGGTGCCGTCCCCGACGGGCCCAAAGAAGGGACCCCAGGGGGAGGGGCCCGAGGACAGCTGTTGGGGAAGGGGTGGGGTCCTGACCAAGCCCAGGAGAGCAAGAGCCTACTGTGGAGGGACCAAGAGTCCAGCCCAGGGCAGGCCCAGGGAGGTAGAGGGCCTTACTAAGGGACACTGGGGCTCCCAGCTGTGGGACCCGGGGCACCGGCCTACTCAGCCCTCAGCTCTAGGAAGGGGCTCAGGGGCTGCTGACACAGAGAGCAGGTCTTGATCTCTGCCGCCCTGTGGGGGAGGCTTTATGGGCTATTGAGGATTGGCTGCTGTTGATCTGGGTCTCTCTACTAGTCTCTGCAGAGACTGCACTACCTTGTGGGCAGTCAGCTACTGGGGGCACAGCCCCCTTATGGCAGCCCCTGCCAAGTGCCACATCTTGGTTTCTCTTTCAGCTGGGCTCTGGGCAGACCCCCGGGGAGTTCCTGAACCCTCTGGTGCTCAACTCCTTCCTCACCAAAGCCCTGCAGTACAGCCTGCATGGGGACACCAAGCTTGCTGCCAACCTTTCCTTTGCCCTCAAGTACCTGCCGGAGGTGTTCACCGCCAATGCCCCCGACGCCCTGAGCTGTCTTGAGCTGAGGTACAAGGTACATGGCGGCGCTCCTGTTCTTACATCCTCTCCTTCCTCTTCATTTCCAAGTGTCTCTCTGCTCCGGTAAAATCCTGGTGTTTAAGGAGACAAGTCATCCCCACAACTTCTGACTGTATCTGCCAATTGTTACCTCCATCTGAATGTAATGAGGGCATTGATACCCATCCCTTGCTTACCAACAAGGAGGGCGCAGAATCCCTGTTGGGGCAGTGGATAGGGAAAGGAGCAGTCCCCTGGAGAGGAAGCTGCCCAATCACAGTGAAGCCCCCCTAGATAATCTGGGCCACATCCTGAGGGCTTTGTGGCCATGTTGGAGTCGGCCCATCTCCATCTTGAAGTTCTGAAAGCTTCACTCGATTCCCTGCTAGGCTGTGCCCAGTTTCCCCCAGACCCCTTTGCAGGTTTTGTTGGAGTGAGCTCTTGCCCACACTGGGATGCTTGGGTTGGTCAAACACTGGGCTGCAGTGCTGAGTTTTTCCCCACCTCATTGCCACCCCCTGTCTCATCTATTCCAGTGAACATCCTGTTTCTTTTGATGAGTATAGCTTTTCCGTATACTTGGAGATCCCATCCTGCTGGCCCTTCCCATTTTTTAAATTTTCATTGATTTCCTTGCTACCCTTGAGACCCTTTGTTCCTCCAGATAAATTTTGTGAGATTTTCCTACCTCTGCAAATCTTCTCTTCAGTAATTTGATTGATATGGTGCCGAGTTAAGGAAATTAACTTAGGCCATATTCCTGTTTATATTATTGGCCTGCTGTGTCCATGAGGCCAAAGGATATTTATTCTTGCAATTATCTACAATTACTTAGATGTCTTTATGTGGAGAATGTTTTATACTTGCATTTACATGGTTCCCGTATGTGTCCTAGTAGGCAGATTCCCCCCAGGATTTTATATCATCTGCGGTTCTTTTAAGTGGAATTTTCCCCATCTCTTCCTGCTGGGTTTGTTGAGGATCTAGAGAAATAAGTGGTTGGTCTGGGTGGATTTATCTACGACTTTGCTCGGAAGTAATTGTGACCAGCTTAGTTGATTTCTCTGAGTCTTCCGTAAAAAGTGACTTTGCTGTCTCTGTTGCCTACATTTCAATCTCTTTTTCTCATCTTATTGCTATAGCGCCTATTTCTAGTCTCACCTTGAAGAATGGTGATAATCAGCACCCTTGCTTCTCCCCCGATCTTCCTTTAGCTTATCCCCTCACACACAATGCTTGCTGACGCTTTTAGACACTTTGCATTTTAAAGAAAGCTCCATTTATTCTTGTATTTTTATTCTGCGTAACAAAGAGTATTCTGTCAAAACCTTTTTCTGTATTTACTGAAACAACATTTTTGTTGGCTTAGTTATTGACACACGGTCAGTCCATGCTTCTCGTTTTTGAGAATTTTGGACCAACTCAGAATTCCTAGTGTGAGTCTGGCTTTATTAGTGTATAGCATTTGCAATAGTTTTCTAATTTCCATGCTCGTGTTTAAATTTTTCATCAGGAAAATTGTCCTAGAGTTTTCTTTGTGCTTCAGGTACCAAGATTGGGCAAGAGTCCTTTAGTCCTGGAATTGTTCTTTAAACGTCTGATAGACCTCACAGGCCCACTCGGGGCTTGTTCGGTTTCTTGATCTTAGCGTCTCTGTGCCCTGTGCCCAGGGGCTTCCACCTGCCTGAGCGCCCACCCTTGGGTCTCTCTCCTCCTTAGGTTGACTGGCCCCTCAACATCGTCATCACAGAAAGCTGCCTGAACAAATACAACAAGATCTTCTCCTTCCTGCTGCAGCTGAAGCACATGATGTGGACCCTGAAAGACGTGTGCTTCCACCTGAAGCGCACAGGTAAGGGCCCTGGGGCCTGCCGCGGGCCTAGCAGCCGGGGAGGCAGACCCAGAAGTGGGTGGCCTGCTTTCTGGGACGCTAAGGTCTCTTCTGCTCTGTTGGCTCCCTCGTTCCCTCCAGCGTTGGTGAACCACGCGTCTGGTTCGGTCCAGTTCCGCCAGCTCCAGCTTTTTAAACACGAGATGCAGCATTTTGTGAAGGTGATCCAGGGCTACATCGCCAACCAGATCCTGCATGTCACGTGGCGCGAGTTTGGCAACAAGCTGTCCTCTGTGAGCAACCTGGAGGAGATTCACCGCACTCACGCCGAGTACCTCAACAAAGCCATCTTCAGGTAAAGAGCGGGGGGGGGGGGGGTTCTCGGGGTGGCAGGAAAGAGGTACACGTATGGTATAATGGGAAGAGGGCAGCTTTTCTCTCCCACACTCAAAAGGGAATAAGCCTTTATTAAACACCTACTTTGCCAGGCAGTGTGCTAGGTACTTCACAAATATTTGAGCCTCACAACAACCCTGTGAGGTAGGTACTACTGTTATGCTCGTTTTCCAGTGGAGGAAACTGAGGCAGACAGAGGTGAAGTGACTTGCTCTTAGGCTGGATTTGAACTTGGTCTCCTTGACCCCAAGTGCAGGGATCTGTCCATTACATACCTCAACGGCCCTAGATTTCAAAGGTGCCAGTGTCTGCCCAGAAGTGCCACAGGAAACTGCTTGCACTCGTCTGTGTGCCGGCCCAGAAGGAAAGCTGGGCAGAATTCAAGTCGGTGGGAAGCATCTGTTAAGTGCCTGCTGTGTGCCAGACCCTGCCCTCAAGGAGCATAGTCTTATGGGGGGAGGGGGGCAGGATGGACACAGAAAACGTGCAAAGGAGCAAATGCAAAGCAAATTAGGTCCAGGATAAACAGGAACTAATGGAGGGAAGGCACTAGAATTAAGAGGGGCTGGAGGAGGCTTCCTGCAAGAGGGAGGGGCTAGAAATGGAGTCAGGAGTGGCTGATGTCACTGGAACGGACCCCCTGTCACCAAGGCTGGAGTTTGAGCAGGGGTGATGTGGTCAAAGCCATGCTTTGGTGGCTAAATGATGGGAGCAGGGAGATTCTGGAGGCAGGTAGCCCCCTGCCTTGCCCCTCCCCCCCACCCCCCCGTAGCAGCTCTTGCAGGGGCTGCATCCGGGCAGGATCAGAGGGGGAATGACCTTGGCTGGTTTGTAGGTGGGGCTGAGAGACAGGGTCCAGGATGCTGGTGAGAGCGCGAGCAGGATGGGGGGTTCTGAGGGATCCGCACCAAGGGCCAGGAAAGACTCATGAGCTCACCTGGGGGGGGGGGAGCCAGGACTGCTGCATGCAGTGAGATCAAGGAGACCATGGAGGAAAAGTAGGGGGGATTTGGCAACTCAGAGCTCGTTGAGCAGTTTGGGTGGGATGAGGAGGGGAAGCAGGGACACTGTGACCAGTCAGACATGCCTGGGGACTTGGTGGCCTAGGAGACCACCGGCCTGGAGGGCCGCCCTAGCATAGGATGGGTCTCTTCTCAGCAAAGGGAGGGCCCAGTGGAGACCAAGCTACCCCCATGGGCACAGCTGGTTGGGAGATGGAGGCCTGTGTTGAAAGGGCTCCCTTGGTGGGGAAAGGAGCAGAGGGCTTGGCTGGGGAAGCCTGACCTCGCCTCCGCTTGCTCCCCACCCCAGGGGGCTGCTGACGGAGAAGGCTGCCCCTGTCATGAACGTCATCCATAGCATCTTTAGCCTCATCCTCAAGTTCCGCACTCAGCTCATCTCCCAGGCTTGGACCTATGATGGCGGCCAGCAGGTGGCCGTGCACCCCAACTTTGCCCTCATGCAGCAGTCCTACAGCACCTTCAAGTACTACTCTCACTTTCTTTTCAAAGGTGAGGACCGGGGATTGGGGGAGCCATCTTCGGTGGCCTTTGTCACCCCGGGGTACATACCCTGCCTCTTTTTCTTCCCTGCAGTGGTCACCAAGCTGGTGAACCGAGGCTACCAGCCCCATCTTGAAGACTTCCTCCTGAGAATTAACTTCAACAACTACTACAGAGACACATGAGTCCCAGGCAAGAAGTGCTGTATAATAGAATTCACTTTCTTACTTTTCTGTAAATAGCCACTTAATAAAGGCTCTGGCGCCCCTGTGGGGCTGTCCCGGGCAGCTCTCCACCCGCCAGGTCGGAGGGGCAGTCAGCTTGAGCCATTTATTGGAGGGGGGCTGTCGGGCGGACAGGACAAGCAGCAAGGGCGGCCCCCTTCCCCTCACTGAGGTTAGCCATACTTTCCTAGTCGTGGGCCAAGTGTCTCTAAGGAACTGAAGGTAAAGAAGGCAGCAGCTGGGCTGCTCACGCTCTTCGGGGGCAGGAGGAGGGTCCCGTCCCCCTCTCCAGTCTTAAGTCCCCTCACAAGAGGGAGATCTGCATCCACCAGAAGTGAATGTCATTCCGTGAACAGCTTCAAAAGAAAGCAAAGGGGGAAGCGGGGGCTCTGACCAGAGCTGGAGGGAGAAGCACAGGAGGCCGGGCTGCTGAGCTGCCATCAGACAGAGACAGGTCAGAACTGACTGGATGTCTTTGTCTTCATGGAGAAACGACCAGAGGGGGCTGAGGTGGGGTGGGGCTGACCAAAGCTGCCCAATGGCCTGTTTCAGGGGCTCAGCGTGCCCAGAACAGCCTTGTGGGTAGGAAAAGACCCCCAAGGCGGCTACGAAGATCACGTCACACACAGCTCTGCAGCCCAGAGCGGGGGCTTTCTGCTGTAGGATGGGCGGCTGCCACCTGAGGCCTCCCCACTCTGTGCGGTCTCCACTGGGCCTGCGGCCTCTATGTCCAGGGCCGCCTCCCAGTCCTCACAGTAGGGCTTCTCCAGCAGCTTCAACACCCTCCTCACCTGCACAGGGAGGTGGAACAGAGCAGGCCATAAGCAGGGAACACGGCAGCCCTCACCCCGTGCCCTCAGCAGCTCCCACCCATACCTCTGAGAAGTCTCCCTGCTCTGCGGCTTCGATGGCATTCTGGGCGATGTAGTTCCTCAGCACGTACTTGGGGTTGTTGGAGCGCATGACTCTGACGCGCTCCATGCCCCACGTGTCCGGGCCACTTGTGCTCTGCACGTCTCTCTCCAACCGGGCCCTGGAATCACATGGAGGAATGCTGGATGCCAGCCGTGGCTCCCCCCCTGGGGTATTCACCAAACCCTGATTAAGCACCTCCTGTCTACCAGGCACTAGGCTAGGTGCAGCTGACCCCCCAGGGGCTTACAGTGTACTGGAGGACGGGCACAGGGCCCGGAGCTCAGAGGCAAGCCCCTCCTCACCTGTATCTCTGGAGCCACGTCTCCCAGCGCTCCCGGTTTCGGCTGATGAGCTCGGTGGGCAACAAGTGCTGCAGCTTGGAGGACTGCTCGATGCGTTCGAGCTCCTTATTGATGCTCGCCTTCGTCCCAATTAAAGCAAAGAGCTGCGGATTGGACTGAGCCAGCATCAGCATCATAGAGAGCTGCCTAGGAGCAAAGAGATTGGGGTGTAGCCTAGGCCCATGCTCCCACACAGGTGAGCCTCCCCCACCTCCTCACCCTGGGTACTGCTGAGTGAATCAGGGAACGGGCTGGCTGCCTGGGCCCTCCGGACCTGCTCTTCCCACCTCAGAGCTCAGCTGACCTGCACAGGTCAGGGAAAGTAGAGCCCCTCTCTCCTCCCCCATCCACCTCTCCAGGGTCTGTCCACAACCCTCGTGTCCCCCCCACTCTCTCTTGCAGCTTGTGGGTAATGAGCAGCTCTCCTTTCTTGTCTAAAGTTAGCTACTAGTGATCTGCTGGGGCACAGTCCCGGCCTGGCTTCAGAGCTCGCCTTTCCCCTGTCAAGCCTCCTTGCAATCTCACTCCCACAGCCTGGAGGTTCACCTTTCCTTAAGTCATTGGTGTCTAGTCCTACTTTGTCCCTTCCCATGGAGTGGCCTCTGGAGGCGCAGCCCCTTCCCTGCTTCTCTCAGGCCACCATGATTCAGGAATCGAGTGTCCTCCCCACCCCCAACCTTGTCCTGCTGTCACAAAGAGCGGACTGGCTTTCCACACAGTTGTCTCCCCCTGTTCTGCCCAGAGTCCTCCAGGACTTCCTCTGAGACCCTGCCCAGGCACTCACTCCTCCAGAAAGCCCTCTCTGACGGCCTTCCATCTACTAGCTCATGAAGGGCCTCAGGCCTCCTCCTGTCCTGTGTCAGACGTTGGAGAAGGGGTGTGGAGACTTCACAAGGGCCACTTCTGCATCCCAGAGGCTTTCTCTTGGCAGCCACCCAACAGGGACTAGTGTCTCTCCCTCTCCCCTGGGAGTGGGGGACAGCCTCCCATATAACTCCCTACAGCCTGGGCATGAAGCACAGCACAAAGCTCACTGCTAGGAAACTGCAGCTTCCAAACTCAGATTTCCAGGAGCCATAAAAATCTGAGCCCAGCTTAACCTCTCTGCCTGCCTCAGTTTCCTCATCTCAGAAATGGTAATGTCCATCTCCTGGGCTGGAGGCTCACATGTCCTCTGTAGACCCTAAAGTTGCGTCCAGTGAATGTCATTATTCTGCCCTGAAGAGTCATCAACAAGGGACAGAAAGAACTTCCCAGCTCCCTTGGGGGTCCCACAGAGATGCCATGAGCAGACCCAACAGATGAGCGCTCGGGACCCCCACCACTCGGAGGGGAGGGAAGGGCTGCAGTATCCCCACTCTGCAGAGGAGGAAGCTGAGACAGGCAAGTGCTCTAGGGTCACCCAGATGGGAAGGTCCGAGGCCCCGTGCTCAGGATGCCGTTTGGGCCACACAGGGCAACTACCTGGGATCCATCTGCGGCCTGAAGGCCAGCTTCAGTTCTTCCAAGGAGGCGCACTGCTGAGCCAGCTGGTCCAAGAAGCGGGCGTCCTGGCTGGGCTCCAGGGCCACCGAGAAGGAGCTCAGTAAATTGAAAGTGTTTGTGAAATCTGCCCCTGGAATCCAAAAGGAGGCCCGTGGGTGCCGGGGGCAGAGGCCCTGGCTCCACGGAGTCGCTCCCTTCTCCCGGCCCTCAGCCCACTGACCTGTGAAGTGCATGGTCTCTAGAAGGGCCGACACCAGCTCCCGGTCCTCCTCGAGCTCCAGCCGGATCAGACCCAGCTTCTGCCTCATCTTGTGCAAATAGTACCTCTCAAACTCGGCGTCGTACTCCTCCTCCAGGATGGGCTCGCTGAGCTCCAGGGGCAGCTCGGGCACCAGGGCCTCAGCCAGCTTCTGCAGGTTCCACTTGCACACCTCGGGCTGCTTGTTGTAGGCGTAGC
Organism: Sarcophilus harrisii; assembly: GCF_902635505.1. Lineage (NCBI taxonomy): Eukaryota > Metazoa > Chordata > Mammalia > Dasyuromorphia > Dasyuridae > Sarcophilus > Sarcophilus harrisii. The sequence goes on along the minus strand of NC_045430.1, from coordinate 6,777,982 downwards.
GGCCCCCCGTGTCCGAGGTGTTGCAGATGTGGTCGGGGTCGTACCTGGCCGGGGAGTCACAATGAGTTGCCCTGTCCTGGCCAGCGTGGGGGATCCCTGGGTCCCGGGGAGAGGTGACTCACCTGTCCATGAACCCAAAGGGCCCATAGTCAATGGTGAGTCCCACAATGCTCATGTTGTCTGTGTTAAGCACGCCATGGCAGAAGCCCACACACTGCCAGTCGGCCACCAGCCTCGCCGTGCGCCGAGTGACCTGGTCAAAGGAAGGGGCACGGTCACCGCCCGGCTTCAGAGCTGGCTTCTGCCCGGGTCCATCTTGGTGCAAGCAGGCCACTCTGGTTTTTCTTTCTTCCCCTCCTCTGAGCCCATCACACTGCCCACAGAGGCTGGAAGGGCTGGCCCGGTGCCCCTCCGCATGAACAAGAGCCAAGGGGATGTGGCCTGGTGGGGAAAAACTCAAGAGGAGGCGGTTTCCTAGGGAGGTTCCCCAGGTGTGCGCCCGCCAGCTGTCCCACTCCTCAGTCAGAGATGGCTTCTTCCTAAAAAGTGGCCTGGTGGCCTCTGCTCTCCACCTAGTCCTTTTGCCCAAGGAGGAGGGGAGGTGGCCCCCCAAAAGAGGATCTCAGTCCCAAACTCCCAGAGATGGGGAGAGCACTGCCAACCATCAGTAACCACAGAAAGGTTTCCAAGAAGTTCAGTTCTGAGAACACAGACCCATGCCCTGCCTATCCCTCAGCTCCCTTGTGCGTCTTATATTTACTGATGGGCCAAGTACACAGCAGACAATAATAAAGACGCTGAAGGCTTCAGCAATAATTCAGAGGCCTCAGGCTATTGAAAACAGAGTTCCTCATCTTTTCTATCTATCCTTGGTTTGTCCTAATGGGATTTTCAAGCTGGCGTCCCCAGGAAAGGCAGGTGCTCTTGCTGCGGCCCTGGAGGGCAGAGGGGCCTGGCCGAGGTCATCTGAGCACCAGAGAGGACTCTGGGACAACTGCCCGGCCAGGCTGGCTCAACTCCTGAGGCTGCCAGAGCATCCTGCCTTCCCCTGCAAGAAGCCGGCTCCAGGTCTCAGGCTCCTCCAGCAGAGATGCAGAGGGTCTCCTGAGCCCTTTAAGACCCAGGGGTACAATGCTTAACAAAAAGACTCACTGAAACCTGGGCAAAAGGTCTGCCAGGAAGAGGGAGGGAAAAGCTACAGGAGGGACCCCCAACCCTACCCACCTCGCGGAAGAAGGCTGCATTCCTCTGCACGCTGTCTTCTGCAAAGGCCGCTTGGATTTCTGGGTAAAAACTGCCGATGACATAGTCAAGCATCTGGATCCGGATGTCATTCCGGCCCACACTGGGGCCCTTGCGCCCCGTTTGTTCATCTTGGGGCTTAAAAATCTCAAAAGAGCCAAATCTGGGAGGAGAAAAAGGGTCTGTGAGGACGGCAGCCCCTCCCTGTGTAAGCAGCCAAAGCTCAGGTATCACACCTGGGACCCACAACTCGGGAAAGGGGAAGGACCCCAGAGCCCAGAAGCCCCCTTGGGAGGCAAAGTGAAGCCAGTCTTTATAGGGACTCTCCCTGGCCAGAGGGAGGAGAGAAGGGCCTCCCCCCCATATTCCAGCTCCTGGGCTCCCTTTGGCCTCCTCCAGATTCCATGCCAAGAAAGCAGGGCGGGCCCTGAGCAGCTCTTTAATTAGTAACATCTCTCCTTGGCATCAGAGGCCCCGGGCTTGTGCCGGCCCATGCAGCTGGCACCGGATCAGCAGCCAGCGATAAAGGAGGTCCAATGTCACGGCTAACGCCGACCCCGTTCGGCTTTCAAGCCATCAACAAGGCACCCTTCCGGGGCCAGGCTGGCCTGCTTATTACATAACTGCATGCCCTAATCACTGAATTAGGGGGTCCCGGGTCCAGCAAAGCCAAGAGCCTTTCACTGTGCGCCTCAGGGCGACCCATGCCAGGAGCCAAGCAGACCCTAAACTGGCCATACTGTAGTGGACCTCCCCAAGGTCTTCCCAGCACCATCTTCCACTGGGGAGGGGGGACAGCATATACCCCCCCTCATCCCTTAGAGCCTGCCCAGAGCGCTTTGGTCTCGGGAGGCTGGCGTTGGGCCTGGGCCAGAATCCAGACCAGCCAATCCCAGAGTTAGCCCGAGGTGGGTCTCGACCCTCACCTCAGGAAAGTCGAGGCTATCCGCAGCACCACCGCGCAGTTCTCATACTTGGGGTTGCCGTCATAGTAAATGTCCCGGATGACTTTGGACTCGGAGGTCACGCACGAGCCGGCCCGGGTCGTGGGGATGCCCAGGTGGAACATGGCTTCGCTGCACAGGAACTCCCTGATGCTGGAGCGCAGGACTTTCCGGCCGTCGGCTTGCCTGGGGACCACAGGGAAGGTGGAATGCTTATCCCCGCAGCTAAAAGGGCTCATCTCCCGCTTCCCCCAGCTCTGACCCCAAGGCCACGGCCAGTATTTCCATTTTAAAAAGCTGTAGCAGACGCACCTCCCCAAAAAAACCAGGCCAAAGCCCAGGCGAGGACCTAAACGTGGCAGGGGGGAGAACCCAGACGGTTCCCTAGAAGAGTCACTTGTCTGCCCACATTTCTGGGGCCTCCATTTTCCTCTCTGAACTACACAATTTCTAACGTCCCTTGCAAATCTGAATCCTAAAATAAACAGGAACAAACAGGCTCCTGGGGCAGCCAAGGACTGTCCTGTGCCACAGGGATCAATCCATCCAAGAAGATAAACCTGGGGGATTATGTAAGCCTCTTCCCAAAGCAGGAACCTCACTAATGTGTCATCTTCTGGTCTCTGCTGGAATACTCTATATCACAAAGGAACTCGCTCCCAAACCCAATGCACTCTGGGACAACTCCAGCGCAGAGGAAGCCAAGCCCGGGTTCAAGCTCTCACCTGCAGACCAAGCAGATTAATCTTATCTCTCTGCCAAATGCCCAATCTTTCAAAAATGTCCAGCATTAAGTGATGAAGGGAAGAGGGGCACAAAACACACACAAGCAAAATCCCAGGCCTCAGTTATCCAGAAAACCACTTGGTGAGAAAGCAAGTGGAGGCAGAGAGTAAAGGAGTGATGGACCCTGACTGTCTATCACCAACAGAACTTCCCGGGAATGCTGAGATCTCGGAGAATCCATGTGGAATTAAATTCTCCCTGTGACATTTACCCAGAGAAGCTTCATTGGTTCAAACAGAGGGGGCTGGCCAAGCTGTGACCTGGCTCAGCATAGAGCCCCGAGCCTTGGCAGATACTGGCAAAGACAAACTCCCCTTGGCGCCTGTTTTAGCTGACCCTGAGACAAAGGGACTTACTTCTTATCCCAGGTGAGATTTCAGAGTCCTAATCCAGAATCTGGCAGCCATTCAGACTAATCCTACAAGAACGATCTTCCTGAAAGCCTGTAATGGGCTCTTAGGCTCCGGCAGTGCCCATTCTATACACGGGCACCTGACCAAGGAACAAACGGCAGCCCCCGAGCACCCCCAGTTAGACAGGCTGGGGAACCACTGGGTAGTTAACCCAAGTCGCCAAGGTTAGTGTGTGAGATGTCAGGCAGCAGACACACTATTACTATTGTCAGGTGCTCAGTTTCTACTGGGGTATCAGTGGGACCAGCAGCGCTTTTGTAAACAGCTGGCACAGCATTTAAGATTCAGGACTGCCTCCATCCCAGGCAAAGAGACCTCCGCTGAGGGTTTTCAGAAACAATCAGAAGTTTCACCCACAAAATGTTAAAACAAAAACTGGCAGAAAAGTCAAAGAAACCTGTGAAATCTGATTCCTTAAATTTGTCACCTGCTGCTCATATAGAAAACCATGTTGATCTTTGGTCAGAAAGGACAGAACACGATAGCCTGTGGTTATAACGGCTCACATTTCCAGAGCCTTTCCTGGTCACAAAGCACTTCCCTCACAGCAGGGCAGATTTTACAGAAAAGTAAACTGAGGCTCAGAGGTCATCTACTTGCAAAGCTGCAAACCCAGGCCAGCTGTTCTCAGTATTTGGGATTCTCTTAATGAGAGAACTCAAGCTAGAGACGGAGCATGTGCTGGAAACACGAGGGCTGAAGGTGGCTTGGGAAGGTAAGGAGGGGCAGAAATGTCCCGAGACTAAGAGGAAGCAGAAGCTTCAGACAGCAGGGCCAGGGGCCCTCCGAGGGGGACACACGATCACCCAAGAGGGAGGGCCTTAGTGACGGGAAGCGAGTTGTGTCAGGACAAGATGCATCACTATCTGAGCCTCCTCGGGCTCGCTGCCCTTCTGCAGGCCTCGGTTTCCTGTCAAATCAGGGGCCAGACAGACCCTAAGTCCCGCATCTCCGAAAACAGCCAGGAAAGAGGAGTGAAGCGGGTGCCCCCCGCCTTCCCCGGGAGGGGGCAGGGGAGGGGAGGGAGGGCGGGCTCAGGAACCAGGCACCTTTTCCTGTGGTCGAGACGCCCGAATTCGAGCGGGACATCGGTGCCAGCCGCGTATTTGGGGCGGGGGGGGGGGGGGGCTCCCTCTGACGGGCACATCTGCGGGGGCGGGGGGGGGGGGGGCCGGCGGGGGCGGGGATCGGGCGCGCGCGCGCGGGGCCGGGGGCTCGAGCTCACCTGGAGAAGGGCGTGAGGCCGGCGCCCTTGAGCTGCAGCTCCCAGCGCTGCCCGTCGGGGCCCAGCACCTCGCCCAGGTACATGGCGGCGCCGTCGCCCAGCTGCCCCGCGAAGCTTCCGAACTGGTGGCCGCAGTAGCAGTGCGCGGCGGGCTCCGAGCCGGGCAGCAGCGCGTTGCCGCTGAAGTACAGCTCCAGTTCGGCCTCGGCCGCGGAGGCGGCGCGGCGGCGGCGGCGGGAGGCGGCTGCCCCGGCCTCGGCTTCCTCTTTCTGCCCCCCCACCTCCTCCTCTTCGCTCTCGGGCGCGGCCCCGGGCGGCGGCGGGCCCAGTCCCAGCAGCGCCAGCGCCGGGGCGGACAGCGCCACGAGACGCGGCTCGCGCAGCGGAGAGGGCCGCACGCGGCTGAAGCAGGCGCCCGGCACGGGCCGAGGGGCCGGGTCTCCGCCGGGCGGCGGCTCCTCCACGGGCAGCATCCGCAGGGCCCGGTTGTCGAAGCGCAGGCCCGAGAGCCAGCCGCGGGCAGCGGGCGGCGGCTGCATGACGAGCGGCCCCGAGCAGCGCAGGCGCGGCCGCGGGCCGGGCCGGGCGGCCCCCGGGAGCGGCGGCGGCAGCAACAGCAAGCGCGGACGGCGCAGGGCGGCGGAGCGAGAGGCGGACGCGGCCATTCACCTCCGCGGCCCGCTCCTACTGCGCAGCCCCGGGGCCCGCCCATCGCTACGTCTCCGGTTCGGGGGCGGGTCTTCTCGAAACAGCCAATCCGAACCCTGGAAACGTCATCTTACGGGGCCTGGGGGAGGGACTTCGTCTTTTTACAACTTTCGGACTCGACGCCAGAAGTGGAGCTCTTCAAGCGGGGCGGGGTAAAGGGGCGGGTCTCCGCGCTCGAACGGAACTCGAGAGCTCGGGGCTGGCCGTTCAGAGACCAGGCTTCCTGAGGAGCCGGCCTTTGCACTCCCAAGGCCGAAGAGCGTGCCGGGCGGGGCTCCGCCTCCCAGAAAACATCGAGTCCTACGTCCGGAGCTCTGCTGTCCGAAAAACAGCGAGCCGAGGGGGCGGCAGCGCGCCAGCCAAACGGCACCGAGTTCAGGGATCGCGGCTCCTGCTTGCGGCCGATCCCGCATCCCGCACCCGGCGGCACTCCTCCCTCTAACCAATACGGAGCCCAGAGGTCCGCGTCCAGGGGACGGGGCTCAGTCCGCCAACCATCTCCGAGGGGAGGGTCCGCGGCTCCACCCTCCAACCAATAGGAAGGGTCAGTGCCCGCACTTTGTTTACCAAACAACCCAAAGTCCGAGGGGCGCGGTTCCGCCTTCCATCCACTCCGGAGCGGAGAAAAGGTAGCCCCGCCCTCCAACCAATAAGGACCAGAAGGGACGGGGCTCCTCTTCCCGAGCAAAACAAAGTCTAGGGGGCGAGGCTGCGACCTCCAACTGTCGCCGAGCTGAGTGGTAGTGGCTCCGCCCTCCAGCCAATAGGGAGCGGAGGGGGCGGAACCTCGATTTCCAAACAGGGAATCCATGGGGCGATCCGAGAACTTCCAGGGATCTCCAAGTTCGTGGCCCGTGGCTCCGCCCTCTCCCCAATATGGAGGAGAAGGAGCGAAACCTCGCTTTCCAAACAAAAGGTCTGGGGAGCGGGGCTTGGCTCTGTAACCGTCCCCCCTGTAAGAGAATGTAACTCTGTCGTCCTGCCAATAAGGGGGAAAGGAGGCGAGGTTTCTCTGTCCCAGCCGCAGAGATTCCTGGGAGCGGGGCTCCGCCTTCCACACGTCACACGGGGGAGGGTCCCGTGCGGGACTGTCTCTCCAGTAGTGATCGAAGGCGGCGGAGCTTCGTACTTCGGGGCTCGGCCAGTCTTGGTGGCGGAATAGTGTGGACTCTAAAACGGGCTGCGAGGTCCTTCTGGTCAGAGGGGGACTCGGGGCTCTTCTTCCCCCTCTCAACCAGCATTGCTGGGCTGAAAGCAACTCCGGGCCACGCCCCCCCGGCACCTCCCAGAGGAAGTTGGGTCCGGGCTCCTCCCGCCCTCCCGAGAGGAGTCCTGGAGGCGAGGTTGGCCGGGAGAAGTTGCCTTCAGAGAGAGGCCACGAAGGATTGGACTTGGGTCGCCCGAACCAGGAGAAATGCGGAGAGGGAGGCCGGACCTTCCGGCTTAGGGGCGGGCCTTCGTCCTTCCACCAATGGGGAGCCGCCGGGCCGGGACTGGAGCGGCCGGGGAAGGACTGGGAGGACACAGGCCCCGCCCAGCGGGAATGAACCGCGGGAGTGTGACTGCTGCGGCCGAACGGGGAGGAGCTGAGCAAGGAAGGCTCGGCTCCTCGCATCCGGCCAGGTCCGGGGGACTGGACCCTGACCCCCCGCGGACAAGAAGGGCGGTCCAAGGGGACGGTGCTGGGACTTCCAGCCAATAAAGAGCTGAAGGAGGCAGGTCCTGCCTTGCGTCCGCCGCCACTACGAGGGGGTAGTGCTGCTCCCTCAGACCATTGGCGAGTCGAGGGGGCCGTACTTGGTCTTCCAGCCAATAGGGAGCTGAAGGAGGCAGGTCCCGCCTTGCGTCCGGCGCCGTTACGAAGGGACGATGTTGCTCCCTCAGACCATTGGCGAGTTGAGGGGGCGGTGCTTGGTCTCCCACCCAATAACGAGCTGATGCGGGGAGCCTCCGCCCTTCGGCCTTCCCCCAGCCGAAGGGAGGTGGCTCCGCCCTCACGCCGGTGACGGACGGTAGAAGTTCCCCTCGGAACGAGGAACGGGCTAGTGGGACGTTCCCCTGGTTCCCAGCAATCGCCTTGCTGAGGGGGCGGGGCTCGGCTCTCCCGCCGATGGCGGTCCCCCGGGGCGGGGCTGCGTCTTCCCTTCACGCCGGCACCTCTGGTGAGCTGGGCCGCCCCCCAGCCTTCCCCTCGCGGGCCGGGGGTGCTACCCGACACGTGCCTCCAGGGTTGAGGCACGGGCTGGGGAGCGGGCCTGGTACCCAGGCGCGGGCTGACTGGGTGCGCCGCTGTCTTCCGAGGCCTGTGGTCCGAAACGTTCCGCAGAGCAGGCCGGGGCGCTGCTCCTCCGAAACTGCCGAGCGCCGCGGGGTCTGGGGGCGGAGCTCGGCATTCCCGTCTCCGCGGAGGCGGAGAGACCCCGGCGCTCCGGCCCACCACGAATACGGAGCCCAGGGGCCGCGGCTCGGCTTTCCAGCCCTCCCACGGCTGCCCCGTCGAAGAGCCCCTGCTTCGGCTCACTACCACTACCGAGCCCAGGGGCCGGGACTCGGCAGTGCCCCGGCCTCGAGCCCGGGAGTCCACCACTCCCCACCCCGCGGATGGGCTCCGCCCCCCGGCCCAGGAGCCGGCCAATCGGCCCCGTGTGCCGCCCGCGGGGCCCCGCCCCTCTACCAATAGAGGGCCCCGCGGCGGAGGCTCCGCCTTCCCGCCGTCACCGCTCAAATCCACAGCGGCCCGGGTGGCGGGCCTCCGCATCGGATCAACCACGGCGGGGAGGGGGCGGGCCTTGGCGTTTTCCCGCCCCCACGCCCGGCCGGGCCGGCTCTCAGCTCTGGGCAGAGCGCCCCGCCGCCTCGGCCTCGCTCCGGGGGGGCGGAGCTTCTAGGACACGCCCCTGTATCTTTATGACGCCACAAAGGCGCACGTGGGTCGCCCCGCCTTCCTCGGGTCCAGCTTCTCTGGAGGCACTTGATGACTTTGGCGGAGGAGTTGAAGTGTAGACCGTGTGTTTGCGCGTGCGCGTGCGCGTGCGCGCCCACAGACATGAGCTCTCGGGTCCGCCGAGACGCCTTCCCCAGCCAAGCACCAGAGCTCCGTAGTCATCGTTCACGCGGGGCGCCCACCTGGCTAACGTTGTTGTGTGCGCGTCTGAGCGCGCGCGCTCTCCAGGGACCTGCCCCCTAGTGGTGTAGCCAGAAGGGCTCTTGTCAGATTTGGGGGCTTGGCATTTTTATTCCTTTTTAACTAATTCTGGCTATTTAGTTTAATACAATTTAATCAGGCAATTGAGGGGAAAGCGCAGCCCTGGAGGCTTGAGGGCCTGAGTTCAAATGCGGCCCAGACACTTCCTAGCTGCGTGACCTGGCCAACTCACAACCCCAATTGCCTGGGGGGGAGGGGGGAGAGACTTTATCCCCCTAGCTATAGAAGGTAGTTAGAAAAAAAAAAGACTACCTTCAATTTCTGATTAATATTGACTTCCGTGATTTCCTTTGATCATTACAGCAATCCTATGAGCCAGGCAGGGAAGGGGATGCGAAGTTGTGAAGCACCTATTATATTCTAGGTACTGGACTACTTACACTTAGGCTTTACAGATATTGTCCCTGTTTTACAGATGAAGAAACTGAGGCTGAGGCTACATGATCTACCCAGTTTTTCATAACAAGTTTCTGAAAAAACTATTTGAACCCAGCTTTTCCTAATAGCAACCTCCGTGTCTCATAACTCTACGCTCGTGCTCTGCCCTCATGGTGTGTGCCGAAGATAGGGTCTTCATGTTGTAACCTTTCTTCCTTCCCATTGATTGTATGATTGTAGAAAAACGTTCCCGGGTTCGGAGAAATGGGGAAGGTGACTGTTTGACTTCTGGTTTTCTGATGATGAGAGATGAGAAGATGAGAGAAGATGAGAAGAAGCTCATGAGATGAGAAGATGAGATGATAAAATGAGAAGATGAGATAATGCGAAGATGAGAAGATGAGAGATAATGAGAGATGATGAGATAATGAGAAGATGAGAGATGAGATGACAAGATGAGATGAGAAGATAATAAGATTATGAGAGAAGATGAGAGATGATGAGATGATGAGAGAATGATGACAATGATGAGATGATGAGAGATATTGAAAGAATGATGAGAGATGAGTGATGATGAGAGATGATGAGGAGTGATGAGAGAATGATGAGAGATGATGAGAGATCATCGAGTGCCCGCTCGTCCGCATGGAGGCAGGGGCAGGCGAGGACCTCCGCAGTCAGGGCTGCCGGGACATTTGCTTACTGAACGAGAAGCCTCCGCGAGAGCCCTGTCATTTAAGTCTCAGCTCAGGGGTGGGACTCGCTGTTTCTAACATGAGGATTTGTGCCTGAACCCAACTTGGCTGGGGGAGCGCCGGCCTTCCCGTCCCTGCCTCCTCCCCTGGGTTTTCTCTGAAATGTACAAAAATCTTGCTCCTAAGTGACCAAGCACGGTGGACAACGAGAAGCACCATGTTGATGGGTCAGTTTTAAAACGTCTCTTTTGCCCTCTAGACCTCGATTCTAAAAGGGTGGTTGGAGTCCATGGTCCCAGATTAACCCTCCAGCTCTGGCAGAGGTTTGGGGATTGTCTCCAAGATCGATCCAAGCTTGAGTTCTCTTCTAATGGGATTCCTCAATGACACGGTGTGAGAAGGGGCTGTGAGATCTGCAGAGACGCCCCTGTTGGTGTCCTTGGCTCCGATGGCTCAAGTCTGGGGGCAGTGAGAACGGGACACTTTTTATCCTTTGCCAGGGAGAGGAAAGGTGCAGCTCGAAGTGGAAGGATGGGGTGAGGTTGGAGAAGGGATCGCAACCCTTGTGATCCCAGTGTGGCTGAAGGGGGAGGGCAGGGAAGCGACACATAATAGGAGCAAGCTTCTGTCAACTCTGAAGCAACTCTGGGGGTCTCCAAAGAGTAAGTGGAGTGTGGGGAGAGGAGAAAGACTGCAAGCTTGATGCTGGGCTCCTTAACGAGGGAGAATGATGTGGAAGCCGGGAGTTAGCCACCAGACTATGGAAAGGGGATGTTGCTGCTAACATTTACCATGTACTAGGTGCTGTGCTAAGCACTTTCCACATTTGATCTTTACTTTTGAATCCCGACTGGGATGGTTGTTATTTCCACTTTACAGTTGAGGAAACTGAGGCAGAGATAAGGGACTCACCTAGGATCACAAGCAGGTTTAACTAAGTTCTTCCTGACTCCAGGCTGGGATCAATACTGGCCACAGAGAACCCCCATCCCCTTTAGGATGGTTGCGGGCAGTACAAAAGAAGGGGCAAATGTGCCTCAGCCCTCAAGATACGGACGAGGTAGCAGAGCAAGGTCTTCCATTCCCTACACGATGTCCTCGGCCTTTTTCAATGACTCGTAACAGGAATGTCATTCATGAAGAACTGTGTTGGGTACTCCTGGCTCCCTTCTCAGAATGATAATTTTATTTTGTTTTAATTAAAGCTTTTTATTTTCAAAATTTATACATCACATGATAATTTTCAACATTCATCTGTGCCAAACCTTGTGTTCTCATTTTTCCCTCCCTTCTCCCCACCTCCTCCTCTAGAGAGCAAGTGATCCAATAGATGTTAAACATGTGCAATTCTTCGGTACATATTTCCACATTTATCTCATTGCACAAGAAAAACCAGATCAAAAAGGGAAAAAATTGATGAAACCAAATGCAAGCAAACAACAAAAAGTGCAAATACTATTGTTGTGGTTCACACCAGAACGATATTTCTAAATGCATGAACTAAAACACAGGATTAAGAAGGAAATCAATTCTGTGGAAACAGCAAAATATCAAAGGACTCGATGGAGCTTAAGAAAGGCTCCTATTTGCAGAACTCATTATATTAATCGAATCGAGCACTATCACAATTCAAAGCTTGCTGAGTCAAGTCTACAAAGTATCATGACCATCCACACGGGGAAAACAGTGTCTGGGAACTACATCCTGGCCAGCCAGTGACGTGCAGCCAGAAGCATTGGGTGACGAGCGAGTCCATCAGCAGACTAGAAGGGCGTTCAATAGGCCGGACCCAGCAGGAGGAAGAGGATCCTGGGCTTAATTCTATTTGGGATTTGGGCCACACTTTCGGGGATACTAACCTGATTTAAAAGCACTGGGGTTTTCCCAAGGCCCGTCTATGGTCTCAAATCCTAAAAAGTCACAAGCTTCGGGAAAATAAGAGATTCCAGGACCCACAAAGGTGGGGAGGCATAAGTAGTCTGTGGCACTTCACCAGCAAGTTCCGAGGCATCAGAGCCACTGGGCCCAGGGGTGGCAGCGAGTGGGCACAGCACAGGAGGAGATGGGGGCGCGACAGAGATAACGGCAAAGGGGGAGTGCAGGCTCAGCTTCCCCGAGAGGGTAAAAGGATATGGAGGAGATTTATAAAGTGCACAAGACAAGATGGTCTGCCACTGCAAGTCTGCTGGGGGGGGGAGGGGGTCTGCCTCCCCTCCCTCCATCTTCCATTCAGCTTCCAAAATGATTTTCCCAAACTCCATCCGACCAGCTCACTCACTACTCAGTCATCCTGTAGCCTCCAGGATCAAACTCAAAATTCAAATCCTTCAGAATCCTTCCTTTCTAGGCTTCTGGCACCTTAGTCCTCAGCCTTAGCCCCTGGCCTTCTCTCCAGTGACGCGGCCTTCTGGCCAGTCCACAAACGCGTGTTCTTTCTGGCCGTCCCCCTGGCCCCGGAGACTCTCTCCTCATCTCCCCCTGCTGGCTAACCGGGCTTCCTTCAAGGGCCAGCCAAGATCCCTTATTTTACAGGGACTTTTGCCTTCCTCCTTTTGATTCTAGCACCTCCCCATGCTAACGAAGGACACCCCCAGTGGCAAAGACACTATCAATGAAGGGAGAGGGGCTACAGCCTCAGTGGTGTGGGAACCTTCCATGGAGGAGGAGGGCTGGGGATGAGGGCAGGAATCCCCCCCCAAACCTCCCCCCACACACCCCGGCCGTGATGAGGGAAGTGACACATTCACACTGTCCCCAAGCTGATCGAATAAGACGTGTTCAGCAATCAATTCTGAAGGACTCACTCTGGCCAGGGCACCGAGGGGAGGGGAGACAGGACCCGGAGGGGCAGCAGGAGCAGCAGGTCGGGGTCCCCTTCAGCCAGGGCACTGAAGGGGGGGGAAGGCAGGACCCAGAGGGGCAGCAGGGGCAGCAGGCCGGAGTCCCCTCCAGCCAGGGCACTGAAGGGGGGGGAAGGCAGGACCCAGAGGGGCAGCAGGGGCAGCAGGCCGGGGTCCTCTCCAGGCAGGGCGTGGAAGGGAGGGGACGCAGGACTCAGAGGGACAACGGACTGGGAGTACTGGGACTTGCTCTGACAAGGGGAGGGGAGACAGTGTTAGGGCTGGTAGGGGGGACCCAGGAGGAAGAAGGGTCTCGGCCCCTGAGGCAGGAGGCTGTGGCTTTCAGGTGTTAGATTTTTGCTTAGGAAGCAGCAATGACGCCAGGTGTCTCCCTTCTGCGGATCCACCCACGCAGTGCTGAGCCAGATGGGCGCAGGGTAATCCCAAAGGAGAGAAACATGAATGGCAGCTTTGCCATAGTCAAAGAAGAATAAAGAAGTAGAGAGAGAGAGAGAGAGAGACAGAGAGAGACAGAGACAGAGAGACAGAGAGAGAGAGAGAGGAGAGGATAGATGAAAGGATGATGAGATAATGACAGGATGATGGGAGACAATGAGGGGTTGATGAGAGACGAGAGGTTGATGAGAGATGATGAGAGGTTGATGGGAGATGATGAGAGGTTGATGGGAGATGATGAGAGGTTGATGAAAGATAAGTTGATGAGAGATGATGAGAAATAATGAGAGGATGATGAGAGATGATGAGAGATGATGAGAGATGATGAGAGATGAGAGGTTGATGAGAGATGATAAGTTGATGAGAGATGATGAGAAATAATGAGGGATGATGAAATATAATGAGAGGATGATGAGAGATGATGAGAAATAATGAGAGGATGATGAGAAATGATGAGAGATGAGAGGGTTGATGAGAGATGATGAGAAGTTGATGAGAGATGAGAAGTTGATGAGAGATGATGAGAAATAATGAGAGGATGATGAGAGATGATGAGAGGTTGATGAGAGATGATGAGAGATGATGAGAGATAATGAAAGGTTGATGGGAGATGATGAGGTTGATGAGAGATGAGAAGTTGATGAGAGATGATGAGAAATAATGAGAGGATGATGAGAGATGGAGATTGGGGATGATGAGAGGTTGATGGAGATGATGAAAATTGATGGAGATGAGAAGTTGATGAGATGTGAAAAAATGAGAGGATATGGAGATGAGATTGATGAGAGATGATGGGGGTTGATGAAAAGATGTTGATGAGAGATGATGAGAAATAATGAGAGGATGATGAGAGATGATGAGAAATAATGAGAGATGATGAAATATAATGAGAGGATGATGAGAGATGATGAGAAATAATGAGAGGATGATGAGAAATGATGAGAGATGAGAGGTTGATGAGAGATGATGAGAAGTTATGGAGATGGGGATGGAGGTGAGAAATTGAGAGGATGATGAGAGATGATGAGAGGTTGATGAGAGATGATGAGAGATGATGAGAGATAATGAAAGGTTGATGGGAGATGATGAGAGGTTGATGAGAGATGATAAGTTGATGAGAGATGATGAGAAATAATGAGAGGATGATGAGAGATGAGAGATTGATGGGAGATGATGAGAGGTTGATGAGAGATGATGAAAAGTTGATGAGAGATGAGAAGTTGATGAGAGATGATGAGAGATAATGAGAGGTTGATGAGAGATGAGAGATTGATGAGAGATGATGAGAGGTTGATGAAAGATAAGTTGATGAGAGATGATGAGAAATAATGAGAGGATGATGAGAGATGATGAGAAATAATGAGAGATGATGAAATATAATGAGAGGATGATGAGAGATGATGAGAAATAATGAGAGGATGATGAGAAATGATGAGAGATGATGAGAGGTTGATGAGAGATGATGAGAAGTTGATGAGAGATGAGAGAGATGATGGAATATGAGAGGTGATGAGAGATGATGAAGTTGATGAGAGATGATAAGTTGATGAGAGATGATGAGAAATAATGAGAGGATGATGAGAGATGAGAGATTGATGAGAGATGATGAGAGGTTGATGGGAGATGATGAGAGGTTGATGGGAGATGATGAGAAATAATGAGAGGATGATGAGAGATGATGAGAGATGATGAGAGATGATGAGAGATGATGAGAAATAATGAGAGGATGATGAGAGATGATGAGAGATTGATGAGAGATGATGAGAGATGATGAGAGGTTGATGCGAGATGATGAGAGGTTGATGGGAGATGATGAGAGGTTGATGAGAGATGATGAGAGGTTGATGGGAGATGATGAGAGATAATGAGAGGATGATGAGATATGAGAGGATGATGAGAGATGATGAGAGAATGATGAAAGATAATGAGAGATGAGATGATGAGAGAATGATGAGAGATGATGAGAGATAATGAGATGATGATGAGATAATGAAAAGATGATTAGAGGATGATGAGAGATGATGAGAGATAATGAGATGAGATGATGAGAGATGATGAGATGAGATGATGAGAGATGGTGAGAGATGATGAGATGAGATGATCTGAGATGCTCTAACTTACTGATGAGTAGTTTAATAACAAAACAGTTCTGAGATGCTACCTCAGCCTCTCAGATTGTAACAGAAAAGGAAAATGACAAATGCTGGAGGGGATATGGAAAATCAGGAACACAAATGCGTTGTGGGGAGAGTTGTGAACTGGTCCAACCACTCTGCAGAATAATTTTGAGCTATGCCCAAAAGATTATAAAGTTGTGCATACTCTTTGACAGAGCAATACCACTACTAGGCCTATATCCCAAAGGGCCCAAAGAAAAAGGAAAAGGATCTAATTGTACAAAAATAAAGCTGAACTTTTTATGGTGTGAAAGAAGTGGAAACAAAAGATACCAATGAATTAGGAAATGAGTTATAGTATTATGAATGCCATGGAATGCTATTGTGTTGCAATAAATGAAGGAAATAGTTACAGAGAAACTGGGGAAGACTCTATGAAGGAATGTAGGCTGAAGGGAGCAGAACCACTGGAAACCTAATTGTACAAAAATAAAGCTGCACTTTTTATGGTGTCAAAAAAGTGAAACAGAAGATACCAATGAATTAGGAAATGAGTTACAGTATTATGAATGTCACTATTGTGTTGCAATAAACAAGGGAAATAGTTACAGAGAAACTAGGGAAGACTATGAATGAATGCAGGCTGAAGGGAGCAGAACCACAGGAACAACTTACACAATGATAGCAGTTATTGTAATGACAACTGTGAAAGATTTAGTAAGTGGAATCAAGACAATGATCTAACACAGTTCCAAAGGACTCAAAATGAAATGTGCTATCCACCTTTAGATAGAGAACTGATGGTCTCACAGAGATTGAGTTATATATTTTTCTTTTTTCCCTTTTTGCTTTCCCCCTTGAAAGACAGTTAATATGGAAATGTTTTGCATGAGTTGATGTGTATAATGTGTATTCTATTTTTTCCCTGAAGAGTTTATTTTTTTTTGTTCCAATTTCTTCTCCCTCCTTCCCCCAAACAGGAAGTAATCTTATATAAATTATACATATACAGTATATTATATTTCTTGCCTTCTCAATAGGTAGGAGAGGGGTGGAGGGAGAGAGAAATTTTGGAAATAAAAATAAGAGAATTATGTTTGTGAGGGGCAAATGAGCTTTGATTTTCAGTAGAAATGGGTCTCATGGGGGATGTGGGAAAACTGGGACATTGATGCATTGTTGGTGGAGTTGTGAACGAATCCAACCATTCTGGAGAGTAGTTTGGAACTATGCTCAAAAAGTTATCAAACTGTGCATACCCTTTGATCCAGCAGTGTTACTACTGGGCTTATATCCCAAAGAGATTATAAAGAAGGGAAAGGGACCTGTATGTGCACGAATGTTTGTGGCAGCCCTTTTTGTAGTGGCTAAAAACTGGAAACTGAATGGATGTCCATCAACTGGAGAATGGCTGAATAAATTGTGGTATATGAATATTATGGAATATTACTGTTCTGTAAGAAATGACCAACAGGATGATTTCAGAAAGGCCTGGAGAGACTTACACGAACTGATGCTGAGTGAAATGAGCAGGACCAGGAGATCATTATATACTTCAACAACAATACTATATGATGACCAGTTCTGATGGACCTGGCCATCCTCAGCAACGAGATCAACCAAATCATTTCTAATGGAGCAGTAATGAACTGAACTAGCTATACCCAGAAAAAGAACTCTGGGAGATGACTAAAAACCATTACATTGAATTCCCAATCCCTATATTTATGCACACCTGCATTTTTGATTTCCTTCACAAGCTAATTGTACAATATTTCAGAGTCTGATTCTTTTTGTACAGCAAAATAACGTTTTGGTCATGTATACTTATTGTGTATCTAATTTATATTTTAATATATTTAACATCTACTGGTCATCCTGCCATTTAGGGGAGGGGGTGGGGGGGTAAGAGGTGAAAAATTGGAACAAGAGGTTTGGCAATTGTTAATGCTGTAAAGTTACCCATGCATATAACCTGTAAATAAAAGGCTATTAAATAAATTAAATATAAATATATATATATATATATATAAAGAAAAAATATATATTTATTCAATACCAAAGTTAAAAAAAAAAAAAAGAAATGGATCTCATGGTACTTTGAACCTAGGAGACTTTTTTGATGGTTGGTCCTCAGATGTGACAGAAGTACCTCAGGTGCTATACACATTATAGTCACATAGACATATTAGACATATGCAGAGTCATGAATACATTACACAGATACAGCTGTTACATAATTTGTTCAGTTATTATTCCAACCATTTGGGCATAGTTTGTTTCCAGCTTTTTCCTACCATAAAAAGTGCCGCTATGAATATTTTGGTGCACATGGGACCTACATATTTTTTGCCTTTGACTGACTGTACCTGGCTGGCTAGGTCAAAAGGATGAACAGTTCAGTGACTTTTCTCCCATAATTTCAAGTTTTCAAGAATGGCTGGACCAATGGACCCTTGAGCCTATCTTCCCACAGCCCCACCATTGTTTAGTAGAGGGTAGAATAGAAATTAAAAGCAAGCACCAATGTCCTGAAAGATATTGCAAGATACAGTATTCCTCTTCCCTCTAGGCTCAGTTCAAGTGCCATTTGCTATGCTCCTTTTCTTTTTTTATTATTAAAGCTTTTTATTCAGAAAGCATATATGTATGGGGAATTTTCCCAACACTGACCCTTGCATAACCTTTTGTTCCAAATTTTCCCCTCTTCTACCCCATCCGCTCCCCTAGCTGGCAAGGTAATCCAATACATGTTAAATATGTTGAAATACATGTTAGATCCAATATATGTATACATATTTATACAATTGTTGCACACAAAAAAATCAGATCAAAAAGGGAGAAAAAGAAAAACTGAGAAAGAAAACATAATGCAAGCAAATAACAGAGAGCATGAGAATGCTATGTTGTGTTCCACACTCAGTTCCCATGGTTCTCTCCCTGGGTGCAGATGATTCTCTTACTGCACAAGTGGAAGTGGTTTGAATCATCTCAATGTTGACAAGAGCCCCGTCCATCAGAATTGATCGTCGTATAATCTTGTTGCCGTGTACAATGATCTCTTGGTCCTGCTCATTTCACTTGGCATCAGTTCCCGTAATTCTCTCCGGGCCTCTCTGAAATCCTCCTGCTGGTCATTTCTTACAGAACAATAATATTCCATAACATTCATATACCACAATTTATTCAGCCATTCTCCAATTGATGGGCATCCATTCAGTTTCCAGTTTCTAGCCACTATAAAGAGGGCTGCCACAAACATTTTGGCACATGTGGATCCCCTTCCCTCCTTTCAGATCTCTGGGATATAAACCCCATAGAAATACTGCTGGATCAAAGGGTATGCACAGTTTGATAACTTTTTATATCTCCTTTTCTGATATCCCCAGTTGTTAGGGCTTTATTCCCCTCTCCCGTTACTGAACTGTGTACGTGTTGTGTTCTCCAACAGAATATGAGCTCCCTCAGAGCAAGAACTGCTTGGTTTTTGCATGTGTGAGGCTAGTGAATGACAGAATGATGCATCATATAATAGGCTCTGAGTTGGGCTGAATGTCCTTGTGAAAGCTTCAGTGTTTTCCAGGGCCACTGGGACAAATGCTTCCCTGTCTTGGGGGTCCCCGTGCCCTGACTCTCCTCCGAGACTAATGGGGAGTGGATGGTTCCCAATTTTTTTCCTTCCATTGGTAGTGATAAGCAGGGCATTTTTGATCAAAGTCATGACTATTTTCTCCTCTATCAAGGAATGTAAACAAATGAGAGTCCTCATTGGAAGAGACCCTTAAAGGCTGTATTTGAATGTACTAAATCAAGTGTTTACCCCTCCCTCCATCAACGGACATTATATATATGGAGCAAAAACATGGGGATATGCCCGCAACCTTGTCCCCACCTGGGGCACATGTGCTCTGGTCCCTCGTTAAAGGGGCCAGATTAAAGACTCCCAAATTCTGGAATCTCAGGCTGGGAAAACCCATCTCAGGATCCACAGTGACCTGGGCCTAGGAGGAGATGCCCAAGAACAAAGAGGAAGCTAGGGTACTGCAGTCCCACCCAATCCTCCTTAGCTGCTGTTGGAGTGGGGGGAATATTCCTCTTCTTCCTTCCCTCCCTCTCCCAGCTAGAAGTCCAAGAAGCTGGTCTGGCTGTGTCCCATCTTGTTCCCTGTAGCCAACAAGAGGGCAATCCTTCCCGTTCAGGTCTCCTGTGCTTTCCTCAAGCGGTGACGGTGCTGGGCGCCTGCGAACAACAGGATTTGGTAAAACAGCAGCTCTGGACCAGAATAAACTGTATTTGAATGAACAATGGTTCCCACACTTGTTTATGAGCTAAAATTTCTCTAAGACCAGGATCTGATTTCATTGCCCCCTTTTTATTTTTTAAATTAATCTGACCTAGAATTTCATGGGTGTGAGGACTTCCTGCTGGGTAAAGAACCCTTGACATCCCTGCTCCTTTGAGTCGAAACAGAGTTTGAACAGAAAGTGACCCAAATCCGGACTCTCCAGCAGGGCCAACATTTCCAGCTCTGTTCACATGGACGGGACAGCCGACCGGCCATCTGACCCAAGCTCTCCAGCTGTAAGGGAACAATGTTCCCTTATGGTGAGTGGAAAATGGCTGTCATGGTCCCGGTGCACGCAAAGGAAACTTGAGCTCGTCACTTGAATATGAGCTTGGGAGAGAACCTGAGCTCGTAGGCGGAGTTGGTCACTCTGCCAGGAAAAGTGGGGCCTTTTCCCTGATTTCGTTGCCCCCTCCTTTTATTTTTTCCCTAACCTTTAACGTGCCAGGTTCTACCACACATGGGACCTGAGAGTTGGGCAGGCAGAACCAGCCCAGCAGGGGGAACGGGGTAACATGGGGCTTTCCAAGGGGAAGACCCTGGCACGAGGGCTCAAGTGAGGCACCTCCAGGGCCATTGGGAGCTGCCATGTCTCCCAAGAACGGTGGAGGCAAGTCTCAAAGTGGGGGTTGGAGCCCCAGGGAGGCGCCAGCTTTTGACTGGACAAGAGCTACCTAAGGGGAAGGAGACCCCCTTCTGGGATCCCCCCTTCTGGGGATGGGTATAGATGAGGTACAGGAGGACCAGCTGAGCTACACACCGACCACAGATCGGGAAGCTGGAGTCACAGACCCTCAGGCCAGGAGGACTGCTGGGAAATTTTCCCTGACGTTGGCCCCAAGTCGGTCATTTTGTAACTCCCATCCATCCTTTTGGGTTCAGGACCACCCAGAAACAGCCCGATTATCCTTCTTTAGCGTGGCAGCTCTGCAAATAACTGAAAATGCTCGTGTCCACCTTGAGGTCTCCCCAGGCCCAATATCTCCTGTGCCTTCAAGTCATTTAAGGTCCTTCACTATGTTGGCTGTCCTCCTCTGGACCGCGGGGAGGAGATGTGATTCCCTTCCTTCCCCCAGTTCAGATGATACCGTCTAGACTAATAATGTCAATCTGAGATAAAGATGGAGGACCCTGGTACATGAAGACCACAGCAAGCACAAACTGACCAAGGAAAACATTTGTTAACATTACTGACGTTTTATTGTGCTTTTATTTATTTTGTCACATCTTTCCCAATTGTATTTTAATCTGGTTTGGGCTGAATGAGGAGTGTTTGGGAACATTTCTGGTCCAAGAAGCCATTCAACATATTATTGAGATGTAACTATTTCTTGTAATATATGTGTGTGTGTGTATATATATATATATATATATATATATATATATATATATATATATATATTTTGCTGAGGCAATTGGGGTTAAGTGACTTGCCCAAGGTCACATAGCCGGGAAGTGTTAAGTGTCTGAGGCCAAATTTGAACTCAGGTCCTTCAGACTTCAGGGCTGTCTTGTAATATCTTTATGACGGCAAATACCTCTCTGAATGAAGGCAGAAACACAACTGGCTGAGAAAACATTTGGCCACACCCCCTTGGTGGCTTTAAAAAGCTAAGCCAGGACAGTCTGAAATTCAGAGACATTGGAAATTGCCTGTAGAACAGACACAGGGCAGAGACCAGGAGAGAAGTCTATTCAGTTTTTTTCAGTCATATTCAATTCTTTGTGACCCTATTTGTGGTTTTCTTAGCAAAGATCCTGGCGTGGTTTGCCATTTCTTTATTCAGTTCATTTTACAGATGGGGAAACTGAGGCAAAGAAGGCTAAGTGACTTGCATAGGGTCACACAGCTAGTAAATGTCTGAGATCATATTTGAATTCAAGCCTTCCTGACTCCAGGCCCAGTGCTCTATTCACTGCACCATCTAGCTGCCCAGCCCCTATACTGCCATATTATAGCTTTGAATTTGACCAGTTGGAAATAATATATCCCAAGGGACGTGAGACACACTTCAGAGAGAGATACTAAGATTCATGAGAGTTAGGTTTAAAAAAGCCTTATTCTATTTTTGTTGATAAATCATCTTTATTTCCAAATATATTTCCATCTAGTTCGCAATAGATCACTAATAATAAAATTGAAAAAGAAAGGGAAAAAAAAGAAACTCAGTTCAGGAAAACCAATTTAAAAAACCAACAGTGTCTCATAGTAAGTATATCTCTGCACATACGGACACCCATGGTCTCTCTTCTCTGGAGAGTCAGGTAAAACTAATTTCAAATCCCAGGTCAGATTTACCAGCTGTGACCCTGGGGAAGTCAATCAACAACTCTGAGTCTCAGTTTCCTCACTGGTAAACTAGGGATGGGGCAGTAGGTGGCTCAGTACTTAGCACACGGGGCCTGGAGTCAGGAGTGCAAATCTGACCTCAGATGCTTACTAGCTGTGTGATCCTGGGCAAATCAGTTAATCCCCGTTTGCCTTAATCCACCAGAGAAGTAAACAGCAAACAGCTCTAGTACCTTTGCCAAGAAAACGCTATGGACACGATTGGTGTGCTGTAGTCCACAGGGTCGTGAAGAGTTGGACTGAACAACCACAAAATAGGGTTGTTCAAGGAACAGTGGAGACATAACTGAGATATGGAGAGAGGGCACTTTGGAAACCTTAGAGTGCTATTGAGAGGTGGATTTTTGCCCTTGTTTTTCAAGCTTAACACAAATATTTGTAGGCATTTTGTCCTTTTCTGAGTTGGCGTTTTGATCTTCCCTGTCCCCGTGGTAGTTTTTTATGGTCAGTGTTCTTTCTTTTTTTTTCTTGCTCGTTTTCTTTCTTTTTCCTATTTCGGGACTTTTAAAGTCAAGCTCTGCTCCTGAAGCACAAGCTTCCTGTGCAGCTTCAAGCTTTGCCTTTGAGCAGTGGGTCGCCTTGTGTACTTGCTCATAGCACTGGGGGTTGCCTGACTCAGTCCCACCGGTTGTTGCCTACTTTCCTGGACTGGCAGCTTGCCTTCTGCATTGGGACTCGAGGCTGTCCCACCGCTGTGCTGTGTTACTATTCTACTGAGCCAGGATTAAGGGGTCTCCAATGATCCATGCTGTGATTAAGACCCTCCCACTGGTTTTCCTGGTCACTGTCTATGCTGGCCAGTGTACCACTTTCACCCCGTGAAAATGACCTTTTTTGAAGTCCTCCCAACCTATCTTAGCTGCAAAGTTGTTTCATTCTGTCTCTTTTTAGGCTCTGTTGTTCCAGGATCTGTTCAGAGGCGTGATTCCATGTTGTTTTCAGAGGAACTAGGAGAGCTCGAGAAGCTTCCTGACTTCATTCACCATCCAAACTGTTTGTTCTTAACTTGCTGTGTGATCCTGGGCAGGTCACTTAACCCTGACTGAAGAAGGGGAAAAACTGTATCTCCTTTGATTAAATCCACTGGGGAGTGGATTTTGGTTTGGTACCTGTGTGTGACAGAGACATTTCATGCTCGGTGTCTCTCAAAAACTAAGAACCCTGCACTGTAACAGTAGCCAGGACCTGCTCCTCCTCAGTCCTCTCAGATCACAAGTTCCCTGAGGGCAGGGCCTCCTCCAAAGTCTTATTACCACCCTCCTCCCCCTGTCTTTCCCTAGAAAACAGGTAGATTTAAGTAGGCAGAACCAAGGAAGGGTGTGTAATATCCACTTTTATTGATCATTGCCCAGTATCTACAGCAGACAGCCCCCCAATTTCTCAGTCCCATGAGATCACACTGTCATCCCCAGGCCTCCTCTGATTGGCTCTCTGGGCCGGCCACCTTTCTGATCTGCTTCTGGGGGCAGCTGGAAAGGCCCTTGGCTCCTAAGCCTTAGTTGCAGCCTTCTTGATGGTCTTCACCTTCATCTCGGTGGCCTTTAGGGAATCAGTTGGGCTCCAGGTTCCCCAGTGGATGTCAGAGCTCCAGCTTTTGTGGTCCCCCTCAGGGTGCCAGTCCCCATGGAGGTTGGCTTCCCCACAGTCGCTGAACCACCAGCCTGATCCCCCATGCCACTGGCTGCACTCATTGAAGGCTATATCCCCGCTGAGACAGGGGTTGCAGGAGTCGTGGTCCCTGTCCAGGGTGCTGAAGGCAGTGCCTTCCTGGGTGGCGGCTCCCGCCCAGTTTTCACCACGGAAGGCGTCTCCTGTACGGAAGAGCAATGGTTGGGACCATGGGCTCTGGCCCGGAGCCACCTCCTTTAAGTCTCACAGAGCCACCCCCCAGTATCTTCCAGATTGTAGCTTTGCAACCCTCCATGAGTTCAGGTACTATTTGTCAATCACCCCATACCAGGTTCATAAATTCGTTCTGTCTCTGACCAGTGAGTGCCAACCAGGGCTACTTTCTCTGTCTGGAACGCAGGCGCTGAGTCCAGAACCATCTTCTCTTTTCAGGCCCCCTCTCTATTCCTGGTCCAGACTCACCTTGCCTATCACTCTATCTCCCCTCCCATCTGGGAGCCAGACTCAGAGGGCTTCCTCCCTGTGTCCAGGACCCAAATGCTAACCCCAGAGCCACCTTCTCTTTCAGGCTGCTGAGGGAGCAGGCCCCAGGGGCTGACTAGGACCATCTTTTTCAGCCTTGGAGCTCCTCTCTCCTCCTGTCCAGGGTTCAGGCTCAGAGTCGTCCCCCTGCCTCTGTCCAGCTCCTTCCCATGCACGGATGGGGCTGTTCTCTCTGTCTGGACCCAGGCCCCCACCCATGCTCCACTGGGGTGCAGGCACTGGCCCAGTCAGCCTGCTTCTCCCTTTCCCTGTCTGTGACGCTCACCCCATCCTTTCTCCACTGTCCTGTATGACCACCTGGCAGTATAACTCGAGGCCCTGTGCGATTTAACATTTTCCTCCATTACGTAAGCCATTTAACACACGTGCAAGACTAGACACAAGACTAGGAGGGAGAGGCAGCTCATTGGATAAAAGGATAAAAGGATTAACTGACAAAACCTGGCAGACAAAAGCGCCAAACAGAACCTAGTAAAACGTACTTCAACAGGGATTAAATGTGGAAAAGTGTGCATTTGGCCACCAAAACAAAGTCCCAAGTGTCAGATGAAGGAGGAGGCAGAGATAGAGAGCAACTGTTATGAAAAAATTTTTTTCTGAATATGTCATGAAAAAATTGTTATGTGGTAGACCACAATTTGTGTACCAGTCAGAAACATGATCTGGAGGCCAGAAAACCCGTGGGCTCTCAGGCTACATTACGAGCTTCTAGGAGAAAGGACGTAACAGACCCTCGGTACTCCAATCTGGCCAGACCACATCTGGGTTACAATTTAAGGCAGTCATGGAGTCTCCAAGAGAACCAAGTCCTTGTGATGGGGAACAGCTGAAAGAACCAGGGTTGTTTGGGCTGGAGAAGAGAAAACGTGATGGGGTGACATGCTGGGAGGCTGGGTTTGGGGAGTGGGGAATGAGAATTGTTTCCTAATTCTGAGAACTAGTCGTGGGCTGCTCCTCAGTAGGGATCTCCAAGCAGAGGCTGGAGGACAGGGACGTCAGCCATAAGGACTAGATGGGAACTTATTGGGAATTGAGAATGTTCCTTCCAACATTACACTTAAGTGCTCTCTCAAATCCTGACCTCTCCTAAATTCCCTCTATCTGGCAAAGGGTCCGACATCTTTCCTAAGTCTGGATGACCTTAGTCATCTAGTCACTCTCCTTCACCCCTAATGTCTAATGGGTGCTAAAACTTGATTCTTCCTGCCCCAATCCCCTCCTTGTCACTCCTTCAGGACCTTCTGGCACGTTCTCATCAGTCTCTCCCTTCTCCAATTTTTCCTCTACCCAGCTGCCAAAGGGACATCCCTAAAGCTCCAATGGCACCACTCCTCCACTCAATAGGCTTCCAGTGACTCCCTATTGCTACTAGGAAATGCCTCCCTTTGGCATTGAAATAACCAGATTGATTCTGGCTTTTTAACTGATCCTATTTATGATTAATTAATATTGTCCCATAACTGCCCAAATCCTGATCCTTTGTCTCTGAACTTAATTCAGAATTGTAGCTGGTTAGTCATGAGTTAAGTTTAAAAATCCAATTCCTCTGCTCATGGCTGTTCTATTCTTGACTGAAGGAAATCTGTTACCCTTGAGGGATGCAGCTGGATGCCAGGGAGTCTGGTCTAACTCTTTGCTGAGTACGTGGCCCGGCACACGGTGGGGCGCTTCATAAGCACTGAATGGATGAAGGCAAGACCAGTACTGAGGGATTGGGGAGGCCCTGCCCGTCCAACATGGATCTTCAGTTCTATCTCTAGCTCCTTCCGAAGAGTCTCCTAGGGTCCTGTCTCCATCCTGTCACCTTTGCCTCTTGGAGTCCCTTCCAGGCTTAGCTCAAGTGTCCCCTTTTTACAAGAAGCCTAGGAATGATGCCCCAATCACTGTATTTTGGGGATTTATAGTCTGACGATATTTCTCTGTGAAGTTGTACCCCCCCCAATAGAACAGAAGCTCCCCAAAGGTATTGTGCTACATCAGCATCTGGCCTGTACTTTATAGTAAATAAGTATATATTACTATATTAAATATAGTAAATAAGCACACTCTAGCTTGACCTCAATGGTCTTCTTAAACAGTAGGAACCAGCACGCCCCGAACACTGGACATCACAGCTTTCAGGGAAGCCTACAATTGTGTTGGACTGCCAGCTCACACTGCTAACACACGAACTTGGAGTCTACTGCGACTGCCAGGATCTTTTTCAGATGAATGGCTGTCTAAACATACCTCTTTCACCTTTTACTTGAGAAGCTGATGACTAGAACCCAAATATAGGGATTTATTGTTACATTCTAGTCTACAGAAATCTTTTTTGGGTCCTGATTCAAGTATCCAATATATTAGCTGCCTCTAACTTTAGGTCATCCATAAATGAAAGAAGTATTCCACCTCTGCCTTTATTCAAGTAATGGGTAAAGATTCTGAATAGTTTATGGCCGAGGGCAGATCCCTGGGATGCTCCACTTAGAGACTTTTAGGAAGGTTAAACTATTATCACTCTCTGAGTTCAGCCATTAAACCAATTCCAAATACACTGAACTGTGCTATCATCTAGTCCACACGTGTTTACTTCTTTGTCCAATGCTCTAATGATAGCATTAGAATTCTCCTTCTCCACCAGTTTATCATCCTTCTTCTTTTTAGACAGGTTAAACCAATTCCAAATACACTGAACCATGCGACCATCTAGCCCACATGTCTTTACCTCTTTGTCCAATGCTCAGTTAAAATCTGGGCTAATGATAGCATTAGAATTCTCCTCATCCACCAGTTTGGCTTCCTTTTTTTAAAGACAGATTTACTAAACCTGCCTAAAAAAGAAGGAAGTTAATCTGAACATCCTGGTTCTTTGAGGTCACTGCTTCCTTTTCTAAGTATTCATTAAGCATTCTTTTTTAAAAAAAATCTTCTAGAAAGCTGGCAGGAGTCAAGCTCGCTGACCTATAGTTTGAAGACTGTTCTTTGTCTTTTGTTTCTTGAAAATCGGGACATCTGCCCCAGGGCCCCCGGAACACTCCCCCTCCCCAATTCCCCATGACCTTTCGCCAATAGATGCCATCCCATCTGTTAGTACTTCTCAGACCCCGCTGAATTTATCCAGGGCAATTAGGGACCCCTATTATCTCCTTCCTTCAATTCTGTTTGGACTAAAAATGTTAGTCATTTTGCTTCTGCCTTTTCCAGGTCAAAGATCACCCTTTTTCTCAGATATGGTGGAATCCAGACCAAACCAGTCCTGTCTTCTCTATCTTCAGCTCCCATCCCCCGCAGGAGGCCAGTCCCTTCACTACAGAAACACTGCCTTGTTCCTTCTTGCCGGGCGAGTTCATTCGGAGCTCTCGTGCTTCACATGCTCTCTGACCCAAGGTCCTACCTTACGTCGGTCCGGAACATTATCCCTCCTCTTCTTACCCTCTCGATTTCTACTCATCCTTTTAAACCCCACACTTATGTCACCTCCTCCGGGGAGCCTTTGGTGAATGCCCTCCTAAGGAATGACCTTTTCCCTCTGAACCCTCTCTGATGGGCTTATCATTGTAATGTATGGGTTTCTGGATTTATATCTTATTCATCACCAACTCATTTGGGAACTACTCAGGCAAATTTTGTATCTCTCCCATGCTAAGTTCTGGGGAGCTGCACACAGAAGGAGCTTAATAAATGCTCACTCAATTACACAGGCAAATTTTGTATCTCTCCCATGCTAAGTTCTGGGGAGCTGCACACAGGAGGAGCTTAATAAATACTCACTCAATTACACAGGCAAATTTTGTATCTCTCCCATGCTAAATTCCAGGGAGCTGCACACAGGAGGAGTCTAATTAGTGTTTGCCAGATCCGACCACTTTAGAGGGCAGAGCTGGGCTCACCTGCATTTCCGGAGTACCTGCCCAGGGTCAGGGTGTAGAAACTGGCCGCGTCCCCGATCTGGAAGGAATCATAGAGGGCATGGCAGCTCTCGTTTTCAAAGCTGTGCAGGTCCACCCTGAGCTGGGTGCGGACGCCGGGCTGGTGCGTCAGGGAGTGAAGCTTGGCCAGGCCCAGCCAGTGCTCTCCTGCGAAGGGAGGGACACCCATCACGGAAGGCCGGGGCCAGGGAATCGGCCGGTCTTCGCCCCGGCTGCCACCTCCCCTGACAGGGATGCCCCTGGGCAGCAGGGATGGGCTCCCCTGACTTTGAGGGCTCTGGGACAGGCCTGCCCCGGAGGTGGTCCCTTGAGGCCCTTCCAGCCTCCGGCCTCCCCTCCTGCCTGCGCTAACCCTGGGCATCTCCTTCAGGAGGCAGCCTCCCACCTGCCGGCTCCTTACCCCCGGCCCCATCCCAGGCCGGCCCCCCGGCAGCCCTGACCCCAAAGGACCTGAGCAGGCCCGAGTGGGCACTCCACGAACTCCCGGGACTGCGGTGGGACATTCTGGGTTAGAGTTCTGTGGCAGAGGGGGAGACATATCTGACACGTTGCATTGTTCACCTCTGCCTACTGGACTCCCTTCCTTGGGGTTGTCTGATTTTTGGGGGGCTCACTGTGGGCATCTGTCCTTTGCTCCAGGGTTAGCCAAGGTTACCCAGTTGCTTTTTTGGGGGGTGTAGAAGGATCGTTCCCTTTTCTAGGTATTACCCACACTTATCTGCCCCCTTGATTCTTCCTTTGGGGGTTCCGAGTGGGGAGATGGGCCCTGCTCTTGGTGAGCCCCACCATGGCCCCAAGCAGTAGAGGTTCAGGAGTGAACGGGGGGCAGGACCCCCACTGAGCTGCCGCGCTGGAACTCTCCAGCCTCCTCACCTTCCACGTTGCCAAAACCATTATCGTACTCCCACCAGACTCGGTCAAAGGCCAAAGGCTTGCCGTTGCCCCCTGTCCGCCTCTGGAAGACTGTCCAGCCGCCATCTTCTTGCATGTCGCAGTAAACCTGGGGGTTACAAGGCATGAAGGGGGCATCCCCTCCGGCCCAGACTCCTTATAGGCTGTCGTCCCTGGCTCCCCTCCACAAGGGGGCCTCCTGACCGCCCCAGAAGCCCCTCCTGGCAGACTTCCCCATAAGAGGCCTGACCTCCCGGCCCTGGAACACAAGCCCGCTCCCCCCCTCTCCTTCCAGAGAGCACAATGGAAAGCACTTCCCCCTCCCTGGCAGGGCTTAAACACTGCTCCTCCTCCCAGAGCCCCAAGAGCCAGCAACGCCTGCTCCCACTTTATGGAGCAGGAAACTGAGGTTTGACCGCCCCAGAAGCCCCTCCTCTGTGCTCGTCCCCGCCTCCTTCTGTGAGCACTCCTAGCTTCCCCCAGACTGGCCCGCTGCAGGTGGTCTCCCTGCAGAGACCACCGCCCACCCCTGCAGGCCCTGGTATACAGTAGGCACTTACTAAATGCTGTCTAACTTACCTGGAAGGCGTCCGGGGCCCCCTCTGGCCTGATGACATAAATGTCGCTGGGGGACTGCGGATTGTCTGTCCAGATCTGGGAGCAGTCCTTCCCTGCGGGGGCCCAGAAGCAGAGCTGAGGACCCCTGCCAGGAGTGGGGCTGCCCCATCTTCTCCCCTCCCAAACCCCCGGAATCTGCCCAAAGGGCCGGGGCCCTGAGGCTGTTCCCTCTCTCCTCCTATCAGCTGTTAAGTGACCAGGGCCCTCAGAGATCATCTCCTGGATCCATTTACAAGGGGCAGAAAGCAAGGCTTGCCCAGGGGAGCCGAGATTCCCACTGGGGCCTTCTGATTCCAGAACTAGTAAAGAAATGGGAAACCAGGGCAGCTGAGGGGCGCAGTGGAGAGAGCACCGGCCCTGAAGTCAGCAGGACCCGAGTTCAAATCTGCCCTCAGACACTTAACACTTCCTGGCTGTGGGACCCTGGACTTAGCCCCAACTGCTTCAGCAAAATTAAAAAAAAAGAAAGAAAAAAGAAATGGGAAACTGGGTGGGGTCAACCCTGGAAGGCTTTCTGATGGAGGGGGCTTTTGAGGAAACTGGAGTATTAAGGACGTTGGACAGTTACTGTCCCACCCTAACCGCTGAGGCAAGGCCATTGGGGAGGAAGTCCATGGTTCCTCATGACCCAGACCCTGGGCCCAGCTTCCCAGGGGACGGTCACCTCCAGGTCGTCCCTGGACTTCGGTTCCAGTGGAGAGTCCAGCTCTCCTCGGGTCAGGCTCGAGGTCACGGTTTCCCTGAAAGTCCCTGCCCTAGGCCCCCCAACCAGGCCCAGACCACCTCCCCCACACCCCCGTCCCCATGCAGACCTTGCTCATTCAGCTTTGCATTTTTCACTGGCATCTGTGGAAGGAGAAGAAATGTAAGCCCCCACCGTGGCACTGGCAGCCAGGAGCCCCCAGCCATGGCAGCCCACCCACCACAGCAGGGAAGGGTTAGAGAGGGGGAGGAATCTGAGGGCAGAGTCCGAGCTGCCTCCCGGCTGAAGGCAACTGGCCTGCGACACAGTGGGTAGAGCGCTGGTCCTGGAAGCAGGAAGCCTAGAGGTCAAATCCATTCTCCGTGTGACTCTGGGTAAGTTCTGTCGTCCCGTCTGCCTCAGTTTCCTGATCTGTCAAATGAGCTGGAGAAGGAAGTGCAAACTACTCCAGGATCTCTGCCAATGGGGTCACAGGGGGTTGGACACGACTGAACAACAATTAGCTTTATTCCTAACAATCCGGTGGAAGAAGTAGTGGTGGGGGAGGAAGGGAGCACAAATATTCCTTTCTTTTCATAGATGGGAAAACTCACAAAGAGTTGTTTCCACATGGGTAGATTGGAACACAGACCTCTTGTCTCTAGATCTAAGGTTCTTTCTCGTGCTCCCTGTGGCCTGCTTAGACCCAAATAGCAGGGTGACCCTAAGGGCTTCCTCATGGCACGCCCACCCCAGCTGGCACAAATCCCAGCAAGGTGAGAGGCCCAAACGCTGAAATCGGCTGCAACAGCTCCCAGAAGGAATTGCAAGGACTGAGTATTTCCTCTTAACAAGGTGGGAGAGCAAGCTGATGTTTGCCTTTCCAGCAACAGAGTCACTATTACTAAGGCTCAGAACGCGGGCTGAATTTTCACTCCCTCTGTTGTTTGCTTGCATTTTGTTTTTTTTCCCAGTTTTTCTTTTCCTTCTTGATCCGATCTTTCTTGTGCAGCAAGATGACTATAAATATGTATACATATGTTGGATTTAACATATACTTTAACATGTTTAACATGTATGGGATTACCTGCCATCTTAGGGGAGGGGGTGGAGGGAAGGGGGGGAAAAGTTGGAACAGAAGGTTTTGCAAGGCTCAATGGGGAAAAATTACCGATGCATGTGTTTTGTAAAAAAAAAACAAACAAAACGTGCAGGCTGATCTCTTTTCCAGGGTCCAGTTTTCAAGGTTCGGTCAAAAAGCAGAACAGAGAAGAAAAAAATGAGAGATGTGAAGTAGGGCATGGAAAAGTAGCCTAAAATGTGCCAGCAGGTCAGGGGAAGGGCAAAAGGAGTGACAGAGGGTTATGATATCATCAAGAGGTCCAACAAGCATCACGTTGTCTGTTAAGGCTCTTGTGAAGACATCCTGGGACCAGAGGGGGAGATAAAGTGGACAATATCTGGGTGAAGGTCAAAGGAGAGACCAAAGACGCTTGTCTTGGAAGTACACTACAAACCACTTGGATGGGAGAAGGTGGAAAAAGTGCTGAAGAAACAGGTCATGATCCTGAAATGAAATCATGGAGGAGACGGGGCTCTTAGCTTGCCAAGAACCACATGTACCCCCAATATTCCAGACTCCTCCAGCTGCCCTCCAGGACGTGGTTTCCTCATCGGAACGTAAGCTCCTTGAGGGCAGGAACAATCTTGCTTGTTTGTGCTCCCATCCACGAGGCAGGCACTCCTGCTCATTCTATCCTTTCTTTTCTCTCTTCCTCTATCATCTTGCCCTCTTCTCTGCACCATTCCTCTCATCTATTTATCTACCTATTACCTCTCTAGTGATGGAGAACTTCAACAGACAATGAAGGGAAGATAGAACTCTTGTCAGTTAGTCCAATTGGGGTTTTCTTGGCAAAGTTGCTGGAGTGGTGTTTCATATCCTTCTCCAGCTCATTTTACAGATGAGGAAACTGAGGCAAATAGGGTGATGTGACCCCATTGGGGGTTTTCTTGGTAAAGATACTGAGTGATTTTCCGTTTTCTTCTCTGGCTCATTTTACAGATGAGGAAACTGAGGCAAATAGGGTGATGTGACCTCATTGGGGGTTTTCTTGGTAAAGATCCTGTACCATCTTTTATTTCATTTTCTTTTCTCTACCCAAGAAAACAACGCTCTGTGTACTGGAGAGAACAAAAATGGTCAATGAAGTGTGAGATGGTACCACAGTTCCTGTCACCAGGAACTCCGTTATGGAAGGAAGAGTCTTCCATAATCACTCTGCTATGTATCAATGACCTCAGAATAACTTTGTAGAATAGGAGAAATATCAGTATTGGAAAAGGATAAAAAGTGGTCTTGTTCTGCAAAAGATGGATGAGCCTAGAGTCAGCAAATTCTAGGCCAGTGAACTTGACTTTGATTCCTGGCAAAATTCTAGAAGTACCAAAGTAATTCATGGGTCCCTCCCAGTGATTGTTGAAAGGTCATGGGAGGGGAGCCCCAGCTTTGAAATGGGCAAATAGTCCCAATGTTCGATTTTCACACAGGAAAGAGGCGGGAATTTGCAAAGGAGAGGCCAGTGATCTGGACTACCGGCATTTTTTCAAAGGTGTGGTTGGTGAATATGGAGGAGCAGCAGCAATGATCACCAAGAGTCAGGAGGATTTCATCAAGAACCATTGCCCCATTTATAATCAGGTTTTCTTCCCCGAGTTACTGAACTGGTAAATCAGGCTGAGGACAGAGATCCTCATGATAGACCGTGATGGGCAAGACAACAAAACGAAGGGCTAACACTTACTGGGCTTTCAAGTTTGCAAAGCACTCTACGTGTCACTTCTCCCAAGTCCCTGCTCTGGGATACAGAGCCCTGGTGGTCCTCTGGCCCCTGATGTTCTCGCTCCCGCCTCCGCTGGGCGGCCCGGGCCCGGCACTGTGGACGCTGTTGGGCTGGGGCGGATGCAGCTCTTGTTTTTCTGGAGGGCCCCGACTTTTAGGGGACTTGCCCACCTCCCGCCGGATCTTTTTGCACATCACACCCCATGTAGAATTTCATGTTTTTCTCTATTAAGTTTCACTCTGGTTAACTGAGTCTGTTCATTGTTCTGGTCCCTTCGGATCTTAACTCTGTCCCCCAACTTGTTATGATTTACAAATCAAACAGCTCCAAGTCACTGCCAAAAATGTGGATCCCCGGGGCCCTCCACCAAGGCCCACCCTCCAGGGGGCCTGACTCAGGGTCTGATCATTTGGCCACCTAATTGTCCTCTCCTCTAGAGCCGGGTCACCATACCTCTTCCACAAGCATGAGAAATCTCAAATGTTATGATGAAAGCTAAATACGAAGTATCCCACCCTGATCCCTGGATCTACCAGGAAATTCCCTCCACCCATGAGTCTGACGGGTTAAGTAGGGGCTGCCTAGCCCTACACCCGGCATCGTTACATGCATCCCAAAGGGGATGAATCTAGTCCTAAAGAGTGGTCATTAACAGGTTAGTGCAAAATTAAAATGCTTAATAAAGAGCTTAGCATATACTAAGTGCTTAATAGGTGCTTATTCCCTTCCCTTCATGTCAACTTGGAGGGGGAAGGTCTCTTGGGAAACTTAAGGATCTAGGTTTAGAACTGGGCTGTCTTGTGTTTTTTTTTTTTTTTTTTTTTAATCCAGGCCTAAGCGTATTATTGGCAAGCTTGTCAAATTTAGGGGTGACAGGAAGCTGGGACAGAAGGTGGGCAGCCACCGTGGTAGAATATTGGGGTGCACTTAAGAAGGCTAATTCAAAATTCAAAAAATCAACGTGGAGGACGGGGCAGGGGCGGGACAACGGCATTTTGTCTGGAGAGCCGGCAGGTGGGACAGAGCAGCTGGAGGATCCCCATGGTCTCCGGGTGTGGGAGGAGAGTCTCTGAGCTTCCAGACAAGGGGGCGAGGGGGGCTAGACCCCACCTGGGACAATGTCTGTGTTCCGGGTGCCATCTGGATGACCCGGGCCACGTGCAGAGACAGACGGGGCTGGAGCCTCGGGGAGAAGGCTTGGGGCTTTCCGGAGGAGGGGTCTGCCTCGCTCTGCCTGGTCCCGGAGGGCGCAAAGGCAAGACCCACGTTAGGGCTTTGGCAAAAGCTGTCCCGGGGCGGCAGCCTGGCCCACCCAGAGAAGGCCGGAGGATCACCTGACTTCGGAAATCCGGCTGGGGGGTTAGAGAGAGAAGCAGGATGCTTCTGGGCTGCGGGTCTGGCTCCTCTGAAGGCCCAGCCCAGGCCTTGGCTCAGGGGGCCCTGGAAAGGGGAGCCGCAAGGGGTCTTGGGGAGCACCTGGTCCAACCCACTGAACTGCTGCCCCGGCCGAACAAGTTAGGAAGCTGAGGTCCCAGGAGGGCGGGGGCTCGACCAAGGGCCCGGGGCCCCGGGGGAGGAGCTGGAGGCTTCTCCCTATGCACCGGAGCTCCAAGCGGCCGTACTGGACACCTTCTTACCTTACAATCTGGCCAGCAGAGGCAGTAACGAAATCAACTGAGAAAGAAGGTATCGGATGACTGGGACGTGCTTAGCTCGAGCCTGACAGCTGGGAGCCAGCCGGCCACGGAGCCACAGGTCCGTCACCGGGGGACCCTACTGGGCCCATCCCGAGCCCAGCCCCTCCTGCTGGGAGGCTCGGAGCTCCCTGGGCTGGCAGAAGCGGGGGGACGCTGCCTCCTGGGAGGGGAGGGAGAAAGCGCCCAGGGCTGGGGAGAAAAATGGGGCTCAAGGAGCCACTTCTGAGGAGCCGGCCCAAGGGGAGAAGCCGGCCTGGGACACGGGCCAGGACACTCACCCGAACCTTCACCGTTGCTGAAGTGATGGACGGCCAGCAGAGGAGGACGATGACAAGGACAAAGCCCAACTGAGTCACCGGTGCCATTGTTCCTGGGTGGGAGAGATGGGGACTGTGGGTGCCCAAGACTGGGACCCCTGGCCCTGCTCCCTCTGCAGCCCTCCTTGTGCTCAGGGAGTCTGCACAGCCCTCTCTAAACTCCTCTCTCCTCCAAACTCCCAACCATCTGAGCCCCCTCCCCTTCTCTAGGCCTCCTCCCTTTATCTGAGCCTCTTCCTCTTATCTGAGCCCCCCTCTCCCCTTCTCTGGACCCCATCTCCTCCTCTAGGCCCCCTCTCCTTGCCTGAGTCCCTATGCCTGTGCCTGAGCCCCCTCCCCTTGTCTGAGCCCCCTCCCCTTCTCTGAGGCTCCATCCCCTCAGGGCTTAGCTCACGCTGCTTGGTCTCCTGCCTCCCAGAAGCCCTCTTGCCCCACTCTGAGGCTTGGGCTGTTTATACCTCTTGGGAGAGGCGGCATCGGGGCGGGGCAGGGTGGCCCCACTTGGCTTGGGCGGCACTTCCTACCCCATAGAGCCTGAGCGCCCGGTGCTTGGGCCGGGCCCACACAAAGGTTCCTTCCTCCTCTTCTCCCTCACATCTGGGAGGGGGCCACGGCTGCCCATCACTGCAATGACCTCAGCTGTGAAACGAGGCTCAGAGAGGGGCCCGCCCGTGGTCACGGGGGCCCGCGTTCGGGGATCACTGTCCCCTGCTGGTCTTGGGCCACCCTCCATATGTCCAGGCGTTGGCCTTAAACAGGCAGGAATGAAGGCCTAAGCAGAGCAAACCAGGGGGAAGCTGCATCTCCCCCAGTCGCTCCCTCCCAGGCCTGGGGGCTTCCTGCCTCAGTCCCTGCTCTCTGGCCTGTTGTTAAGCCTGCCCTGACCGCCACTGGCCGGCGCATCTTTCTGCACTCCAGACTCCCAGAGGCCCCGAGTCTGTCCCACTCCCCAGCACTGGTCCCACAGTGCCTTAGGCCAGGCTTTTCTCTCTGGGTGGGCAGGATCCCTGCTGGGGCCCCTTGGGACAGCGTCCCTTGGCCTTTGGCCCCTGGTGACCCCCCCTACAGAGAGATCAGTCTCGAGCCCTTCTTTCACCCTCCGTATGGACCCTGAGGTCCCTCCCAAGTTCCAGGAAAGTCTGTGGGATCATCTTTCTGCAAGGAGGGGTGCTGGGCAGGAAGGGCAAACTCTCCACACTTGTTGGGAACAAAGGTAACCATTGACCAATCCCTGGGGTGTGCTCCATCCTCAACAAATCCTTTGACATCTCAGCTCAGCTCAAGGGGACCCAACCCTAAGTCAACACAAGCCAAGCATCTCCTGCAGCCAAGCAGAACCAGGGCTGGGTGCTGCCCGACCGAGGGGGCCGCAGGGCCTGGGGAAGCCCCGAAGGCTGGGTCCCCGGCCGAGGAGGAGGGGGGCTCCAGCACCTCCAGGAGAGGCCCTCAGGCCTGCCTGACTAGGGCTACGGTGGAGGCCCCTCCAGAGGCCCAGCAGAGGGTCTGGCCTAGGGCCTGTTGGGAGAGGGCCAGGGGAGGCTCAGGGCAGGAGGGCCCGGGGACCCAGCCGCAGCAGGAGGGCGCTCAGGCCAGGAAAGAGAAAAACTGGTCAGGCTGGGCTAAGGGTCGGGGCCTCCGGGGCCCCCCGAGGTGTTTGGCCCACCCACCTTTCCCCTTCCTCCCGTAAACACCCGATGGACATTTGAGGACGTTGGTCCCCGTCCTACAGCTCCAAAAAGGGGCTCCCGCAGAACGCTTCTTCCCGAGCCCAGATTTCCCACTGCAGGGGGGGAGCACCGAGCGCTGGGGGATTTGTTAAAGAAGCAACAGCCACGTTGCTCCCGGCCCTTCTGGTCAGACTCTCGGCTTCCTTCTGCACCCATTAGCCTGCCTGTAATTCCTAGTGCATCCGTTGGATCCAGGGAGAGAGTCACCCCAGACCAGCGGCAGGACAGCCACTTGTGGGAGTGGTGGCCCGGGAAGGCATCGGTGCCGTCTGAGCCCCAGCGCCCACAGCAGCGAGTCCTCCCCGACGTCTCCTCCCCCCCCCCCCCCCCCGGCCACCTGCTGAGCTTTCCTGGGCCGTGGCTGCTGCAGGGGCTTCAGCCTCTCGGAGCCGCGGTGAGAGCCCAGAAAAGGGCTCAGCGGCCCCTACCAGAGGCATGGTCCCCCTGAACATCCCTTAAGTAGCAGCCCAACCATTCTGCC
Organism: Sarcophilus harrisii; assembly: GCF_902635505.1. Taxonomy (NCBI): domain Eukaryota; kingdom Metazoa; phylum Chordata; class Mammalia; order Dasyuromorphia; family Dasyuridae; genus Sarcophilus; species Sarcophilus harrisii. Next base: position 6,740,939 of record NC_045430.1, on the reverse strand, counting down.
CTGGAAGATCCCAGGGGAAACATGAGAAAAGCAACATGGGGAGCACCAGGGGAACGAAGGGGCCAGTGGGTCAATGCGGGCAGTCAGGAGGTCAGAGGTGAAGGTTCAGGTGAATGGAGGAGGGCCAGAAAGCAGAGACTGGAAGTGCGGGGATAACGGAGAGGCACAAGTCGGAGGCAAGCGGCCAAGGTCAAGTCAGTCCTTTATTAATTGAACTGGATTGAGTCCTGGGACTACAGCAGACAGGGTTCCCTCCTCGTCACCTTCTTGGCTAAACTGGGCCTGTCCTTTCAGGGATCCCCCCACCTCAGCCCCAACCCTCCCACCTGGAGAGGACCCCTGTTCTCACCTACCTGAACAGCCCTCCTTGTCCTCTCCAGCCATCTAAAACCCGGCCCAGCTCCCGGCCTGCCGACTCCTGCAGGACATAAGAGTTCTCGATTATTCCATGGGCCCCCTCTCCGGCCCCCTGGTGCTCAGAATGTCCCCGGGTCAGGGGCTCTTCCCCTTCCCATCCCCCTGATGGGCCTCCAGTCCCAATAGCTCTACTTTGGGAGTCCTGTTCAAATAAAGTCAACAAAATGACATCTTCTAAAATTAAAGTTTATTTTCATTTCACAAGGAAACCACAAATCTCTGAATTACATGAAGGACATGATTGAGAGAACTGTAGCCTGCACTACAGCCTGGCACTTAAGAAACCGAGGCGCTGGCCTCTGAGAGGGGCTGCGCCTCCGGAGCACCCGGCGGGCCCTGCCCACCAGCCGGCCCACAGTCTTCCATGACACTTTGGGAAAACATTCTCCAGCTGGTTACATTTCATCCGATTTGGTTTAACACTGAGTCAGGAAAGTGGGTCAACAGCCAAATTCTGGCCCGTTGCATTGAAAAGACATGAATTCATCTCCACAGCATTTTGTAAACTGTCATAAAAGCAGGCTGCTCTACACAAGTGATGAGGGCGGAGGTGGGCAGCCAGGGCTGGCACAGGGGAGGGAGGCTCCATGGGGGCAGCGACTATTTCTCCATTGCCTTAGGACAGTACCGGGGACACCCTCGCTGCTTCCCCGGCCCCTCAGGAGCAGCATGGGCGCCATTCAGCACAGCCCCCTCTGGGCCCAGGCCATCCAGGACAAGATGTCGCAAGCAGGTGGGTCTGTGGGCCCCGGGGGCTGAGCTTACACAAAAAGTGTCCCCTAGCCTTCCGCCTCCTCCGCGCCAAGCCCTGGGCAGGCCGAGGGTCACCCAGCTGAAAGATACAAGTGTCCCAGCTGGGGTCTTGCCCCGGAGGGCTCTGGGCCCCTTCACCACCGGTGGAGCCGGCCCCTGGTTCTGACTGCCGGGCACAGGAGCAGAGGCTGGGGAGGGGGCTTACAACACTTTCTTTCATCCTGGAGAACCGGGGGAGGCAGGAATAGGAGGGAGCCCTCAGTGCCTCCAATACACTATGGCTCTGCAGGATCTCAAACAAGGACGGATGGAGGGGGAAACATGGGGGGCAGGCTGAAAAGGCCCCAGCCAACCAGCTCCTAAGCCCAATGAGAAGGCCCTGCCTGATGGCACTTGGCTGCCAGAACTTTCTCCTTCCGATTCCGGCTGGGGCCCACCCCCTCACACTCCCAGGCCACAGGCTCGGAGACAACCCAGCTTAAGGCTTGTCTGACATTTAATTAGTTTTTAATTTATAATTACCTGAGCAGAGGTTTTATCAGATTTTTTTTTTAAAGCAGAATGCACCGAACTATACAAGCTAGAAATATCTTTAAAGAAGAAAAAAAAAAGCCAGAACCAAAAAGTCCCCAAAAAGGCAAAGCCAAGCCCAGGCCTCCTGGCTGGGCCCCCAAAGTGGAGGAAGGCCAAGGCCCACACCCAAGTTCCTCAGCAGCCAGCACCAGAAGGGGCTGGCCGAAGGCATGCCCCCCCAGCAAGCTGGGGGGCTTCACTCGGTGGTTCCTAACAGCAAGAGATGACTGAGTGTGTCTCTGAGTTCCTCCCAAGAACAGTGATTGAGATGGAGCAGCCTCCCTACCTCACCCAAAAGGCTGGGCAAGGTGGCCCAGCCCAGAGAGAGATGCCAGGGATACCAGCCGGGCCAGAGAATGGTGCCAGGGGTACTGGCTGTAGCCTTCAGCTCTGGGCTGTCAGAACTGATCTCATCTCAACTGAGTGGGGACATGGACTTCTCGCATTTCCAGACCATGATCTAGAAAGGAGAGAGGAATCCCAGACAGGCATGCAGGGGCAGAGGGCAGAGCAAGGCAGCCGAGCAGCCGACGTGAGGCTTCTTAGAGGAGTCCAAGGCCCAGGACTCTAACGATTGAGAAGTTGGTCCCCGACTGGACCACTGCACCCCTCCTGAGCCAAAAACCAACCTTGTCTGATTGACTAGTCTAGAAAGGCCATTTTTGTTAAATAAAGCTCATAGGGAGAAGCTGTCTGGGGAAGGCTCGGAGCAGCAAGGACTTAGGAAAAGCAGCTGGTTGGCAGCCTCCCTGATGAATCCCCGGCCAGCCTCTGTAAACATGAAAGGGGGCCCTGCGATGGCCTGGGCCGCTGGGCCATGGGGGACGAGGAGCTACGGGGCCAGGACTGAAGGCAACTGCGGAGGGGGGTCCATGAGGGAGGGCACGGATGGGCACACAGGACGGAGTCAGGTCTGCTGCAGCTGACAGGTTTGTCTGAGAAGCCAGGAGCTTTGAAAACGACATCCCACCCCCGCCCCCCAACACACACACAGACGCTGATGATTGATATAAAATTCTCCCCATAACAAGATGATCGTTCAATTGTCTTATCCTATAGGTGCTTGGCACCAAGAACTAACAATGGTATCATGATACCAACACGGTCCACAGCTGTCCCTGCGCCACTCGGCAGGAACCCACCACCAGAGACCCTCGGGGGAAGGAACCCAAGCCAGAAGATGCCCTCTCGAGGCTGCCCGAACGTGGCCACGGGCATCACCGGCGCTCGGCGACGGCCGCTGGTTGGGCCGTGGCTAGGGGGGCGGACGTTGGCCCCGGGCCCGGCCCTGCCCCCCGCCCCCCAGCCCAGCCCCTGCGGGCCCCGCCTGTGTGTGGCTGTTAGCACCCATTCAGATTTTTGGTTGCTGCCCGCCCGGCTTTGTCTGCCGCCGTCGCCTTATTTCTGAGGTCTGATCTCAGCCAGTCTCTGGAGACACGACTGTGCGGCTGTCATGGAAAGGATTATGTTGACCGTCCGTTTTCCCACCCGGTAGAAGCCGTAGCACATCAATCCAAAGAAGGAAGCTTTCACGACAAACCTGGACACTTTGCTAGAGATGGATGGGGGAGGGACGCTGGAAGACAAAGGCAGGAAGAGACAGGTGACTTCCCGGTTCAGGCAGGAGGCCTTCCCAGCTGCCTGTCTCTCATCCCACGTACGGTTTCCCACACACCGTCCACCCTGCACATGCCCAGAGGTGGCTGTGGGACTCCCCGGCTCCTCGGCCCTCCCACTGGCCCCCCTCAGCCCGAGCCCCCCAAGCAGCTGCTCCGCACTCCGCCTCTGCTCAGACTGGGTTTCCCTCCAAAAACAGCTGCCCTGCTGTTTGCCCCTCAAGGTCCGGGTCAAACAGACCCTCCTCTGGAGGGCCCTCCTATATGATTTTCCTGTTTCCTTTTCTGTAAAAAGAGGGAACTGGAAGTTGCACCTGCCCTCAATCTAGGTGCCCGGTCATGCCTCTAATCCTCCCGAAAGAAGGGCCTGGCAGGCCTGAGTCACAGGGCTGGGACACCCAAGTCAGGGAAGTGAGCAGCACAATGAAGAACGCGTGCTGCCCGTCATCGGCCAGTTCCCGAGGCTCACCCAGCAGGGTGACTCAGGCTTAGGGAAAGGAAAGCTCGAGTGGGATGGGTCGCTCTCTGGGACGCTCACCTCATAATCTCCTGGATGTTTAAGTCCGTACTCCAGTTCTTCTCGATGCCAGGGACGTGGCCCATTCCCACCACTCCGACCACCACAGAAGGGATGCTTTTCCTGGGCTCAGCTGTGGACGGATGGGAGAGAGTCAAGGTGGGAGTGGCCCGAGGAGCTGTCCCTCCACTGCAGTGCTGACCCCCCTCCCCAAGCCCCTTCAGCAGATTCCTTCCTAACATTCCTGGGACCCCTGGCTAGAAAGAAGGGCTCCCACATTTCTCCCTGGCACAGAGGCAATAGTTAGCTGACAACAACAACAGTAGCAGTAGTAGATGCTGCACGTTTCCACACCTGATCCTTTCTCCACTGATCAAATTCCCAGTCACATCAAGGGCACCTCCTCACCTCCCGTATCGTCCCATCTCTATAAACGTTCATTAAGCGCCTACTATCTGCCACAATGTGCCAAGTAAGCACTGGGGACACAAAGGAGGCAAAAGCCAGTCCCTGCCCTCACGGAGTTCCCGGTCAAAGTGTACAAAAGGAGAAAGCAGTTAACCTCTTCCGGCTTCCTCCTCTGTACAAGGGGATCATAAGCACAGCGCCCTCCTGGGGCTGCTGAGAGGACCCCGTCTCCCCCCCCACCCCCCCACTGGACCGCAGCAGGGGTTCACGAGAGCCAGGCCCCTCTTACCTTCGGAAGCACGAGGGAGCTCCAGCCGCTTGGCGGCCTGGCGCAGCATGTACGTCAGGTAGATGTCTCTCTCCGAGACGATGGTCCGATGGAGGTCGGGAAACTCGCCGATCATCTCTGCCATCATTTGCTCCAACAAGTCCTTCTGCTTGCACTTTTCTACGTCGTCCTTACTGAGAAACCCAGAGAGAGAGGAGGGTTGTCAGGGGCCTGGCTGTTCAGCCTCAGCCCGGGGAGAAAGGGGGAGATTCACTTCTGAGCCCACACAGCAAGGCTCCTCAGCCCAGGAAGACGGCGTTTCATCTGCCTCTGGGGACCCTGACACGAAGCATGGTGCCCCGTGGGACTCTAGGGCTCAGCCCGCTCAAGACTGGGAATCTCCAACCCACGTGTATTTATTTGGGGAGGCAGCACCGGAGCTGGTGCACAAGGCAACGCTCTCTTCACCACCCTCAGAAATACTGATTAATGCGACCCAACCCTAGGCTCAAAGCCTCCTTTTATTTCTTCCGATGATTATTCTGGTCTCATTTCCTTCCTCTGCTCCATCTGAACATTCTCAAGCTCCTAGAGGGGCTGGGACATAAGCTGCCTCCCAGGGCACTCGTCCAAGGTGTCCTCCTGATTTGTGCCTCGGCCTCAGCCAAGAGGCCCAGCAGGTGGGCAGTGAGCATCCCCTCCCTGCAGTGCCAAGGGAAGGTGGCTGGTCAGTTCTCGAATGAGCAGGCCAAGGTAGGGTCGGCGCCTTCCCCCTGCAATCCCATGATTCCCTGGGAGCGTTGGGGGTGGGGTGCTTGGCTCCCCCAGGCCAGCCCTCTCTGAGCCTGAAGCCTTGACCCAAAGCCCCAAAGGCTGCCCGGCTGGGAAATGAGGGACCTCCTGCTGGGCACGGGGCTGGCTGGGCCACACGTACCTGATGGGGTCAGAGAGGAAGCACAGGCCCCAGGCCAGCTTCACTTTCTGCCAAAAGGAAAGGGCTGCAATGGCTCTCTTGAAGGTCACCGGGATAGGCCTGTCCCCAAGGTGGAACTTGCAGAAAGGTACTTTACTGGCCTGCAAGAGAAGGGGGGAGGTTAAAGGTCAGGGGCTCTGCCACACTGCCAGGTCCTGGAGGGGGCAGGCAGTGTGCACAGCCTCGGGGGCCTGGCCCGGAGCGGAAATGTGCTTTGTGCCAGCTCTCAGGAATCAAGGCAAATGTTACCTCAGCCTCGGGTAATTTTATATTTTGCAAGTAACTGATATTCTGTCTTTCCTGTGATCTCACTTAAGAAAAAGCTATTTCGCAACAAAAACACAGAGCTCTATTTACCACAAAACAGTACAGGGGGAGGGGAAGGAAGGGAGACCAGAAGGGACAGAGAAGGCCAGTTATTTGGGGCAGGGCACGAGGCTAGAACCCCAACATGGGCCGAGCAGGAGACATCCACAAGCTGGGCCAAGCACGGCAATTCCGGGGCTGACTGGGAACCAAGACACAAGAGCAGCTGAGAGCTCCAAGTAAAGGGGACTCTGGCCATGAGGACTTTGGGGATACAACGAGTCCTTCAAGGCAAACCAAGGGGAGACTCTATCTGGATGGGCCCACAGACGATAGGGCTGGAGCCCCCCTGGGGCACTGCATGGGTCCGGCCTCAGGGACCTCCACGAGGGTCCCTGAGCTGACAGGGGGAGGATCCCATCTAACTTGGACACGGTAGATCCTCTGGGAACCAGGGACCGAGGGAGAGATGGACGTGCTGAGCGATGCCCCAGACTCTTGGGCTTTGTAGAGCTGGTAGAGCTGGCTGGGCTCAGGGTGGGCTTCACTGAAATAGTTCCTGAAACCGCTCTCCCAGGGCGAGGCAGGGACTCGATGGTCTCTCCTCTGGCTCACTGGCCCCTGCCTGGGGTCAGTGCTTTCAGCACACGTCAGTACGTCTGTCCCAGGACAAGACCTCATGGCACAGGGGGCAGGGCACAGATGGGGTCAACCAGGCCTCCGGGGGTGCCCTTACCTCTTTGAAAGCCTCTCTGAACTCGCCCCCCGGGGCCATCCCCAGCTGCTCCGTGATATGCGCCGAGACCTTCAGGAGGAGCATCTGCATCAGGCCCGACATGACTCCGTTCTAGAGGAAGAGGGAGGCAGGGTGTTAGATGGCCAAGAGCCAAGGCTGGGAAACGATGGACGGAAGGTGCCCGCCACAGACTCTCGGAGAGATGGGGGTCCCTACGTTCAGCCCTGGCTCTCCAAGGGGCTCCCTGAGAACCAGACAGGGAGGTAAAAGGAAAAAGCTGGGAGGCTAGGGCCAGTTTTTGGGGGAGGGAAAGATTTAAGGTCTTATAACGGGAAATGGGGATAGTAAAAGTATGGATGCCCCCATCCATGAGGTGTGGGGGCCTTTGGGAGGACGGTCAGGGGAGGCTGGGACCCCGCTAGAGGGGCCACATATTCCCCAAAGCCCAGGGAGAGATGCTGGGAATAATGACAGGAGTGCCAGGCCAAGGACGGTGACGCCATTGCACTGTGCCCAGGCCCTCAAATATTGACTCAGGGGGACGATGACAAGTTTGCTTCAAAATTAAATACAGACCATTTGCTGCCCCGGAAAACATGGAGGTCCCCCAGGGCACTTGCGGTATGGCTGCCCTGGCTCCTGCGGCAAGTCCCCACCCCAACCTGCTGAAGGCGGCCCGAGGGTCCCCAGCCTCGGCTTCTGCTCCTTCCCTCAAGCCTTCGCTCCAAGGAGGGTTTGGGGCAGCAGCCACAACCGAGATCCCAGATGGTGGGCATCTCCTTACGTGTGCACATGGCGCCCCTGACAGAATGTCAGCCCCTCGCGGGGCATCCCCAGCCCAGGGCCCAGGGACGAGGTGGGTAAGGGGTGCTTGCCAAGCGATGGCACCAAAGGCAGAAGAGACCAAGAGAGGGGCACAAGAGCAGGCCAGGGGCTTCAGATGGGGAGGATGTGGATGCCTGCAAAGGTCTGACCCTCAACCTTCTGGTGGTGGAAGCTGATGGGGTCAGAGCATGGGACCCAAGGCCCACTGGCCTTGCTGTCTTTGAGTGGTCAGTGGGTGCAGGTGCTCAAAACTATTTGGAAGGGAATTCCCCACAGGAAGGGCCTCTCTGCAGCCTCACAGAATTCCTGTGCCCAGGGACCTTTGGGAAAAGGGGGCCCTTGGCAGATGGTTGTGGTCATATTTCATCCAGAAAGGAGGGGAGCCTCAGCTGATGGGCAGCATGGCTGACTGAGTAAAGGGAGATCACAAATACGGATTACTGTGGTCAAGAGGCCTACATGAGATTGGGCCAGACAATGGGGCTGGGCAGTACCTCCCCCCAAAGAGACAGGAGGCCAATTATTGCAAAGGTGAGAATGGTACCCGGCTGTCTCAGCCGATTCCAGCTTCAGGACTGCAAGGGCAGAGGTGACACACTGGGAGAAGATGGGACAGAGAAGGAGACAGGTAGCAGAGGGCTCTGACAGCAAGGATAGGAGGGGGATTATGGACACTATGGCGGCTCATGGGCTGAGAGGCTAGGCTGTCTGTATAGGTAAAGTACCTAAGCATTAGAGGAGGGATCAAGATGGGGCAGGAGGCTGTGAGTCAGGCCCGGGAGGCTGATGGAGCATCAGAAAGGGGCACGACATCCCTCCTTCTCCTGAAGGTAAGGGCATCCAGCCTAGGAGAGGGAACCTAGGATTCAGGGTCTTCTACAAGGAGCCAGTTTCTGCTAAGTGCTAGCAAAGGAAAAGAATGGGGCTGAAAGGCACCCTAGGGGAAAAGGAGCTTGTTAATGATAGACATAAGTGCCATACAACAATGAAGGGAGGGAGGGAGGGAGAGAGGGAAAGCTAGAGACAGAGACAAAGAGAAAGAGACAGAGACAAAGAGACAGAGACACACACACACAAAGAGACAGAGACGGAGAGAGACAAAGAGAAAGAGACAGAGACAGAGAGGAAGAGAGATCTTGACCAAAGAAAGGCACAGAAAATAAAACAGACACGTCCAACTAAAACTGAGGCTTTTGCACAAACAAAAACAAGGCAGTTAAAATTAGAAGGCAAACAGTCAACCAGGAGAGTAAAGAACCATTTGTAGTACAGGCTAATATTCAAGATATCTAGGGGACGCATTTAAATAAATAGATAACAAGAGTCATTCTCCAAGAAATAAAAGGTTAAAAGATAGGAGTTTTGAAAGGAGAAATCCAAGTTATCAATAACCACAACTGCACATTCAAGCAATCCTGAAGTTCCAGCAGCTACACACCCACCAAGGAGGCTGGCAAAGTTAGCCAAGAAAGGAAAATGCCAACTGAGGTAAGGGCATGCTGAGGGCACTGCTGCTGCAGCTGTAAATTGGTCCAGCCATTCTGGTCCAGCCAGATGGCAATCTGGGCTGATGGCCTACATCGCTGAAGTTTCTAACATAGAGGCGCCTCTGTGAGGCTTATTCCCTACGGAGATGCAAGAAAGAGGACAATGTTATACCCATGTGTGCCAAAAATACAAGTAGCACCTTTTTGTTCTAACAAAGAACTGGAAAAGAAGAGAGTGTCCCATCAGTGGGGGGACTACTGGATAGACTACAGCCCATGAACATGATGAACGACCAATGGGGTCTAAGAAATGATCAGAGTAGTTTCTGAGAATGCTGGGACATCTTGTCTGAAGTTGATGCAGAGGGAAAGATAGCAAGGAGACAAATGCTCAAAACCTCTGACCTGCCCAGTGCCCAAGGCAACCTCAGAGCCTCCCGCCCTCTCTGAGAACACAGCACCTGAGGTGCAGACTGAGCCAGAAGGATCTGAGTACTTGAATAAATACACTCACTGATGACAAAGAAGGATATGAAAAGTTTGGGGGAGGGGGGGCAGAGGGAAAGAATCTTTGATGAGAGGGAAAATGAAACACATGTCAATAAGACATTAAAAAAAAGAAACTCAGAAGAGAAGGTCAGAGGGCACCAAACAGCATGGCTTGGAAGCCAAGTACAGAAATGGTCCCATGCTTTTAAAAAGGAAACGAGCTGGATTCCATTTTATATGATACTCTCTCCTCTTTATTTATGGAAATATCTGTGTCTGTCAGGACCAGAATGAGGAGCAGCAGCAGCAGATACTGTCTGTCAGACCATCATTGGACTGCGGGGCCACTGGAGTCGCCAGACCTGCCAGTCACAGGATGGGCCAGGTCTCCCTGACAGGGGGTTCTCGTAGGCCTAAGAGGGCAATTCCTGCCGGGAAAGGTGAGAAGGGGAGGGCAGAGGCACTTGAGGTGGTCACACCCCCACAAAGGATGCAGGGCAGCCTTCCACAAAATGCTTCAGTGACATTTTGCAAAGCACACATCCGATGGGGTGGCCAAGGGCACAACTAATCCCCATGAGGCTGAGCCTGGGCTTAAGGGGCAGGCCTGATTAAACATGGGGTGACAGGGACCTGGCAGCTCCACCAGGATGCTGGAGGCCTCATTCACAGGGCCCGGTGCCAGGAACATCATGGGCAGTGGCTCCAACTGGGTCTGGGGCCCAAGAGATCAGCCAGAGGCTTCCTGCCCTGGGCTCTCATGGCACCTTGCCCATCTCTCCACACCCTACAGGGGAGATCATGGGCCACCGAAGGTTCAAAAGGCTTCAGCTATGGGCCTGGTAATGGGTAGTGTCAGTGGCGGAGGCCCAGTGGAGTCATCCTGGGAGTCCCTGGGCAGCTCTCCAAGGCCATCTGCTACGTGCGTCCCTCTCTCCTTCAAGACACAGTTCAAGCATCACCTTCCACACTGGCTCTTCCTTGAGCCCCATATCTTCTTTATGGGTTTGAGCTTCTCCTTCTTTGTATTTGTAACTCCAGAGTCTGGGGTGCAGTAGGCACTTAATAATGCTTGTAATCCAAGGTGGGATCTCACGGCTCTCTCCACCTCCCTTTCAGCTCATCCTTGAAGACTTGCCACAGTCGGTAGGAGAAAGGGGCTGCAAGCACCCTTTTTCATTTCATAGATGGAGGTGATGAAGGAGGGTCTCCAGGCTCATGGGTTTTAAGAGCCAAGACTCACACCTCAATCTTGCCTCAAGGTCACTTAGGGAGCAGCTGGGTGGCTCAGTGTGGACTTGGCATCAGGAAGAATCACCTGAGGTAACTCTGGCCTCAGACATTTCCTAGCAGCGTGGCCCTGGGCAGTCACTTCACCCTGTGCCTCAGTATCTCTGCCAAGAAAGCCCCAAACGGGTCACAGAGAGTCGGTCGTGTCTAGGATGACTAACCCCAAACACTTGTTAACCCCCTTCTTCCACGCTGGCAGCCCTTCTGCCGAAAGACCTGAGCGGTGCAGCTCATGCCAGCGCTCCTCATGCTCTCGCTGAGCCTGGACCTCCTTCTGCAGAGGTACCACCATGCTGCTCACCTCCCAATCTGTGGGGAAAGAAAGAGCTGCCAAGGGGAGAGGTTCCCCAGAGCAGCCTTGGCGGGTAGGTCTGTCTCAGTAATGAGGGTGGGGACCAACAAGCCACAGAGGGGAGCCAGCTGTGCAGTGCAGCCTCCCCAGGAAGCCCTGACGACATGGGTGGGAAAAGGAGTTCCTTCAAATGAAGGTTGCTCAAGTTTCTAACATAAGCCTCTTCTGTGAGGCTCATTCCCTAAGGAGATGCGAGAAAGAAGACAATGTTATACCCATGTGTACCAAAAACACTAGTAGCACCTTTTTGTTCTAACAAAGAACTGGAAAAGAAGAGGTTGTCCCATCAGTGGGGGGACTACTGGATAGACTACAGCCCATGAACATGATGAAAGACCAGGGTGGGTCTAAGAAATGATCAGAGTGGTTTCTGAGAATGCTGGGCCCAAAAGGCCCAGGAAAAAGCCAGCCTGTCTGTGAGGGCAGGGACCAGCGTCACTTCCCGGCCATTTCTGATGGGATCCCTGAGGTGCCTCTTGGAGGAGCCGTCTCCTTCTACTGCTCTCTTGGAGAAGTGGAGAGCTGTGGGTCAGACGGTCGCCCCAGCAGAGCCACAGCAGGTGGGATGGCTAGGTTCCTGTAGCAACCAGGGGTCTCCTGGGTCACCAACGCTTTTACCAAGAATGTGGATCAAGGCGCAGAAGGCAAGCTCATCAAATCTGTGATGACAAAAAGCCGGGAGAGACAAGAGACAAAGGATCCTCGGCAGGTCGAACCTCAAAGCTGCCATCAGGAGGGATCTAGTCTCCCAAGTCCCAGATGCAGGAGAACTCTTGGAAGTATCTTAAAGAGACCGAGGGACAGGCCACAGCCAAGCCATCTGAGTCTGCCAAGAGGCATCAGCACCTGCTTGAGCTGGGTAGAGAGGGCCAGGGCTTCCAGACCAGGGAGGGGAGAGCCCCATCGGCCTCTGCCTTGGAGTCCTGGGCCCAGATCCAGGCAAAAGAGTTTCAGGAGGAAATAAGCTGGAGAGGCCAGAGGAAGGTGACCAGGAGAGCGATGAAGGGCCTGAGGTCCACACCAGAGGACATCCTGTCTTCAGGTATCTCAAGTTATGAGGAGGAGGAAGGATTAGCCTTGTTTGGTTTGGCCCAAGGGCAGAACCCTTAGTTTGCTTCTGCAAACCCTGCAATCTCTTCCGGATGCCGGGTATGGGGATGATGGGGGATGAGGATGATGTGTGCTCTCCCCAGGTGACTGGGCTGGCAGTGGGCACCCTCTGCAAAGGCCTCTGAGTAGTGGCCCTGACCACACCAGGACTGCGGAAGATCTTCCCCCACGGCCCAATGCCCTTTGGTGACTCTGCAAAGTGGCTTCTCCGGCTCGTTTTCAGGGCATTTTACCTCACTCCTTGACTCCAGGCAGACCACGGGGCACTGGCTGTCCACCTCCCTCTTCTAGCAATGGTGGGCCCAGCAACAACTTCTTTCTTCTCATGACGACAGCTCCAGCGCCCAACAGCTACTCCCTGCTGGAACCTGAGATGTCCCCAAGAGCTAAGAAACCACCACATGGGCCCCGGGCATCCAGGAGGAGAGCTATAGCGTGCTTCATGCATTCATGTAGCCCACCAGGAAGATAAAGGCTGAGGAGCAGCATTTCAAAATGGCCCCACGGGCTCCAGAGTGACTGAGCCAATCCAGAGGAGGGTCGCAAACTTCTGCAGAAATACCAGCTGGTCACAACCACCCGAACAAAAACTAACATGCATTTCTGTGCCCGAGGGTCCACATGAAACCCAGGCCTGCCTCAACAGAGGCACTTCATTCTCACTCCCGTCCTACCAATGAGCTTTTAAAGCTTGACTGGGGGGCAAGGAAGGAGGGAATTTGGGCACCAGCCAAGTTGGGCAGGGGGCAGAAAGTAACAGTCCCGGAGTGGGTCCTCAGTCCCTTTCATCCTGGGTCTGAATGGAAGGCTGCCCAATATCCTCAGGAAATGCTCCTGCTCTCAGAAGGCACCCGGCAGATGGTGGTGGGACAAGCAGTTCCAAGGCGCACCCAGACCTCGACGCAACTCAGGTTTTAACAATGTGGACAAAGCAGAAGCTGGCGCAGGCGACCGGAGAGCGTGCAGTAGCCGAGACTCCCACTAATCCTGGGAGGTCTCGGGCTTCGCCTCAGCCTGGCAAAGTGGAGGCAACGGCAAGATGGGAAGTGATCCTGGGAGAGCTGGGGAGCAGGGCGGGCATGGGGCCTGGCCCCAGCATTCTGGAAAACCCCCCTGGTGGAGGTGGAAAGAAGCCCAGGTCACAGTGACAAATTTGCGGCTTCATTTTTAGTCTCGGTTAAGAGTTGGAACAAAACAGATGTACACGGCAGTGGGGGGGGGGGGGGGGGGAGGAGACAGCTCACCGAGGCTGTGGCCCAAAGAACACACAGCACTTCTACAGGGTGAGAAGTGGCAAACACGAAGGAGGCTGGGGCGGGGGACAACGACACATGCCCTGACAGCCGGCAGGTCTCTGGGCCTGGAGGCAGGAAGAGCCAAGTTCAATCTGGCTGCAGACTGGTCTAGGGGTGGGTCCTGGCCAAGGGGCTCAGCTGTTTCCTCAACTACAAAAAGGGGCCAGGGTAATCGTGCTCCCTCCCCAGGTGGCATTTGTAAAGCTCTCGGGACAGGGCCCAGCATACAGAAGGCAATCTATACACGTTCGCTACAACACACAAGACACATTCAACAAGAAAAAAGGGACAACAAAGCAAAACTCAAACTGAGCCCAGCCCCAAAGAAGGGAGAAGGCAAGGACGGCCCCTCTCTGTCTGGGGCCAGACCAAGAACACACGCCGCCCTTGCCCAAACCTGGGCCCAGCAGCCCAGGAGACAAGCAGAGGCAGCCTGCCTGAGGGGAAGCTTGCCCAAGATGCACGGGAGGAGAAAGGCACCAGGAAGGCCAGTGGGAGAGGCAAGCGGGCAGGCAGAGGGCATGGGGACCCCGAGGATGCCAGGGAAGATGCTCTCTGGCCTGGACGCCCTTGTCACCACAGGAAGGCAAGCGGCCTTTAGGGAGCCCCAAGTGACGACTAAGCCGCTCTCGGCAATCTGCAACGAGTGCTGGATGACGGGGACCCGAGGAAGGCAAACGGGGTCTTGAGCACAGTTTGGTTCTGCCGAAGTTATGAAGCACAGAATTGAGAGGCATGGCACTGGGGGTCCAGCTTCTCTCGTCAAGACAGACTGATGATCGGTATCTGTCACTGTGTCCTTGGTCCTGTTTCCCAATGTGGGAAATGGATGTGGCCGGTGACAATGGCATTAAGGATAAGGTACCACAGCCATACCTGAAAACTGGGGGTCTCTCTGCGTCTCCACAGTGCTCTGCCCAGACTCAGCAGCAGTCATGCAGCCCCTCAGAGCCAAGTCTGCCGCTCCCTGGCTCAGAGCATTTGGGGTTGCAGCCGTTCTAGGGATGCTCAGAGCCTGCAGGCCTCGGTTCCCAGCCTCCAGGCACGGCGCAGAGCTCCCAGGACAGGGGAGGGGCTCATACCTGCTTGACGGCTTGCTGGAGCTTTTCGAGGTTGATCTCCTTAGCCTCCTTCAGCAGCGTCTTCTCATCCATCTTCAACATGGACACCCTGTACTGGCAGAGCTCCACCACCACCACATCAGGCTGCACCTCCTGGATGGTCTGTCAGGAGAGGAATAAAGGGCAGTCACTCAATGGGCCCCCTCCCAAAGGCCTCCCAAGGTGGGATCTCAGTAAGCCTGCAACAAGTCAGGAGCGAGACAGGATGCTAAATGCCCCAGCATCTCTGCTCGCTCACGGAGCCAGGCTTCTATCTGGGCACCCGGATTTTCTGGGAATGGGTTTCTTGGGTGAGGTTTTGCACTTCTTGTGCTGGGCTGTAAATTTCCTTTCCCATTATTTCTTCCACACCTTTCTCTTCATTTCTTTTCCAGCTTTGTCCCTCTAGCACTCATCATTCATTTATAAAAACATTTTCAACTCAAATAGCTTTTTAGAGTGGGATTCTTTTTGTTTTTGATTTGTTCACCTTTCCAGTCTCCTTCCTGACCTTGCCCTTTATGTTGGGGTTGGCCGCTATACATTTCTGAAGGGAAGATATCGTCTGACCCTACGGTACTTTTGGGGAGACACGGAAGGTCTAGAGGTTGGCCCAGGCCAAGGGCCAGCAAGCTTTCAGGGCTCCCAAAGTGAATGGATTCAGGGCAGAGTCTGATTGCTGGACGCCTGCCCCGGGTTTGGGTCTGAGCACCAGCAGACAGGCAGGCCCAATCACCAAGCGCTGAGACCCCAGTCGGGCCTTAATGACATCCCTGGGCACCAAAGCACAAGAGTGGGCTTCTCCCTTTCCTTAAAGGCGGCTTTTGCTGCCGCCCCTCTAGGGGAGCTCTAGAAAGGGAGCAGGCTGCCTGCACTGATGCTTCAGACCAGCAGAGGGCACCAGCACCCAGGCCCCACCTGGCCAGGATCCCCAGCCCAGCCCAGGCCTCCATTTCCACAGGACCAGGAGGGCAAAGAGCACAAGAGACCCCAGCCCTGGGCATTCGCGAGGGGGAAGGGCCCCTGCTGGCTGAAAGTCCCCAGGCCTGTCCCCTGTGGAGTAGGGAGGTCTGGCTCAGAGAGGGCCTGGGTTGTTTGTGAGGAGCAAGCCCTGGAAGCTATCCCGCCAGGCTCGGGGCTAAAGCTACCTGCCCCTGCCTCCTCTTCTATCTGACAGAAAACCAAAAACGGATGGGGTCTTTGCTATCTTCCCCCCCCCCCCCCCATCTTTTGTCTCCCCCCAAGAAACCTGCATCCTCAGCACAATCTCTTACTCTTCTATTCCACCCCCCACCCCCCGGCCAGCCTTCTCCAACATTCTAATGTCTCCTGTTTCTCTTTCACCCCTTTCCCTCATTCCCCACTTGAAACCCTTCATAAAGGCAGCATTCTTTGGAAATACAGGCAAGATCCCTCCCATACACTTTCTGATACTGCTAACTGTGGGGGGAGAGGAGGGAGGGAAAGAAGAGAAGAAGAGGGAAATAATATGTTCAGAGGGAAAAATGCGTGGCTATTTCTTCCTTTCCTTTTTCTCTTCTCCTCAGCAGCAGGCCCAAGGAAGGACTAAGCTGAGATAAGCCTAGTGTCCCGGCTCCCTTCTCAATGAATCCCAGAAGAATTATCATTAATTAATTAAAAGGATTCCCGGGGACGATCTGGCCTTCTTGAAACTGGGTGGACAGAAGGCAGCTGGGGGGGAGAGATGCCCCTGCCGTCTGGCACTGTGCTGAGCAAACACAGGACGCGAGTCGGTCAGAACCCTGCGTCGAGGAGCCCCTTCGGGGCCCTGGCCGGACTCCCTGGGGTCTTGAGGCCCGTCGGAGCCTCCCTCACACGGCTCCCCCACCTACAACACCCCCAATGTACCTTCACTACGTCCCGCTTGCTGTCATCACTGAAGTGGGCCGTGCCAACCACGTACACCTTACTTCCTTCTTCTGTGACCAATTCTGTGACAGTACCTGGAAGACTGGGCTGCTTTTGTCTCTTCTTCATTTTCATCTCCAGAAGGATCTTAAAAGCATCCACATCAGCTGCAAACGAGGCAAAAAGACAAGCTACTGCGACTGTACATGTGCCTGCATGGACCCGGGGCGTGTGCCTGTGGGGTCAGGCAGGCCACTGTGAGGGTAGAGACCCCTTTCTCCCCCCCCAGGCACAGTGAAATAAGAGCCCGCAAGTTCACCCCGGGCTTCTAGAGACAAGGGCAGGCTTCTGCTTCTCAGTGTCTGGTGGGCTGGCAGAGCAGGGCTTCCTGGGACACAGTCCTCAAGCCTCACCAAGACAAATGCCCTTTTGGGACCACAGGATACCCTGAGACGTCCCGTCACCTTGTCATCCGGTCAACAGCATCGAAGCTCATACATCTACGGCTTGTTTCTCACCATCACACCAGTCAGGAGGTGACCCCTAGCCTGCCCACAGGAGCCCCCTCGAATGTAACAGCCCAGCAGCCCCACAGGAAGGACACTTTCTACATGGGCAGGAAGCCCTCCGGGATTTTCCCTAGCTCTGTGTCAGAGAGCAAGAACACAGTGAAAAGGGCAGCTCTAGGCCTCCAGAGAGTGAAAAAGGAAGACAAAGCCCGAGCCACTGGTTGTGGCAAGCACAAGCAAGAAGCAGCTTGTACTAAGAGGCCCAAGGGCAGGACACTGCAGAGTCATTGAGACCCTTCCGGCTTCATCATCCACCCTACCTTTCCTCCAGTCTCCATCTCAAAACAAAATCCACATTGGGTTTGCAACCTGATCTCTATCTAAAGGCAAATGGAGACGAGAGCCTGCAGCAGTGAGTGCGTCAGCACAGTCCTGGGAGGGGAAGTCAGGGCATCTTGCAAAGCTGGAAGTCGCAAGCCTTTGGCTACAAAGCTTTGGGAGGCTACTTCCTATTCCACTGAAGCCCTCTCCCCAAGGCTCATTTGGAGGGTGATAGTCAGTGACCTGCCCCCTAAGCCCCTTGGTTGGACAAATTCTGGCAAGAGAAGACTGGTTCCCCACAACCATATCCCTTCGGCACAGGGGCTGGCTAACTTTGGGACAACTTGTGTTTTCCTCTTGGGACTAGAGCACCATTGATACTGGCCTCTTACCAGTAGGAAGAGTCAATGAAATTTCTACCGGACAAACTTACAGAGATTCTGGGAGTCACTGGAGAGTGCCCCAGGGTCACATTCCGAGGCCGCCGCCGAAGGGGCCGGCTCCTCCGCAGCCTGCAGAACAAAACAACGGGATGTTTCAGGAGAAGCCGCGGGGATTAAAGCAAGCCCAGCAAGCAGGAGCTGCTGGATTCCTCTGCCCTTGTCCCCTGGCTGGTCGGCAAAGGTAACACAGCTTTGTGACTGCTCGAGGACAAGCATTAACAAGGCGGGCTGTGAGACAAGCTCACTTTACACACACTACTTGTGCATAAGTAAAGCACCGTCCCACGTGCCCTCACCATTCTGGGCAGCCCCGTCTATGCAGACGCTATAAGGCCGCCCCAGCCCAGACAGACCCGACGCCTACAGGACGGACAGAGAACATCATCCCAGAGGGGCAGCCCACCCTTGCCTCCAGTGCTCAATGGCTCTCATGGGCTCGGTGTTGGCCAGTAGTCAAGCACAGAGAATGCAGGAGGGGGTGGCCGGACCCCTCTTCCACTATTATCTCTGGAGATCTTCCCCCGTCAGCCGTGTCTACCTCAGGGGTCAGAAGATGCTCATTCCCAAATACAAAAACATCTTGGCCAAAAATGAAAAAGATCTTTTGTGTTTTGAGAAGGTGGGTCTCCTGATCCCCTCACCTCTTGTAAAGGGCCCATCTCTGGGCATGGGACAACCCATACAGCAAGGAGGAGGCACCAGCTCTGCAGGCCCCCTGACACTCAAGCTGGGGCTAGACACCACGCCTGCTCCCATTCTGCTCAGATACGAAGTCTTCTCACTGGTTCTGACCTATCTTTTTGTCAAATCCCAAACTGTTTGACAGTTATGTCTTTGGCCCCACCAGGTGAGCCGCCCTGTACCCCCCACCTCAGTTCCCTGTGGTCTGGCATCCACTCCTGCTCCTCTGTCCCAAAGATCCTCCCAGCCTAGGCCAGGCATTCCTCTAAACCTATTTTCCCTGTTACTCAGAACAGAAACTTCCATTTTTTTGTTTTCCCCTTTCTCGCCCCCTAATCTAGTAGCCACCCGCCATCCCTTTCTCGTTTGCACCCCCTTTCTCTCCTCTCACTAGCACCCTCGGGCGGGCCTTCATTGCCTCCAGCCAGGGCTTCTGTGACTGCCTGTGTTCTGCCTCTTCCTAGTCTTTCTCGGGTATAACCACTTAAATGATCTTCCCGAGATTGGGCTCTCACCGTTCTGCTCCTGCTGGCTCCTGAGCTCAGCAATAAGGCCCTTCACAATCCCGTTCCTGCAAGTTCTCCCTGACTGCTTCCCACCACTGCCCACTTCGAGTGCTCCAGCCTGACTGGGAGAGGGCTCTGAAGGTAGGATGCTGCATGTGGGCAAGCGCTCACTCATGGTCGCCCCGGGAGTCATGGGCAGATGTGCTCATAAGGGAGCTTCCTCACAGCAGACACAAACTTACTTCTTGGGGCTGTTCCTCCTGCATCCTGAGGGAGCTGGCTTGGGTCTCCGGTGGAGGCTGGCCTGTAAGAAGACATAAAGAGACACTTTACCCAGTGGCAGGACTTTACCCAGAGGATCCCCCTCCCAAGGCCTCAGAGCAAGATTCTGACTGCAGTCAGACTGGCAGTCACCGGTAACGATGCCCATGGAGCCATGATCTGAGCACCCCTGAAGTACAAGACACTGATCTTTTAAAGGTTTCACTTTGCCAGATGCCAAGGGAACCCAGAGCGGAGGGTCAAGACTGAAGTGCCCTGCAGGGCCATGGGCAGGCCCCACATGGCTGGGACGGGAAGCAGATGGGGGTCCTTGCCATGCCTCCTGGATGATGAAGCACGTATGCACGAAGAGTTGGGAGGAAATGAGGCAGCCAGACCAGCACTAGGGGGTTTCCCTTAACCACTCCCCATTCCCTCTCCTCACTCCAGTCCCAGGTCAGGAATGAGGAAAAGGGCATTAGAGAGCCACTCTCTAATGCCAATCACTCCTAAGACATTTGGGGAGGCAGCTCTGCTCCTGGCTATTCCTCTAACCCAAAACCTCGTGATGGAAGTCTCACTCCATCCTCCTTGCTATCAGAAGACCTCTCTGGACAAGACAGAGCCTTTCGGTCCACAATTAAGGTCAAAGGCCTGGGGCTGCCCACCCCAGACGCCCTTCTCTCTTTCGCATTTAGAAAAACACTATTAAGGACAGCTCACACGTATACAGGGGCTTATAGTTTGCAGAGTGCTCTGTACGCTGCCTCTGATCCTCAGAACAAAGCTCTCTATGAGTCACAAGTTTTCCAAACTAGGAGCCATTGGTGACCCTGTCTTGTTACTACTTCTATCAGACCACCAGGTCCTTGGCACGGGACAAACCCAACCTTGCTATTGCAAGTAAACACTGACAACAGTAAGAACACCAAGAAAGAAAAGCCCAATTTGATCCGAGCAAATCTCTAGCAGAGGTCTAAGAGAAAGGCTGCTTTTGAGGAACAACAACCATGTTCTTTCTTTCACATGTACCAAAGGAATAAAAACTCAGTGTTGGGCACGAGCGAATCATCATTCAAACAGATTTCAGAAAACACTTGATTCTGCCTAATTACTCATTACATTCAAGTTTCAATGAAATTCATCTTATGTTTCACCAGTCAGTCACTCATCACCACTGTTTGTTTTGGCGCTGAATATTGTCATTTAGGGGGTTTTGTTGCTTTACCAACAACAGTTCTTTTGGCCACAGTCAAGAGCAGAAAAATGTTTTTATTTCTTATCAGGATAAGGCATGTTGCTGCAAAATAAATATTTGATGTTGACATTTTGAAGAATCTTGATTAAAACATTTTAAAAATCATTTTAAAATGTCATAAAACTATCATTTTACTCCAATGGATCTAGATCTATTCAACTTCCTCATTGGAGTTCCAATAATGCAGATAGCAATCTAGGGATCTGCCCCCTTGCTGGTCCACCTGTGTGGTTCTTGTCCAGATCCTCCCTGCATGTGTTAGACAGGGCCCCCCACTGGCAGCCCTTTAGCTGCCCACCCCAAGTGACCGATTTGTTCTTTCACCCTGGCACGCAGTTCCTCAGTGACACCTTCCATTCTTGTTCTGTGACGTGCCACTTTGGTTCTGGGCTGAAAGCCTACTCTCACGCACCCACTGATGCCCTTGGGACGGTCATTTGTGATTCTTCAGAGATTGTTCTGTCCCAAGTCTTGCGTACATCCAGGAGGAACAAAATGTTGGCTTTATAAAAACAGGCCAATAAGGGAGCTTTGCACTTGCCTGAAAGCAATAGGGCCAATTCTCTTCATCCTTTTAAATTCTATGCTTAATTTGCTATCCATTCAACTGAAAGTCAGTTGACTGGGCAAGAGAGTTTTGGGTGGCTGCTTGAGGACAGAGAAAGACAGACAAAGAAAAGGGCAGAGAAAGAGAGAGGGACAGAAAGAGGGGAGGAGGGAAAGAGGTGGGAGTATGAGTGGGGGGGGGGGAGAGGAGAGAGAAGGGTAGGTTATATGTCCATCAAGGATCCTAGCAGGAAAAATCAATTAGCAAATCTAATTTTAAAAGGGGCATTTCAGTCCATCTGGCCTAACTCAGTCGATTTACAAATTGAGAAAGCTGAAGCCCACAGAGGGCTGTCTCTTGCTCAAGGTGACTCAGCAAGATAGTGGCTTTTTCAAGGTCCTGGGCAGAAGTTCCTCATCGGCCCCGGCTCTATTTATTTCAAGGCCTTCGGCCCACCACAACCTCTCGGATCAGTGGGTCAACATAAGCCCAACTAAATCAAAGCCTTCTGCGTTTCACAAAAAAGACCAGGATGAGTCCATGCTTTAATACAGAGAGATGCTTGCAGCCGACCCTGGCTCTTGTGGCCCACCAGTGACCTTCTGTGTTCTGCAACCTCTGGGTCTTTACCCAACACTATTTGCTCCCTTTCCTGTTGAATTCCTACCCATCTTTTAAGGACCAAAGCGACTTGTTCCAGGGAGCCCTTCCAAGCCCTCCAGATCCTGGTGCTCCTGCACATTAAGTTACTTGCATTGGGACCTTCTGCTCCCAGGCCAGGAGCCCCAAAGGCACAGGCTTTGGTCTTAGCTAAACTCTGTAGACAGCAGGTACTCAATGACTGTTTACTGCAGTGCAGCTGGGGGAGATGAACACCAGCCCAGGTGACCAGTGTGGCGGGTACAGGCCGGCAGCCACCGGACGGGGCTCTGGGCTCTTCCGACACCTCCCTCACCTGATCGGTGCCACGGGGAGGATCCCCGAGTCAATGACACTCAAAGTGCCGCCTGCTCTCAAGCCCCAGCCCGGCGCGGCAAGGGGCCCCTCCCTCCTGGCTGGCCCAAAAGGCATCGGAAGGGCTCGGGCCCCCTCCAGACATCAGCCCTTTTTTTCAGTCCTGTTTTTTCAAAATAACAACAGCTGCTGCTTCAAGCAGGAGAAGGCGTTTGCTGCCCCAAACACCCAAACAGATTAAAATCTTTAACGAGGGGGGACCTAGTCCCCCAGCCTGGCTGCCCCCACAAATGAGACACATCTGTCCCAAAACTCCCTAAGTCTCCTCCCCCTCCCAGGACCCAGATGTTCCACCTTCCTCTCACCTATGGTTGTCCCAAGCCCAGCAGCCCAAGGCTTGAGAGTTAAGCCCTGGGCCAAGTAGGCAGCTCCCGCCTGGGAGGTCCCGGACTAAAAACAGGCTCCCTCCCCCCCCAACTATTCTCCTCAGAGCTCAGGCCGCTCTTAGGGGTGTCCCAGGCTGGGTCTCCCCATCCCCTGAGGCTCACGGGGACCCTTTATGGCGAAACGCACAGCACCAACTCCCCTTTTAAAGCTGTGCCCACCTGGGGCCCCCCCCGACTGCTGCCTCCTGGAACCCTCCCCGCCGAAAAGGCTTCAGGAATGCAGCTTTGGGGAATTCTAGGCCCCAGAAGGAACTCGTGCCCCCGCCTTGCTCCTCAGACATTCCTCGTGAAGCCGGGCAGTGGGACGGAGCGGAAGCCCTCCTGGCCATGGGGCCAGCCAAAGCTCTCTTCAACTGGCCTCCATTCCCCATCTGTGATGGTACCCGAGTGGGAGGCCCGGAGGCAGGCCAGGGCCCGCAGCCTCAGTTTCCCTGCTCCCCAAACCCTCGCGCTCTCTGGCCTGGCCCTTTGGCTCCGTGAGCCCCTCCTCTAAACGCCCGTTTCCTCTCCCAAGCGCCCCTCCGCCCCCTCCCCTACCCAGGGCCTGACCTCCCCGCCCGGGCCCGGACAGCCGCTCGGAGGGGAGGCAGCCCCTTCCCCGCCGTTCAAGTCTGCGGGGAACGGGGGAGGGAGAGCCTCCCGGTGTCGGCTGGAGGCCCCTTTCGGGCCGGCGGGGCCCCGGGGCCCCGGCCCGGCACTCATTAAGCGGCTGCTGTATGCCCGGCGCGGGGTCGGCCCGGGAGCCTCGGTGCGGGACAAACGGCGGCAAGCGGGGGGGGCCGGGCCGGCCCGGGGGCGCCTGCTGGCCCCCCCCCCCCGGGCCGGCCCCTCTCCCTGGCAGCCGCGCTCTGGGGAAAGCGCAGCGGGAGGGGGAGGAGGAAGTGGGGGAGGGGGAGGAGGAAGGGGGAAGGAAGTGGGGGGAGGGGAGGCCCGGCCCGGCCCGGGCGGACAGAAACCCCCTCGGGCCACGGACCGGGGGCCCGCCTGGGGTTTGTGGGGCGGCCGACTCCCCCCTCCCCCACGAGGCTCCGGGAGCCCCCCGGCCCTGGCGAGAAAGCCGCGCGGGAGCCGGCCGGCCCCGGCTCTGAGGGACAGCGCCCCCGCGCGCTGCTCGGGCAGCCCCCGGCCGCCCCCTCCCCGGGACCCGGACCCGGTCAGCCTCCGCCACCCGGCAGCTCCCTCACCTCGCTCGCTCGCCAGCTTGCTCGCTGCTGTCCGTCGCACGGGAGGGAGCGGGGGGAGCGCGGGGCCGCGGGGCACGCTGGGAAGGGGAGTCCCGGCCTCCTGTCCTTCCCCAGGCGGCCGCCCCGGACCTCGGAGAGCGGACTACAACTCCCAGGGGGCAGCGCTGCGCCCGGCGCCCGAGAGCATGCGCGTCGGCGCCGTCCGGCCTCGCGAAGGGGCGGGGCTCGGCGGCAGAGGGAAGGGGAAGGAAAGGGGAGGGAGAGGGAGAGGGAAGGGAGGAGGAGGGAGGGGAAGAGGAGAAAAAAAAGGGGAAAGGACTCCTAACTTAGAACAAATGAAAAACCCCTCCCCATTCCCCCAATACCTTAAAATCCCTTTTTAAAAGGGCCTCCAAAACTATACCTCCAGGGTCGGCCCCAGCGCCCCCCACTCTCCCCTCCCCGCCTCCTCCCTCCCCCCCCCTTCCCCCCCCTGCGGACCCCCCCTCCCCTGTTCCCCCAGCCCCAGGCCGGGAGGGACCCCCACTTGCAGGGCCAAGGCCCCTTCTCCACGTCTGCGCCCTTCCCTCCCCCCCCGCTTTCCCTCCCCCCCTCCCCCCCCCCCCCACCCCTGTCCCCTCCCCTCCCCTCCCCCCGCCCTGTCCCGTCCCCTCCCTCCCCTCCCCGCCTGCCCCCCCCGCCCTTTCTCCCCCCCCCACCGCTTTTCCCCCCGCCGCTTCGTCCCTCCCCTCCCCTCCCCGCCTGCCCCCCCCCTGTCCCTCCCTCCCCTCCCCTCCCCGGCCTGCCCCCCCCCCGCCCTTCCCCCCCTGTGCCTCCCGCGCCCCCGGCGCTGCCCAGGGACCGGCCGGGGAAAGCCGGAGCTCTCTCCCGTCCAGCACAGGCGGCAGCCCGAGGCTCAGAGCCATCAGCGGCCGGAGGGGTCAGCACGGCGGGGGGCAGGGGCTGGGAAAGGGGCCCAAGGCTCTCCCCGTGGGGCTCCCCCCTCGCCCCCCCCTCCTTGGCCTTTGGACCCCAGGGGGCCTGGGTGAGTTATTCTGGGCATCCAGGCCCCTCCCCTCCCGGGTTCCACCCCCCACCAAGGCTCAGGATCCTCTCGGACTCACCCGGCAGCAGGAAGGAGGGAAAGGTGGAGAGCGGGGGCAGCTTGAAGGGGGGGGGCAGGGCAGGGCCCGGGGGGGGCCCCAGAACCAGGGTCCGCCAGCAGCTGCTCCAGAGCCGCGGCCCGACTCCCCAAGCCTGGCCACTCTGGGGGGCCTTGGGGAGTAAGGGCCTGGGCTGGCCACTCTGGGGGTCTCTGGGGGCAGTGAGGAACGGCACCTCTCTGGCACAGTTCTCCACATTCGGGAAGGTTCTTCCCCCCACCTAGAGCTCCTGCGGCCTTCCCCATTTCCCTCCATTCTCCCCCCATCCGCGAACAAGCTGAGCCTCTTTCCGAGGGGCGGGGGTAGGAGCTGGATGCGGACTGGCTGTCCCTGGGCCCAGGCCCCACCTCTGGCCGGCCCCCTGCCCAGCCCCTCCACTTGCCTGCATTTATCCCTTGCTGCCCATGCCAGGCCCTGCCTGCCCTGGGTCGGGTAGAAGGAAGATAGGGCCGGTGGCCGGAGGGGTCCCTGAGAGGCCCCTGAGAGTGGGGGACGGCTGGGGGCTGGGGCACCGAGGGCCCCGAGGTTTGGAGGCGGGGGCTTGTGGGCCTGGGACCATGGCGCTCTTGAAGCTCTCGGTGCTGGCATTCAGCTTCGTCTTCGGGGCGGCCGGCCTAACGATGCTGACCCTTGGGCTGTGGGCCGAGATGGCTCTGGGAAGGTACCTGGTCCTGTCCGCCCGGGGGGCCCCCAGCGCCCCCTCCCTCCTGCTTGCCGCCGGGGCCGCCGGGCTGCTCTGGGGAGGCCTGGCTGGCGGTGGGGCGGCCAGCGGGCACCGGGGCCTGCTCCGGGCCTCTGCAGCCATCCAGCTGACCGCCCTGGGAGCCGGCCTGGCCGCCGGCCTCTCGGGACTGGGCTACCGGAACGAGCTGGCCCAGGGCTTCCGGGCGGGCCTGTGGCGGGCCGTGTGGGCTTCCCGGGGGCCGGGGGGGAGATGCCGCGGGCGCCCTGCAGGGGGCCCTGGGGCTGCTGCGGGGGGGCCTTTCGCGGGCGCTGGACTCCCCTTGGGCCCGAAGCCCCCGGGCCCCGGGGAACGGCTCTCTGCCCCCCAGCTGCTGCCAAGACCAGGCTGACTGCCGGGAGGGGGCCAGGGCCGTGGCTTCCGATGGCTGCTTCTCCAAAGCCAGCGACTTTGTGGCCGACAACATGGACTTCATCGTGGTGGCAGCGCTGGGCCTGGGGGCCCTGCAGGTGGTCGGAGTCGTGCTGGCCTGCCTCCTGGCCGCCCGGATGGCCCCTGGCACCCGGGCCTCTGTGGAGACCCCAAAGAGCCGTTCCCTGGAGCCCCCGATCCCCGACGTCCCCACTGCCCCCCCGGAGCCCTGAGGCCCCCGCCCCACCCCCATTCCCCCCTCTCTCTAGGCTGGGCCCTGTCTCCTCATCCCACCCGGGACATAGCCCTCACAGCCTCGCCCCTGAGCCTGGTGGGCGCTTCTTCGGCCCCCAAAGAACTGTTCCTTTCCCACCCTGCTCCGGAGGGACAGTAGCTGGGGATCCTACCGAGCCGGGCCAGCCTGGACCCTGGGATATGGAGGCGGCTGCCCCAGCTCTGGCTCCGGGTGAGTGGCTGGGGGTCTGAGCAAGGTCTGGATTGTGGCAGGGGAGGCCAGAGCTGGGGGCAAGGACGGGCCTGGGCCCTGAGAGTCCGTAGCAATGGCAGGTTGTGGGGGAGAGCGGCCCCGGGGCCTGGAGAGAGCCGCAGGCAGGGCTGGCAAAAGCCTCCAAGGCCCAGCTTTGCAGGACTCCGAGTGGAAGTTTTGTGCCCTTCCTCTTTGCTGATTCTGTCACCTTCCCTCCTCCCAGGCCTGTATTTATGGGCCAGCCTAGAGCGGGGTGCCCTAAGCTGTGTGTCCACGAGGCGTCCAAACTCAGGGGTCACCATTGCCCTCCCACCGCCAAAGCGGGGGGGCCCCTGCGGGGAGCTCTGACCTCGGCCCCTTTCGGCTGTGGGGCGGGCGTGAGATTCCTCCAGGGACCTCACCTCCCTGCTCCACAGGCACCGATCACTGCGGACACTCAAGAGAAAACCCAGAATCCTCCAGTCGGTGACTCAGGAATGGTCCCAGCCCTGGACTCCTGGCCAGAGACCCTGGAAGGACGCTTTCTGGCATATCTCAGATGAACGGGCAGCCGTGTACCCGGGGCTCTCCTCTGGCTGACCCCTTGCCCAGCCCTTCTCTCTGGTTCTCCCCTTTCTCTCCTGTTCCCCCAGCAGCCTGGTGCCCGGCACAGGGGGCAGGGAAGGGGTACCTCATTACATAGATGGGGAAACAGGATCCAAGGGGCAAGGGTCTTGTTTAATGTCACATGGGTGGTTGCTGCCCCCCACCCAACCCCTCTGGCTTGGGATGACTGGCTGCTCTGGACCTGTGTCACCCACCAGACTTTCCCCTTTACTCTGGGCAGTATTCTGCCCCCCACTGGAAGCCCTCGTTCCTCAGCCTCCAGGTTTAAGGACCTCCTGAGGGTTGACCTTACTTCAGGATCTCCTCAAAGCCCATCTCCTCCTCCATCTCCATCTCCTGCCTCAGTCTCCCCATCTGTAACATGGGGATAATAATGGCAGCCATATTGTAGGGGGAGGCCCACCCTTACTCCCTATCCTCATCCTATGCCGACAGAAGCTGGGGAAGCTGATGGCCGGAGGTCAGTGACTTCCTCAGTCACAAAATGAATTGGAACAGGAATGAAGTCACAGCTCAGAGCCAGCGATATTTAGAGGTCATGGGGGCAGGGGAGATGGAGTCCTGCGATGTGCCCATTCTGTGGATGAAAAAGCAAGGTGGAGAGGGTGCAAGGAACTTGTCCACCAGTGTCAGGCCTGGGTCTGGAGCTAAGTCTTTGGGCTTTAAGTCCTCCCTCCACTTCCTGTTTTAGTCATCAGCGAGTTAGAACGGCTGCATCTCCAGTGATGTAGCGGCAGAGGAGAGACTGAGAATCCCAGTATCCACCCTGTGAGGAAAGTGCTCCCGGTTCCAGCCCCCGGGACCAAGCAGAACAAGGCCGAGCCCCTTCCCCCAGGCACAGGACCCGGGTTTGAGGGCCCCCGTGATTATTTCCTGCTGGGGGACCCTGAGACAAATCTGTTTCCTCACCTGAAAAACGGGGATCATACATTTGCTGTCCCTCTCTCAGGGCTGGTGAAAGTGTCGCTTAAACTGCATGAGGACAGGATGGGAATATTCTCCCAGGTGTCCCTCTTCAAGGGTTAAAGGCGGAAGGGAGCTTGCCCTGCCCCCCAGCCCCAGGACCGTTTCCCTGTGGTCTGAATCTCTGCCAGGACTATCGGCACTGCTGGCCCAGCTCTGGCGCTTCCAAGGAGGGCAGCTCTCAGCTTGGCTCTTTATCTGCAAATTGGGGATAATGTTTATAATCTCTACCTTGTTATGAAGCTCAATGTTAAGGAAAGTGCTTTTTAAACCTTTAAGACTAGATTATCAGCCATGACGATGATGTTATCACCCTACCCTGGATTATCATGGCTCCTGTCCTCAGCTTACCACTGTGCTGGATGGTAATCTCCCTGAGGGCAGGGACCCTCTTTTTTCTAGGACCTGGGGGGCTCCTCTTATTCAAGACAATCCATTTATCAGGATAGAATTAGAAAAACCAGAACTCCGGTCATGTGGTCCAAGTAATGGCTCATTCCCCTAATCCTTTGCAGCCTCAGTTGGGACTCCCCAGGGTGCAGAAGCCAGTGTGGCTCCCTCAAGAACGCCTTTTGGGCAGGGCTAGGAACCTGGTACGCTGTAGCTCCAGGATTCTTCCTTTGCTGGAGAATTCAGCAAAGCAAACTGTGTCTGCTGATAGGAGGTACTTGATAAATATGATAAATTATTAACAAATATAATTAATAAATATATGATAAATCCTTGTTGGGTCCTTTGATATCATCGTGGATGAGATGGGGAGACAGGATCCCGATCGGTTTATTGGAAACTGGTTGAATGGTCACCCTCAAAGATGAACAGTCTCAGGGTGTTTTGGAGAAGTCTCCCATGGTGGGCTCCTCCAATAATTCCTGCTCCTAATCTATTCCTGTCTGGGTCAACATTTTTATCAATGATTGGAGAAAACGAGAGATAAGGACAAAAGTTAACATATGCCAGGATCCTAAGAGCTTTACGAATATGCTCTTGTTTTAAAGGCAAATACTCTCCTCCAGGATGAAAGTTGGCAGATTTAAATACAATGACAGGAAGCTGGGGCAGCTAATCAACATGGTGGATGCTTTAACCAGGATCTACAAGGACTAGAGAGTGTTGAATGAGAGGACTGAGCTAACATGGTGAAAGTTTAAAATGAAATGTAGTCTCCGGCTTGGGTGCATTTTGGACCACACGGAGATATTCTAGAGAGGCTGGTCTGCGTAGTGACCGTGGAGGGCCCTGCCCCTAAGGAGGTTCCGATTCTGGAGAGCGCTCACTTGTGGGATTCCCGATCTGCTCTTCTGCAGCTTCTCCCCGGGGTTGGATCTGTCTCCCCCAGTTGCAGGGAAGCCCGAGCTTGGCTAAATGAAGCCCTACCTGCCTTTACTGTATGTGGGCCCCAGGGTGATGTGGGGCAAAGGCCTGGCCTAGATGCCCCCGCTGGGCAGGGGCCCAGATGGGGAACAGGGGTTGGTGGGGCAGGGGGTCATGGCCCAAGTCAGCTATGGCCCAGGGGGTCAGTCTCCCAGAATTCCCAGAAACCACCTGGTCCACCCTGCGCCTGGACAAAATGAGCCCCAAACATCGCCGGTGTGGTCGGTAAGCCCCTCGCTGAAGAGGTGCACACGGAGATCCCCTCAGCTCTGGAGGCCCCTGGGGGATCAGGGAGCCCCGGGAGATCCCCTTTATGAAGCTGTGTCCTTGTTGGCAGCAAGGGGACCAGAGGAAGGACAGTGAACCCCCTTGCTCGAGCCCCTCTGCCAGGGCCAGAGTCTCTGCCAGACATGCACTTGGCAGGACCCGGTCCCCTGAGACAGACCCTGCGGAAGGCGCCCCTGGGATTAGGCTCCTGAAGGAGACCATTGTGAGAGGAGGAGAAAGGAGGAAGATTAGCTCCTTCTCATTATATAAAATCTCAGGATTGTGAGCTGCCCTGGCCTGCCCATCAGCTGGACAGCACACCCCAAAGCACAAAAAGGGAAGGGATCCAGATCACCCAGGCGGGTCGAAACCCCTCCTCCACCCAGCTGGGCCCGGAACCCCTCCTCCACCGGGCTCCATTGGGCCCCTACACTGAGCCAGAGTGAGCCTCCCACTGAGAGCCTGCGGGGCAGGGGGAGAGGGAGGCTGGAGGGGGAGCCCAGGGGTCAGGGAAGGGGGAGAGGAAGGGGCTCCCTCCTGAAAAGAGGAGATGGGGATCAGGGAAGGGGGAGAGGGAGGGGATCCCTCCTGGGTGGCCAAAGGGAGAGTTGAAGAGGTCAGGGAAGGGGGAAAGGGAGGAGCTCCCTCCTGAAAGGGGGTACTGAGGGGTCAGAGAAAGGGGAGAGGGAGGGGCTCCCTTCTGTAAGGGGTACTAAAGGATCAGAGAAGGGGGAGAGAGAGGGACTCCCTCCTGAAAGGGGTACTAAAGGGTCAGAGAAGGGGGAAAGGGAGGGACTCCCTCCTAGGAAGAGGTGATGAGGGGATCAGGAAAGGGGGAGAGGGAGGGCCTTCCTCCTGGGTGGCCAAAGGGAGAGCTAAAGAGGTCAAGGAAGGGGGAGAAGGAAGGGGTCCCTCCTGGAAGGGGCTGCTGAGGGGTCACAGAAGAGTTAAGGACTGGGGCCTCATTCTGGCCCTGAGAAGAAGGGAGTGAGGGTCTTTCCGGTTGCTGACCCATGGTGCTCACCCCGTCAGGTGCTGGGAAGGGGAGGTGGTGACACGGAAAGTGACGGACACACTGCAGAGTGATTTCGGGGCCTGTACCCGGGGTGGGTCAGTGGCCTGCTCTGTCCCCGGCAGGAAGGGCCTGGGGCCTGGTTCCCTCCCCTACCTCCAAAAGGGACCCCAGGCCGATTTTGTTCAGCCCAGGAGGCTGGGAAGAGAAGGGGCCCTGTCTGTGACCAGAGGCCGGGGAGCTGAGCCGCCCTGCTCCTGGAGGCTCCTGGGGCACCGAGGAGGAGGCGCCCCGAGTTTTCAGCTTTTTCATTCAGTTTGCTCATCGCCTGCAGAGCATTTTTTCTGTGAAGAATTCCCATCTCCCAGCGCCGAGCTGACGGCCTCCTGCCTGGTAGCCCTTACTTACCTTTCCATCCGGCGTCCCCCCCGGAAGCCCTGAGTTCCAGCGGAACCAGAAGGCACAGCCTCAGGCGAGCACCATGGGCCGTCCCTCCGGCTCTCCTGCCCCGTGCCCACCCTGCCAGGCCCCCAGGGCTGCCCCTTCGCCCTGGCCAGCCCGCAGCCGGCTCAGCTCCGTCTGCCTCCTCCCAAAGGGGCCTGAGTCTTCTCCCCTTCTGGACTGGGGGGTCCTGGGAAAAGGGCCAAGGCTGGCACCAAACAGTGGGCATGCTGGTGACCCTGGAAAGTGGGGCTTTGGCAGCCGATTTCCCTCTGTTTCCCTCATAAGGTTGGATTTGATACTTTTTAAGGTCCCTTCTAGTTTCCAGTCTGTAGATGTCACACAGCTACTGAGGGGGCCCTGATTCCCTGCAGCCCTCCTGCCATGCCCTGGGCCCCGAGTCCCTGCAGCCCTCCTGTGGTGCCCCAGCCAGATCCCGCCTTGCTTTCTCTTCCTCATGATCGCTTGTGGATTGGCACCTTGCCCATCCCTCCAGACCAGTTCAGATGCCCCCCCTCCAGGAATCTCTCCTTGGTTCCTGCTTCCTTCTCTCCTTCCTTCCCCCCTCCCCAGCCCCAAAGCTTCTGCCTAATAATCCCCCTTCTCAGGACTCATCGCCTCAAGTGAAGAGAGGAGGGGGGACGGCCTGGGCAAACCTGGAGGGCTTCCCGGTGGGGCTGACCCACCTTGGCCCATCCTTGCTATCTCGGGCGGGACGGCCGAGGACACGATGTGGACCTGTTGTTAGAATAATATTTATTTATATATTTAGTGCTATTTTTGTTCAACACTGCCGTCCGTCGTCGTGTCTGAGGTAATAGATGCGAGAGCCAGGCGAGCCTTCGTTCCCCCTCCAGGGCAGCCCCCCTCCCCCCAGCCCTGGCCCGTCCCGCCCGCGAGCGCCCGCAGAGGGGGCCTGGCAGGGCTCGGGGCCGTGGGGCTCGGGACGGGCTGTTATTGCAAGATACGGTTTGTACATTCTCTGTGCCCTTCCTCCTCCTCTTCCTCCTCCCTCTGGTCTGGTGAAAACTCGGCTCCGAGTTTCCAACCCCGAATGATCAATGATTACAGCATTCATAACAGAATGAAACACATGGATGTTGAGTGACAAAGAGAAAGTGCAATTGAGAGGGCGGAGAGGACCCCCGGGGGTGTTGGAGGGGGAGCACTCCCAAGAGAGACACTGAGCTGGGGGGCTCTGGGGGTGGGGAGGGGGCGCCGGCCTGGGTGGGACACGGCCTGGGGTGCTGGGGTGGGGTCAGCCCCAGCGGGACGCTGAGCCCGGAGCTCTGGGGGAAAAGGCTGGGGGGGAGTGGGTCTGAGCTTGGAAGGGGGTGGGAACATCACCCTGGACAGACCGGGCCCTGGAGGAGGCCGGGGCTCCAAGGTGATGGAGTTGGGAGGAAGACGGAACCTTCCTGAGAGGGAGGGATTGGGGCAGAACACTGCACCATGTGGGGAAGCCCCAGGCTGAGGGCAGCTGGTGGGGGCCGGAGGCCATCCTGGGCCAGGAAGCTCAGGAAACCTTCTGAGCGTTCCCACCCTTCCGGATCCCCCCATTCACTCCCCAAATGGATTCCCTTCCACCCTTCCGCACCCAGGGAGGAGACGTCCATCCTCGGAATAAACACCCCAGCACCCTAGGTTAATGACAAAATAGATTAAAAAAATAAACTCTTCATCTGGCCTCTGCAGGGCCACACATTGCTCCTCGCAGGGCCGGGGGAGGCCTCGTCCCCCCGCCTGAGGACAGGGCCCATCCTGAGCCCTGCCCCGGCAGTCCTTCCCCTCCCCTCCCGCCCGGGGGAGCCGGCCCCGGAACTGTATTGCATATCTGGTGTCCGTGAGGCCGCGGGGAGCCCTCCTCGGCTGGGCCGCGAGTCTCGGCGGTCTGCAGGAAGCACGGGCGATGGTGGCTGGGCCGGGCCAGGTCTCGGAGACTCTGGGGGAAGCGCAGGCCGGCCGGGCGGCTCAGGCAAGGCCCGGGGTGGCTCTGGGTGGGACTGGCCACGACGGGGGGGGGGGGGATCTTGGCTAAAGTGCATGGTGAGAACCACAGTGGCTGCGGACAGGCCGCCCCTAGCTCCCAGACGCCAGAGGTCGGGGGCCAGGGCAGCAGAAGCTAAGCAGGGTGGCCGAGGATGTGGGGGGGAGTGGGGATCCCTAGCTGCCCCTGGGCACTGGCAGTGGGTCTATGGGAGACTCGTGCTTGGGCTGGCGCTTCGGGGGATCTCGGCGAGGGCATGCAGTGGCCGGTTTCCTGTCAGGTCGGGGAACTGGGGGCAGGTCCTGACGACGACCGGGGCTGGAGGGGGGTGGCTGTGAGTACTGGGGGAACTTGCCGCCTCTCCCTAAAACTCCACAGTACTCACAACTGTCCGGGGCTCCTCAAAGGTGGCAATGAGAATCTGCTTTGGGGGGGGGATGGCGATGAGGTCGGCCATGTCAGGGGAGGCTCGTGGCGGGGCCTCCTCCTCCTCCTCCGCCCGGTGGTCCTCATACAAAGTATTGATGTGCAGCAGGGGGTGGGTGGCGTTGTGGCTCAAGACAGCTATAGGTTCAGGCTTCCCAAGGCCGGGGGTGATACCGGTTGGGGGCCCCGGGACCCCGGTAGCTGTGGTAGGTGGGCAGCTATGGAAGGATCCCGGAGGGGGTGCCATGGCCCGGCCCGGTTCCACTGGGTACAGGATTTCTTTTTCTGGGCCTGGGGGATCTGAAAACAGGATCAAAAACATCAAACTGTCTCTTTCTTCTTTCAGACATGGATTCCTCCTCCCCAGCCCCCTCAAATGTAGTATAGAATGAATGGACTGGTGAGTCTGACCCCCAGTACCCAAGCGGCAAACCCCACATCCGTGTTAGATATCGGGCATCTCAGAGGGGCTCTGTGCCGTGGCCTGGGGCTCCCTGCTTAGAAAGGTCCCACACCGAGCTCAGCTTTGCGGATGCGTGTTTGGGGCCACTTGTGAAGGGACCGTGGACCTTGGATGAGCTTGGAACATGGGATGAAAAGAAGGGGGAGGGAGTGCCAGGAAGGACACCTGGAAGTGGCGGCCATAGCAGAAGAAAATCCCAGGGCCCAGAGAACCAGGAAGATCCGGGAGGTTAGTTCCAGGGCCAATGGCTGGACCTTAGTGAGGGCCTGGGGAAGGCCCACAGAGTTGTGAGGTGTGAAAATCATGGAGCCAAAGCCAAAGGGTCTGGGGATGTGTCCGGGGCAGAGGAGCCGGTCAGTGGATCTGGGTCAGTCGTGAACAACGGCCAGGGAGCAGCCTGTCACTGGCCCAAGGGATGATTACTCATGGCTTCAGAAGGCCGAGAAAGGACCCAGACACCTCCGCCTAGAAGGAACCTTAGAGACCATCCACTTTAATCTCCTAACTTTATAGATGAGGAAACTGAGGTCTAAAGAGATTCAAGGAAAAGCCAGCTTTTCTCATTTCTGGCTCCAACCCTCTTTCCTCTACACTGAGCCACCAGGCCAGCTCTAAACAAAAATAGTGGACAAACCTATGAGAGAAACTGCGTCCTCCGGGAAAGTAGCAAGGCTGATAGTACACAACCCAGCATAAAGACCTGGTCTGATGCTCGTCTAGAGCTTTTCTAGAGAACTCCTGAATAATGGGGTCTCTGATGGAGCTTATGCATGACCCAGGACCCCAGAGATACGTCCCTGCAGGGGCCAAGGCACAACTACACGCTCATGTATGGGCATCTTGCCTTTGAATCAGCTGGTTCGAAGGAAGTGAGCCTTGGGTTCCATGCTCCTGCAGCGGGTCTAGCAAAGGCTTTGCCAGCCTGGATTCGTTTAGGTGGCAGAAGAGAGTATCTGAGCTGGTCCTTGGTTATGGGTGATGAGAGGAGCCCTGTCCTACCTGGCTGGGCCGGCCGCTGAGCAGCAGGATGGCTTACACAGGCTGCCTCCTTCCTCCAGCCGGGCTCTCTCGGGGCTCTCTCTCAGACTGAGGTCTCTGCGTCAGAGCCGTAACTGGCAATGTGCATGGCCAGAGCGAGCTCTGTGAGCTTAAAGACAAACTTGGGAGGAGGGGGAGGTGGCGTTCTTGCTCAGTCTCTGTGATCCCTTGGACCACTGGCCCTTCTGTCCTCCACTGTCTCCCAAAGTCTGTCCAAGCTTGTGTTCATCGCTTCCACGACAAGCTCTCTCCATCTCATCCTCCGCCATCCCCTTCTCCTTTTGCCTTCCATCACCCAAACATCAGGGTCTCTTCCAATGAGCCCTCCAATGCAGGGTGGCGAAGGGGAAGCCATGCTGAGATACGTGGGCTGGGATTCCACTTCAGATACTTACTAGGAGTCTAACTCTGGCCAAGTCCTTCCCCGGTTCTGAGCCACTGTACCATCATCTATATAATGGGGATAATAAGAGCCAAAGAACTTACCTAACAGAGTTATTGTAATCTGTAAGAGCTTTGTAAGCCTTAAAAAGCCATGAAAACATCGGGACTATTACGCTTGAAGAGCACCCCATTTCTGGGTCTTCTCTTTAAGCTAAACATCCCCAGTGTTTTCAAGCAATCTTTATTTCGCTTGGTTGATCCTCAGGCTTCTCCCCATTCCGGCTGCCCTAATCTAAATAATCTACGGCAGAGCTGTCCAACTCTTAGCTGGATTCTCCATGTGGCCCCCCACAACTCCCTGAATCAGATTTAAATGGTATTGAAAAACTTTAACAAAATTAACAAAACACAGTTCAACATAAATAATGCGAATTTGTAGTTTTCTAAGTCAATATGCACCTGTTTCCAAAGCATTCTTTATGGAGTCCTGAGTTCTATGGATACAATAATCCAGATGTGGGCAGATCAGGACTGTACCTTTGTTATTCCTGAATACCTCCTTTGGGCATCCAAAGATCACACTATGTGAGGGAGACTAAGGGACACCATGGCACACTGCTGTTCCACTAGACCTCCGAGAACTTTTTCACAAGAAATTTTATGTCATTTTATTGGGGCAGCTAGATGACATAATGGATAGAGCACCAGCCCTCCAAATCTGACCTCAGACACTTAATACTTTCCAGCTGTGTGACCCTGGGCAAGTCACTTAACCCCAATTGCCTCAGCAAATACATATTTATTATTATTATTAGACTGAGTCTCTCATTCTAGCATATCAAAAAATTTAAACCATGACCCTATGACTCTAAATCATATCTCTTCCCTCCAGATTTTACCTTGTATGTATATGATCTATGTCTATATTAAAGTCATGGGGAATCATTTTAGATTGGACAGATCAAGTACAGAGTCCCCTGGGAGACTCCACTAGAGGCTTCCATCCAATATAATTCATTCATGACTCCTTTTTGGGTTCAGGCACCCAATGAGTTCTGAATCTATCTACCTGGACTACCATTTAGCTCAGCATTTCTCCATCTTGTCTGAGGAGGGAATGAATCTTGGTCAAATGTTTTGCTGAAATCTAGTTAAAGTTGATCTAGGGTATTTCTCCAATTGACTGGTCCATTAACCCCGCCAGAATAGGAATTGAGGTCTGTGCTGACCTATTATGGATGAAGTAAGGCTGGCCCTCAGTTAATTGACTTAATATCTGAAGAAACCATCTTTTCCCCCTTTATGAAAATTAGGACAGCATTTGCTCTTCTCTAGGACCTTTTCCATTCTCCATATTTTCCCACAAATCACCAAGAGCTGTTTAGCAATTATATTTCTCTCTTATTATAACCCTTAGTATGTTACTTCTCTAGGCTTGGTAACGATTTCTCTGAGGACACCTTGTTTCTCCTCTCTTGGTATTTCCACATTTATCTTAAATTTTAATTGATAATTGATCAGTTTTGCTTTTCTGTTCCCCGTCAGAAAAAAATATTTTGGTAGAGAAGACAGAATTAAAGAATTAGATTGTTCTTCCTTTCCTCCATTGCCTCCTTTGATCATTACCCAATCCACCTTGAGCAATTCTTCTCTCCTTTCTTCGATCGTCTCTCCATCCCTCACACTGGAAAATCTTTTGCTGTCGTAGCTTTCTCTGCTGGTCTTCGTTCTTCTGGTTTTTAGCTCTCTGCTGCTGCCTTTTGATATCTGTCTTCATTTATGCCCTTCTTCCACTTTTTGTCCACTGTCTTTTTCAAATACGAGTTGGCCAATGTGTTTCCTAAATTCATATCAGTAAGTTGAAGGAACTTCTCCCTTTATTCCTAATTGGGTTCCTTTGTGTTTGTGTTGTTAGAATATCATACTTTAGAAGAACATCACATTCATCTCAGGTCAACTTCCTTGGAGGATTTTAGGCCACGAGTTTCTTATAGAGTCTTTGAAATCTACTTTCTGAAAATCTCAGATGCAGCTTTCTTCCCCCTACTCATCTAGTCCAAACTTGACAATGGAGTTCTCTTTCCAAGGTTTCATCATTCTATTTCAGCTAGTTCATCTTTACCGCTCAGAATTAACTCCAGAGTAGCTGTTCCTCTTGGTCACATCCTCTACCAAGAATCCAGGATTGTCAAAGCTCAATTGAGAAGTTAGTAGCATGACTTTGACAGAGTGAGCACTGGAGCACCAGAGGTCTCAGAGTTGGAGTCTCTCTGGCTGGCTTCTGGATCACTTTCTAGAACTTATCTTTTGTTGTGGATTATAGCCACAAGATCACTTCTGATCTCTTCCCTTTAACAAAACTTCTCTCTGATGCTCCTCCATCTCCATCAATCTTCATGACTCTCTTTACATGAATATATTCTTCTCATGAATCCTCCTCCATTTCTCCTTTCTTTGGTTCCTCTTCTTCTGAAATCTGAATGCCTTTCCATGATTCCCATATTTCTGCCATGACTGATCTCCCAGTTCACTTGCTATTTAGTTTTCCACACTGATTTCTGGACTTCCTGAGGCCATGGAACTTAGTGGTGGCTCTCTTCCTGGATACATCCCCCTGTGAGTTATTGTTCTCTACAATAATAGCTGCTTTTAGTCTCCATGGTCTCCAGCTTGGCAGATTTATATGGGTTGGTTTCCCCCCTTCCATTTTCAGTTTAAAACCCTTTGGATTCAATCTGCAAGTCTCTAAAGAAATTAATTTTAATGTTCCCCATGAGAATCACTTTACTCCTGCCAAAGAGCCTATCAGTCCAATATATTCCATAAATCCAAATTTACACTCTGACAGTGGATCGCCCTTTCATTAAGATTCCACCTGCAACCAGGAGCAGTAAAGAAAATCTTACTTTCCCCCCTAAGATCTTTAGTTTCTCTCTTAGGATTTTTTCTTCCTCAGCAATGCTTTCTAGGGGTATTATCTGTCCTCACATAACTCACCAAGAGTGTCTGATGGTCACCAGGCTTGGAAAATATTAGGAAGGGGTCACATTCAGAGTACAGGCTCCAGGATGGAGTATGTCTCTTGACTGTTCCATTCCCAAGTGATCACTGTGAAGCACCACCAGTTGTATCTGTCCAGTCTCAAATGATAGCTTCCTGGTGGTACTTGTGTACTCACAGTATTACTTCTTGGCGATCACATCTTTCTCTTCTGGGCTCCAGCTTTATCCTCTTTGGGAGGGTACTCATGTTTGTTACCTTGCTCCAAAGTGTCCCATGATCCTCCTCTTTCCTCTTTGTGTTGCTATCTTCTACCCTCCTATCCGGGTAAGGATTCCTCAAGAATCAAAGGACCCTAGCTGCAGAACTCAGTGTCCACAGAGGCCAGCCTCCTTTTTCTTTCTTCCTGTGGAACTCTTATGTTAAGAAACACTTCATTCTCTTTAATAAACTGGAAAGTAAAAGTGCATTCCTCCATTCCCTTCATCTCCTTCTTTAGGAGGAAGGCAGTTCGGGTAACCACCACTAACAGAAGCACAAACTCACCAGAACCCATCCTTATTGGCCGTCAAGGTCTCAGTTCTCCCATAGGCTTGCACAGAGTAGGTGCTTAATAAATAGATAGTTATTGTCTAGTTTACTAATGAGGCTATTTCAGGGAACCACCTGGTAGCTGGTCCACCCTGTCTCCTGCTACAGACTTAGAAATATTTGCTGGGTTATTTGTCATGTACCACAAGAGCTCTGATGGCCATAATAACTGCCTAAGGAAGGAAGGTCTCTGACGTTTTAATTCTACAGAAGTGAGATTCCTAGCATCTCTTTCCCTTTCCTTCCTTTCTCTCTCTCTCTCTCTCTCTCTCTCTCTCTCTCTCTCTCTCTCT
This sequence comes from Sarcophilus harrisii, assembly GCF_902635505.1. Classification (NCBI taxonomy): domain Eukaryota; kingdom Metazoa; phylum Chordata; class Mammalia; order Dasyuromorphia; family Dasyuridae; genus Sarcophilus; species Sarcophilus harrisii. The sequence goes on along the minus strand of NC_045430.1, from coordinate 6,701,878 downwards.
CTCTCTCTCTCTCTCTCGTCCCTTGGTCAAATATTAGAGAAACTCCCTGCATCTTTCTCCTTCTCTTATCTTTAGGTTAAAGCAACCTCCTCGTCCCTCCCTGACATAGCGTAACTGATTGTGCCCTGAATGAATTTTGAACTCCCCAATAAGCAAATGAGGATTTTTGGATTCTCTGTTTATCTGGCTGATAGAGAAAGTTGGGTCCACTTCAAAAGAAAAAGGATTGTCCTATCTTATTTGCCAAGTATCCTCAAATAATATGCTGTCTCCCTTCAATAAGCTTTCCACCCAGAGTTATTCCTTCCTTTAAATATATAAAAATGGGAGCAGCTAGTTGGTGCAGTGGATAGAGCACCAGCCCTGAAATCAGGAGGACCTGAGTTCAAATCTGGCCTCAGACACTTAACACTTCCTAGCCGTGTGACTCTGGGCAAGTCACTTCACCCCAATTGCCTCAGCAAAAATAAAAACAAAGCATAAAAAATGCTTATTGACCCCTCTGAGTAGAATTCTTTCTCCCACATCTCCTGTGTGGGTCCCCCTGCCTTCTTAGTGTACAGGCTACTGAAAACAAACTCCCCACCCCCCAAGGCCCCCAGGGGGGTACTCATCACTGTGGCATCACTCAGAGATGCTCAGAAGGGCCCTGGTCTTCGGAATACCCCACTCTGCAAAGCTTTTACCACCTTGTTCCTTCCCAGTTTTTTTTTTTAAGCTGCTGTCCATGGTTCTGTCTAGAGCAGACCACTTTCCCTTGCCAGTGCATAGAAAATAAAGCTAAAGTAAACTTAAAAATTACCCTAATCCTAGCTTCAAGGCAGTAATCTGATTTGAAGCACCGAAATTTAAGGCCCCTTTTAAGGCTAGGGAGGTAGAGGGGGGAGTCTGAGAGTGGTTCCCTGCCTCTGCTCCGGAGTAAAGCCTACAGTCTTTTTTTCTGGCAGATCCAAGGCCCCATCCTTCACTTCTAGGATCATGGCTGAGTTCTGAAGGCCGGGGCCTCTCCAAGTCTAGGGAGGAGATTATTCTCTCTCTCTATTTTTTAGATTATGGATTTAATGGGGGGACGGTATGATCTGCTGCTTTCGGTTCTCCTTGGCTTCCCGCTCCCCTGTCCATCCTCCTTGAGTCGACCTCACTGCGGCCCACCCCCTTCCCCACTTCCTACCTTTGGCAGGCGCCATGCGGGTCCCTCTGCAGTCCTCCCCCTGGGTGAGGAAGGCACCCTCTTGGCTCTTGGAGGCGGGCAGGGCGGCAATGGGCGGCAGCTCAGGTTTAGGCTTCTTGCTGCTGAGGATGTAGGGCTGAACGTCCAGGGAGAAATGTCTGGCGTGTTTCTTCTCGCCGCCGGCGGACGGGGGCGCGGAGGAGGGGCCGGAGTCTCCGGCCCCGGCCCCTTTGTGATGGGCGGCTCGGGCATCCAGCAGCGGCGCGATGAGCGTGTCCGTGGCCGTCTTCCTCCTCACCGGTTTGGGTTTGTCCGCCTTGTGGTTCTCCACCTTCATGATGGCCAGCTGCTCCTTGAAGGGCTGGGGCAGGGGGTTGCTGGTGGGGATCCACTTCATCTTTTTGCGGGGGCGCTTGACGACGGGGGGCTCCCCCGAGTCGCCTTCGGCGGGGTTGGCGCTGGGGTCCACCGTCTGAATGCCCGAGTCTCGGACCGTGGGGGTGGCGTCGTGGTTGGACTGGGCCAGGGCGGCCAGCAGCTGTCGCACCACGTTGTCGTACATGAGGTCGCTCTCGTTGGTGATGAAGTCGAGCCGGTTGAGCGACTTGATGTGGTCCCGGTTCTCGTTGCAGAACATGGCCAGGATGTTGATGTCGCAGAACTGGGAGCGGCGCCACTGGCGGCGGGTCCGGATGCCCACCTTGTGCAGCTTGTCGAAGATGAAGTTGCTCTTTCGGAAGATGAAGAGGTGGATGAGGTTGACGAGGATGATGAGGTTCATGAAGCAGAGCAGGACGATGTCCACGCCGGCGATGATCCTCTGCAGCTGCACCGAGGGCAGCTTGCAGCTGACGCGCACCGAGCCCCGGGGGCCGTCGGGAGGCTCGCCCAGCGCGCACGTGAACTCGTTCTGCTTCTGCGTGGCGTAGTAGGTGCACAGGTAGCTGATGGGGACGACGCTCAGGAGGAGGATGAGCACGTGCCGGGCGAGGTAGAGCTTGGCCAGAAAGTTGCTGCGGCCCCGGCGCTCCAGGTACTTCTCGAACAGGTTCTGCTCGGGGCTCTTCTCCTTTTCGGCGTTCTCGATGATCTCCCGCTTCTCCCTCTCCGTGATGCCGGGGCCCTTGGACTGGATCTGCTTCTCGATCTTGGGGGCCCGGCCCTCCGCAGCCCGATGGTAGCAATTGTCAATCTCCTGGAGAAGGAAGTTGAGCTCGGAGGTGAGGCGGGTGGAGGCCAGGAACTCCCAGCCCAGGGCGGGGACGTACATGATGCCGGCAAAGGCCAGCAGGGCATAGGGCAGGAACTTGTGCTCGAAGAGGGAGGGCCAGTGGCTGGAGTCCACCCCGGGCAGGGCGTCCCTAAGCTCTGTCCAACAGTAGCCACGTGCATAGAGGGCCTGGTCACGGGTGAAGTTGTGAGGGGTATAGCAGTAGATGGGTTCCTCTGGAGGGCAGAGAGGAGAGACACGGCTCAGGGTCATGGCAGGGATGGGGAGGGGTCCACAGTGCTCATCCCTCCTGGCAAAGGGAGGACTCGGATTGGGGTGGGCACTGAAAAAAAATTCACCCACTATTGCTGTCCAACAAGGGGGCCGATCCTTTTCCTGTATCCCCTTCCCACCTGTCCCTAGAGTTTTTAAGGGTGTAGGTGAACTCACAGGGCAGACCTTGATCGGGAATCCTGAGTGGCCCGGCCTGGCAAGGCTGTACACCGGCTGGGAGCCTGTCCTCCCATTTCCCCCTGCTTCTTCCAGAAGGTACATGATTTCTACTCTAAAAGACCCAGGATCATTTCCTGAAATGATCTCCTTCATAAGAGGAATTCCTCCTATTCAGGAAGTTTCCAGAATGAGGCTATCAAGTTGGCAGGTAACTCTGAGATCATATCATCTAATTTGACATATTTATGTAAATAAATATATTTACATATAATCGTTTTACAGATGAAGGTACTGAGGTCTGCAGGCATGTAGCTTTGCCCTCAGGTCACATGGATAGAGTCGGGAGAGGAACAGAGCACTGAAAGGGGAGTCAGGAGACTTCAGATCCCAGTTCTGATACCTATGAATGACCTTGAGTCTGTCACTCAGAGCCTGTCTGCACATCTGTAAAATGTGGAGGACAGATGACTTCTAAGGTCTCTTCCAGTTCTAGATGTAGGAACCTTTGAGCCTAACCAGGTTACTCTGAACCAACCTACATTTTTTTAAAAATAATTTTTATCCATGGTCATGGACTCCAAAGCCAATGCCCCTTCCTTGACATTAGGTCAGTGCTAAAGACACATACTACTTTCCCAAATACTGTATCTCACAGAGTTCTGTGTGAGAGATGGTGGAAGATGGGCTGAAGAAATGGAGAAGGGGACATGTCCTGATTTTCAAAAAAAGGGAGTGGGTAGAATCTATGAATGATAAATTAGGGGAGCCTGATTTGGATGTGGGGCAAAATTCTAGAGCACAGCATTAAAAGGATGTTAATTGAATATCTGGAAATGCAAGCAGTGGCCACAAAGATCAACATTGCTCACTAAGAACAAGTCACACAAGACCAATCTCTCTTCCTTTTTGGGAGGCAGGATTACTGGACTAATAGATTGGGGAAATGCTGCAGATACAGTTAATTGAGATTTCAGCAATCTTTGACTTGACTCAATCTTTCATGTTATGGGCAAAATGAAAAAAAAAAAAACACCTAGGGTAAATGAAGCATAATGAGGAACATTTGTTACTGGTCGATCGGCTAGACTTTAGGTCAGTTCACGAGGTCTTCAGCAGGATGCCCTAACGATCTGGATTTAGATTTGTGTTAATTCTGGTGGAAGCGTGCCATGGCTATCCAGAGAGAGAGCTGAGAAGACTGAATGTGGTTAGAAGCAGGTATGCTTAACTTTTTTTGTTTGTGTTTTCCCCCTTTTGGTCTGACTTTTCTTGCACAACATGACAAATATGGAAATATATTGGGAAGGATTGCACGAGTTTAATTTATATCGGATTGCTTACTGTCTTGGGAAAGGGGAAGGTGACAGGTGGGAGAGGGATTTGGAGCACAGGGTCTTGCAGGAATGAATGTTGAAAAACATTTTTACATGTATATGGAAGGAAGGAAAAAATAGAGCTGTGCTATTATTGATTTGTTTTTTTGGTCAATGACTTGTATAAAGGACTTCTATCCCTTTATATCCATATATCTATATATGATACATGTCTCAGAGGTACAGCTAACATACTAGATAGAAGTAGAATAAAGCAAAATGACTTAATAGGTTAGAAAATTGGGCTCAAAAGTAAAAAAAAAATGACAGGGCAGCTAGATGGACAGTGGATAGAGGACTGGCTCAAGAATCAGGAGGATCCGAGTTCAAATTCATCTTCAGACACTTAACACTTGTTAGCTGTATGATTTTAGGCAAGTTACTTAACTCCAATTGCCTTACAAAAAAGAATAAGGACAAATACAAAATCCTATTATTGGTTTCAAAGAATCAGCTTCATAGGCACAAGATGGGCAAAGGGTAGTTTGTTCAGCAGTCCAGATGAAAAAAAGATTGAGGGAATTTAGGGAGCTGTCAGCTGCATGCAAGTCATTACTATGACATGGCAATGGGAGAGCTGGTGTGACCTTGGGAAGCCTGCAGAGTATCAGCCCCAATCAGATCCTATCTGTTGTACTATGTGTGCAGTCTGGGGCACCACTTCTGAGGAAAGACACCAATATACTATAGATTTTCCAATTGGATGGTGATGTCCTAAAAGGAACTCAGAGAAGAGAATACACAGGGAGGACATGATCAGTTTTGAATAGATGTCAGGGAAAAGAGGCTCAGGTCTTTGCTCTGTTTGGCCTTGGGGAGCAGGACTAGGAAGAATGAGTGGAAATTGCTAAGAAATAAATCAAATCTGGATGGAAAGAAGAACTTTCCTACAGGAAGGAGAGCTGTCCCAGAGTGGTGGGCTGCCTTGGAGGAAGGCTCGCAAGATGTGTTCCAACAGAAGCTGGACGATCATTTCTGGAGGTAGCGTGGGATGCTTTTACTGGTAGGCAGGACCTGGACCAGAACACCTCTCACAACCCTTTTGGGTCTAAGCTTCTATGCATCTACCATTATCAAGGGAAGTTGAGGAAACTGAAGTCCAGGGAATTACAGTGATTCATCCAAGCCAATGAGAGAGCCTAGATTGAAATCCCAGATGTCTCTTCTAGGTCAGGTGGGTTAGGGGAGAAAAGATCCTGTGAAACAAACAGGGGATGGCTCTCTAAACATTGGGGAGTGTGAGTGGGCTGCTCCTCAGCCAGTCAACTCTCAAAATTTCTCTGTTCTATCTAGCTAGAAGCAGAATGTGAAGACCAGAGCAGAGTTAAGACTTAGAACCAAGTGGAACCTAACTCTGCCTGCCTAACACTGGAACATCTCTTCCTCCTCTGCTTCTATTAGTGAACTCCCTTGGGGCTGGCTTCATTGGTGACCTAAGCAGCTGAGATTGGAGAGCAAGTCAGCTTGCTGTGGGGTGAGGCTCCTGGGGTAATGAGCAGAGCCCCATGCTGGAAGCTGGAACAGCTGGACTCTGCCTTTGCTGTGGGACTCAGCCAAAACTCTCTGGACTTCAGCTTCTTCATTTGTTTTTGCTTTTGTTTTAAATTTTGATAATAGAGTTTTATTTTCAAAATATATGCAAAGATAGTTTTCAACATTCACCCTTGCAAAATCTTGTGTTCCACATTTTTTCTCTCTCTCTATCTCCTTCCCTGAACAGCAAGTAATCCAATATAGGTTAAGCATGTGCAATTCTTCTATACGTATTTCCACAATGATCATGCTGCACAAGAAAAACTAGAGGAAAAAGGGGGGGAAATGAGAAAGAAAAAAAAAGCAAACAAACAACAACAAAAAAGGTGAAAATACTATTTTGTGATCCACATTCAGTCCCCATAGTCCTTTTTCTGGATGCAGATGACTCTCTCCATCACATCTTTTGGAACTGGCCTGAATCATCTTATTGTTGAAAAGCTTCTTCATTTGTAAAGTGAACAAATTGTATTAGACCATCTCTAAAGTACCTCGCACCCAAGGGTGTGCTGAAGCCAGCTTGTATTGGCTCCCAAGAATTGATCATTAAAATTTTAATGTGAGCATTTATGCTGAAAACTCTAAAAATCAGCCCTTAATTTACTGCTTTGATGACTGTCTAAACTTAAGAAAGTGACAGAAAAATATTAATAATGCAGATTAAATATACAAATATGCCATGAGCAATGTTTTTCTTGGAGAGTCAGTTGTTAAACATTTACCACAATTTTTCATTTTCCAATTCAGAAGTCTCCTCAGACTGTCTCAGGAAACTAGAAGAAGGAAGGAAACAGGAGTGGAGACTGAGGGTCATCCTTTCAGCATAGCTCAAGATCTTCCCCATCTAGCACCATCCTAAGTCTGAATGGGGATACTTGGTCCCTTTTCTCAGAAGGAGAATGTGAACTTATTCTATCAGTCCCAACTTTACTTTGCTCTGGGAACCTGCCTTCCAGAGACAGGCATTTCTCAACTATACATCCCAGATGCATAACTGAAAAATAAAAGTGGATCCCCTAAATTGTTTGTTTTTGGAATCCAGATAATACCTTTGGATCCAGTTACTCTGTTGACCAATACTTGCTGTGTTGTGGCCCTGTGCTGGGTGTGACTGTGTGTGGGAAATAGGTGAGGGTGGACTCCCCTGGATGATTGAGTCAGCCTGGGATTCTCATAACTTGACTTCCAAGGCAGGTCAGAGGCCTGTAGGCAAGGAGGAAGCAAGTATCGGTTGGGGATACTCAGAGGGGGAACTGAGGTACAAGCCAACTTTACCCCACTGCCCCTAACCTTGGACCCTTTTGGGCTAGAAACAGGTGGTTTTCTTTGATATACAGTTTGGTTTTTTTCCCAAGTATTTAGCAAACACAACACAGTTTTAAGATTTATTTTACTAATTTAACACATTAGTTCCCCCATTGCACCATTAGAAAAGAAAAACAAAATCCCTTTAACAAATATGACAAACAAAACAAATTCTTGCTTTGGCCCTGTATGTTGAAGGATTTCTTTAAGCTAAAAATTCATTGCTGTACTGATAGCCACAAGACACTAGGAGATCCAGAAGTCCTCTGCCTCTACAGAGGGCTGATGGGAGGGCCAGAATGGCCATCGGGGCCAGCCTGGGTTAGCAGAGGGAGCTCCTACAGGATAAGGTCATGGAACTGCGTGGGATCCCTACCTCCCCCTCTCAAAGTGTTCAGCCCTGTCTTCAAGGAGCTTACAGCAAGAGGGAGACATGAGTCACATACAGATGACTCAGAACACAGAGGATGCCCAGAAATAGGATGAAGGGACTCTAAGGGCTAGATCAGAGAGGGCTGCCTGGAGGAAGGGGGACTACTGAAGGTCCCTAAGCAGGTGACTGATAAAATTAGGGATGTACCTATCAGACAGATTTTATGGACACTGGTGAGGAGAGATTGGAGGCCTCCAATCTATGAGGAAGATAGTCCAGACAAGAAATGAATAGGGTGTGAATAAGTGGGTTCATGAATATGAAGGAGAGAATAAAAGTGCCATTCAATTCAGAAACATTCATTTATTAAAGGCCTGCTATGTTCAGGCAGATAGGATGGAGTGACAAGTCTGGAGTCAGGAAGACTCTAAGCAAGTCATTTAACCTTTTGTGCCTCAGTTTCCTCATCTGTAAAATAAGCTGTAGAAAGAAAGAGCAAACCCTCTTGCCAAGGAAACCCCCAAAAGGCGTCACAAGGAATCAGATACAAGCAACTAAACAGCAACACTGTATTAGGTAGTGGGGCACAAAGACAAATGATCGTCCCCACACTCAAGGCGCATATTCTGTAGGAACAGACATTGTGTAAATAGAATTGAGAAAATTAAATAAGTGAATATCTGTAGTCGCTGAATGGCTGTTGTTGAATGTCCTGTTGAGACCAGGGCTCCCCCTGGGCAGGACTATGTCTCCTCATCTTGTTTCCTTGAATGTGGGATTGGTCCACAAAAGTCTTCTGACAGAGAAGAAAAGATGGGGGACCTCTTTGATGATTGAGTTCATTTCCTGCCTTGCCTCAAATGGTCACTATCCTACCTCCCAAATTTAAAAATTTGGTTAAGGGGGCAGCTAGGAGGCACAGTGGATAGAGAGCTGAAGTCAGGAGGACCCGAGTTCAGATCTGTGTGACTCTGGGCAAGTTATTTAAGTGCCCCCCCAAAAAATGATTAGAGTTTCCTACCCCCCTGCCCTGACTTCATTTCCCACCCCCCCTACCCCAATCCTGTGTCCCATCAAATACCCACTGGCTTTCCCTAACTGGATGTATCTAAAATCCAACTGTCATTGGGAGAAAATGCCTCTTTATGAATTGATCCCAAATCTCGTGGCTCTCTGTCCCCTTGATTCAGTACTGAAAGACCTTCACAGTCTCTTCTGCCCGTTTCCCAGTCTTACTGCACACGGCTCCCAACGCGCCCTACAGTCCAGCCTTGCCATATCCTCAGACACACCATCTCTCACTTCTTCCCCTTTGCCCAGAGAGCTCACACCCTCAAGCCCGGCACACCTTCCCTCTTCCACTTGCCCTCTTTAGAACGTCTGAGATCCCGGGGCTCAGCCCCAGGGCTGCCTCTTGCAGGAAGTCTCTCTGGGTCTCAGCAGTCCTGCTCCTCCCCGCTATGACCTCATACTTACTGACAGGACATGTGTTTCCCCTAATACAAGTAGAGGTTCGTCGGGACCTGGGATGTCTCCTCATCTCAGAGCCTGACACAGAGCCTACACATAGCGGATGCTGTAAATGGGGGGTCTCCCTGTGGCCTGTCCTCCCTTGTCATGGTTTGGTAGCTGCGCTCTCCTGGGATTCTACCCGATTCACAGAATCATGGCAAAGGAAGGTAGGAAATCAAGCAAAGATGCCACAAAAAGCTGTGGGAAGGGGTGTTGTCAAGCTCAGATGGGAATCCAGCTCTACTCCTCTAGGGGCAGGGGAAGCTCAGGCAGGGCCAGTCTTAGGGCCTGCAGGTTCAATGGCAGTGAGGAGAGTGACAAGGCAGCAAAAAAGTGAATGCAGCCAGAAGCTCCCTTTAAGAAAAGCCCCAAGAGAAGCAGTGGGTCTGTTTCTGGAGTCTACATTTTAGGAAGGGCATCAGCAGCCAGGGCAGGTCCAGAAGAAGGTGGCTTGGACAGAGATGGGGGTGGAAAGGGTCAAGGACTTTCAAACCAAGTCTTCATGCGATCAGCGGAAGAAACTGATTATATTTGGCCTGGAAAAGAGAAGTCCTGGGGGATGAGGAAAGGGGGTGGGGGATGCTCACAGATTTCCCATAATTAAAAGATGGCCACTTGGGAGAAGAATTAGACAAATTCTGCTGAGCACCAGAGAGCAGATCTAGAGGCACTGCAGAGAAGGGGCCAAAATGCAAATTTAGGTTTGGTGTCAGGAAAGACTGCTTAATAATTAGGGCTGTCCCAAACTGAAACAGACTGCTTTGGGAGGGAGGGAGCTCTCTCCAGACAGCTTTTCAGAATGAATGCCTTCCTCCCTTATTCTCTGGACTCCCTGAGACTCCTCTGTCCTTTTCTGTGTCCTCCTGATCCCCTTACAATCTCCCTTAGACCCTAGCTTCCAGAGATGTCCCAGAAGGGAATGGGTCATCTCTCACTGAAGCTCAAGCAGAGGTCAGGCAATCACTTGTGGAGTACATCCTAGGAAGGATGTATCAAGTGACTGCTAAGGTCTCTTTTAGCGTCACGATTGACGAACAATTTGGGATAAATCACTTTCTTCTTGATATAGCAATGTCTTCATCTGCAAAATGCGGTGGCTGATGGTAGCTCCTTGCCGCCCTAAACTGTCAGGAGGCTTAGAAGGGCATAAATGCCTGAGGGCAGGTGAGAGTGAGAGAGAGGAAAGGAAACTAGGAGAGTGTTAATAATTGGGGGATCAGAAAATGCTTCATGAAGCGATCTGGCAGAAATTAGGCCTAGAGCAACATCTGAAACCACATGCTAAGACAAGGTCCAAATGGATAAATGATCCAGGGTGACATCATAATCAAATTAGAGGAACAAGGAAAAAAATTAACAGATGTACGGATTACCAAACAAAGTAGAGAAGATACAAGAAGGTAAAAGAGACAATTTTGATTATATGAAATTAAAAAGATTTTGCATAAAATCGTTTCAGTTGAAACTAACCTAACACCACACAAAAAAACCTTTGCAGCAGGTTTCTCTGATCTTATTTTCAAGATGTAGGGAGGACTGAGTTTAATGTATAAGACCAAAAGCTATTCTCTAATTGATCAGAGGATATGAAAAAGTAGCTTATCAGAGGAAGAAATCTAAACCAGAAATAACCATATAAAATGCTCCAAATATTACTAATAATTAGAGAAATGAAAATTAAAGTAACTCCGGAATTTTACTTTATATGACAAAAAAGAAAATGACAAAAGTTGGAGGGGTTACAGAAAAACAGGCACTCTAATGCATTGTTGATGGAGTTGCAAATTAATTGGTCCAATTATTTGGAAAAACAATTTGGAACTATTTCTCCCAAAAATCACTAAATTGGGCTTATCCTTTGATCCAGTAATATCCAGTAATATCATCACTACTCTGCCTCACAGAATTCAAGGAAGAAGGAAAAGGACTTGTATGCACAAAATATTTATAGCAGCAAACAACAACTGTTTTTAAAGGAAAACAACTCAGCAAGACTTTGAGACAACATCAGTGCAATGTCAAGTCACTGTTCAAGAATCCCAAAGATGAAGCATGCTACCAACCTCTAATAGAGAGGAAAATATACAGAAGGAAACGGGTTTTTGAACAATTCGTTTGACTATGATCATCAGAAGGTTTATTTTTTAAATGGGGAGTGAGGGGAAGGTGGGAGAGGGACCAAAAATAAGATATGTTAAATGAAAAAGGAAAATACTTTGTAAACTAGATAACACCTGGGTATTACTGAAGAAAGATGTGAATCCTGAAAGACTGAAAAGAGAAAAGAATGTACTCCTAGCACAGGGCACAGCTTGTGCAAATGTGCCATGAAAGGAAATGGAGCAATGAGTTTGGAGAAAGACACCTACAAAGTCCTTGGATCAGGGAGGGCAGGAAGGGGAGTGATGTGACATTAGGTAATATCAGGATCAGATCACTGAAAGACTTAAACACTAGGCTAAGGACTTTGCATTTTAACCTATCAACTGGAACTATAGTGATATGCTCAAAAGAAAAAAAGATAGGTTTGGGTTGGGGAGGGAGGAAGGGAGAGAATTTAGAACTCAAAATTTTAGAAACGAGTGGCAAAAGTTGTCTTTACATGTAAGTGGGGGAAATAAAATAGTAAATAAAATTAAAAAAGAAATAGATGAGTTTATTGGAAGAGCAGGATTAAGCTGGGATCAGTTCTGTTTTGGGCATGCTGCATTTGAGATGTTAATGTTTTATCAGAAAATTACTAAGGTTATTCTGAGTTCCCTAGGACAACATGCAAACTTCTCTGTTGAACACCGAAAGCCTTCTCTGTTGGACACAATCTTCCTCAATGTATCTTCCCAGGTAGATCATTCCCCTTCACATACTCTTCTATGTCCTGGCCAGATGAGCCCATTTCCCGTTCCCTAAACATCATATTTCATCTTCTGCTTTTGTGTCTTTGCATAGATTGTGTACCATTCCAGGGATGCTCTCTCTATCCTCTTAGAATTCCTAACTTCTTTCCCAATGCAGCTCCAGGACTACCTCTGACTGGAGGCCTGCCTGGGTCCTCCCAACTAAAAGCACCATTTCCCCAAAGGGAATCCCTCCATGTCCTTAGCTCTTTTATATTCTGAGTGTGTAGTGTGTGTGTGTGTTTATAATATATATATTACAGCAGTTGGGCTACACACACACACACACACACACACACACACACACACACCAGCAGTTGGTCCCAGAGTAAACCTGAACCTAAAATCTCAGCAAGATCATGTTGGCAGCTGGGAGCTGGATGGGTATTTCAAAAATAAAGCTAACTGACACATTAAAATAATTATGAAGATGACAAAAATAATAATGGGCTCAAATCCGAATTAAGGTTTACAAAAAGCTCCTTGCACATTATCTCCTCAAAACTGTTACTGCTCACTGAAACATTCAAGCATCTATTTTAGAACCGGAGACCTTTAGAAGGACCTCAGGGGCCCTCCAGTTTAATCTCCTGCTCCGCTCAGGGATGCTCTCCACAACATCCTTGTCAGGGGTCATTCAGCTGATGCTTGGGCATTTGTAGTGAGGGACTTCACCAGCAGAGAAGGGAGCCTGCTCCGCTCTTGGAGAGCTGTTATCATTAGACAGTCCTCCTTCCATCCAGCTCAATTTAGCTTCTTGGAACCTTTCCCTTCTATTCCTGCTCTTGTCTTTTAGAGCTAAGTGAATTTCCCTTCTTTCAACTAGGCAGCTATTATGTCATTTACCTCCCCTCTATTCCCTTCTCAGTTACTCAAATCCCCCCTTTTTTTCCAGCTAAGCATCCCTATCTCATTTCTTCAACAACAAAAAATAGTCCTAGATCTATAGTTCTGACAACTGCCCTAAGGCTAGAAACCACATGTCTAGCTCCCTCCCCAAGCCCAGCCTCACCCCAGACCAATCTCTTCTCAGTTGGGGGCCCCAGAAAGTTGGGACTCACCCACTGGATCTCATCTGACTTAGCCTCCCATTGGTCTTTCTACTGACCAAGAAATGCCAACCTGCCAGTGCCAATCCCCTTCTCCACGGAAGGTCTGCATTTATTTAAAACAGGGTAATTCACCCCACTAAGGGCAAGACATCCCCGGGTATTTTTGCACACCAGCGTGCAGACCGACATGGTGGTTGTCTGGGATCCCCAGCCAAATGTAGGCGTTTCTCCCCCTTCTGCATGGGTGATGGGGAGATGCCTGCCAGCAACATCTGGCCAGCTGTAGCCCTCCCTGGGGTCCTAGGGGCTGGCACACTCAGGTATCAGGGCTTTTCCTTACAGGAAGAGCTGAAGGTAATTTTAAGCGGTCACATGGGCACCGAGGAAACATAGGAAGGCCCCGTTTAACCCAGGGCCCAGGGAAGGAGGGCCCACTTCTGTGGCCGCTCCTGCCAGGCAACAGTTTCCTGGTGATGGGGCTGGGGATGCTCCCTGGTACCCAGGGCTTCCGGAGGCTCCCGAGGGAAGGGCGCCTGGCCTCTATTTTCCCATTCTGTGGGGAGGCCCCGAGGTCCTGCGCCAGCCGGCGCGGTGCTTTCTAGGGCCCCCCGGGAGCTGTCCAGCGCCAGGCTTCTGGCTCCCTCGGTATCGCGGCGCCGGCCGCCTCTTCTAGGAGGCGGTGAAAGCTGGGAGGGACTGCACACCTCCCGTGCCCCTCACTCCCTCTCGCCCACACACGCACGTCTGGTCCCTGAGGTGCCTGGACATCTCCTTGTGCTCGTCTGGTCTCTCTCTTCCCCCTCACTCCATCTTGGGCAAAGGGCAGGGGAAGGCGAAGCTCGGGAGCAGATAAAGAAGCCCCGGGGAGGGGGAGACCGGGCAGCCCCGGAGGAGGGAGGGAGGGGGGAGGGAGGGAGGAGGGCTGCCCCCCACCCCGGGGGCCGGGCCGGGTCTTACCCGCGAAGTTCTTGGTGAAGACGAGCGTGACGAGCAGGATGGGCACCAGCACGGTGCCGATGGTGACCACGCGGTCGAAGGGCAGCTCCAGCTTGAGCTGCAGCAGCAGCGCGGCCAGCGCGCCCGCCTTGTCGTCCTGGGCTCCGGGCAGGATGAGCTCCCGCAGCTTCTCTCCCGCCAGCAGCGCCGTCGCCATGTCCGCGGGCTGCTCCAGCAGGTGGTGCATGGGGGGGCGCGGGGCCCGGCCGGCGGCCCGGGAGGGGGAGGCCTGGGGGGCTGCGGGGAGCCCGGCGGGCCCCCGGCCCCGCGGCGGGGGCGGCGGCGGGGCTGCCCCTGCCCCGGCCGGGCGCGGTGGCTGCCGCTGCCGCTGCCTCCCCGGCGGCGGCGTTCAAGTCCAAGGCTGGGCGGCCGGCCGGCCTGGGGGGCGGAGGCGGGGGCGCCCGGCTCGGAGCCCCGCTCCAGGCCCGGCCCGGGCCGGCGTCCCGCCTCGCCTCGCCTCCCGCTCGGCGCTCCCTCACTCTTCGGGCCGGCCCGGGCCCGGCCGCCGCGGACCCGCGCCCCCGGAGGCCACTGGGACACCCTCCCCGGCCCCGGGCGGCCCGGAGCGCGGGAGCGGGGAGGGGGCGCGGGGCCTGTTTACCTCCGGCAACTTGGCGGCGCGCGCGGCTTCTCCCCGCGGCCCCCCCCCTCCTGCGGGTCCCCCCCCGTCCCCCCACCGCCCCCCGCGGCAGCTGCGGCGGCTCCGATGACTTGGCAAAAAAAAAAAAAAAATTACATGAAAGGGCCCAGAAAAGCTCCAAGCTCGCCCCTCCCCTTCCTTCCCGCTGGCACTCCCTCCGGGTCTCCCGCTCGCCCGCCCGCTAGTGTGTCTCCCACCCGGCTGCTCCCCGCTCTGCGTCTCAGTCTCCGTGGGTCTGGCTCTCTAGTGTCTGCCCCTATCGGGCTGCCGGGCTGCGCAAGCGGCGGCGGCGGGGAGGAGGAGGAGGAGGAGGGAGGGGAAGAGGGGGAGGACAGAGGCACTGGCATTCACGGGGGGAGCCGGGGAGGACTTAGGGGAGGCGCCCCCGCCTGCCCTCACATCTGGCCGATGGGGTCTGGGCGCAGCTGCAACACGTGGCCGACGCCCTGCCTGCCTCTTCTCCAGCCCCTGCGTCCCTGCATCCCGGCCCGGTAGCAGCCGGGGTTCCGGGCCCACCCCACTCCGAACCCCGCATATGGCACTCTGGTGTCTCTGCTCTCCTGCCCTACTGGCTGTCCCCAGCACCCTCTGCGGCCCTCTCCCGATGGTTGTGCCGATTGCCAATCCCCCCCTCCCAATATGGCTCTCTGTTCTGGTCTCTCCGGGGCACTCTGCCCGCAGCCCCCGGCGCATCCTTTCCCCTCCAGCCCTCTTCTGCCTCGTTCTTTGGGGGGCCCCGTAGGTGGCAGCATCTGGCAGGGAAACCCCCGCAGAAATAATTGGGTCGGAAGGAGGGAAAACAGGGAAGGAAGGTGGACCTGGCTCCAAAGAGTACGAATCAACTTCGAGTAGCTTTCTGTCTGCCAAATCAAGGGACACTAGAAAACGGTTCCCCATCATCATCACTCCCAGCACCTTCATCGGTGACAGGCCCGGGGAAAAGAGCTCTGCCTTTGGGGACTCCCGCTGAGCCAGAAGGAGCAAAGAAAGTCTAGGTGTAGCTGGGCTCTGCTACCTCAGATCATCTCTGAGCATGGATCTCCTTTGAAAGGAGAGGGTTGCATTAAATCAACCCATTGCCTCCTCTTTAAAGTGAGCACGATTATGTTTGTGCTACTTAATTTAGGAGGTGTTGTGTGGAGAGGCCTCTGGGAGCCCTTAATATGCTACAGTCACAGGAGTTTTTGCCTTGCCTCCTTTTCAGCACTTTCCCTATTATCACCTGTCACTGAAGGGAAAGGGATTATGGCTATTATCATTATGATTATTTTTGTGGGTGCGAACTCTAAGGGTGCCCTGTGAGGCTGGATCCAATTATTCGAATCTTTGAGATATCAGAATCTGATTCCGTTTGATTGTGTTTCCTTATGGCTCTTCCACAGCCGTCCTTCAATGATTCCTTGTGGCATGGTGGCAACCCTGGTCTGTCAAAGTCTCTGCCAGTGAAGTCTAAGTTCTGGACCATTCTTCAGAACTGCGGAAGCTGTGAGGATGGTCCCAGAATCAGCCTGAATTTGCTGTTTTCTGAGGGCCAGCCTAGCCAAGTATAGAGTGGATCATCACCAGGAGGCTGGCTACTTCATGATCAGTTCTTTGGTCACAGCAAGTCACAACTTAAAGACAAATATGAAATGTCCCTCAGTGCCTTCCAAGTCTACAGTGACAGTGGCAGGGATAGAAGAGGGGACAATGTTAGAACCATAGAATTGTTAGACCTCTATCAACTTTAACTTAGCTATGGTACTCTAAATGCAAGGTCTTTGTTCAGTGATTTATCAATCAATCAACAATCATATATTAAGAGTCTGTTGCCTGTCTGAGGATATAAGGAAGCCTACCCCCCCAAAAAAAGGCCCCCTATCCTCCAGAAGCTTCTGATTCAATGAAGGAGACACTCTGAAAACAATTAAGTACAAACAAGGTAGACAGAAAGTCATCTCAGAGGAGAAGGCACTAAATTCAGAGCAGAAGCTGGTTAGACCTGTGGCAGAAGGTGACACCTGAGCTGATTCCAAAAGGTGAATGGGAAGAGAGAACTTTCCAGGGCTGGGGAACAACCAGTGCAAAAGACGGGCCAGAGCCCGAGTGAAAATGCAAAGGGAAGGAATGAGGGAGGAAGAATGATGAGCCAGGGCTGTGACTGGATAAGGAAGAGGACATATGGGATAGAAATGATGAGATTTAGCGATGGTTGGATGTATGGTGTGAGGGAAGGGGAAAAGGGGAAGGAAATATCCTGGAGGACTTAAAGGATGGTGGTGTTCTCAATAGTAATGATGGATTGGGAAGAGGGGATGGCATTGGGAAAAAGACAGTGAGTTTTAAAAGGATTGAGTGTGAGCTGTCTCTGGGGCATCCACAGAGAGTAGGGATGATGAGCGCAATCTGCTAAAAAAGGAAGAGAGAATGAGATCATAGGAACTCATAGAGAGGTTGGTCTTTGTAAAGAGAAGGATCACTTTATCAGAGATGAAAAAAGGACAAGGTAGTGGGATGACGATAGTGGGATGTGGGATGAGGAGAGGATAGAAGAGGGAACTCTGGGAGAAGGACCTACATTTTCTTTAATTTTTTGGTATTGTATCACTCATGGAAACTGCAGCAAAATGAAAGGATGTTTACAGGTTCTCTCTGGAGAAGAAAAGAGGAGGGGTTTATTGATTGTTCAAAGGTGACAAACACTTGGTCACTTTGCAGCGTTTGTGATAAATAACTGCTTACAAAAAGGTTGCTATGGAGATAACTATAGTTTATGCAGAAACTTCTGCAGCAGAGGATGAAGAGGTCAAGAAATTTCATGAAAAATCTGATAAGATTGTTCAATTAAGTCAACAGATATTTTTATATTTGCAAGGGTGCAATGCAAGGGTAGGCATGGGGAAGAAAAATGAGAATTATGAAAGCAAGTAAGAAACAGAAAAGGCTAAAGGCTTGTAGACTACTTGAGGGATTTACACCTATAAATGACAAATACTTTTTTCAAGAAGAGAATCAGGAAGTGCTGAACATAGTGAGCACCGCCTGATTATATATTGTGTATTGTGCATTGTGTAACAAAGATGAAATATTATATTTGAACAGGAAATATTATTGGTATGGGAGTAATTTCTAAGAGTATTACCTATGTATAGTTAGACCCCAGACTTAAAGCAAGAATCAAAATCACGATCAAATTAAAAGAAAAGAGTCATGGAAGATACATAGGATGAAGTCCAAAAGAAAAAGGGATTTCCTAGAAATGGCAAGGTCTTCCAGACACTGTGCATATTGTACTACTTTGCCTCAAGATTCGGAACATGTCAGGGTTTTCTAAATGAAATACATAATCGCTTAAAAGAGTTCAGTCCACAATTCACACAGGAACAAATAAGTGGATGGATTGTTAATTAGAATAGGAAATGCAATTGTATGGACAGCCAATGGAGCTTAACCATCTATATTGATATCTTACTTGAATCCTACAGATGAGCAATAAATCAGAGGAAGGAAGCCAACTGGATTTCAATGTAAAACGTTTTAATGACCCCAAGCTTTTCCCTAAAACAAAAACCCAGTTTAAAAACCCCCCACTAATATTCTTATGGTGATACTGTATTGTTGTAAGTCATAGAATGTCACAATCTTCGAGGAATCAAAATTGTAAGTCACCCAAAGGGCAAGAGAGGAAGTACAATAGAGGGCACAAAAAGGGCATAGCACATTATCAATGAAGAAGAATCATGTGAAAGAATCAACATAAACGATATCATCAAAGAGAGACGGAGCAGGAAAAAGGGGCCAACTGGGTATCAACAACAATGAATAACTGACAGACACTCCACATAATAAACTGGTATCCAGGTAATGCCGAGAAGTACGAAAGAAGGCTCTCCCATGCTTTGGTGTACCTTTTGTAGAGAATTTATGAGAGTGTACCGAAAAAAGGTTGCAGAAAATAAGACAGAATGAATTTTGTCTGTATCAAGAGAGGGAGTAGAGTCATTCAGGCCATGGAAGTGGAGGAGCAGGAAGATGTACAGCTGAACGTTCCAGCACAACTTCTCCACAAAAATCAAGAAAATGCAACCCTGATTGGGAAATCTAAGAAAAGAAAGCAGAGCAAGTCACATTTCCAAGCCAAGTCAGGACAGAGAGAGGGGCAGAGAGGTCTGTGGACAGTGGAACAAGATCTGCCCATTAAAGCACTAAAGAACATTTCCAGATGCTGCTGGAAAGAAGAGGTTCTAGCCTTATCCTGAAGGACCCTGACCTTGCTCAGGATGTGGGAACAGGTCCAGCTAACAGTTATTTCATTCTCTATCTGGTTCTGGGTCATAGATGTAGAGTGGATTGTGGAGGGGAACCTAGATTGAGGGGATCTGGACTTGTACTCCAGAGTGGAATTCTATAGTGGCAATAGGTGCTTTTTGGTGTACTTAAGAAGGAATGTGCTCGTTCCCTCTAGAAGTGCCCAGAATATGATCCTAATATAAATTCTAAAGTTAATAAGAATAAGAATAAGCAAACAACAAGAGCAACAACAAAAAGAGTCCTGCCATAAAGAGATATTGTGGCGATAGGAACATTCAAGACAAATCTAGAAAAAGATAATGATTCCAAAACATCTATAAGCAAAACTTCAGAGAAATACATAGTGTTGTTACCCGTTCAACTATATTTTCTGGAAGAGATAGAGTAAGATTTTTTTTTCTTTTTAGGATCTATAAATAACTTTTAAAATCAAATAAGAGGAAGAAATGGGAAAAAGTAATAAGAGCTATGGATATGAAAAAAGAACAACTTGGAACAAGAAGTATAAAACCTTACCCAAGAAACAAATCTCTTCAACACTAGAACAGATCAAATAGAAGCTAATGATTCCATGAGACCTTAAGAAACACGAAAAAGTCAAATGACTAAAAAAAAATAGAAAATTTAAGGTATCTTATAGCAATAACAATTGATCTGGGAAATAGACTGTGGGAAAAAAATCTAGACTACTTGAAGGCCAGGAGCAAATAAAAATAAATAAATAAAAGAGCCTAGATATCAGAATTCAAGAAATCTTAAAACTGCTCAGAACTCTGGAAAAAGGCTAAGAATCTTGTATTGGCCTCTAGGTAAGGAAAAGAGGAAAGGGATAAGGGAGCAAGACCAGATTATACCAACCTTTGCCTCAGAGGGCAAAGTGGAAATAGAAAACATCATTTTATTACTCCCTGAGAGAAACCCCCAGATGAAAACTCCCAGAAATATGATAGTGTAAATCCAGAGCTTCCATATCAGATTTTTTAAAATGTTGCAAACAGTTAAACATAAAGAATTCAAGTACTGAGGAGCCACAGTTAGAACCACATGTGACTAAGCAGAGAATATGAATACAACATTTCTGAAGGCAAATAATATTGACTTACAACTAAGATGATTTATTCAGCATAACAGAATAATCCTACAGGGGAAAAATGGATCTTTAATGAAACAGAGAACCTCCAAGCATTCCTGATGAAAAGATCAGAGCTCTATAGAAACTATAAACAGTTAAGAGAGTTAAGACAGAAGAAACTATGAACAATTAAGAGAACTATAAAAAGGTAAACACTAATGAACAATCATAAGGGATTAAAAAGGATAATCTGTTTGTATAATTTTAACATGGGGAAATAATACATGTATTTCCTCAGAACTCTATCATTATCAAGGAATTTAAGAGGGAATTTAAGCAAGAGAGTCTAGGACTGGTTCTTATGTTCTGATGATCTTAAAATAAGAATGAATATGAAGGAGAAGAGGAACATGTTAGGAATAGGAAGAGAAAGGAAGGATGGGAAGATTTATCTCATAGAATTGGGGCACACAAGTAGTAGTCTATACCAAGGATTGGTAAACTATGGCCCAAGGGGCAAATCCAGTCTGCTGCCTGTGTTTGTATGGTCAGCAAAGTAAGAATGATTTTTACATTTTAAAAATACAAAGAGGAGGACATTTGAACCTCACTCTTATCTGAAATGATCAGATGAAGGATACACACACACAGTTGGGTGTAGAAATAAATCTCATTCAACAGGGAAACAGGAGTGAAAGGGGAAAAGAAGGGAAGAAATAGGATGAAATGTCGATTAATCCAAGGAGGGATTAGTAAAATAAACAATAAGAAAGATGGATTCTGAAGAAGAGCTTAAAAGAAAAGCAAAAAAGGAAAAAAGCTAAAGAATCTATTGTTGGTCTCTAGGTAAGGAAAAGAGGAAAGGGATAAGGGAGCAAGACCAGATTATACCAACCTTGAGCACTGGGGCTGAGCTCCTTTGTCTGTTACTACCCTCTTCTTTATAAATAAGGGGTGGAAAACAAAAAAGAAAGACAAGCATAAGGGAATAAGATGGAGGAAAATCCACCATTAATAATCATAACCCATAAAATGGCTCCATGAGCCAAGGAGCTGGGTTCCTGGTTTCCCTTTGCTTGTGAAGTCAAAGATCATCCACATTCTGGGCGCTGGGGCTCCAGTTTTGCAAGGAAAGTTTTTCATCATAGTGTCCCTTGACTTATGGCCAAGCATCTCTGAAAAGTTTTGTGAAAATAATTCCATTTCCTCTCTGCACCCAGCTCATTTCCAATTACTCTTCAGTGGGAAGTAGTTCCTAAAACTTATGTTGAAGGCAGTAAATGTTTTATTTTTTGTCTTTGTAACCTAAAGTTCCCAGTACAGTGCCTAGCATAGAATACTTGATTTTGTTCCAGCTAGGGAAGTTTTTCTTAATCTGGAGTCAAGTATTTGTTTGTTTGTTTTTTAATTTTGATAATAATATTTCAATCTAACTTATTTCCTTTGTACATTTAATGCATTTTATTTTATAAATTTAAGAACATGATTTTTGAACATGGATTAAAGAAGAGATAAGAATGCCGGATTCAAATAACATTGTATATAGTAACAGCAAGATTATGTGATAATTAATTATGGTAGACTTAGCTCTTCTTGGCAATGTAGTGATCCAAGACAATTCCAAAAAAAAAAAAAAAAAAAAAAAAAAAAAAAAAAAAAAAAAAAAAAAAAAAAAAAAAAAGGAATAGAAAATGCCATCTGCATCCAGAGAGAGAGAACCATGTGGATTGAGTGCAGATCAAAACATACTATTTTCATCTTTTTTGTTTGTTTTTTCTTTCTCATGGTTTTCCCCTTTTGTTCTGATCTTTTTCACAAGACAAATATGGAAATTTTAAAAAATGATTGTACATATATCACCTGTGTCGGATTGATCGCTGTCTTGGGGAGGGGGGAGCGAAGGGAGGAATGGAGAAAAAATTTGGAACTCAAAATCTTACAAAAATGAATGTTGAAAACTGTCTTTATGTGTAATAGGAAAAAATAAAATGCTACTGGGAAAACAATAAAAATAAAACTCATCACTAAAAACCTTCCAAGTTGGGGAAAAAAAGAATTCCTGCTCAAGGAGTTAATTTTCTACAAGAAACCCCTCAAACCTAAGGGAACGCTAATGAAAAGACAAACCTTTGAAATGAGAATACTCTCCTTCACGATTTCCCCTATCTCCCAGGTAGGGTTTATTTATACAAATTGCCTCTCAAACATTCAGATTCTGATGACTGAGAGTGTATGTGGGAGGGACCTTCCCTTTGCTGAGGAAAAACTAAGGATTTCAAATGACCTAATCTGTTAATAAGTTCCAAATATCAACTGCTGAAGTACAAGATGAGGGAGGTATGCCCAGAGTGAAGTTAATTTGTAAAATTAGCACTCTAGACGTTTAATGTAAGAAATTGTGATGTGGTAGACAAAAAATGTAGAAAGGATCTCAGGCTATTGAGGGGCTTGGCATCTATGGCAGAATTTGGCTGCCCCTGTTAGTGCATACTGAAGGGGATCATACTCAGCTCTCGAATTACTCTTTAGGGAGGGCATTGATCATCCAGCTGGACAGAGTTCAGAGGAAAGCAAGCAGGTGAAATATCTCGAGATCAGTTGAGGAAAGAAATGATGGATGGTCTGGACAGAAGGACTGAGGATGGAAATACTATAGCTCTGTTCAAATATTTCCAGGATTGATACTAGATTTGTCTGCTGGCCCCAGAGGGCACAAGTCGGAAGACTGGGGAAAGTTGTAAAGCAACAAATTTTGATGCTAAGGCTATCGGATTTCCCACTGGGTAATTCCAGTGGGCTCCTCTTCAATGGATCTTTTTAAACAAAAAACACTTGTCTGGGATGTGATAGAAAGCATTGAGGAAGGTAATTAGGAGATCAGCACCAGAAAGCAGCTCAGAGGCTCTTTAGGGCAATCCCAACCTGACTTCTGATGTGGTCATCCACCTTCCAGGTCACCAGCTCAAGCAAATTTCCTGGCAGAGGTGGAGAAAGAGGCAATCCAATCCACTTTGGAGAGTCCTAATTATTAGGAAATCTGGCTCTGTTAATTCCTAGGTTGTTCTCAATTCGGCTCTGTGAGATTACATAGAAATCCAAACCCTTCTTCAGAGAGCAGCCTTTCAAATTCTTGAAGAGAACTATCCTATTATCGTTAAGTCAACATGACCCACGAAGAGCTCATTCTTTAGTTACTAAGGAGTAGCAGCTGATCTGTATCTGTGGAGGGATCTTCCACAAGAGGAGTTCCTCATGCCAACGAAATTGCTGGGTACTTTATAAATGCTTGTTTCCTTCCTTCTCCACCTTGAAGGAAAAAAATACATTTCAGTCTTTTATTTTATTGAATATTTTTCCCTTGTTACATCCAAAACAAAAAAAAAATTACATTTGTTTTTTAAATTTTTTGAGTTCTAGATTTTCTCCCTAATTTCCACCCACAATTATGAAATCACTTGTGAAATTATGGAAAACATTTCCATAAAAGTCAAGTTGTGGGGAAAAAAGCCAAGAATTGATTTCAGTAAGATCAAAAAGATTTGATTGATAGAAAATGAAGGAGGAAGAGTAGAGTGAAGGACTGTGCCAATAAAATAAACCTGGGTATATCAGAGGATGGGGTGCTCTCAATAGAAACAGAGATAATTGGAGGAAGAGGGAGAAGTTTTGTAAAGGGGAACAGTTCAGTTTTGGACAGGTGATTGGAGGTGCCTATGGAAAAGAAATGTAGAAATTCCAGCAGGCAGTTGATAAGGCAAGAGTGGAATCCAGGAAAGGGCTTAGGACTTGATACAAAAATGGTTGAGGTCATTGGGTTCCTTCCCAACTCTAAACTTCTGTGATTCTGTTTTGTGAAGAAAAGTACGATTTTCATAGAGATGTGATATATGTAATGAATATGGTCATAATTAGATTTGTCAGAGCTAGATTTTCCCAGTAAATTCTGACGGCGGAGTCGAATTTCACAAGCTTGAAATGATCAATTCTTGACAGTGCTCTTCCATGCATGTTAAGTGGAATGAATCAAAGATTGCTGAGCCTGTTCCTGTCACAGAACTCTAGGCCTGTCCCCTCACAAGTTACAACCCCCCAGGATTCGAAACACTCACTTAACAATTGTTCCCAAAGGACTAAAGAACACCCATATTGTCCTGCACTTGTGGGCTTGTCATGAAAAACCATTTAGGTCCTGAAAATAATTGTATTGTAACCCACCTTATGATTTGTGTACAAAATCTGTGCTTTACTTTGAAAGCTGAAGTCTCCTGCCCAGGAGAGCTTCCAGTTGCAAACTCTGAAAGTGATTAATTAAACCGATATTTGATCTCTACGAACCTTTCTCTAGGCTTTGTGTGACTTCAGCTATTCATAGTTTAGAGACCGATACAATAAAATTCTGTTAATGGTTTAGAGATGAAATCCATGGCCAACTCAGCCAAATCTCAGCAGATTCCTTTAAGTGCATCTGGCAGACTCTATTATTTTTCAATATGTATAATGCATTTTCTTCTTCTAAATGAACTTTAGAAAACCTTTATTGTGGCCTGGAATACATGCAGCCATCGAGGAAGAGGGAAATAAGATCTGCATGAAATGCCAGGAAAGAAGCAGCAAGGCTAGCAGAGAAATGAAGGGGGAAGGAGCAGCAATCTGAATGATAGATCAAAGGATAATAAACCTAGAGTTGCAAGGGGCTTTTCAGGCCAATGCTCTCATTTTTTTCCAGAAGTGAAAACTGAAGCCCAGGGATAAGTGGCTTGCCGAGGAATCTAATCTAAAGTCAGGTTCTGAAACCAGAGCTAAAACACATGATTACATATTATATCACCTTGATCATATACTGTAGCTCTCTGAATCCAGGGAATATCAGTCACTCAATAAGCACTTATTAAGCACTTATTGTGTACCAAGAACAAGGACCAAGTATAGCACCAAGGATACACAGAAAGGCAAAAATGGTAAAAATAAACCAAAAAAACCTAACCCTGGATTGCTGAGAGAGAGAGAGAGACAGACAGACAGACAGACACACACACACACACACACACACACACACACACACAGAGACACAGAGTGAGTGACACGGAGAGAGAGAAATGGAGAGAGACAGAGAGAAAGGGAGGGAGAGAAGGAGAAGAGAGGTAGGGGAGATGGAGAAAGAGAGGAAGAGATGGAAAGATGGAAAGAGAAAGAGGGAGGGGAAAGAAGGGAGGGAGAGGGAGAAAGAGAAGGAGAGAGGGAGAGACTCTGATGCAATAGTCCATACAAAAGTGATGATGATCTGGACTAGGATAGTGCCTGTGGGAATGGAAAGAAGAGGACATAGGGATGTTGTGAAAGTCAAAATAACTATTTTCAACAATGGATTGGATATGGGGTGTGTGTGAATTTGAGGGAGGACTCAAAGTCAAGACCAAGTTTGCAAATCTGGGCTCCTGAGAGGAGGGAGAGGAGGGTGATTTCCTCATCACTCAGAGGACAGTTCAGAAGATGGCATGGTTTTTGGGAAAAGACAATGAATTCTTCTTTGGATACAATGTGAGATTACTACAGGACAACCAGTTCAAAATGGTCCATAGGTAGAAGAGGTGCAAGCCTGGAGGTCAGAAAAGAGATTATGATCAGAGCTATAGACTGAGGAATCAACTGTATAGAGATAACTCAACTCAACCCATGGGAGCTGATGCAATCAACAAGGGATGTAGCATTGGGAGAAAACAGAAGAGGAGCCACTCGGGGGAAAGAACTCACTATTGGACAAAAACTGCTGGGAAAACAAGAAGGTCTTGTGCTTTATACCAAGATAAGACATGTGATCCATCAGTAAGACATATAATATCCCATCATAAACAAATGAGAGGCTCGAGGAAGAAATTACATTTCTGGTGAATAGATAAGGGAAGAGTTCATAAACAAACAAGAGAAAGAGGGGATCACAAAAGATAAAATAGACAATTCTGATTCTATAATATTAAATTTTTTTTGAAGCAATGAAGTTAATGCAGCTAAAATGAGAGGAAATAGAATCTGGGCAAATCTTTGAAGCAAGTTTTTCTGATAAAGTTTAAATTTCTAAGATATATACAGAACTGATTAAAATTTCTAAGGACAAAAGCTATTCCATAATTGATAATCAAAGGATATGAACAGGCAGTTTTCAGAGGAAGAAAATCAAGTCATTGATATGAAAAATATTTCAAATCATTAATAGAGAAACATAAACTAAAGCAACTAAGAGATTTCACTTCATATCCATCAGATTGGCAAAGAATACAAAAAAGGGAAATAGTTTCTGGAGAGGTTGAGGGAGAACAGGCATATAAATGTATTGTTGGCAGAGCTGTGAATTGGCCCAGTCATTCTGGAAGGCAATTTGGAACTATGACCAAAAAGCTGTTAAACTATGACCACCAGTAATTCATTTTCTAGGCCTAAGCTCCAGAAAGAGGAGACTAGCTCTTTTTGTACTAGCTCTTTTTTGTAGTGGTGGCAAAGAACTAGAAACTGAGGGGATAGCCTTTGCTTGGAAAGTGACTAAATAAATTGTATATAATTGTAATGATTAATTCTTAAGCCATAAGAAATGACAAAATGTAAGATTTCAAAGAAATCTGAGAAAGTTTATATGAAGTGATGCAGAATAAAATGAGCAGAATCAAGACCATGTTCTATAACATCAACATTTTTAACAATTTTAACAATTTAAAGCAATTTTAAACAATTTAAGTATTCTTATCAATGTGACCAATTGCAATTCCAAAGGATTAATGATGAAACATGCTGCTCATTTCTTTACAGAAAAATGAGGGACTCAGAGTGCATTTTGAGACATATATTTTTTTGAACATGGCCAATGGGGTATTAGTTTTGCTTGAGTATATGTATTTGTTGCAAAGATTGTTTTTCTTCCCTCACTGGGGAAGAAAAACATGGCGGGGGGGAGAGAAAATAGATATTAATTAAAAAATAAAATAAAAAAATTTGAACATGAGAGGAAGAAAGAGAAGAAGGCTCTGGACAGAGCTTTGGGGACTTTCCATACATTAGGGGCATGTCACAGATGAAGATCTAGTAAAGGAGACTAAGAAATAGTCAAGTAGGAGGAAAACTGAGAGCGAGAGAGCGAGAGCATGAGCAGTGTCCCAAAAATCCATTGAGGAGAGAGTTTACTGGAAGAAAAGATGGTCATTAGGGTCAAATGCTGCAAAGATTAAAAAAATATGATAAGGATAGAGAAAAGGCCATTAGATTTGGCCATTAAGATATGTTGCCTTTGAAGAGAGGTTTCAGTTGAGTGATGGAAACCAGATTGCAGGGGTTTCAGAAGAGAATGAATGGATAGATGACTCTTTCAGGGAATTTAGCAGAGAAGGGAAGGAGAGATATAGAGACAGCATTATCAGAGATGGTAGCAGGGGGAAGACTGAAGATTAGAGAGAGTGGGGATTAATCAGAAAGGGGACAGAAATGATGTCGGGATAGATAGGATTCAGTGATCAGGAAGAATTTAGAAAACAGTAAAAGCTGAAAGCCTTGGGAATAAAGGGATAGGTCCATAAATGCTGGTTTTGAAGAAGGAGCTGGTAGTTTATAAGGCTCACTGGACCAGTGAATGAAGCTCAAAGCTGGATATCAGAGAAGGCTGTAGAAGAAAGGGAATCCTCCTTCTGCTCCCCTCCCCGCTCTCATGTGCACATATGATTACTTGAAAGTGCATGCATGTGCTATTGTGTGCACAGGGACACACACACACCAATTTCATAAAGAGCAAAATTCAAATTTTGCTAGCTGTCCCAGCAGGGCTGATCACGACAAGTTTCACCAACAGCAATCAGGCCTGGGCTGGGCTGCTAAAATCCCATATTTTTGCTAGGAATTGGTACTTTGACCATAGTTGGAGGGGAAGGGACTTAGGGATTTCAGTGTAAGCAGCCTTTGCTCCACACAAGTGGAGCTCTTCCAGAATCAGCTAAATATTCCATCACATGAAAAGCTTCTGAGCTGGAAGGGACCTCAGAGACATCTAGTCCACGATCCTATGCATGTAAATCTCCTTTAAAACATAATTGACAAGGCGTCATTCAGCCTTTGTTTAGAGGCCTCTGGGGAGGAGAGAAGTGACTCTTTCTGGAGAAAGTCCATTCTATTTTTGGATAGCTCAATTGTCAGGATTTCTTGTTTTGTTTTGGTTGCATTAAGCTTAAATCTGTCTGTGTAATTTTCTCCACATTGCTCCCAAATCTCCTCTCTGGGGTCCAGCAGTGACAGCCCTTCAGATACTTGAAGACAGCAATCATGTACCACTCTGAATCTTCTCTCCTCTGGGCTACCCCTCCCCGCCAAGCCTTGTATTATGAAGTCTAGGGAAAAGCCAGGAATCTGATTTTCCTTGTCTGGAAATGCTTTGGCTTATGGTGACTTTCCTAAAATATGGCATCCAGAAATGAACACCCTATTCCAGATCTGATCTGATCAAGGCCAAGAAAGGGGGATCCATCCTTTACTTTGTCCTGGACTGGGCTTCTCTCCAGGCAGTTAAGATCACACTGCTGATTAATGTAGACCTTGGAATCCCCTAAAATTCCAGATCTTTTTTGAATGAAGTGCTGCCCAGCCATATTTCTAGCACTGTGGTCTGGCAAGATTATTTTTTGAGCCCACACCTAAGACTTTGCCTTTATCTTTTTTTGCATTTCACTGTATTCCATTCAGTCCGATGTTTGAGCGTATTAAGATCCTTTGGACTTGGACTTTGTTCAGTATGTTAGCTATGCCCCCTAATTTTGTGTCACTGAAATGCTGGTAAGGTTATCTGCTGTTTTTGTCCGAGTCATCGATAAGAATGTTAAGTAGCATAAGGCTAGAAGTAGTTCCTTGGTGCACTTCCCTAGAAATCCTCCTCTAAACCAACACGGGTATTCTGTGAGTGTGCTCATTCAATCAATCCCATGATGCAATTACTGTCCAGTCTATGTGTTCCATCTTTTCACAAGAACATGAAAGCCGTGGGTCAAATGCCTCCCTAAAATCTGGAAAAACGACATGTGTGGCATTTCCTGGTCTATCAATCTAGCAACCAACCCGGTCAAAAAAGGGGAAGTGAGGTTAGTCTGGGTGAAGTTATGCTTTGTCCAGAATTATCACCTGGACTTGATAGTCTTTCCAAAAAAATCAGAAACTACATTCAATTAAAGAATAATTTATTGTTTTCTCCTCCTCTTCCTTCTTCTTCTTATTCACATTTTGAGTTCCAAATTCTCTCCCTCTCTCTGGTCCTCCCCAACCTCTCACTGAGAAGACAAGAAATATGATATCGATTATCAGGTGAAATAATGCAAACTATTTCCATATTAGCCTTTTTTTTTTAAAGCAAGAAAAAATAAAGTGAGAAAGTTATATTTTCATTTGCACTCAGACCACTCTTTGGAGGTGAATAGCATTAAAAAAAAATTTTTTTTTATCAAGTATCCTTTGGAATTGTCTTGGATTATTGCATTGATCAAAATAGCCAAGTCTTTCACATCATCATTAAAATATTGCTTTTACTGTGCACAATGATCTCCTGGTTGTTCTCACTTCACTTTGCATCAGTTCATAGAAGTCTTGCCATGTTTTTCTGAAGCTACCCCCTTGTAATTTTTTTTTTTTAGCATAATAGTATTATTCCATCACAATCATTTACCACAACTTTTTCAGCTATTTCTCAGTTGATGGGCTTCCTCTCAATTTCCAATTCTTTGACACCACAAAGAGAGCTGTTAAAATATTTTTGTACATATATAGGTCCTTTTCCTTTTATCTAGTAGTGGTATTGCTATGTCAAAGGGTATGCCCATTTTTATAGCTCTTTGGGCATAGTCCCAAATTGTTGTCCAGAATGGATAGACCAATTCATTGCTTGTATGGGGGTAGATCAGAGTAGAAATGTGACCTATGACCCCACAGGAAAATGTAAACTACCTTAAGTAAATGTAAACAGCACAGAAGCTTCAACTATCTGATGGGAACACTTGCAAGTGACCCTGAGTCATCTCTGGCACTATGCTTTCTTTGTTCTGTTTCTCTATAATATGTGACCTGGCCTTGGATTGGTGTTGAAATGCATTACACAATTTTGTCCTCCTGCCAAAAAAGGACCTGGTCTCAAAAGCAAACTCTCCCAATTAACCTAAACAAAATTATGCATATATATGCATAATTTTGTTATATATATATATAACAAAGCTGGCAGGGGCACTCTTACTTCAGGACCTCAGTAATCTCTTGAAGGTCTGTGTTCCTACAACTGGCATATCGGGGCAAAACAGATCAGTCCCCTGACATTTGGCCTTAATACTGGCAGAGCTGGCAGCATAGTCCGTCCTCTTACAAATCTTGTGTCTTTTTACAGCTCTACCAGCAGTTCATTAGTGTACCTATTTCCTTAAGCATTTGTTATTTCTGATAGATATGGGGTAGTATCTCAGAGTTGTTTGATTTGCATTTCTCTAATTGATAGTGATTTAGAGCATTTAAAAAATAAGCATAGATAGCTTTGATTTCTTTTTCTGAAAATTGCCCATTTATAGTCTTTGATATTTATCAATTGGAGAATGGCTTTTATTTTTAGAAATTTGTTTCAGTTCTATATTTGACATATTTTTGAGAAATGAGGCCTTTTTTCAGAGAAACTTGCTATCAATTTTAAAAATATTATTTCATTGTTTATAGTACCTTTTATCATAATAGTTTCTCTGATAATCTCTTTTAATTAGGTCTAATTTTGGTTTTTGTAATCATGATTGCTAGTTGTCTTTTTTTACTTTAATTTGAAGCAGAGCTTATTTTGCTCTAGTCTTTTTTTTTTTTTTTAACTCTGAGTGTGTTTCTGTTTTAAGTTTCAACAATATAAGTGTTCATTTGGGATGAGAACACAAATTTGTAGTGGACCAATTCAGTACAATTGTGTAATCTCTTGTTACATTCAGCCATAGGTCAGTAGGAGCAGAGATGGAAGGTGAAAGTATTCCAACTTGGGGTTTAGTTGGGAACAAATGGTGATAAGAAGGCCAGTGATTTAGGGACAACAAAGTTGAAAGAGATCATTTCTAGGGATAAGCTCTGGGTGGGTGGGGAAAGGTAGTGAAGTCATAGGAAGGATGATAGCCTAGGAAAACACACAGAGGAATGAGAGGACTGAAGCTCCATGAAGATGAAGAAAAGACTTCTTGAGACGCTGAGGGAGATGGAATCATAGGCTATGTTTAGATGGAGGAATTCCAGAATTTGAATGAGTGAACAGGGACAGTGTGACTGTCTCTGTGTGGCTGAGGTGAAATGAAGTTATTGATTGTGAAGCTGAGGTTGAAAGCCCAGCAAACCTGAGTGTTGAAAGAGCAGCAATGCCTCTGGATGCTGAAGTTCCCTAGTGTACCTTGAGAATGGAGGGAGAATGTCTTGGGGGATAGTGAAGAACTCCCACAAGAATTCACGCAAAATAATGCACCGGTGATAAGCCTTCTCAATGGCTTTTTTTGGCATGGGAAAGGGGACAGGAATGGGAGCTAGGAATATGACATTTTCTCCTCCTCCAGGGTATTGGACGGCATGAGAAAAGATGCCTCCAGGATCAGAAAGGATGGCCAGGAAGGAGTAGGAAAGAAAAAGGCCAAAGATGAAGACCAGTTTATAAATGAACAGAGCTCCTGAGGGCACAGTGGAAAGTGGATGGAACTGGATTAGAGCTCAGGAGGAGGATGACAGAACTGGATCAGGATTGGGAAATGGTGATAGGGGACAAGGACTCAGCATCGCTGGTATTGTGAACTCACTAGTTGTAATATGGGGATAGGACGTTTTTTACTGGGTCTTACAAACTCATTTTGTGAATAGTTGGGATTGATATCACTTCTTTCGAAAACTAGGGAAGAAGGGAAATTGGGTGTATTGTTTGTGGCCCTTTCCCATATGAGGTCCTGAACTGAGTTCTTCAGTTGAAGGTTAGGTACAAAAGGCTCTGACTCTTTAGGAAGAATGGTTCAGATTATGGCATGGGATCCTTTTTTTGTCTACCAATACAACTAAAAACACCATCTTTCTGCTGTCCTTTAGCCTTCCTTTGAAGCTTCAACTTTTTTTAGGACCTTGCTACACTATGATAATGTTCTCCCTTATGTACTTTTGTCTTTATCTTCCATGTCTTTTAAATGAGCTTATTTTAATTTATTTGATCCATCCTTGTGCATTCACATAGATTTTGGGAACACCTCCCTCTGTGCCCTTTCTCACTGCAGTTGTTTCCTTTTGTGTATGGCAATTTCTCCTTGTATCTGCTTTATTAGGGGCTCTTATCCTCTCTTTTCTTACTCCAGGTATCTTCTGCCCTGCCCAAGTCAGATTTCTCTATCTCCTGCATTTCTATCTCTAAGCATTTGCTTACACTGTTCACCAACTCTGAGAGATTTTTTCCTGCTCCTCATTTTCTCTCGAATTCTTTCCCATTCTTTAAAGCCCAATTCAAATACTACTAGGCCTTTCCTAATCCCCCCACCCTGGGACCTCACATAGTGCTTTGCTTTGCATCTCTCTCTTGATGAACTCATTGTATGTTATAATTAGCTTTGTGTTATATAGCCTTTTACTTTATTGCCCAGGGCAAAGATCTTACCCATTTAAGTATGAAAGTATTTATCAAGCTTTTTTTCAGTTGAAAAGTTGAATGCAGAACAAATTTTTGCCAAGCAAATCTTTCTTTTTTTTTTTTTTTAAAAAGTTTTAATTTTTAAAACATTTTCCTGGTAACAAAGATTTAACCCCAACAACCAAGAAAGTCTTGCATAAAAGCAAAACTAGCCAATACATTGGCCATTTCTAACGGTATAGAAATCATTCTATAGCCACAGTTTTGCTTCTTTTTTGAGAAGAGTGTATTTTCTCACCCATTCTCTGGGGTTCTTGCTGGTTGTTTATAATTAGACACAAAGATCAATATTGTTTTGCTTACAACATAGTCATGCATCTTATTATCCTGGTTCTGCTCTCTTTATTTTGCATCAGTTCATGATAAATCTTCCTAGAATTCTCCAACTTCTTCATAATATCTCCTTCTACTTATGTACCACAGATTGTTAAATTATTCCCTCTCAATGGGCACCCAGTTTTCAGTTCTTTGCTACCACAAAGTGTTGCTATGAATGTTTTTAAATAGAAATTTTTTTTTTCTGCTGACATATTATTTTGGAGGTTGTGTTTCTCCATTTCTGAATGATTTCAATTGATATCGAGGATCCCAACCTTTTTCCTGCCCTTCCTGTGAAGTGAATAGTCAAGGAGCAGAGATACCATTAGTTTAGACCAGAGAAGTCTGGTCTAATGAGAAGTTTGGGGTTGACCTAGTCAACAACTCTTTCTTGGTACTTCTGTTTCTGTGGTTAGAAATTCTTGCCTCCTGTTCTTTTTCTGTGAGCTAGAATTTCTGGCTTTGGAGATGAAAAGCCCCTTTCCGTCTTCTGTAATGTTCTTGGAAGCCTGGGTCTGTCCTTCCTGGGTTGCTGTCTCCAGACATGCTGGCTATTACTTTCTTTAGGTCCTCAGACACACAGTTTCCACCACTGCCTTGTCCAGATCCTCCCTTTGTTATCATTACTCAGCACTTTCTTTTCCTCTGAGGTTAATTAACTCCATCTCTCCAGATGACCTATACAGATTTTTCCAGCCTCAACTACCAGCTTTTAGATCACATACTCTCTTCATCTTCCTAATTCAGATTTACTCCAAACCTTATTTCCTTTTCTCCTCTTTGGTGACTTCAATATTTATGTTAATGACTCCACCCCAAAGCCACCCTAGGTCAACCTCAGTAACCGACAGCAGTTGGTATTTCAACCTTAGACTTCGTCATTACCAGAGATTACTCTGCCTCTAACATCTATAACTTGGAACCTTCCCTTGTCCTTCACCTTTCTCTACCTCACTCTGAAACCCGTCCGTATTCTTGTGACTTCCAATCTGACTGTGACTTCTTTCCCTGTCCGTTCCTTATCCTTTTTTTTTCATTACAATTAACTCAAGCACAGTTGCTACCTTTTCTGGGTCCAGAAAAATCCTGTATTTCTCCTTCTTTGACTATACAACTCCTAGAAAGACACATATACTTTCCCCCTAATCACTTAAATCTCAACCTCTTACAATTTAGCTTTTGACCTCAAATGTTCTATTGAAACTATTTTGACAAAAAACAGCCAGTGATCTCTTCACTGCTAAATTATACAACCTTTCCTCAGTTCTCACCTTTAAGCTTTCTGCAGCTTTTTAAACACTGTTGACCACCCGTTACCCCACTTGGATTCTGTGATTGCTTTCTCCCGACTCTCCTTGTGGTCTCATTGCTCATTCCCAAGACGATTAGATTCTTGTCTTTCCCCTCCCTTGGGATCCCATTTGTCCCCTTGGGTTCAATTATCTTCTCTAAGCAGATGATTTGCCATCATTATTTCCAGTACTAATTTTCTTTCCTGAATTTTGAGTCTCAGATTTCTTTCTGCCCACTGCCATTTAGCTCGAAATTAGCGTGCCTGAAACAGATGGACTCATCATATGGCGGAGCTGTGGTGGAGCATTCCGAGCCCCTGTTGATCCGACCAGCCTGGGTGGACGCTGTTATTCGATTTCTAATATAGCGACGTCATTTTGGTCCTCTGAGAAGGAAAGACAACGAGCAGCCTGCTGAGGAACCACGTCTTCCCATCCCTGGCTGCTAGATTTGGATACTTGGACTCCTCTTGAATCTTCCCTCTGAATATCTGGTTGCTGATCCTGTCCATTCTAACCTCACATCTTGCCCATTCACTTCCTTCTTGACCCTACTTCGCATCCACACAGGCCAGATGGCCGTTCCTCCAGCGTAGGCTTTCATCCCCACCTTCCACAAGGAGCTTCCTCCTTCAGTCCTCCTCTGCCCCTAATCCATCCTTTACTTGGTTGCCAAAATCATCTTCCTAATTCAAAGCTCTCTCAATGCGCCCTAATTTAAACAGTGAACCAACCACAAGTGGTTCCGAACTGATCCTAGGGAATTATGGGTCCGGAAACATCTTGGAGGTTATCATTCCAAAGACATCAGGAAGTGAAGTCACTGCTCAGGGTCAGGTGTCGGAAGGAGCGTCCAAAGCCAGGAAGGCCGTGTGTCTGGGCCACCTTTCTCGGCCGCCCCCTCCTCATGCAGGGTCCCGGGGACGCCGCTTCTCTCCCTGGCACCTTCGATCCTCCTTGTCTGGGCGGAAGCGGGAGACCCTTCCTGCCTCCTGGGCCCGCGGGGAGGCAGGGGCCGAGGCAGGGCCTTCCTGAGGGCGGGGGGGGGGGGGGTTACGCCACGTAGGAGGCCGAGCTCGGAGCCCTTTCTACAACTAGAGCAGGGCTTGAATGAGTGCGGCGGCCTGAGGATGGGGGAGGGGGGCACAGGGAGGGACTCCGGGGGCGCGCCCGCGGCCTGGGGCAGCTACACATCCAGACCGGGGAGCTCTCCGGCCTCCCTCGCAGGCAGCCCGAGCCCACCCGGGCCACGAGCTCCGGCCTCCGTCGGGCCCCGCCCTCCCTAAAGCCTCCTCGGCTGCCCCGCCCCAGCCGGACAGTCGCAGCGACAGACTGACCGACGGCTCCCGGTCGCCGGCCCGCCAAACACTCGGCCCCGCCCCTCTCCGCCCGCTGATTGGATGTGAGCGTCTCTTCGCCCCGCCCAGCTGCGGGGATCCACTTGTGATTGGGTGGAGCGTCTCCCCGTGACCCGCCACGCTTCCCGAAGTTACTGTGGATTGGGTAGGGAATCTCCGCCAGGGCCGTCCGCGCCCCTGCCCCCGCCTCCCAGCGCTGGGCGGGCGACATAGATTGGCTGAGGAAGTTTTCCCCGGCCCTGCCCATTGGCGAGGTTGAGGGCAGGCGATTGGTGAGCGGCCGAGGGGGCGGGAGTCTGAGAGAAGGAGCGGGCGAGCAAGATGGCGGCGGCAGTGGCGTCGGACCCGAGCTGAGGTGACGCCCCGAGACCCCCCTTCCCCCCCTCCGGAGCCGGGGACCCCGCGCGGGCGGAGGCCGCGACCCCCGGGGCCGAGGGCCGGGGCGCGCGCGCGGCGGCTCCTGGCTTTTGCTTCTCCTTCTCTGCGCGTCTCTGCCTAGGTCTCTGTCTCCATCTGTCAGTCTCGGCTCGCGCGTCCCTCCGGCGCCGGCGCTTCGGGGCCGGGCGTGCGGGCAGCTCGGGGCGGGAAGGGGCCCCGGAGGTTCTTGGCTCAGCTCCTGCCGCCGGCCCCCCCGTCCTGGAGTTTGGCGGGGTCCCCCCGGGCGCCCCGTTGACAGAAGCCCCTCTTTAGTCCGGGGGATGGAGCCGCGCGCAGGAAGCAAAGTTCCCGGTGACCGGGAAGGCTCTCGCAAGTGCCGGGGACCGGGCGCCGGGGACCCACGGCGTCCGCCTGCCCCTCCCGCCTCCGGCTGCGGCTTCTCCGCGGGCCGGTCTCCGCCGCCCCGCGGCCGCCCCGCGGCCGCCCCGCGGCCTCCGAGCCCAGCCCCAGCCCCGTTTGTGATGGGAGGGGGGAGCCCGGCCGCGAGGCCGCGCGCAGAGCTTCTGCAAAAGGGCCCGTGGCGTGGTGCAGCCCTGGCTTGTAACCCCCCGAGGCGCCGGCTGCCGGCTTCCTTTGTCTGGCCGGCTTCGGGGGCTGGGGGCTGGGGGCCGAGACCAGAGCGGCTGCTCTGCTGTGGCAGGGAGGTCGTGGAGAGCCTGAGAGACAGGAAGGCGCAGCTCGCACCGTTACTTATCAGAGGGGCTAGTCTTGTGCTTCCCAGGGTCGGAGGGGGAGCCGAGCGAGAGCTTTCTCACCGGCACAACTGGCCCGTCCAGGATCACCGGCTAGAACTAGAGGAGAACTAACTTAGAAGTCACTTAGAACACTACAGGTCCGTGGGGCTGAAGTCACCCCGCCAGCACCCCGAGGGTGGGCTGCGCTGGGAAATGGTGTTTTGGTCCCAGAGCGCCCAGATTTGCGCTGCCTCAGGATGTCAAAGCGAATTCTTGATCTTCCGGCTCTGAGCCCATGGTGGCTCTCATACACGGCCCTGGGCCCCAGGTAGACTCTGTAGTTTTGCTTTGGGGGTATAGCCCGGATGGCAGAATTGTTTTGGAAGGTGCCTGGAATCAGGGTAGCCTCTTATGAGGGAGCCTTGTCCTCTGGATCTGTGCTATGCGGCCATGACTTTTGGGGGATGTCCGAGAGAAGGAGCTGCTTCATAAACCTAATGTGTCCTGAACGGGAGTGAGTGTGGACGAGTTCTCTGGACCCTTTGGGCTGAACAGAGGGCTCTTTAAAGTCTTTTGGATTGGGAGATATGCAGGAAAGGACATTTTTAGATGGGGGCTTATTAC
The DNA here is from genome assembly GCF_902635505.1 of Sarcophilus harrisii. NCBI lineage: Eukaryota > Metazoa > Chordata > Mammalia > Dasyuromorphia > Dasyuridae > Sarcophilus > Sarcophilus harrisii. The sequence goes on along the minus strand of NC_045430.1, from coordinate 6,664,621 downwards.
CCCTGATCACTTCATGATTGCTGCTGCCAGGAGGAAAGACTTAAAAATAGGAAAGAAAGGCCTATGATGGGGATGGAGAGGGTGGGGTGCCGTGCAGCAGCAGCAGATGAGGATTAGGAGCAACAAATGCTCATAGTTTTGTAACACTTTTTGGTTTACAGAATGAGCACCTTGCTACCACCCTGTAAGGGGGATTTAATAAAGGCGGTGAAGAATGAATGCCAAGTAGAAGCTGGTGTCGAGAAACCTCGTTTAGTTCAGGCTTCAGCAACAGACTTTAGGTTCTTTCCATTGTGGTCCCATCCTGGCCGGATGCTGGTGCTGAAGGGGAACAGCCAATCAGTACATGTCTTCAGGGGCTTTTAAAGGGGGTGTGATTATAGTGGGAGAACTAAATTGAAGACTGCAGCCCTAGCAGAGCTGACTTGCTCTTTTTGGCCCAGCCAGGGCAACACCTGGGAGCCCTCTGCTTTCCTTAGTAGAAGGGGGTCCACTCTGAGCCGATGGCTCTTTCCACATCATTATTTTTTCCACTAGTTCTGGCGCCTGCTGGACATTCTTTCGGGCATCTCCAAATCTGTCTAACCTGAGCAAGAAGGAGGAAGGAGCCAACAAGCGGACATCTATCATTTCTTTGGGGGCATCCCATTCCTACTTTGCCTGCTCTTTGCGGACATTCATTAGTGGATCGCGTGGGGTGTGTATTTGGCAGCCCCCCCTGCCCAACTTATTTTGGGTTTTTCTGGTATTGTCCCTTAGGTGCAGTGATTCTCCACTGGTCACATGGAATGAGATAACACTGAGACTTAGAGCTAGAAAGGACCTTTGGACTCTGCTCCTTGGAGATTCTCCCTTGTTCCATCACAGAGTCTTTCCTAGGCTTTTCCTCCTGTAGTCATTTCCCTGATCTCTTGTACTTTGTGATACCTGTTAACTTAGAGATCATCTGCCTCACAAGGTCGTTTGTGAGCTAGGCTTTCCTACCTTAAAGCACTGTGGCAGGGAAGGCATGGTCATTGCTACTCTTATGGTTGTCTTCCTTTTTCTTTTGGTGTCTCGGGCACACTACCTTGCAGGCCTGGACTGGGTCTCCTACTTCAAGACAGCTTAGATGCTTAAGAAGTATTTGTTGATTGACGCACATCGCCACCTGAGATTGGGGGGCTAGTGTGTTTTCATGATTGGGATTGAAGATAAGGAAGGAGTTCCTTCATTTTGTGGAGAAAGTGATTGAGAATTTCAGTTGAGATAGGGCAGGTGAGGGGACTGCCAGTGATATGAAACCCAGTTAGCCTGAGAAGCTGGAAGAGACTTCAGACAGCCAGTCTTAATGGTAGTATCTCCCTCCTCAAGGTAGAGGCACCAGTATCTGATCTGACTCTGGTCTCCACCAGCAAAGAGAAATTAAGTGTGGGGATAGAAATGAGGGGGAACTGTGGGAGGAAGTGATTACTCCATCCGAGAATTTGTGTTTCAGAAGAAAAAATTTGGGATGAGGTAGAAATATCAGAGCTTGAATTTTGAGAGAGCAGATTTGAAAGCATTTAGAGAAAGGATGATTAAGATTGATTGATTCTAGGGACTGAGAGGGTCAACCCAGGAGGGGTTGGAAGTGCTCAAGTAAAATGATGAGGACAAAAAAAGAAAGATTTCTGAGGAGAAAAAGGGATACATTTCTAGAGATCACACTTAGATTATCAAGAAACACTTAGAAAAGATGGGGGTGAGATCAGGTAACAAGATGAACACAAAAACATGGTGTAGTCCTGGAAGAAAAGTTAGGTACGCTGAGTTGGAGAAGGAATTTGAGCTGATAATTACAGAAGGAAGGCTGAGATGACCACTGTCTAGGGGTTGATGAAACTGAGTGATAGCAGACACCAGAGAAAAACAGAGCTCACTTTTGGGATTGAATAGTACAGAAGAGAATAGATCAGTAAGGATCAGTAAAAGAGCTGTCAGTGGCTCTTGATGAGTTGAAGCCCCTTGGCCCATACAGAGGAACTATGTACACTCTTAGAGAAAGAACTGGAAGATGCGATCACTGTTGGTGATCTTTGAAAAATTATGGAGAGTTGCTCCATAGATTTTTATAAGAGCATTTGTTTTCAAGATTTTCCAAAAAGAGAATAGTCTTCAAACTTCAGGCTTTAAATAGTTTGACTACAATTTCTTGAAAAATTCCAGAATTTATTATTAAAGGGTGAACATTTAGAAAAGGAAATGGTGATCTCAAAGAGCCAGTCTGACATCTTTAACATGCCAGACTATATTAACTATATATATATATATATATATATATATATATAGATATATATAGATATATAGATATATAGATATATATAAAAAGTTTGCCACTGGATGGTGGTTCCTATCCATTTTTGCTCATTTATTATAATTTTCCATTTTAGCTAGCTATGTTGCAAAAGAAAACACAAAGAAACCGGTAAAAGAAAAAAGTTATGTTTCATTCTGAATACAGAATGTATCACTACAGAATGTATCACTTTTCTCTCTGGAGGTAGATAGCGTTTTATGTCATGAGTCCTTTGGAATTGTTGCGAGTCATTGTCTTGATCAGGGTAGCTAGCAAAGTCTTTCCTGGTTCGTTCATTATCATTGCAATATTTCTGTTCCTGGATGTAATGTTCTCCTGGTTCTGCTCACTTCACTCAGCATCAGTTCATTTAAGTCTTCTCAAGTTTTTCTGAAACCATTCTGCTTATCATTTCTTACATCACGACAGTTACAATCAGGTACCATTACTTGTTTGGCCCTTCCCCAGTTGATTCCATACTCAATTTCCAATTCTTTACCACCAGAAAAAGGCTGCTTCTATAAATATTTTTGTGTAAATAGGTTCTTTTTCTTTTTCTGTGATCTCTGGAATACAGACCCAGTAGTGCTAGTGCTATGTTAAAGGGTACGTAACCATTTTATAGCCCTTTGGGCATAGTTCCAAATTGTTCTCCTGAATGATTAGATCAGGTCACATCTCTTTCTCTCTGTGTGTTTGTGTGCATATTGTTTTATTACTTTTTTTTTTATTAAAGCTTTTTATTTACAAAACATGCATGGGTAATTTTTCAACATTGTCAGGTGACATCTCTATGAATAATGTATTTGTGTGCCCATTTCCCCACATCCATAGGTGTGAGGTGCTATCTCAGAGTTGTTTTAATTTACATTTCTCTAATCAGAAGTGATTTAGAGCATTTTTATATGATTATTGATAGCTTTAATTTCTTCTGAAAATTGCCTGTTCATATCCTTTGACATTTGTCAAGTGGGAAACGGCATCTTAATTTTTATAAGTTTTGCGTAGTTCCCTAGATTTTTGAGAAATGAGACTTTTATCAGAAACCCTTGCTGTGAAGTTTTGTTTTAGCATTTTACGTCATGGGCCCTTTTTTTTTTTTACTTCTAATTTTGTCTGCATTGGTTTTATTTATATAAAAGCCTTTTAATTTTATATAATCAACATTTCCCATTTTACATTCTGTAATACTCTTTATCTCTTGTTTGATTATAAATTCTTTCCTTTTCCTTAGATCCAACAGAACATATTCTGTTCCCTTAATTAGCTTACAATATCGCCCTTTTTGTTTAAATCCCGTACCCATTTTTGACCTTATCCTGATATGATGTGAGATGTCTTTCTTAGTTTCTGCCAAACTGCTCTCTAATTTCCCTACCAATTTTTGTTAGAAAGTGATTTCTTGTTCCAAAAACTTGCTTCTTTGAGTTTGTCAAATGCTAGATAACTAATGTTATCTAGTTATCTGTCTGGTCATTTACTACCATGTCTTATATACATAATCTATTCCACTAATCCACCACTTGATTTATTAGCTGGTACCAGATTGTTTTGATGATTACTGCTGTGGGATACAGTTTGAGATCTGGTATTTTCAGACTACCTTCCTTCAACTTTTTTTTTTTAAATTTTTTTTCATTGATTCCCTTCATATTCTTGACCTTTTAATCTTCAAGATAAATTTTATTATCATTTTTTTAGCTCTTGTTTAGTTGTTTAATTGGCATGGCGCCGAATAAGTAAATTAACTGAGGTAGAATTGTCATTTTTATTTTATTGGTAAAGTTTAAATGACTTATTCAGGACCTCACAATACTAAGTGTCTGAGACAGGATTTGAACTCGTTTTGTTCTTTTGACAAAATCAGTGCTTTATCTACTGAGCCACCTAAATTGCTCCCTCTTCCCAGAGCTTGAAGCCAGATCTGCTGCTGCAGGACCAATTGCCTTTCTACACAACTCTCCTGACAAGAGGGAGAGGGATGGGGCAGGCTGAGGGTGTGGAGGGTATTGTTGGGAAAGACACACAGACAGCAGTATTGATGAGCAGTCTGGGGTGAGTTGAGGACCTCTGAGGAGGATCCAGGGGGTGGTGTGGGGGGTGCCTGACAAGAAATCCCCAACTGCCCGAGCTAAGAAGGGCCAGCCTGGGGAACAGTGCTGTTAGGCAGGCAATGGAGGTCTGGCACCTGCGCTGGACTCTTCACGCTAGCAGTCCCGTTTGTTGACACCCCACATTTGATGAGGCTCTGGGTCGGGCCTTCTAAGTCCCTTCTTTGTGCTTGTTTCCAGTTGCCAGGAGGATGAGGCATTCTCTGGAGAATTCCGTCCTCTCCGAGGACCCCGTGAGGATGACGGCCCCCATGCTGCCCCAGCAGCCCCTCCCTGAATGGCTGGCGGCATTCTCTGCTTCAGGGCCCGAGGCCGGCCAGCAGTCTGTACATCACCCTGCTTCGTTTTATCCGGAGGGACACCTTGAGTACCTCGATTCCACAGCTGTGGCAGACTCTCTCCTGGAGCTGGCTAGATCCGTTCCTTTGCCTCTGCCTCATCTGGGAGCAGCCCAGGGGCTTTCCTTGGAGGCCCACCAGCCCTCCTCGTCGCCCGGGCGGCTCCAGCCCTGCCAGGAGGTTACCCTGGGGCAGCTGCACGTGGCTGTCTGGCCTTCTCCGGAGAAGCAGACCCAGCAGGACAGCGGGCCCGGGCCTCTTGACATGGCTCAGCCCCTGAAACGGAGAAAGCTCGACTTGTCTGGTGAAGATGCTTCACCCCTGAGGTCGCCATTGTCCCCGAGCCCGCTCCCCCTCGGGCAGACCTCGCTGCCGCTACCCAGTGCGTCCCTGCTCCCCGAGCTGTTGACAGTGGACAGCAGTCAGCTTTACGACCACGGACTGGAACCTGCCTCCGCCATGGGCCCGCTGCTCGGTGTGGACTCTTGGTCTGCGTTCCCCACGCTCAGTGTTGGCCCGGAGGCTCACGCCATCCCCCTCCCTCCTGCTTCCCCAGCTCTTTGTGAGGGGCTTCCCATGAGGGCACTGCCCGGGGATGGGTTTTTGCTGAGCCTCGAGGGAGCCAGCGAGAACCTGAAGGATGCATCAAGGCCCGGGAAGAGCGTTCAGGACCCGTCCGCCCTGGTTTCCTCTAGCTTTCCGGAGGACTTTGTAGATGCCAGTGTTTCCATCCCTGTCCTGGGCCAAGGAGGAGAAAGGCCTGGCCCCCCACCTCAGTACTGGACTCCTGAGCAGATGCTGCTAGTAAGTGTTTCCCTGTCAAGTCCAGGACCCCAGGCCAGTGCTAGGCTGGGACGCTGCCCCCAGGCTCTGGGCGGCCTGGGGTCCATTTTAGAGGCAGCTTCCTGTATGGGATGTGGTGGCTGGTGGGGACTTCCCTTTGGATCCCCAGCAGTGACCTGGAAGGAAGGGAGGAGGGAGGGAAAGGAGGGAAAGTGTGGGAAAAAAGTGGGAAGAAAGGGAAAGAGATGCGTGGTTTCTGGATGGGCTCTGTCTAGGGCTGGACCGGCCTGCTCTGGCCCTCCTGCTTGTGCCTGAGAGGGGGTGGCAGGCCCAGTGGATGGGTTGATTTCTGCCAGAGGCTGTGCCAGGCTCTCTATGGGGTTCCCTTGGGGGGCTCCATCTTTGCTGTGTTCATGTGCCTTTTGCTTTGGGGGCTCTCCTTGGACTGGGCCAGGACTCAGCAGCTTCCTGGGCACTAGCCCTGTCATGTTAAAGATTGGGAGAAGAGCTGGGATGGAGACAAAGCAGGGCCTTAGGCACTGCCCCCAGCATCCTCCAGTGAGAGCCCCCGGCTAGACCTCCCTTCGAAGAGGAGGTGCCTCTAAAAGGATGGCAGGCAGGGTCTTTCAGTGATGAAGAGGCCTTGAGCTTGGCCCTGAAGAAAAGGGAGCATGCCTGGATATTGGGAATGGCACAGGTCAGGCGGCCAGGGCCTGAGAAGGGTGGGCATAAAGCTTCTCTTCTCTGAGAATTTGCCAGTTCATTGAATGTCCATTTAAAAAAAAAAAAAATCACTATTATACTTAAATTTTGCTGGATGTAATATTTTCGACTGTGACCCTAGTTCTTTTGATTGTACATATACGGTATTTTGATATACTGTATTCCGGGTCCAGTGGTCTTTTATTGTGGCTGCTGCTAAATCCTGTTCAAGTCTAATAATTGGTCCACCATATCTGAATTTGTTGTTGTTGCTTGTCAAATTTTCCCTTGGATCTGGGGGCTTTGAGATTTATGAGGATATTCCTCTTTTCCCTTGTTGGATCTCTCTGAGGTGGTGATGGGCGCGACTTCTCTCGGCAGCAGAGGCTGAGGTGGGAAGTGTGCCAGTGGGAACCCTGGGCCTGAGAAGGTGCTCCCTTACCTGTGCCAGGCTCACACTCGGCTCTAACATGGCAGGATGAATCTTTGTCTCTTTAGGCCTCTTTGGATGGAAGCTGCCATTGGTGGTGATGTCTCGCTTCTTAAGGGAGGGAAGGGATTAAGTTGATGACGACAGTATTGTGACTTGGCCTGTTAGTCTTGGGGACTGGAAAACAAGCTAGGGAATTGAGACTTCCTCCCTCTGTCCCCAACGCTGATCCTTCGGACTTCTGTGGTTACCCACACTCCCCCTGGGGGGGGGGTTGGTCCTGAGAAAGGGTCCTTGTGTCTGTTGCGAAAGTCAGTGGGGTGGGGTGGGGTAAGATGAGACAGCTTGCAGCAGCTTGTGGGTACCAGCTCCCCACATGAATTGGGATTCAGGGTCCCACATTTTTGCCAGGAGGTTTTCCTGCTTGTTGCTTGTTAATAATGAATGCCATCTTGATTGTAATAAGCTTTCCCTTCTCTCATCCTAAAAAGTGGGCTTCAGAGAGGGGGGATGAGATGGGCCACCCCCACACATGCCTTCTGTGTGCTTGTTTTCTCACAGCCCCCCACGGAGCTGGCATGTCTCCCTGAGGCGAGCTCCCTGCTCGAGACCGATTGTGCCCCACCGACGATTCTGCAACCTCAAGAAGGAGCTTCATTCTGGAAGACGTGGGCCCAGAGGAAGAACGAAAAAACTCTGAAGAAGGCGGAGAGCGAGGCTCAGGGAGTAGGAAGTAGGGACGCTTACCGGACCCCCAGGGTCTGCTCACGTCTAGAGAAGGCGATTCTGCTGCGGCTCTGGGGCAGTCACTTAGCAAGCCTTTATTAGGCACCTCCTGTGTGCCAAGCTCTGCGTGGAGCCCTTGAGGTTTCCTGCCCAGTCTGGCCCAGAGTTGCCCACCGGGACCTGGCGTTGCCGGGGAGCTTGGTCCCCTTTCTGTAGGGAGAGGCAAAAACTGCCCGGTGTGGCGAGTCCCTTGTCGTGAGGTTAGTTTTTAGGGAAGCCAGGAAGCAGTGAGGAGAGCCTCTGACTGACGGAAGGGTGCTCTTTAACGTTCTAGGAAGAAAGCCCACCCTGTTCCAGGAAGATGTCCTGTCTGTGCCGATTGCAGAGCTGAACCAAGGCCTCTGCCTGATGACCCAGGAGGCCAGGAGGCGCGACGGCTCCAGCTACGAGGCAGACGTGCTCTATTACTTATTCCTCTGCATTCAGAAGGTAAGGGACTTGGGCTGCAAGGCTCCCACCCCTAACTGTGGAAGGGCTTTGGAGCAGCCAGGGGACCGTTGGGTGAGCAGGTTCCCCAATGCCAGGATGTGCCCTTGTCTCCCCTTCCCTAGTGAGATCTGGGGGCTGGGCCACGTCTGGTGGATAAGATCCCTCTCCACGTCGAGGGTCACAGGTGCCATGATATCATTTGGAGTCTTGGAAGGGAGAAGGTGGTTCTTCTAAACTCATGCATCACCATTTAATCCCCAGTATTCTGGGTCCCCTTCCCCAGGGCAAACCTCCGCTCTGCTCGTCCTGATGAACCTCATGCGTCAGAGCTATGTGGGGACCCAGGTGTTTCCAAGACCCTGCCCAGAGCTCTCTGGCTCTGTTAAGTAGCTGTTGCTGGAGTGATTTAGAGGAGACTCCCCTCCTTGTTGTCCTGGGAAGCGTGTTGTATGGTCAGGGATTGGAACGTTGGTCCTGTCCCTTCCTTATGTCCCTCTGGCCTTAGCCGAGAGGACGGGTGGGCTGGAAAGCCAGAGAATGGAGGTGGAGGTCTGGCTGTTCCCGAGGGTGGGGGGATGTGGAATCAGCAAAGAGACTCATGGGAGTCCTAGAGAAGTGGGTGTGGGCAGGGGTGGCGGAAGTGCTTGTCCTGGCAAGCCCGAGGTCCAGTATCAGGGCTCCCATGATTTCTCCAAAGAGAATGCTTGCTTGGTCTTTGGAACACTCGGTTTAGCAAAGGTTGTTAGAGATTTCCTGTTACTTAAAGGACTTGCTTTGGTTTTGATCTTTTTAAAAAACATCTTTTTATTTTTAATGTTAAACTTAGGATAACAAAACTCACCAGCTCAAATACAAAGTGACAGGCAAAATCTTAGTGCCCATCCTGTTCCTCGTGAGGAGGTGGTGGCCACGGGGGCCAGGAGTGACGTCTTGGTGGCCTTTGCCCTGGTCAGCTCCGTATCTGGCTGGACACCAAGTATGAAGAGGCCTGGGGGCTGAAGGGCTGGCTTTGAGGGCAGAGCTGACAGTCTCAGCGGGGAAGGGGTCCACAAGGTCTTGCTGCCATACCTACCTATGCACATGCACCTAGGTCTTCAGACAGAAGCCTGGGTTAAACGACTTGCCCAGAACCATACAGCCAGTGTCAGGTCTGAAGCTGATTCTAGGGCTGGGGCTCCGTCCACTGCGCCACATAGCTGCCCCTTTGTTGAGTGTTGAGCAGAGCAAACTCCTGCGTTGTCCCTGACTGTGCCCACGGCCAAAGTCTCTTCCTCTGCTTCCTCTGAGCCTTCCACTGGAAGCCGCTCCCTGCGGGGCTGGGGCCAGATGGCTCTTGTGGGCAGTGGCGTCTGTTGTCTGTCTCTGGTGCTCCGCCCGGGTCAGGAACCCAGGAGCTGCTTCATCAGAGTTCTCAGGCTCGGCTCTCCAGGACTGACATGGCCTTTTTAAGGTTGAGAGCTTCCCTTTTGTACCACCGGTGCCTGGCTTGTGGATAGACAACTGAGTGACTTGCTGGCCTCTTGAGGATCTGACTCTGATTTCTTAATTGGAAAGTCTTTGTTCCGCAGGTGGGAGAGCCCCAGCCTCTCAGGAAGGCTGGGCCCCATGCCCCGTGAGAGCGATGGCATCCAGTGTGCCACGAGTACTCCACTAGGTTCTATTTGCACATGAGCTGTCTATGTTTGCCCACATGGCCGGGGCTTGGGCTCGAGAGAGCCTTTCTTTAAAAGCCTGTTTTTGTTGGTTACATGGTCCTTCCCTTAGGACCGCCAGCAAGTGGGGCGGGCCTGCCCTGGTGACCTCTGGGCTTTGGACTTTCTCTGGTTTGGCTTTCTGCCCTGGGCCAGCACACTGTTGACCCCATCTCCCCAGATGGTGCAGTCCCTACTGGCTCCTGTGATGGGCAGGACACACATGTGGCAGCTCCTCGCTGGGAGAAACCTGAGCACTTGTGGGCTGACACCATGAGGAGGGTCTGGCCTGGCTCTGAACAATCTGCACGCTTTCATTCTTCCTGTAGACACTGGGGCTGTTCATAAGATCATAGTTTGCCCAGAATCTGAGGGGACTTTGGAAGCCACTGAGTCCAAGCCCCTCATTGTGTACATGGAACTGAGGCCCCAGAGTGGAAGGTCACCCAGGGAGGGAAGGACCAGGCTAGCTTCAGAACCCTGGGCTTCCCACTGGGCTGTGTTCTCCTTGGGGACCAGACTTAATGGGTCCCTCGGTGTCTCTGGTTCTCCAGTGTTATGGGGTGATCTCAAGGAGGAGGAAATGGCAGTTGTGGGCATAGGAATGCCCATCCGGCCCTCTCCTCTCACTTACTCTGGGCATCCTCCAGCTGGACTTACTATAGCTGCTGCCTTGGGTCATCACTTCCCCTGCCCACCTCTAAAGGGCTCAGAGCCTCGTTAGGAAGATGAGCCTGCACCCTGGAAACAGACACACACTCGTATCCCCTCCCCTCCCGCCCTGGGTTAAATGGCACCAGGAAAACAGCAGCCCACCATTCGTGCCCTGGGAGGAGGGAGCCCCTTTACTGAGCCATGCCCTTTCCCGGGTGTCACATGGGCGAGGTGACCGCTGTGGGGAGGGGGATCTTTTGTGCTGACTGGCTTTCTTTGCTTCCCTTTGTAGCATATGTTTGACAACAATCGGATTGACAACATCTTCACGGACCTTTACTACCTGAAGTTTCTGGAAAGGCTTCACCAAGTGATGAAAGGATGGTGTCCTCGAGTCAGCCCCTTGGGTGGGTGTCTGTGAGGGTCCGAGGGGGAGGGCGAGAGGTGGGCCCCGTCGCTGCCAGGCCCTCACCAGCTGGTTTCCCTCGCAGGGCACGTGCTATCCAGCTGCATCCTGGAGCAGATGCTGTGGGACTGTCGGCAGCTGGGAGCTCACTCGCCAAGCACGCTCCTCTTCACCCTGATGTACTTCAACACCAAGTAAGAGCTGGGCTCCCCCAACTTTGGGTCTCAGGACCTCTTCATACACTAGGATTTTAAATGTTCAAAAACCCCAAAAGAGCTTCTGTTTATGCGAGTGCTGTCTAGTGCTGGCTCTCTGGGGTGGGGGACACACACGGATGCCTTCACACTTAGTTTCATCAGAATGTAAGTCTGGGTGATCAGTGCCCACCCGAGGCTGCCACACTTCCCGCTCTGATGTCTTGGCAAAGCACAAGAAGCCCTGCTCTCCCTCAGGGGGCCGTAGTGCCCTGGGACCCCATAGACCCTTCTTGCAGGGTCAGCAGCCCCAGCTGGCCTGGCAGTGTGGGCCGAGGAGAGGCTGAGGCCTGCTCTGCAGTTAGTCTTCTCCTCGTGGCTCCCAAGGAAGCCTGGCAGCCTCTGGCTAAGGGGCACAAGCTTGAGTCTGACCTTCCATAGCAACTGCTGGCACTAATGCCACTTCCTGAGCTGCAGCTGTTCTGGGCAAGGTATTGAGAGGGAGAGAGAGGGGGCGGGGGGAGGGGGGGGGGGATACACACACTGACCACACACAGCTGACCCTGAGGCCGAGCAGCCAGCTCCCAGCTGGGGCTTTGGCCAATAGAAGAGGCAGATGGTCACAGAGAGCCAGAGACAGGGCAAGAGAGATTCACACCGGCCTTGACTAAGATCTTGCTGCTTTTGGCTCAAGGGTTCTTGTTTAGAATTTTGTTTTTTTTCTGCACAATAAATACCATGAGAACACGAGCACTTCTGCATACAGAGCAACACCCAGAGAACCCATCAACCTCTGTTCCATGTGGCTTACCTTAAGTTGGCTTTCTTTTTTAATAGCTCCTGATTTTTCTAGATACGTGCAGATAGTCTTCAACATTCACCCCTGCAAAACCTCATGTTCCTAATCTTTCTCCCTCCCTCCCCATCTCTCCCCTCCTCTGAACAGCAAGTAATCCATAAGCTGTGTTTTTCTTTTTAAATTACATTTGTATCAGTGAACAAACTCTAGTTCTCCCACCTCACCTCGTGACAGATGGGCACACGTAAGGGGAAAGCCATCCCTGCAGCGGCTGAGTCAGTGGCCGCCACATTCCAGGGGCTCCCTTCAGAGGCCTCTCTCTGGTGTAGCCTTCGACTCTTGGCGGGCTTCTGTCCCTCCCTCGTCAGGGCCCCCGCCTGCACCTTGCGCCTGTCACTCTGGTCCGCATTGGGGCTGGGGGTGGGGGGGCAACGCAGGGTTGAGGTTGCCTGGGTCAGCGAGCCCTGGTATATACTCTCATCGTCCTGGTTCTGCTTGTTTCCCTCTGCCTCAGTCCCTGCAAGTCTGCCCAGGCTTCTCTAAAGCCGTCCTTTGGGTCAGAGGGCACTGCATGCAGGGACATTGCTGAGGTGATCTGTTCAAACCTTCCCCCTTTCTGGTCCTTCTGTTCCTAGTGCCGAATTTTGTACCCTAAGGGGCCTGTTGGGGGCTTGGACACTCAGGATTCCCTTCTGCATCCTGGGGGCGTGTGGCAGCGATGTGTATCGCCTGCATCCTCCTTGCTGCCTTCATGGCAATTTGTTGCTTGGCCTTGAACCCAGAAATGAGAGGGTGATGGTAGACTTGATGAGAACTGTCCATACCACCTCCAAGCCAGTTGGGGGGACCCTACACCTCCATTGAAAGGAAATCCAGAGTCTCTATCCCTTTCCCAGAGTTCTCTGAGATGTAGCCCCCTTTCACTTAGGTTTCTTCCCCTTAAGGAGAGTTTGACGCTGCCATATGCCGTTTCACCATCAGTGACCCTTGCCCCTCTGCCCCTGCAGATACTTCATCCTCAAGACAGTGGAGCAGCACTCCCAGCTGGCCTTCTCCAAAGTGCTCAAGCAAACCCGCAAGAACGCGGGTGTGGGCAAGGACAAGAGCCCCACCGTTAGATTCCTTCGTCTCTACGGACAGATCCTGGGTGGCCTGAAAGGTCAGGCTCCTGGGACCGAGATGGGTGGGAGGGGACAGGCTCGGGGAGGACTACTGACCCCTTTTCAGATTGGATTTTGGTAAAGGGAGGCAATCCACGGAGTTTATCACTTGTGCAGGTGTGTGTGTGTGTGTGTGCGCACATGTGCCCTGGCCCGAAGCCTGCCACCACCTGTAGATTAGCCATGTGTTGAGGTGTTGGATGTGCTGCACCTACAGCCCCACAGCCCACTGAGCAAGTGCCCCTTTGGGGGTTCCCTCATCTTGAGGGGCTCCTTCTGGGACCGTGTGTCTTGGGGTGCTTTCCTAAGCTGGGCTGATTGGTGCAGACTTGGCTGCCCGAGGAAGCCAGTCCACCACTCAGCCTGCCCTGCCAGCTTCCTCTTGGTCAGGGCCCAGGCCTTTGTGCGGGCAGATGCCCCCTGGGCGCTGAATGTCCCCTCCTGGTCACTGAAGCTTGTTGGGTGACGATTGCCCACCCGGAGCACACCTATCTTCATGGGGGTTTTTTAGATCAGGAGTCGCCAGACTTTTGCCCCAAGTCAGTTCCAGCCACCCCGCTCCAGACTTGGTCTTGCCCGTGCCAGATGGGGAAACAGATCATCAGTCACAGAACTATTGAGTAACAAGGGCAGTATTTGAGCCCAGGAGAGAGTGACCGGCTAGTGAGGCACAAGTCCCTTCTGGAGGACTTTGCCTGACTTTTGGGGGTCCTCTCCCCTTTTACTGACAGAAGAGATGTATGGGGAGCAGCTGGAGAACCCCGAGAACCCTCTGCAGTGTCCCATCAAGCTCTATGACTTCTATCGCTTCAAATGGTGAGGTTGTGGGAGGCCGGGGGCAGAGTGCTTTGCTTGGGATGGGCCCCTTATTTCCTGGGGGAGCTATGAGTAGGGGGTGGGCCCCGTGTTCCCTGCCGTGACTTGTTTATCATTTTCTAGTCCCCAGAGTGCCAAAGGGCCCAGCGACGCCTTCTACTTGGTCCCGGAGCTTGTTGTGGCCCCCAACAGCCCCATCTGGTACTCAGGCCAGCCAGTGGGCACTGAGCTGATGGAGCAGATGCTCACGCGAATCCTCATGGTGCGGGAGGTACAAGAGGCCCACGCAGCGCCCCACGTGCCAGCCTCGCGGTGAGGGATGCCCGGGATGCACGTGCCTGCCTGCACGCCTGCCCTCCGTCGCTCTGAGACGCTCAGCGGGAGGCAGGGGGAGCGGCCGCTCTGACCTGCTGGGCAGGGCCCAAGGGCCGCCCTCCTTACCGTGGTTCCACAGTGTGATTTTATTTGCTTAGCTGGATCAGAACCTTATTTTGGGATTTTTTTTCTGGTTTCTTGTGGCACTGGGACACAAGCGCTTGGAAATGAACGGTGGGCAGTGTATGTGTTTAGTCCGAGTCTGAATTGTGATGAGGGAGGAGTTCACTAAGCAAGCTTTGCTCGGTCTTAGCCTGGAGGCCGGCTGGGCTCTGGGAAGCCACGGTGTCCTGGCCTCTGAGAGAGGTACTTCTGATACAGGTCCGCCAGTTCTTTGAGGGCAGAGCATCCGAGGGCAGCAGCAGCGAACGTGGTCTGCTGGCATTGTTCCCACCTCCCATGGCCAAGGCCATGCCCAAGCCGCCTGGGAGCCGGCCTCGGTGGGATAGGGGCCTGCACCCTGGAGGCCAGTCTCCCTTGGTGTGTGGCCGAGCTGAGAGTGCAGTACAACCTTACCTCAGATGGGCTGCGGGAGGCTGGGCCTGGGGCTGCCTTCTCCCATTGGTCAGCTTCTCTAGGTCCAATCTTGCAGGGAGATTGACCTATTTTTCTAAATGCCTTTTTGGGAGAGAAATCACTCTATAGGAGTCTGGCTCTGCTGGGCTCTGCGACTGCAATGGAACTCTTTGATTTGGAAATAAAGTTTTTCTTTTGATTGGTCAGCAGGCATTTATTAAGCACCTGCTGCATGCCATCCATATTCCCTGGCGTACTCCATAAGGAGAGAATTACAGAGAGAAGACATCCCTTCTCGAGGAACTGAGGTTCTATTGGGGAGATGGGAGTGTATAAAAACATTACAGAATAAAACCAAATGTTACTAGAGCCACGGGGGAGGGGATGAGGAAAGGCTCCTGCAGAAGCTGCAGCCGGGAGCAGAGGAGGGGGTGCACTGCAGTCATGGGGGGGGTTGGCCAGGGCCAAGGCTTGACCAAAGCAGGGAAATCAGATTCGCTGGGTCAATGTTGGGGGGGGGACAACTGTTCTCTGGGACCAGAGTCAGAGCTCTGTGTGGGTTAGGGGTGCCACTTGATCTTGAAAGTGATTGGGCACTGGGCAGATTGTGGAGACACCCCCCCCTCAATTAAAGGGGCAGCTGGGAGTGGGCAGAAAGGGTTGGAGGGGGAAAACTAAGGGCTTGGCAGCCATCTGGGCCATTCCTTACTTGTTGCAATTTAGTTGGGCTTGCCTCCCAGTCTGCAGTGGGCATCATAGGGCCACTGAGCCAGCAGGTCTGGCACTCTCCTCCCTGACAATGCCGATGCAGAGTGTGAGGAGGGGCTAACAGTAACTGGGGGGAAGGGGGGGATCAGCTTCTTAAAGCTGGGTCAGAGGGGTTCAGTCCCTTGCTGCAGTGCTAGCCCAGAGCTGGCTCTAGGGCTTTTTCCCATCATTTGCCTGCCTTCCTAAGCCCTCTCACCCCAAGTCTCCCCTGTATCCCAACAATGGCGGCTCATCTCCACTCCTTTTTTGGCACCTTCCCCTCCATGAAGGGGCTCAGGAAGCCACTGCTGTCCCCTTCTTTCTCAAAGGAGTCCTCTGGCTGCCCTGAGTCCAGCTGGATTCTCCCTTTATTCCTTCTGTCGTCCCCTTGGGGCACTGCCCTCCCCTTTTACTTCATGCCAATCTTGTCTGACTTTGCCACGTCCCTCTGCTCCTGAGGCACTCCCTTCTCCCATTGGGGAGTTTTTCCTAGAACCTCCATTTTGAGCAAAAGCCTTGACTCTTGCACCTGCTTTAGGCCCCTTTTATAATTTGTGTTCACCTATCAGACTAAACCCCTTGAGGGCAGGGACTCTTACCTCCTGCTGCATTTTCATGTGCTTGGTGCCACACCTGGAGCATGCCCAGTATTCCCAAGGCCTCGTTCCTCCTCAATCTGACATGGGAGCTGTGGGGGCTGGGCTGGCTGCTGGGCTGTCCTCGTTTGGGTTTCTCACTTTGCACTTCCAGGCCACATGGGCAGCCGGTATTGGGATGGTGGGCTCCTCTTCCCACCACAGTGGCCAGGGTACAGGGATAAGCTGGCAGCAGGGCCAGCCATCTGGGCAAGGAAGCTCTTGGTAGAACGCCTTCATTTCATCCCCTTCTTTGGATACACACCTAGCAGTGGGATGAACTTCTGGGTCAAAGGGCAGGGGCATTCCTATGTCTATTGTATCATTCTCAATGGCTTCTCCATGTGGCCATGGCGGGCCATTCCTGCAGGTGTCTCTGTGAGGCCTGTTCCTGCCACCTTCCCGACTGAGATACAACGGTGGGTTTGGTTTGTAGAGGATGACTAAGCACTGTGTTTTGGACACCCATTAACCGTGGGCAGAAGCTGCAGAAGACTCTGGTCCAGGCTCTTGACAAGGTTCTGAGACAGACATTTTCCCCATACATCAATTTTGTGGCGTCACCTCATCAGAATGGCCCATTTGAGGCTCTCAACCTCCCGTTGGGCACTTGTTATCCTAATTTTACAGATGAGGACACTGAGACTGAAGGCGAGGCCCAGGGCTGCAGCGCTTGGAGTGGGGAAGACCAGAGTTCCAACCTGGCCTCCGTCACTTCTAGCAGAGTAATAACCCTGGCAACCTCAACCTCTGTCTCAGGTTTTCATCTGTCAAATAGGGACCATAACCGGCACTGGGCTTGGCACACCAGACGCATACTAAATCTACCCTGGATTGGTCCAACTCCAGTTTTCCCAGAGCCCTTGCCCAAGGAACTTATTCTCTGGTTTGTCCAGCATTGGGCTCAAATTCTGTAAGCTTGGGGGCCTAGAACAGCCCCTACGCTTGTGGCTAGTCGCGGTAATTACACCACTCGTTTCTAGCGGCTTTCCCAGAACCCTCCCAACTGCCCTGAGCAGCGCCTGCTATTCATTATCCTTCCGTAATTGGGGGGTGGGAAGGTGCCAGGGCCAGGGCTCTGTAGTATGCCACCTAGTGGCCTCTGGGACATACTTCATTGCCTCCTGGGGGCTGGCACTGTGCTGAGCTCTGTACAAACGTCTCCCATCAGCCCTGGGGAGCAGGGCCCTTACCATAACTCTCGTCAGCCTTGGGATGACCTGCCCGGGTCATGGCTCCCGGCTCCTCACCGTCTGTACCCCTGACCAGGCCCGGCTGCACTGTGGCCGGCTCAGATCTCTCTCTGACCACAGGGTGAAGTCTTTTGGGGATGTCTCCCCGAAGGCAACAGAAGGCGAGACAGAATGCACAGGGGACTTGCCAGGCTCCTATGATTGTGTTTATTTATGAAGGCTGAACACAACACATTCTGAAAAGAGCGCGTGTTTCAGAGCGGCAGCGAGGCAGGAGGCCTGCGGCACGCCCCAGGCTGCCCTCGCCCCAGCTGCTCGAGCTCCGGATGAAGCACCAGCCAAAAGCCCGGGCACCGGCGGGCAGCAAGGGGAAGCAGAGACAAACCTGGGCAAGGGCAGCGGCGGCCAGGGCGGGTCTGCCATCTGCTGCCAATGGAGACACTCATGATTCGTCTCTCGCTGGAGCTCCCGGGCCCAGCGACAACGCAGGACACGTGTACAGGCCCATCGCGGCTCTAGTCCTGACTGGGGGTCAATGGAGAAAAGGCACAAGAGGGGAAGGCTGAGTCTTCTCAGAGAATGCCACGGCTGCCCCCCAAGGGCCTTCTTTCCTCCCTTTCCCTTCCCCCCTGCTCCTCTTGGCACTGCTTGGGAGGAGGCTCAGTGTTTCACCAGCCTCGGGCAGTGGAAACCGCTGAAGCCTGACAAGTAACATCAGCAAAGGAGAAGCCTGGTCAGGGCCCGAAGGAGATGGAACAGAGTCAGATCCCAGGCCAAGCTGGCATCTGTGACTCTTGGGTTGCTGGGTAATGGACCATTTGTCTTCTGATGGGGTGTCCTGTGGGGAGGTTGTCCGCAAGAGAACATCTTCTCTAGAGGAAAAATGAGGACCCTTAAAGAAAACTGGAAAAAGTAACACTCACCCTTCTAGGGACTGTAGTTCGGGAGGTAAATCACAGCCTATGTAGGCCCCATTGCTTAAACTGTATTCCAGCAAAGCACTGAAACAAGGATCCTGTTGTCAATTTAGAAAAACAGACAAATTACAGGTCTTCAAAGCAGAATTATGGATTCTGAAAGTTAAGGAGAAACTCAAGACGATTTATGTAATTAAAAATAATGGGTTGCAAGATTTCCAACCCTAATTGGTGAAACTGAGCTTTTCCAAGTTTAATGTTGGCTAATGAAAATCTCATCTTGCACACAGAGAATTCAAACGCCATTCCGCCATCTCTAATCTAAGAGCTCAGATGAATTTGGATCCGTCAAGTACAACGGACTCAGCCACATTCCCGTTCCGAAAGTATCTACCTCATCCAGCCCAGGAACGTTCCTCCCCTTCATTCATTCCACATCAACAAGAAAAACTCACCTTGACAAGAACGTGAGGATTGCCTAGCACAATCAACAAAGCCTTGGGTCTGGTGATGGCGACATTAAATCTTTTTGAATTGGCCAAGAAGCCCAAAAAAAACCTGTCATCTTCAAACTTGTCTTCATTTGACCGTACCTAAAATCCAAGCCAAAATTAGGGAAGATCAACCAGAGAGGTCCATGTCACAGGTCCTGGTGATGTCCCAATGACAGCAAGAAATGCAAATGGGAGCTATCGACAACAATCCTAGCAGTGACACTCCTTGTGCTGCCATGGGGGAAACCTGTCAAACTGAGCTCTAAAGCAGAAAGGACTTTTAACACAGTGAACAGGCTGGGGCACAATGAGAACCAGTCCAAGATTCAGCCCTGTCAGATCAAGCACTGGAGACCATCTGCCCATGCCAGGCCTAGTCCATTTGGGATCTGGCCCCATGCCCAGGGCTCATTCCCTCTTGCACACACTCCATCATGCTGCCCAGTTGATGGCACCATCTGAAGAGTAACGAGTGAGCAGGGGGGCTCAGAACCTGCCAAAGACCTATTCCTGACACCTGGTCCTTGTGACGAGGCCTTGTTTACCCATCCAATGGAGAGATCAAGAACCTCCCCAGCCTCATCTTCCTCCTTCCCCAACACTTCTGAATATCTGTTTTCTCCAAATGTGGAGAAGGCACAGTATCTCCAAGTCTCACCTGACATTTTCTGGCAGGGTACAAGAGAGATTCTTCTCTCTCTTTACTTCTGATACTCTTTCCACATTCTTCATTATTTCTGGGGCTTCCCAGAGTGGTCCTTTCCTCTCCTGCTGCTAAGGGGCCGTTCTCCCTTCTTGTGCTATTACTGCTTTCCCCACCATCTTTCTTTTTTCCTTGTCCGAGATGCCCCCCTTATAGTTATCTATTATTTCTGGGAATCTTGGTATAGCCAGCCATGATGATGGCTAGAGGTAAAAGTCTTCATCCCACCCCTTAGGCCCGGCTTTATAAACACTCGCTATCCTCCCGAGTCAAGATCAGCCTCTATGGTGTTAAAAACTTAAATGTGCTCAGTTATTATTATTATAACTTATTCTTTTATATATAATTATATATATAAATATAAATAATATATATGTAATATATAAATATATATATTCATAATAACTTATAAATTATTCTTATAACTATATATTAGGTTAAGGGAAGGCTGGAAAAAAGAGGATCTCTGACTATACTAGCACTTACTGTTGAGATGATGATAACCAAGTATTCTTGTCCTTGAAATTCTTCCACGGATCCAACCTTTATATCCATCAGATCAACATTGCGCAAAAGAACTCTAATTTTCTCCACCTTAAAAACAGGAACAAAACGAGGAAAATATGAGAAAGTATCTACCTTCTGAGACCTGGCCTGATCTGCTCACATGGCATAGAAGACAGTCATCAGCAGAATAAATCACCCCCTGGGTCTGCTTGGTAATTTCTGACAAGGACTTCAACACATATTCTTTTGTAGAACCAACTTCTCCCAAATTGTTCATATATTTAAGGTCAACAGGGGGAGAATTACTATAGGGGATTGGAGGGATAATCCTGTGGGTCTGCACTAATACTCATGCCCCAATCTGTGTGTCTCCCACTAACAATGCGATTTTAAAAGCAAAGATATTTAATTTACTAAGTCAATACTCTCATAATAATGGTTGCACAACATTCATTGGTATCCTCTTACTCCCCCCTCCTCCAAATCTGGGGCACATCCTTCCATAAATAGCTATAGTATCCATAGGAAGAGGGGCACAAAGTCAGAAACTCATGTAGAACACAGGGCCTAGGCTCCTCCTGATCATGGCAAGGCCTGGAAGTCTTGGAAATCATGTTACTAGAGAACAGTTTTTATTGCTTTTCCCTAATATAATTAATTTTATTAAGCATTTCTCAATTATACATATAACATTTTAAAAACCTTTTTCTTTTTGAAATTTTGAATTCCAAATTCTCTTCCTCCCTCCTTAAAAAGGCAAGTAATTTGATATAGATTGCACACGTGCAATTATGCAAATCATATTTCCATATTAGTATGTTAAAAAAACAAAGCAGACCAAAAAAACCCTAAGAAAAAGAAAAGTTGGATTCAGACCACACTTTCTCTACAGCTGGATAATATTTTCCATCATGAGTCTTTGGGGGGGCCTGTCTTGGATTGCTGTATTTCTAAGAAGAGTAAAGTCACTTATAGTTGATCATCATTACAATATTGCTGTTACTGTGTACGGTGCTCTCCTGGATTCTGCTCCTTTATTATTTCATAGAAATCTCCCAGGTTTTTCAGAAACTATTCTGCTTATCATTTCTTATAGCACAATAAGATTATGACAATCATATACCATGGCAATTTCTCAATTGATGGCTATCCCCTCAAACCTCAACTTCTAATTCATTGCTACCACAAAAATAGCTATTCTAAAGTGTTTTTTAAACATGTCTTTTTAAAAAAAATCTCTCTGGGTCAGAAACCTAGTGCAGTCTTGGTGGGTCAAAAGCTATGCAGTTAGATATCTTTTTGAGATTAATTCCAAATTGCTCTCCAGAACATGCAGTAATGTCCACATTTTTCTACACCCCTTCAAATATTTGTCATTTCCCTTTTCTGTATTATTAGTAAATTTGATAGGTGTTAAGTGGTACCTTAAAAGTTGCTTTAAATTTGCATTTCTCTAGTCAATAGTGATTTGGAGCATTTTAAAAAATATGACTATAAACATCTCAGATTTCTTCTGAAAACTGCCTGCTCACATCCACTGACATTTATCAATTGGGAAATGATTCCAACAAATTTGACTTAGTTCTCTATTTCAGAAATGCAACCTTTATTAGAGAAATCTGTTATAAATCTCTCCTCTCTTCTACACCTCTTCTCCCTTCTGCTTTCCTTTTAATCCTGGTTATGGTTGTATAAAACCTTTTTAACTTAATGTAATAATAATTGTTTATTTTGCTTCTCTTGCTAAATCATGAATTATTCTATTATCTATAGATCTGATAGGCAAAGTTTTCTCTAATTTGCTTACATCACCTTTTATGTCTAAATACCCAATTTTGACTTTATCTTGGTATGTGGTAAGATGTTGGTGCTCAAGTTTCTGCTAAAATCGTTTCCCAGTTTCCCCAGAAATTTTGATCAAATAGTGAGTTCCAATCCCAAAAGTGTGGCTTTTTGGGTTCTTTAAACATTAGATTACTATGGCCATTTACCTAACCTGATCTACCACCATACTTCTTGGCCAATGCCAGTCCCCCCTGCCCTTACATTTCTTTCCTGATTCCCCTGATAGTCTTGACTTTTTCTTCTTCCAGATGGATTGTTACTGTTTTTTTTCCCCCCTAGCTCTATACATTTTGTTTGTAGTTTGGTATGGCACTGAACAAGCAAATTAATTTAGAAGCATCATTTGGCTTGGTTTCCTTGTGTTCATATACTTTGAGTTTGTCTTGGCAGGTAGATTCCCAGATGTTTTATATGATCTACAGCTATTTTAAATGGAATTTCTCTATCTCTTCCCACTAGACTTTGTTAGTTATAGAAATGCTGATGAAAATTTATTTAAGTTTATTTTATATGCTACAACTCTATTGAAACCATTGATTATTTCAACTAATTTTTAGTTGATTAAGGATACTATCACATCATCTGCAAACAGTTTTTTGTTTCCTCACCACCTATTCACATTCCTTCCATTTTTTTTTCTTATTGCTATAGGTAACATTTCTAGTACAATATTTGAATAATGGTGATAATGGGCACTCTTGTTTTATCTATGATCTTACTGGTCAGGCTTCTAACTAATCCCTATTGCAGATAAGACTCGCTGATGTTTTTTTAGATACTACTTAACAATTTTAAGGAAATCTCCCTATGGTTTTTAAAAGGAAAGAATGTTATTATTTTCTTAAAAGCTTTTTCTGCATTTAATGAGATAACCATATGGGTTTTTTGTTGTTTTCATTACTGGTATAGTCAATAACATTGATAGTTTCTGATATAAATTTCACCTGGTCACAATGTACACTCTTTGTCATATTGCTGTTATCTCTTTACTAGTACTTTAACATTTTTGTATCGATATTCATTATGGAAATTGTTCTTTAATTTTCTATGTTTTTGCTTTTCTTGCTTAAGTATGAGGGTTGTAGTTATATCATAAAAGGAATTTGAGAGAACTTTCTTATTTTCCCCAATAGTTTATATAGCATTGGAATTGTTCTTTATGTTTAGTAAAATTCATCTGCTCCTGGGGATTTTTTCTTGGAGAAATCATTTATATCTTCTTCAATTTCTTTTTTTAAAAAAGGGTTATTTAAATATTCTATTTCCTCTTCTGTTAAATCTGGGCATCTTATATTTTTACAAGTATTTATTTCATTTGGATTATTAGGATTAACATATGTGGACAAAATAGCTAATAATTTTGTTGTAATTTCCTCATCATCAATGGTGAATTCACCTTTTTCATTTTTGTTGTTGATAATTTGGTTTTCTTTTTTGAAATTAACCCATCTGTTTTGTGAACTCCTGCTTTTATTTAGTTCATTGGTTTTCTTTCAGTTTTAGCAATCGTTGATTTTCAAGATTTCCAATTTGGTATTAAATTGAAGATTTTTAATTTGTTCTCTTTTGTTTAAAAATTGTAACACACAATTTCACTGATCTAGTCTTTATTAATACAACCATTTAGATATATAACTTTTCCCTTAAATATTGCTTTGGATGCATCCCGTATCAAAATTTATTTCTCGTAATTTTCTTTGATGAAATAATTTGTCTTATGGAGTCATTAGCCTCTTTCTACTTACTCAATTCTAATTTTTAAGGTATTAATTTTCTCGATGGGCTTTTGTATCTCTTTCCCCATTGGGGGAAACGTTTTAAGAAGTTTTCCTAAATGGATTTTTGGGCCTCTTTTACCATTTGGCTAATTCTGTTGTTTGTGTTACTTCAGCATATCTTTGTGTGTGCCTCCTTTGTCAAACTGTTTACTCCCTTCATAATTTTCTTGCATCATTCTCCTTTCTTTTCTTAACGTTTCCTCTACCTCTCTTATTTGATGTTTAAGATTCCATCTGAGTTCTTTCAGGAACTCTTACTGGATTTGTGTCTAATCCATACATATATATTTTTTCCTTTGAGAGCTTTGCCTGAGGCCGTTTTCACATTGTCTTCTTCTGAGTCTCTGTTTTGATATTCCCTGTCACTAGAGTAAATTTTTATAGTCAGGTTTTTTGTTTGCTTGCTCATTTTTTCAGTCTCTTTCTTGACTTTGAACTTTATGTTAAAGTTGGGTTCTGCTCCCTGGATGGAGTAAGTTACTGTCCCCAACTTCAGATTTTTTGTGGTGGTATTTTCAGAGCTGAGTTTTTTGTTTTTGCTTTGTTTTGTTTTTTTGATGGGGGAGGCAAGGGTTGTTGTCCTTGTAAGTTTTCAGCGATTCCCAAAATGATATTATATAAGGAGAGGAGTGTCATTATTCGCCTACCTTTTAAGTTGTCTTGGGCTGGAAAACTATTTCACCCCTAAAATTTTGTTGGCTTTACCGCTCCCAAACTGGATTTTAAATTTGTTTGGAGATGCCTATTGAAGCATTCAAGGCATTTCTGCCTTGATTTAGCCATCTTGGCTAGCAGTGGAGTCTTGACAATTTCCTAGTTCAGCACAATGCCTTTCCTGGGAAGACTGCTCAGCTGGGTTCCCAGAATCTCCTTCTTCTTACAGCTTTATGCTAAACGCCAGGACTGGCTTTTATTTGTTTCTATAGCTGGCTCTTGTTTTAACTGCTAGAGGTCCTCCTCCTTGAGGTTCCTTGCTCCCTGAAGTGACTGATTTCTGTATCTAAATCTAATGACAGCTGTGTCTGTTCCCTCAACTGTGCCTTTAAACTCTCTGGATCTGATTCTTCAACTGCTGGATGGGATGTCTCCTTGGCAAGTAGCTCCACTGCTTGACACCATGACCAATGGAGAAAAGAGGAGGAAGGAAATCATTCTTCCCTCATTAAGTGGTCTCTTTCATAGGCAGCTCCTGACCTGTCTTTCCCCTGGGGTTAGATATTTAAAGTTTTCCAAATGCCAAGTCTAATTATTGCTAATCTTGTGTTAATCTTGTTAACACATCATTATGTGAACTATTCTTTTTTTTCTTGTGTTTTCTTTTGCTTTTTTTTGTTTTTATCAAAATTATTTCTCCCTGATTTCTCTTTCCTCTTTCTAGAAGTACAGTCACAATAGCAATACTTTTCCAAAGAACAAAACAAGAAAAAATTGACAAAATTTATCTATGCATTAAAAAAATCTGAAAATATATGCAACATTCCATACTTATAGACCCTCTTTTAAAAGTTGTGGAGGGAAGCTATCATCTCCTACCTCTTTTATGAGGCTATGCTTGTTGTAATCTGTGATTTTGCAACATTCTCAGTGATTGTCTTGGAGTGGCTGTTCTTTCCATTTTACACTGTTGTGGTCATTATGCTTGGCTTTCTATGACTATGTCAACTTTTTCTTGGAGGGGGGAGGAGAGTGTGGTTCAAATAAAAGAACTCAAATCTTGCCTCTGCTGTAGCTAACTAACTAGTACAAGCTCTGGCTAATGCAGCAAAATTTGGGTTCTGTCACTGACTTGAATCATTTGCTAATTACATTGTCACTCAAACATCACGGCATCAAAAATTATTCGAAAATGTCTAACCCAGGACAAGTGATGCTGAAATGCAAGCATAAAGAGAAGTCCAAGAAAGCCAAGTTGGGAGGCGGCTCTCTTTGAGAAGAGGGGTGGCTGCCAGGGACTATAAGAAATAAAGGCAGGGTAGAGTACGTGTCCAAGGTCTTTCACTGACTCCAAACGATCCCTTAATGAGGTTCCCCATTTGATGAGCATTTTCCCTTTGTACATTTAACACAAGTCAAGAAATGCTGACATACTCTAGACCAGCGACATCCTTCATGCCTGCTCAAAGAACTAAGCCAACTCAGGGTTTAACATCTCCTTAAGGAGACAAAGGAATGGAGGGGCTCCTGAGAACACTGTGTCTGTACTGCACCAGCTGAAGAAGGCAACAGAGCCATCAGTCACATAGGAAAAAAGCTGGCCTCTCTGGCCTCAGTAGGACAAGATGCTTAATGTTCTGTGAAGCACTGGAAGGACACGCCAAGCTGGATAGACCCCAAAGTAAAGGACAGTCAACTGATTGCCCTTTCCAGAACCTGGTGACTGTCATTCACTGACCCCCAGGATCCTCACTCTGTGAGTTCAGTAGTTGTTCCACAGCCTTTCTTTCTCTAAGTTCATGCCCCCTTACTGACAACAAGCTGAGAGACCTCTCCAATTCTCTAATTTCTCAGCTCCTCCACCTGTACAATCCTCATAATTTATACTAAGGAAAGTAGACTCAATCTTGTCAACAACACTCAAGAATGCTTGGTTATCTGAAGACAATCCTTAACCATGCCATCTTTCCCTCTGCATTTTGGCCCTCAACCCTGCCCTTTGCTCTCACCATACCCTCCCACTTTCTCTATGTCATAGCCCTTCCACCGACTACACTCCCCACCCTTCTCTATCTCCACTCTGGTTAATCAACTCAATTTTACAACATCAGAAGAGACCACAGCTTCCCTACTTCCTTTCCCTTCTGTAACAAGATAAAGAATGAGCTTCAAGTGCTAGGATGCCAGGGATGGAGATAAGGCTTAGGAGCTCAAAGAACAGATGGGGACGAAAGATACAAGCTGAGGAATTATTCACAAAGAGGTGGTGTTTAAGCCATGGTAGGGAATAGGAAACAGTATTTGTAGAGAAAATGGCCAAGAAGGGCCCTGTTGGGGAATGAATGACATCAGTAAGGGCTCAAGAGAGGTATAATTAGGAATTGTAAGACAGTTATGAGGAGGATCAGGGAGAGTATGGTTTCCCTTGAGCTGAAAAGGGATGATCCTACAAAGTAGGTGATTAAAAGCAGAGATTAGAGTGGGGAAAAACTGAAAAAAAGGGCAATGTTTTGTAGCATACTGAGAGAAAGTAGTTCTAATAGAATGGTGAGGCAGTTGCCTCATTTTGAGAGGTGAGAAGAAGTGAAGAAAAAAGCATTAAGTACTAGCAAATTTTTAAGTATAGTAGTTAAGGGGGGGATAGACATAGGATGTTAGATAGGAAGGAAGAAAAAAGCAGCACTTACAGAGGCCTGGGGATGTAGAGAAGGAGGCAGCTCCCATGGAGTGGCTGAATTTTTTTTCAATGAAGAGACAAGCTTCTCAATAAAGAAAGGGAAGGCAGGGGGAAAGGGCACAATGGGCTTCAAGAAGAAAAAGGAGATCTGAAAAGTTCTCCCAGTGATGGAGGTAGTGAATAACTTAGCAATAAGAAGCTGAAGTCAGCCAGCGGGCATCTGTGATGTAGCCTTTGGCATAGCTGGAGGGGATCCACAGCTATGTGGTCAGTAGCTTATGGATTGGGCAGAAGGCTGGATGGCAACCGCCAACAGAGGCTGAGAATAGGCAATGTGGACAAGGGAGCAAAGGGCACGAGAGTGGCAGAGGGAGGAGAGGGCAGCCATAGTAGGCTGATGACCTAAAAAGCTCCTGAGGATTCAGGAACCAAAAGTCTCAGGAAGAGGGAAACGGATGGGAAGCTGCAGGCACCTGGGGTTTTGTTCTCAGAAATGAAACCACTTATGGCCAGATCCACTCTGTGACCATTTCCCCATGTGGCTCCCATCGAGTATCACGTCAAGTATTTAGGAAGAGATGGCCGCTCAAGCGGAGCCCTGAAGCAAACATGAAGGAAATGATGCCAAGGGCCAAAGGGACTGACCTGCGGTGGCCTGTGAGCTTAGGAGTTCAGGACCCTGCAAAAGATGCTCCTACCTGCTTCCTATAGGGGGTGATCACGCCAATATCCATCAATGACACAACACTGGAGATATGTTTCGTAAGGAGGCAGCAGTAGCGCATGACTTGAACTGCTTCAGCCGGATTGAACCATGACGGACTTCTGCCTTCACGTGTTTCACTGCCCTGAATTACAAAGTAAGAGTACAAAGAGGAGACTCATGAAGGACATGACCTCGAGGATCCCTCCTATCTTTCTATGGGCTCTCTAGAGAAGGGATATGAGTTAAACAGTAGTTCAGAAAAATATTCCGTGTTTTCTCAATCTGGGGAATCATGATGGGGACTGAAGGATGGTTTCCTGTACCTCTGAAGAGTCTGAAGTGGTGGGTGTTCACCAAGCCCAGGCCCTCTAGGTGCTAGGCAGCCCCAGGCAGTGGTCCACACTGTCCACTGATCACAAATGTCATGAAGCCAGAACCTGCTCTGACCCACAGTTCTGTCAAGGGCCATCTTTCCTTTTTTCCACTCTGTAATAGCTTTCAATGGTGGGAATCTGATCCTGGGAAGCTAAACCATCACAGCCATTAGCCATTGGCCTATAACTTGGAACCAAAAAGGATCCTGAGTCTCAGGAGGATGAGACTGTGAAAGGGACCTGGGTTTGGGGAATGAGGAGCCTGTGAGCAGAAGCCTGAGCTCCCTGGGTAGAGTTGGTGGGGTCCTTTTCCCCCCATATTTTTTCCCCCTCAGTGATGGTGGTAAAGGTTGTGCTGGAAGCAGGTGTGGAGGGCCCTATTTTCCCCAGGGCTCTCAGGCTCAGGATTCTGGGCCAGCCCCCATAACCGAGGTAAGAGCCTTCTGACTCTCCTTCAAGAAGCTGATTTAGGCTAGCTGGCTTGCCAAGCAGTGGCAGGTAGTAGTGGAAGGGATGCTGCCTCTGAGAGTTCCTTTGCTCTGGCTGTCCTCATGCCTAGAATGCCCTTTCCTTGTCATGATCCTTCAGGATTCAAGATTCATTCAAGATTCAGCCTTGGCAGCCACACGACATTAGACAAGTCAAAACTTCTCAGCTTTGGTTTTCCCAACTCTATCCGGGTTTAAGAACAAATGGCCTTTCTGTATCCCTTAGGTTATTAGTACTTCTTCCCTTCTCAAATGATTATAAATGCCAGTAACCTGTTTATTACACATCTATAATCCCTGAGTATAATGTAAGTTCTCTGAAGGTAAGAACTATTTTCCAGTTTGTCTTTCTAACCATTGTGTCCAGCCCTGTGTCTAGTGCATAGCAGATGCTTAATAAATGATTTCTAGAGTAGAATCTAGTCTCATCTTAAACTTTTGAAACTCATAGCATAGTAAAATCTTAAATCAGAAAGGCTTCTGGAGGTCAAGTTTCATGTAGGTAACCCTTCTATAAGAATGGACCACTGAGCCTCTAGGAACATCTTGTATGGCCTCCACGATTATAGTCCTTACAACTGGTCTTCACAGAAAGGCTGACTTTGGGTCCCAAAGCCTCTACTTCCTACAGTGTTGAACATATTATAAACATGTAAGTACATGGTGTGCATACAGAATGAAATTAATGCATTTGGTGAAGTAAATTTTGTTTAACTGAATGTTACTACACACAAGATAACAAAGACATTGTGGCAAAATCTAGCTTTCTTCTCCTATCATTCCTCCCTAGTTATAACCCCCAGTTATTCTCACTGTAGGTTAGGGATTAAAAAAAAATAAACCTACCCTCATGCCATGGAAAATCAGAGGGAAGCCTTTCTTGGGTAATTTTTCCCAACCCAACAAGGAGTTGACCACTTCAGTATCAGCACAGAATTCCAATTCTTTATAGTAAAAGAGTTTAGATGGCAATGAAAGCAAAGCAGAATGTGACCTGTAGTTCTTCACAAGCTTTGTAACCTGTAAAAAAAAGACCCCAATACAGAATTTAAATAAAAGTTAAACTCTATAAAAGGAAGGAAAAAAGCAGTTGTAGGCCCAAACTTCCTTCTAATAAAATCTCTGGAAAAGGGACTCTATTTTTAAACCACTTAAATGATGTAATCTGTTGGATAGTTATTTTCAATTTTATACATATCAGTATGCATATTATAGGCCAGCATTATACAACGAAAGACTCAGTAACATAATAGCCTTGTTCTGTTGATATGGAAGGCGGAACCAAGTGGAAGGGGTTGGAAACCAAAAGGGACACTTGGTTCATATAAAGGACAACTTCCTAATGATCTGAGCTGACCCAAAAGAGCAGGGCAGCCTCAGAAGGCAGGGTTCATCATCACCCAGAGGCTGGAGGGATCACTTCTCAGGGAGAATGCAGGTGCATTTCTTATGCAAGCAGGCATAGGAAGAGATGGCCTCAATACTCTAAGGAACATATATGTTATCAAATGAGGTTCCTGCAAGTTTCTCTGAATAGGAGGGTCCACGTGAGGACAAAGAAGACCCACCAATTGGACTAGTTTCACCTTATTATCTCTGCTTAGGATTTTGATTTAAATTGTTCTGAGCAGAAGCTGTGAGAGCTTCATCTCATCTGTCTGAAAAAAGGAGAAAGCGGCTGACTCTAAGCCACCTTAATGTCACTTCTGTCTGCTTAAAGGCATTGGTAGGAGGCAATATGTCCAGAACAGCCAAAGCCACCAGTCTCCTCACTTAACCTCTCCAGAGGCCCTCTCCAGTGATGAAAGCAGCAACCAGCCAAGTGAGTCAGGCCCAAGAGCCAAGAGCAAGGAGAGATGGAGAGGGAATTTTCCAATGACCTGCAGAGCATGTGCTATATGTTTGTGTTTCTGTGACTAAGTGTTGAGCATCAATTATGTTCACATAAAAATAGGGCAATCTCCCTATAACAGAAGTTCAAAGGGATGAAAGATTATCTTTCTATAATTTAGCGAGAATAAGTATTTTTTTAAAGAATCAAAACAAGCCTATTAAAAGCAAAACACTGAAGAAAAATAATGTGATGCATCAGAGAATGCTCACCTGAGGGGAAAGGGGAAAGAGGGGATTGTAATAATATGACAATAAGAAGGAACATAAAAAGAACCAGTGACTCCCTAGAGCTCCACAACAGAGATGAGGCACTTTTCATAGAGGGCAGAAGCTGGACTCTATAAGAAGGAAGCAGCCTGGTTTTTTCTTTCTTTCTTTCTTCCTTTTTTAAAAACAATGACTCAATTTTTAAAAGTTTCTTACCATTCTTCCTTTTTGAGTCCCAGCACTCTGAGAAGTAAGGGAGTCAAGTATAATGATGCCAAGTCCTCCATCCTATGCTTCCCTGACTCTCCTTTGTTGCCTCTCATTTACTGCTCAAGGCTGGTCAAAAGGAAAAAAGGGGCACAGGTACAGACAGGTAGTGTGCTGTCTAGCATGGATTGAAGATGTGACATCATTCATGACAATAATAATTCTAACTAACATTTATACAGCACATGAAGACATGCAAAGCATGTCTACAAATTATTTCATTTGACTCTCAAAATTAGCCTGGGAGATGTACCAATTATAATCCCCTTTTAACAAAGGGTTGACTGGACTAGGCTCAGACCAGATTTGAACTTGTGCTGGGCTTATTTACTTCTCGTGACTCATGTGGAAGACAAATGGTTCTCCACAAAAGCCTTTCTGGGGATGAAGATGAACTAGGGGAAAGAGGCAGGAGCTTAGAAAGCACTGCTTGGATTTCCTTCCTGATTCTCACTGCCTGTGTGATCTGGGACCAGTCACTTCCTGCCCCCAGCCACAGCTTTCTCATCTGTGAAATGGTCCTTGACTCCTCTCTCTCTCTCAGAGTGGTGGAAAAGAGAACACTTATTAAATTTTAAAAATAAAAAACCCTTCTTTGTATGCCTTATCCCTATCAAAACTAGGCATGTGAGGGACCTAAGAACCTGATACAATTTTTCCTGCTTGAAAGGAACACAATGTGGCTACATCCTGCTCAATTCAGCTCCAGGGATGATTCCTCAGAAGGACTGATAAAATGGAAGGGAGGCTAAACGAAAAAAATCCATCCAACACCTTGGGTCTGTGCAACTCGGAGCCCAAGGTGGACAGGATAGCCAATGAAGCATCCAGACTTCTGCCTTGTGGATGGGCACTTAATCTGGGTGGCTCCAAAGCTCAGAGCAACAACAGATCCTGTTTCAAGAAAAAGAAATCTTCCTAATAATTAGTTCCTTAGAAATGATCACAGCTGCCTTCAGGCAGTATGCTGTCTTTACCCTTTTAAGTTGTAGAAGGAGGAGATACCCTCATTGCCAAATGCTGAAGGCTACCCAGGTGTTATCTGAGGTGCCTTCAAGCGCTGAGATTCTGTACAAGGCAGATGGAAGCAACCCTGTCTTCTAGAAGTAGTGATATCACTATAAATCTGGTTGAAGAATGGACACATGCATTCACGCGGAACAATGCTAAGACTTTTCAAGCCAATTTCCCCTTAGAACTTAATCTTCTTATTTTGTGGAAGTGACCTCTAATGCCAGTTGTGGAGTGTTAACTATTGCACAAGAAAGGGAGAGCATACAGAGGCCGGGCCCATGCACATGAAAGGGGCCTACAGAAACCCCCCGCAGAGAAGACCCTTCCAGCGCTTGCCATGAGACTCACTGCTTCAGGGCTGGCATTCTGAGGTGTGGGCCGAGGAGGAAGAACATCTAACTCCATAAACCTTTAAAGAATCTCTCCTTTGTTCTTCTTCCTCTTCTTCAGTCCTTGCCAGAACTATCCAAGCCTCGGCCTGGAAGGGCACGAGAAGGGACTGGTGCCCACGTGTCACCTTGGCTGCTAGCAATACCCACAGCTAAAGGGCACGAGCCGTGCAGGGGACTGGGCTTGGAGCTCAGTCCTCCCTGTGCCTTTTGATAGAACTCAGAGTCCTCTCTGTACCTCTTGCTATGGGGTGGCTTTTGGTCTTTTGCTCTTCAATCCCTAGCCTGGAGGACCCACAAACCTGGGTCTGTAGGGAACCGTTCCAATGGTGCAAACCTAATGTGAAATGCAAAATGCTTCTTCAGTCTACGAGCCCATAAACTTCATCATGACTCTCACAGACCACCACTAAGAGTCCTGTTACTGCTGCTGCTTTTGTGAAGTTTTCTATTACTAGGAATTTGTGGATCTTACATGTGTCAAGAATTTCTCTTGTATAGAGGAAATGAACACTTATCCCTCACCTGGTCCACATTGAATAATGACTTTCTCTACTCATTCTCCTTGGGAGAGCTCTGGATGTGAGCCAAAGCCTGAGTTTTACATACATGTTGAGCCAGAGGGGACACAAAACATGTGCTGAAGGTCGCTGGCCTCCTCTGCTGCTCCTTGGGCATTGGGCCAGAGCCAGACCCTCAGGGGCACCCCAACCCTGTTGGACCCCACAACTGTTTCTATTGTTTAAAATAAGGCCAGTAATCTTGGGTAAAAAAATAAAGCACTGTTTCTGGTCTGGAGATGCCAGTTTTAACAGTAGATGGCACTGGTTCCCTTATTTCCAAATAGGTTCACATGACACAATAGTAAATGACTACAATAATCTAACATGTGATAAACCCAAAGACCTTAGCTTCTAGGATAAGAACTCACTATCTGACAAAAATTTCTGGGAAAATTAAAAAATGGTATGGCAAAAAGTTGGCATTGACCAACACTATACCAAGATAAGCTTGAAATGGGTTCATGATTTAGACATAAAGGGTGATACTTTAAGCTCTGTGGGGAAAGGAGGAATTTGTGGCCAAAGAACTAGGGAACATTATGAAATGCAAAATGGATAATTTTGATTATTTTAAATTTAAAAAGTTTTTACACAAACAAAACCAATGTAGCCAAAGGGAACTAGAAAGAAGTAGAAAGTTGGGAAAAAAATTTTTTTTACAGCCAATATTTCTTATAAAGGCCTCATTTTAAAATATATAGAAAATTGACTCAAATTTGTCAAAATACAAGCCACTCTCCAATTAATAAATGGTCAAAGGACATAAACAATTTTCAGATGAAAAATTAAAGCCATTTCTCATCATATGAACAAATGCTCTACACCTCACTATTGTTAAGAGAAAAGCGAATTAAGATAACTCTAGGTACCACTTCATACCTCTCAGATTGGCTAAGGTGATAGGAAAAGATAATGACAAATGTTAGAGGGGATATGGGAGAACAATTTGGAACTATGACCAAAGGGCTATCAGACTGTGCATGCCTTTGATCCAACAATGTGTGTACTGAGTCTGTACCCCAAAGAGATCATAAGAAAGGGGAATGGACTCACATGTATAAAAATATTTGTAGCAGCCCTTTTTGTGGTGACAAGGAATTGAAAATGGAATAGATGCTCCTCAGTTGGGGAATGGCTGAACAAGTTATATTATGAATGTAATGGAATATTATTGTTTTATAAAAAAATGATCAGCAGAATGATTTCAGAAAACCCCTGAAAGATTTACATGAACTGATGCTGAGTGAAGTGAACAGAACCAGGAGGACATTTAGACAATAACAAGATTATGTGATGATCAACTGTGATGGACTTGGTTCTTACCAACAATGAGATGATTCAAGACAATTCCAATAGACTTGGGATGGAAAATACCACCTGCATTCAGAGAAAGAACTATGGGTACTGAATGGATCAAAGCATAATATTTTTTACCCCTTTTGGGGTAGTTTTTTTTCCTTTCTCATTTTTCTTGATTTTGCTTTTTTTGTGTGTGCATGCTGAATATAGAAATGTTTAGAAGAATTGCACACATGTTTAACCTATATCAGACTGCTTGCTGTCTTAGGGAGAGGGAAGGGAGGCGGAGAGAGAGAAAAATTTGGAATACAAGGTTTTGCAAAGGTGAATGTTTTTTTTTAATTGAATTTTTTTATTTTCAAAACATGCAAGGATAATTTTTCAACACTAACCCTTGAAAAAACCTTGTGTTCCAATTTTCCCTGCTTCGCCTCACTCCCTCCCCCAGATGGGAAGTAATCCAATATATGTTAAACATGGTAAAATATATTAAATCCAATATAATCATACATATTTATACAATTATCTTGCTGCACAATAAAAATCAGATCAAAAAGGGAAAAAAAGTGACAAAGAAAATAAAATGCAAGCAAACCACAACAAAAAGAGTGAAAATGGTATGCTATGATCTACACTCAGTTCCCACAGCCCTCTCTCTGGGTATAGATGGTTCTCATTATCAT
Organism: Sarcophilus harrisii; assembly: GCF_902635505.1. Taxonomy (NCBI): domain Eukaryota; kingdom Metazoa; phylum Chordata; class Mammalia; order Dasyuromorphia; family Dasyuridae; genus Sarcophilus; species Sarcophilus harrisii. Next base: position 6,630,081 of record NC_045430.1, on the reverse strand, counting down.
AAGATCATTGGAATTGGTCTGAATCATTTCATTGCTGGAAAGAGCCACGTGCATCAGAATTGATTCTTGTATAATCTTATTGTTGCCATATATAATGATTTCTGGTTCTGCTCATTTCACTCAGCAAAAGCTCATGTCAGTCTCTCCAGACCTCTCTGAAATCATCCTGCTGGTCATTTCTTACAGAACAATAATATTCCATAACATTCAGGTACCATAACATATTCTGCCATTCTCCAACTGATGGGCACCCACTCAGTTTCCAGTTTCTTGCCACTACAAACATTTTGCAAAGGTGAATGTTGAAAACTATCTTTGCATGTATTTAAAAAATAAAAACCAATACAATGACCCTAGGCAATTCTGTAGGACTTAAGTGAAAAATGTCCATCTCCAGAGAAGGAACGGATAGGGCTTGAATGCAAATCAAAAAAACAAAAAGCCCCCCCCCAAATAAAGAAAAAGTGTGTTTTCTTTCATAGAATGGTATACATGGAAACGTATTTTGCATGATTACATATGTCAGTATAACCTATATTAGACTGCTTGCCTTTTCAATGAGAAGGGGGTAAGGCATTCTGGAGAGCAATCTGGAATTATGCCCAAAAAGTTATCAAACTGTGCATACCCTTTGACCCAGCAGTGTCTCTACTGGGCTTATACCCCAAGATGATACTAAAGAAGGGAAAGGGACCTGTAGGTGCCAGAATGTTTGTGGCAGCCCTGTTTGTAGTGGCTAGAAACTGGAAAATGAATATCCATTCATCCCATCAATTGGAGAATGGTTGGGTAAATTATGGTATATGAATGTTATGGAATATTATTGTTCTGTAAGAAATGACCAGCAGGATGAATACAGAGAGGCTTAGAGAGACTTACATGAACTGATGCTAAGTGAAATGAGCAGAACCAGGAGATCATTATATACTTCAACAATGATACTGTATGAGGATGTATTCTGATGGAAGTGGATTTCTTTGACAAAGAGACCTAATTCAGTTTCAATTGATCAATGATGGACAGAAGCAGCTGCACCCAAAGAAAGAACACTGGGAAATGAATATAAACTGTTTGCATTTTTGTTTTTCTTCCTGGGTTATTTTTACCTTCTGAGTCCAATTCTCCCTGTGCAACAAGAGAACTGTTCGGTTCTGCACACATATATTGTATCTAGGATATACTGCGACATATTCAACATATATAGGACTGCTTGCCATTTAGGGGAGGGGGTGGAGGGAGAGAGGGGAAAAATCGGAACAGAAGTAAATGCAAGGGATAATGTTGTAAAAAATTACCCTGGCATGGGTTCTGTCAATAAAAAGTTATTATAATAAAAAAAATTTAAAAAAAAAAGAAGGGGGTAAGGAAAGAATTTGTAACTGGAAAAAAAAGTTTAAAAATGCCTACTTATAAGGAGTTCAGATTCTAATAAGGGAACTAGAACATGTCTTGGTACCTTATCCATACATATGTAGACTACATATAAAGCAGTTAAAGACCAAGCAATTTGATGGAGGGAACCCTCAGTGGAGAGTGTCAGGAAAGGGCTCCTATAGAAGGTAGTCAATCACAGTGAAAACAGCTGGTGTTTATAGAATGCCAAGTGGCATCCCCAGATGATCATCAAAAATGACCTAAGAGGCAGGGCCACTATCATCCACCATTGGGTAGATAAGGAAACTGAGGCTTACTGGCTTGCTCAGGGTCACAGAGCTGGGAAATGTCCAAGACTGGATTCAAACTCAAGTCCTTTGGTAAAGGAACTTGAAGAAAGATGATTTTATCTTTCAAAGAGGTAACACTGGACTTACCAACAAAGGATTGTAGGATCCACAAGCCCCAAAGGCATTTTCATCTCTCAGATACAAGGGTCGAGACATGAGTCTTTCTAACATGGACACATTCAATCCATAGGCAAGAGCAAGCCTGGACTTGATAACCGGGCCAAGCTGCATGGGATCTCCAGCCAGCACAATCTGCAAAACACAAATAGTGGGTGTTTTCCAAGCCTACAGAAATGGCATCTCCTTCTCTGGTTGTGTAAGCCAGCAGCCCTCCTCTTTTACACACACATGCAGATACAGCATGTATGACGTTCAGACTAACAAGCAGCATTTGAATGACTGCCCCAGGGCAGAAACTGTGGACCAAGTCAAAGGTCTTTTAAAAAAAGATCTTTGGAGATAAAAATCAAAAGTAACTTCTGCTTTTTGGGTATCATGACTTAGAAATGCCCTGACAAGGGCCTGGAGACCTGAGGCTCACACACCAAACAGCCTTGACTGCCTAAGAAAATCTGGGATGAGATCGCCCTGGGGCCCATCCCAGAGATTATGGGGCATGATCAAGGGACATCACAAGGACATGCACATTTTAAACAATTCCAAGAGCTCAAATGAAAATTCTGGGAAGGCAGGGGAAAGGCCTGGAGAAGGCAGGTAACACATGGCTGATGGGATAGAGGTGTCATTGATAGAATTCATCAAGACTTTAGGCCAATCTCAAGGGATTCAAAGCAAGCTCATTAACAAAGAGACTCCTGAGAACCTTTATGGCCACTAATTAAGTAAGGAAATTTATGTGCTCAGTGACACTCTTCACTTAGTCTTTTCAGAAAGAGACTTATGCTCACTGATCATCACCACTGTAACCAATTACCCTCTTTAAAAAGTGAATGATGTAGGGATACTTAAACTTCATAAATTATTTAAGGGCAGTGCTAGTTATTGAGGTAATTCAAGCACATTTTAAAAAGGCAATATTGGCAGTTGCCTATGGTATTTAAAACTTTTGGTGTCTTGGTATACATTTCTTTCTAACCCCCCCTCCCCCCTCCAATCTTACCTGGCCATTAACTTCTGAGACCAAGCCCAAAGGAATGAGGCATTCTGGCTCACTTGCCTGTCCTGCTTCATCCACAAAAACGTGTGTGAAATGTCCAATTCTAAAATGAGAAACATGCTTGACATCAACTTCCTGAGATCCTAAAGTCATCACAGAAGCCTGAGCAATCCCAGTTCAGTAACAGATAAACCATCTACTGGATTCAGCCAAACTCCAGAAAGGGAAATGTGGACTGTTGGGCTATACCAGTGCCTGAAGGTTTTTTGAAGGGAACCATAGGAAGTGAGGAGAAGACATAACCAAAAAAAAAAAGCTTTAGTGTTCTCCTCTAAGCCTCCACAAAGAGATATTTAGGAAAAGACAAGACAGGAACTGGGTCCTACTATTCATCATTTTCTATAACCACAGTCCCCAGATCTCTGAGAGGAGGAAGATATGTGGAAAACCACATCAGTGATCAGGAAAAAGGAAATAGTGCTACTGTATTCCAAAATAAATAGATTACAAAATTTACAGCTCCAAATAATTTCTAAATTCATATAATCTTACAATGCAAATCCCAGCTTCAAAATGAAATGATGAAAAAAGACGAACTTGGAAAGATCTATTTGAACTGATACAGAGAGAGAATGACCGAGGTTAACATTTTAAAAGAGTAATTCTTAGTTTAAACATTTCAACATATAAAAAACAGAAAGACAGTTATATATGAAACCGTGAATTTCTATAATGTAAATTATATTTTACTTTATTTTAAAAACTAACAAATTCAGCAACTTAATTTTCAAGCTATCTTGTCTTCTCTGAATTTTCTTGTTTTCTCCTGTTTCAAACACCTTCCTTCAAGCATCACTATCAATCGATTGTTTCCTTCTCCTGCTCCAAATTAAACAAAGCTCCCCCAAACTCCTTTCACTGAGATGCATCCTCAGAGTCAATCAAAACAGATTGTGGGCAATGACTAACGGGTTTGTCTCAGTCTGCCCCTTGAATCCATCCTCCCCATCAGAAGGGCAGGAGCACGTTTCCTCCTTGGTCTTCTGGCACTCTGGTTTTTGCATTAATCAATCAAGTCAAAATCCTTTCTTGTATACAGTGTTGTGGTCTCTGAATAAATTATCACTTGGGCTTCTGCCCATGTCTCTCTGCATCAGTTCAAATAGATCTTTCCCAGTTTCTCAGTTTGTTTGTTTTTTTTTCCATCATTTCTTACGGTATAAAATCATATCAATACAATTTGTTCAGTCATTCACCAACAGACAAGTTTTCAGTTGTTACCAAATATCATAAATATTGTCAGACACTTGGCTCTTTTTGATAATTCTCTGATCTTTCTGGGGTGTGCACCCAGCAGTGGTATCATGGGGTCAAAGGGAATGCAGTTTAGTGACAAGCATAGCTCTAGTTTTTTCTTACTAGAACAAAAAAGAGCAAAGTTTTTAAAAAGGCAAAAACAGTCACAGAAAGACACTAACTAAAATTTTTAACAGCCTCTCTGTAAGAGCAAGCATAAAAGAAAGAAACCAATGGATAAATGAAAAAAAGTAGAGAATAAAATCCAGAAATTCTAGGCTTTTCCTCAGTCCTCTGAGTAGGCAGTGGGCCTCCTGAAACTCAAGGGGCAGGAGGAACACCAGGAACATCAGAGCACAAACACAGATGGAACCTCTGGCAAAGGTTCGTCACATACTGCATCATCTGAATTAACAGAATGACACAACCAGGGACCGCGTATTGTCTGAGGTGTCTGACTCTGGATGGTTCAGGCACCTCGGAGGCTTTCCATCTAGCTATCTAGAAATGTCTTGCTAATCACCCAAGGACATAAGAAGGTCCACCAATATGGAGTCTGGGCCTTTCACCGTTGGAGCATGTCCTAAGAACTTGAGAGCTGCTACTCTCTGCCCTCTGACCAGATGTATTTTCATTCAGAGATGGGGACTGCATCTACTCAAGTGAAGTCAGTGCTAGAATATCCTCATAGATTAAGCAAACCTCCTTTTGTCAGCTGCTGGATGATCCATAAGTACCTCATCCTGTGCTGGTACTAAATCTGAACCAACAAAGTACCAGGATGACTCAGGCCGGCTCATAACATTCGGAGGGTTTGAATCCTTTTTATTCTGTTTAATTCTCTTTATGCTTCTTTTCTCTAGAGCTTTTCTATTTATTACTGCAACGCTCTTATTTGCTCTCTTCTAAGAACTCCCATAGACGTTGTGGCCAAGCCATTTTTAAATGAGGCCTTGCCCATAGCTACCACGAGCTTTCTCTGCTTGGTTGGTCTTCTGCTGGCCGCCATTTCTGAAGTGCGGTATCCCTGGCCCTCTAGAGCTCCGCAGGTGTCACCCCTCGAATCCCCCTGCTGTGGCATCAGCTCAGACCTGCACTATGCCTTGGAGCTCTTGAACAGTATCTCTCCATGTGGGCTTCCAGGTACGGTGCCCACTCTGGCTTTTCTGGCCAGGATCCTTTCGGAGCAGTCCTGGATTGGGTGAAGACACCTACTTCAGTCCCTTTCTGGGTAACTCCATCACGATTTGGCTGGCTACTCTTTGGTGACCTCTGTAGAAGCCCAGGCGAGAGGTGGGTTGTTCTACTGATATTGCCCCCACCAGTCTTTTACTGGAAGCCCCAACATGAGGGGAGGAATGTTGGGAGCAAGAAGGCCAAAAGAAGTGAGGCAGCCAAGGTGGGCACTGACAATACCCCAACCAGTCCTAGAAAAGCCCTTGCCCAGAAACCAGCAATTCTCAATTCCTTGAGGGCAGGATTGTTGCGTGAGTACTCACACCTGGCACAGTGCTGCCTGCCATGGCTCTGCTGGCTCTTGCCACAGGCAGCTAGGCCCTTCCCCAGGAGGGGAGATGCTACCCTAACATTTTTGAGGTCTTTTTTTTCGTGTCTCTTGGTACCTCGTGGGGCATTCCCTGCAAAATGCCAATGATCCCCATAAGCTGCATGTATTTTAGATACCTCACTCCAATCTGGTAGAACAATCCAGAGCTGCTGCACGTGGTGATGATAATTCGGTAGCGAGACGCCTTCCAGACATCTTCCCCATCTTTGCAGTAGAGTCTGACAGTGTCACTAATGGTCTGTGAAAACAAAAGTACACATGCACAAGCTGTTCTATAAACACACCAACCGGTTTCTTTACACACTGCTTGAGTGCCTTTTTCTGCTCCCCCTCATCAATGCAGGAGAGAGGAGGGAGGGCCAGATGTAGAGGATGGGGATGGGGGGGAAACAAGCAGAGCAGCTGAGTGACAAGTCTGTCTTCGGACCCTTCATTCCCTACCACATACTCAGGACCCCCACGTCCTGGCTGTTCCATGAACAAGAGCCTTCACCTCCTAACCAGGCTGTCCCCCAGGCCCGGAATGCTCTGCCTCCCTGGCTTCCTTTCAGTCTTAACTAAAACTCCTTGAAGCCTTTGCTAACCCCAATTCCTTTTGTTTGTTAATACTTTCTAATTAGTCTGTACAGAGATTGCTTTGTATATATTTGCATGCTGTCCCCTCATTAGATAGTAAGCTCCTCAAGGACAGGGTCTTTTCCTCTCTGTTTCTACCGCCTGGTGCATAACAGGTGCTTGATAAATGTTCAATAATCAAATGCATAAGAGGAACACAATACAACATAAAATTAGAAGGAAGGGTAGGAACTGATTGTGAAGGAACTGAACCACTGAAAGGAGACACATTAGTGGAATACAGAAAAGGAATAGGTTTGGGGATTAATTATGCCTTCTGCTGAGGATACCTTCACATTTCATTCCTTTCCAGACTATACTGCATCCCTACACCCACAGGACTACATGTGCCCGGCCCTGCTTAGCTGGGTCTCCCCCATTTCTTTAGGGGTCCCTTTCTCTACTAAAAATGTAAGCTCCGCAAGGACAGGAACCACTTTTATGCTTAGATTTCTATTTCTAGGGATCAGCAGAGTGCCCGACACATGGTGCTTAATAAATGCTTCCTGATAACCACCGAGGGAGCAACGTCAAATTGTGCAGGATTGATGCTCAGGGGAGACACTAGATCAGACTCAAGAAGCACCTGTGGAGGATGCCTGAAGTCCTGGGTGTGGATGAAGTCATCAAGCCCACTTCTGTCCCAGACCCCTGCTATTTTTGCTCATCACAAGCCTCCTGGGTAGGCCCCTCCTGGCTTCAAAGACATTCTACCCTGGGCTAGGCCCTTTCCAGTCCTTCCCCCTTAGAGCAGCGCTCCTGCCTGCTGCCTTAGCCCCAGCCCCCTACCCCAAGCTTGCAACATTGGCCTTGTCTAACCTACTTTTCATCTCACACTGATCCCTTATCCACAGAACATGGTATTTCTGAGCCCAGAGCTGATGAGGTGACTGTTTCGAGTACATGGCAACCATCTGGCCCAGGCTGAGTTCAGGTTCCTTCCCTTTACTCACTCTCAAAAGCCAACCAGTCTGCTGCTGCGGGTATGGCATCTCCTGCCTTCTGGCCTTTGAAGGGTGGTCTTCCATAGCTGCAACAGCCCCGCTCCACATTCTCCACCTCTCAGGCTCCTCAGTTTATCTTACAGCCCAGTGCACGTACATTTTTCACATGAGGCCTTGCTTGGCTCCACCAGATTAGTAGAGGTCTCACTCTTCCAATTATCACATCCACTTAGTGTAGGCATTTTATTTACTTGTCTATGCTGCATCCCCCATTAGAATCTAAGTTTACTAAGGTAACATCCTGCATATGACGTTTTTAGTAAATACATACAGAACAGAATGTAGTTTAAATGATTTTAAATCAGAGCCCAAGTTTGATGAGATTTCTAAGAGTTTAGAATGTTACAGTTCTCTGAGAAAAGAGTGAACAGCTTTACAATTAGCTCTTTGAGAGTAGTGATAGTTTAATTTTTGTCTTTTTATTCCCCAAATCTAGCATGATGCCCAGCAGGTAGTAGGCACTTTAAAATGCTGACTCTTAATGCTTGATGAGCGCGAAACTGTTACTGGTTCCTCAGGCCTACAGAGGGGCAAGAACAGGTAGACCTTGGGTTGATGCTAGGCATCCTGAAAACTGTCCTGAGAATGGGGGTATTTGTGTCCAAAGGATAATTGGCTTGTTTACAGTTGAGAGGACTGATCATAGGAGAATGGGAAGAGAAAACAAGTAGGAAATCTAATGGGTACATACAGTTTCTACACTGTGTAAAGTACTGGGTATATGGGACTTCAATGACCTTCCATTTTTCTGGAACATGTAGCCTGTAAACAGAAATAATGTAGCCTGGGGCCCCTCTACATGCTATCTGAAGGTTTCAAGTATTCTTTAGAGCAGTATGGCTTTAAATCTCCATAGCTCAAACCTTCATCTCAAGCTCCTTTTTAATTTTGTAAAAACCATAACAATGACAGCCAACATTTCTTTAGCTTGGAGCTTTCCATCCATCAAATTTGGTCCCCATAAGCTTGGGAGGAAGGGGCTCTTAGGACTCCATTTCACAGATGAAGAAGCAAGTTAAATATGGTTAAGTTGCCCGTCTGGGGCCTCACCACTAGTGTATCTGACTCTAGATCTAGTGCCGATCAGTGTAATGCAAATGAAAAGACAAAACTAGTAAAGACTAGCTAAACAAACATCAAGGAAACTCCATGTGCACTAGGGAACGATCTCCTGACTCCATGCCACCCATGGAAGAGGAGAAGCTGCTCCTGAGACAACTCCCTGACCTAAGCATTGCATCCCAGCAGGAACACCCTCGTGTTTACAAAGCTAGCATGTGTGGCCCCAGAGCTGTGCACTGAACTGTCTGAATGGGACAAGACTGGTAAGCTCTGGGTGAAGGCCACACGCTTACTGAGATGGGGTCTGGCCCTCCTTATCTGCATTAGCCATTCTGCTGTTTTGAGAAGTGGGGGGTCTCAAGTATAACCCAGAGCACTGGACATACATGATAGGGAGGCAGTTGCTTAACTTCACTGAACGTATGAATCATCTATAACATGTGGCTTTGCAAAGAAATCCAGTGATGGAAATTGCACAATTGCTCCTTAGGAAGGAGATTTCCTTAGGAAACAAATACCAATATTTTATATCACCCTGATGGTCAAAAGTCTCATTTGTCTAACTAAAATCTACTTCCTAAAGAAGACTACAAAAGGGCTTATTATTGTCCATACAATACAAAAAATTGAGAATTTAGAACAAAGGACCGTACCAGAGGGAGAGATCCTGACATAACTTGACTTGAGGAGTTTGTTCTTTATCCTTCCCCTTCCCTTTTAACAGAGAGCTCACCTGAAATGGGTTTGGGGAACAGGATCTCAATTTGGGAATTAAGCAAACATAATAAGGATATTCTTACTTAAAGTCACATAGACTTGGGGCAAAGAAAATATTCCTGATGAGCAGAAAGGCAAAATTCAAAGACATGAAATGCCTTTACTTTGTGTTTTCTGTAATTCAAAAGACCTAGGGTCCTGGAGACCCTTCTTTCTTCTTCTGGAGAAAAAAAAATCCAACTATATCTAAAGCAATGGAAGGTGACAGATCTTCCTGAGCTAACAGGAAGAAAAGCAGACAAGGGTTTGAAGCTAGTCTGATATGGGTGAAGGAAGGGCCTGCTTACCTAAAACCCCCAGAAGCTGAAGCCTTTGGGCTCTAATCTAACACCATTCCTCTTCTCATGAGGAAGAGGGAGCACTTCTGCTGAGAACTCCAAACTGAAGCCAGAAGCTGGAAGGAGAGAGAGAGATGCTCAATATTATATGCTTTGTAGAGTGATGACCGGGGGGAAAAGCCCAGTGGAGACAGGGCAGTGAAATCTTCAGAAAACAAGCACAACTCTTAAGCAAGAGACACATAACTTGCCTCTTCCTGAGGAGGACCTGGCCATGCTTCCTACATGTGCATGTTTTCTGGGAATGTCCATTCCTCTCACTGAGTGACCCGCAGATTTATGGGAGGAAACCTTTTCTGGCTACTTTTCTTACTGTTCTCTCACCATTACTTTGATGTGAACTGATCTTGTCCTCTGGCTACATAACAGAAAGACATCTATCAGTAACACTCATGAGCTATGGCTTTGGAGGAAATGAGGACCCTTAGGGGCACAAGAAAATAACAGACCTGGATTCAGGAGATCTTAATTCAAATCCCACCTCAGACACTGATTACTGATGTGGCCACAGGCAAGCCACTTAACCTCTATTTGCTTCAGTCTCCTTGTCTGTAAGAATAGAGATAATATACGTCCTGGCTTCCCAAGATTTTTGTGAGAATCAAATGTGCCAAGACTGACAAAGCCTGCTGAACCTTCCAGTCCTCTACACGCCCAGCTTTTTCTTGCTGTCCCTGCCTTACTCCATTGCAGGGAGGCTGGATTCATTGCTGGAGGCCCACCAGGCTCCTGTTCTAGAACTTCTGGGGTCTGTCGGCACAAGCCCCACGCAATGCTGGCTTGTGGCCCCGCTGCTCAGATCATCACTTTCAAACCCAAAAGTTGTTCCTCAATTCTTACATTTTAGTTCATGAGAGAGATATAAAGACATCATCAAATCAAGAAACAAATGTTCCACATTTATTTTTATTAAGTTCCTTGAGGACAATGCCTATTGTCTGCTGAACTGAGTTGAACCCTTTCTCGGTTTCCTACTGAGATCCATGTCATCCTCTTGTCTGTAGTTTTAATTCACTGTTACAAATGAGGGGGCAGTAAGATGGTACCACAGTGCACAGAGAGCCGGACCTGGAGTCAGAAAGACTGTCCCATCTTCCTGAGTTCAAATCTGGTCTAGACACTTCTTAGCTGTGTGACCCTGGGCATGTTACTTAACCTTGTTTGCCTTAGTTTCCTCATCTGTAAAATAAGGTAGAGAAGGAAATGGCCAACCACTCTAGAATCTCTTCCAAGAAAACCCCAAATGGGGGCATGGAGAGTCAGACAACAATAAATTATATATGAGACCCTGAGCTTGGTGCTACTGGGTTGCAAAGACAGATAATACACAATTCTTGCCCTTAAAGGCTTTCACTTTACTGGGCATGAGGTGAAATCAAGTATACAGGCAAGTGTCTCATAAGGCAGAAGAGGTAAATTCTAACTCTTAGGGGGACTGATAAGGAAGTAGTTTCCTGTGGGGAAAGATGGGGGAATGGAGAAAAGCACAAAGAAAAGTAACTTGAAGGGGGAACGCTGGTCACAGCAATGGTGGTTGAGCTCAGGTGTAGGAGGGGGAAAGTAAAAGTTAAGCTGTAGGGCATAAGGGATACAGACATCATGGAGACCTCTGAGCATGAAAAGGAGGCAGGACATGGCGTTCTTGGAATTAACTGGAAGTTCTGGAGTGAGGACTTTTGTGAAGTAGGAGACAGTCCTGCAGGGCTCAAACACAAGTTCATTCGCATTTATGGCCCACACTCCAGACACATGGACTCTGTGGTGGGGAAAAGAGGAAGGTTAAATTCCACACACTATAAAAAATTACCTCCTCAAATCTGCAGGTGGCATTCACTCTCACCATGGTTCCTGGGGCAAGCACTTTGCTCTCATGCAGCCGCATGCAAACGAGATCAGTGGCGCTGTTGGACGGGGCACAGACCAGAATTCGACTGTCCGGTAAAGTAGAATGAATCTGTGTCACAGACAAGAAGGCCAAAGAGAGATGGAAGCCACACTTTCCCTCAATATATCACCAGATTAAAAAAAAAATCTACAAAACTCACTAACTTTTAAATATAAAATTTGGACATTTAATTGATTTAAAGGTAGGAAGAGCCTTTTTCTCAAATCTTTTCTCACTATTTAGTTGTTTCAGCCCCTTGGAAAAGCCTGTAATCTCTCTTCACCCATTTTCCTAAATTTAAAATCAAACTGTCCTCCCTGCCTACTCTGCCATAACACAGCTAAGGAATGAGGTACAAAGTGGCTTTCCTCTCCAGGAGAAAGCTCAATTAACTCAACGAACTCATTAAAAAAATTTTTTTTAAAAACCCAATGTTTTTTGCAGCCTGGTGACAAAGGCCAAGTCTTACTTTAAGAAGAATTTCTTCTGGAGGCAAATTTCTGCTACACTATGATTGAATACTTTACAATTCAGAAAATGAAGCATCTTCTCAAGGATAGGAAATATGACTCTTAAATGCCATCAACCCATTTAAAAACCATTTAAATTTTAAAAAATAGGCCGGCTGCAGAATGATGCATCTTCGTACTTAATGAACAGTAGCCAACTGCAAGCTTGCTGACTCTGGACATCTCAAGGGCTGGGCTTCAGCCTTAAGTCATCTCTTCCTTCTACAATCTTCACTGAGATTTTGCCAGCTTGTGCTTCTAAGGAGCATCCTGTAGTCTGTTTGCTAGTGATAATTACCTGTAAAACAGCTTCTATTATGGTAACTGTCTTTCCAGTTCCTGGAGGTCCAAAAAGAATGTATGGGATTGGCCGGCAGTCACCACTTAAGATTCTTCTAACTGCCAATTTCTGCTTTTCATTTAGAACTGGATTGAAAAATTCGCGCTCTTTCGATTTCGAGGTCTGTACTCCATTCACTGTGTACTCAAGGCATAAAAACAAAGGTTCATATAGAGGGCAAACAACTGAATCCAATTTTCAACCTCCATAATAGCCTTATGTAGAAAAAACTATATACCACAGCCCATTTTAATAGTTAGAAATAAAAGTAAAAACCTGTTGAAAACCTTTTCCCCATTGATGACATGAGAAATCCCTAAGTCCCCAGTGAGTGTTCGGAACATAGGATGACATGATCTTGTCCAACCACTGAGAGTGAACAATAATACTATATGACAGTAATGAGGGCAACCCTCCTTGCCCCAGCAATGCCCCAGATGGGTTGAGGCTTCTGTGAGGTAGGTAAAGACGATTTTGAAAGGAAAATAGTGATTTATTCACTGAGATACTGGGATGATCAGATACTATGATAGTCTAAAACCAGTTAAAGATCACTTAAGTCACTCAACAAGCATTTTCTAAGCACCTACTATGTGCCATGTCACTCCCTTATCTCTAGGAGAAAATATAAACTCCTGCTTGGCATTGGATGCCCTACTCTAAATGGCATGAGTTCATCCCTCCAACTCTGGGGACCATTTTTAGCCCTCACATACCAACCTACCCTTCAGCCACACTGAACTCTTCTATACCCAACAACAACTTGGCTTGGCTCCAGGTAGAACCTGGAGGTCCTACCTCCTGGACCATTCTCTTTCCTGACCTCAGTCTCTCGGAAACCTTAGTTCTCCTCTTCAAGGCTGAGCCCTAATGCTACTTCCTTCAGATAGAAAACCGGATTTGTTGTCAAGAAGACTTGGATTCAAATGCTGGTTTTGGCACTTAGGGGATTTTGGGCAAATTACTTAATTTCAATATTGTCTCTGTTTAATAAAGGATCACAGAGCCCTTCTAATTATAGACTAAGATCCTGGGGGACCTTCCATCTTCCCCCAGGTAGTAGTCTTCCCCTTGTGTTCTCTCACTTCTCAGGCTGAAAATGCTGTTTATTTACTGTGTATCAACACCCACCCAGCTATATAGATCATGCGTTTACTTATGCAAACGTGTTTCTCCAGTTAAGTGCAAACTCCTTAAATGCGGATTCCCTTATTTTTGCCTGGGACACTGTCTGGTACATTCTATATACTTAAGTGCTGACTTGTTGCCTATTTTGATAGGGAAATCTCATCTTTCTGTCATGCCATCAGGACATAATGGAGAACTTTTCAAGACTTCCCAAAATGGATGAATCTAATACTATGAATCTAACTACTGGGGATTTATGCAGGCACAAATACTAGCAGGAATAGCCTAGGAAGCATGCTAGAGAATGCAAAATCTTGGGTACGAAGCCAAAAAGCACAGGGATGTGGGATGTATCTTCTTCACTGCTGATCTCTCAAGGCAAGAAGAGACAAATTGATGTGGGAAGTGGAGAACTTGCATTTTTAGAACAGGGATTATGTAGAGAGACGCTGCTGAGAATGTATCAGAACTCTCCTTCTGCAAACAACCTCGGGAGTGGAGAAGACTGACTACCTATGCACAGTCCATGCTGGATAATCTCTGAAAGTAGTCACCACGCAGGAAGAACAACAATGGGGATAGCCACAAGAACTCAAACTCAAGAAAGCAGTTGGCGATAAAACTTCCCTCACTGAAATGCTCAGATTTAGGGAACGATGTGTTAGTGAGCCTAATACCAGAAGACACACTTTAGTTGATAAATAGCACTAAGACTAAGAATGATGGGAATGTCTCTAGTTTCGGTCGCCTTATTTAAAAGCAACACAAGGGCTAAAAGGGTATGGGTGGGGTAGCATCGAAAAAGCAGAGATGTGATTGAATTGTGGTGAAGAACACAAGGAAGCATCAAAGGCTGCCCGAGCCAAGGATGAAAGAGAGAAGGAATTTAAGTTCCACTAATAGGTCAGGGGCTTGGATGCAGAAGAGTGACAACAATGGGGGGCCTTCCATTTTACATACATCTGTTGGAACACTCCCATTTCCAAAAGCAAAGGAACAAATAACTTGACTTCCCTTAATGATAATTTCATCCTTTATCAAGCAGAGTAACCCACAAAGGGAAATTCTATCCTGGATCTGATTTTCACTGAGAGAAACTGGTTGTGAATTGGTAGAAAAGAGTATGAGGAAGAGAAAAGCTGGGCACAGCTGACCACGGTCCCCATCTTCTGGGGGAACATACTTCATTGGGGGCATAGGAAAACGCATGCAATGGGTATTTGCTCAGAGTTGGGACGGCCCAGATGGAGATGGGAAACTCAAACACAAAATGCTTAAGACACAAAGGAAAAGAATTCCAGTGAAGATGAAAAGTGGGAACTGCTTGAAGACTTTTGTAAACATAGAGTGCGAGCTGAGATTTGTAAAAGATGAAGAGAGAAAGAGACCAAGAGCAGAGAACAGGGGGAACACAAAAGGTACATGAGATTAGGCAATACTGCTTGCTTGGCTGGCATCTTGCTCCCTTCATGGCAGAGGAGAATGACATCTGACAAAAATGGCTACAATGAGGGGGATCCAGAGGAGAAGAGTAGGCCATCCTCAATTGTCTGACCTGGCCCAACACTACATCCCTCAGGTACTAAAAGAATGAGTGGTTGGGACTGCTCAACCACTGCCAGGGTCCTCTGAAAGACAAGATGAGAAGGACCACTGGATTAAAGAAAGGCAAACAAAGTCTCAATTTTTAAAGAAAATTGTCTCCTGTACAAAATCTAAGCAGTGAGCTTGATTCTGATTCCTGGAAAAATTCTAAAATCTATCCTTGGAGGAGGAGGTAGAGCTACTCACAAGGCCGGGTTCAGTTCTCAGGGTCCCATTTTAGAAGGGACAGAATCAAGTATGTCTAGAGAAGAGTGACTGGAACAGGAGGGCTATCGATATCTCAGAGAGCAGAGGATTTCAGGTGGACACGAGAGTTCTATAAACATGTGAAGGGCTGACAGAATTAGGAACAATGGTGGAAAGTTACAGAAAGCTGGGGGCAAGATTGGGAAGATTCCTCTAACCGACTGGCTGGAGAACAAAAGGCTCAGCTTCCTGAGTCTGGGAGCTCTGGGGGAATGCTTAGCTTGAGCTGGATGGCCGGCTAGAAACGCCACCCCGAGGATGATGAAGCCCAGGGGACACCAGCTTTCTCCTGCCTCTGACTGACCCTGCAGACCTCACCCCCTCAGCCAATATTCTAATACACAGAAATTACTTGTCTGTGTGGCAAATGTCACCACATCATGGATGGAATTGGCTCCTCTTTTCTTAGTCGTGTGCTCCTTTGATTTCTTCTTATTCTGGAAAAAAGATTTTCCATCAGATGCTTATATGCTAGAAAGGTTAGAAAACCTCCCCCACCAAGTTTGTACTGCATGAAAATGTGGCCTGTTCTTTCCCAGGGAACAACCCTCTGAACCACAATGCATAACCACAGCAAAGTTGTCAGCCAGCACAGAGGCTGTCACCACTCCTCCCCACACAAAGTACTATAAAGTGGTGTGGACACAAGAAAAGGCATTACTCAAACTGAACATCCCAACAGATCCTTCCCAAAACAGCCAGGGCCCTGCCTCCTCCGCCTTGAGGCTACAAGAGCAAAGTCCCATGCCTGGTGGCTGCCCAGGCCTGCCACTCCCACTATGGAACAGGCTCCACTAACACCCAAGCCCTTGCATTTTTCCCTCTGCAGCACTCCCAATGAACTGGGACTTTATCTTTCCAGATAGGGGCTTGAATAGAGGTTTACTTGGCAAAATTGACATAATCTGTTCCTTCCATGAATGACCAAGAAAAGCTTGAAGCAAGACAGCTGTAACAGGGAGTTTTGGGACCCAGGGAGGCTGTGTCTGCATCCTTGTGTATGTGTGGAAGGGATGGGGAGGGGATTGCAGCTTAGGGCTCTGGGGAGAGTTCATCTCCATTCATTGACATTGCTGATAATCAATGAATCAATTAATCAATGACTACCAACAAATATAACAGGCTCTGTGTTAGGGCTGGTGACTCAAAGAAAGATACAAGCGGGAGAAAGATCCTCCCTTTTAGAAGAATGAGATGAACCTCCCATCACCCACTGCTAATTCTGACAGCCACAATCAGAACTCTGAGCCTTTAGCCGGTTTCTGATCTTGAGCTGGATGCAGACAAACATGGGCCAGGAAAAGAACCATTTCATGTCAAGATCCATTCTCTCAAAGGAGACTTTCTTTTTCTCCCGCACAGTGCCAATTAATAAATGAAATCTACAATCACTTCCTAACTATAAACTAAAAGTCACTAAAAGATTACCTTATTTCCTTGTTTAAGAGCAGCCTGTTCATCATTACCAGTATCTTGCAAATAGTTCCAAGTCCCAGAAACTTGTGGAGACTGTAAAATGATACTTTCTGGAAACAATACTGTAGTTTTTAAAATAAAAAAAAGGGAGACAGGAAATTGTAAGTTCTGGCCCATCAACACACAACAACAAAAGGGGAAAGGAGAAAACAGAGTAGTTGCATTTCCCTCCCCACCCTGCACTAACATTTGCTGAGTAAGATTGAAATATCTTGGAAAATAAAGTTTAAAATATAGATATCAAGTGGTTTAATCGCCATTTTTTTTTTCAAAATTTCATATTTTTCAGGAAACATTTAAAAATTGCTCACATCTAAGACTCCACAGAAACAGAAGAAACAGTACAGGAGGGAGTAGGGATAGGACACCTTCTCAACCCTGCAGTCTGACCTTTTTCACCCAGGTGTATTGCCTGCTCAACGGCAAAGTGACATCTTCTGCTGGTTGTTCTATCACAAAGGAGAGAACAGAAAATTATTAGGGCACTGCTGAATGATTTCCCTTTACATGTGCAATCCCCCAATTCAAGGATTCTTTAGAGTATAAGTACCTCATTGGGCAGGAAGCAAGGGCACTCCTCCCTCCCTCAGGGAAGTGGGTCCTGGTTCATATGGATGTGGAGTTCTGTTTTGTTTTTTTTAACTTAACAGTTTACATTTAGATGATAAAAGAAATCCCTGTGTGGGCAGTTGTGACCTATAGTGGAGGCACACCCAACTGATCAGTGAGTCTTGTTTCACTGTTCCCTCATCTACATGTGGAAGAAGGATGAGACAGGACCAGACAGATGCATGTTGAGAATAATGCGAAGTCCTGGATTCTTGCACCTCCTAAGCTGCCCCCTGCCAATCACTTTAGTGACCCCAGACTTCTGGGGGGGGGGGGAAGGTAGGATGAGGGCAGACCCTCTAGAAGAGGACAGTGTGGTTCTCAGTAGCCTAAAGACAGTGCCAATCACTTTGCCGAGACACCATCATTCCTGTAAGACGTAGGCTACCTCTAGAAAACAGTAGTTTTATTTTTTAGGAAGAAAAGAAACGGCTGGAGTGAGCACTTTGGAGGAGGCCCAACTAAAGAGTTTGCTCTGGGATTGGGAAAAAGGCTGATGGAAGCTAGGTGCAGCAAGGTATGGGGTCACCTACATATAAAACTTCATTTACAGAGAGTCCATGGAACTAGTCTTGCCATTAGCGAACCTCATGCTGACAAAGTCTTTAGAACACATTATTTTAGGTGCTGATGGACAGATGTAAACACAACACCCCAGATCTCAGTTATGTTATTGGCAGACTGCTTAGCAAACCATTTTTTTGTAGATGACACAAAAAGAATTTTAGCCCTACCTTTGTTGCAAACATCAAAGATTTTAAATCTGATAAGAGTTTAATTTTTGCCTTGGACCTATCCTCAAAGAGATTCCAGGAAAGGTCCCCTGCCCCACACAGATCAGTACCAGCTTTCCAAGTAAATCCGAGCTCCTTAGAGCTGCACAGGGCACTCTGAGGTTACTGGTCTGGATCTGGGTCAACAGATGGGCTGAGTCACAGACTTGAGACCAGGTCCTTCAGCCACACTAAAGGAGACCTTGCTCTCTCTCTCCCCTCTCCCCTTACACCCTTACCCTTGCCCGGTAAAAAATGGCAGATGGATAGCTTCAATGTTCAAGGAGAGACACTTGCCATTTTCTGAATCTTTTAAAACTTGCATAGCTCCTTTTGAGGATTAATTTAACTAGATGCTATAAAATAGTGGTTGGGAACTCCTGAGGCCATAACCAAAAAAATTCCTGAACTCTGGAAATACTTCAGGGAAAAACCTGGCCCTATCACAAGCTGTGAAGGTATGGAAGCTCCCAGAGGGGATGCCTTAACCTCTACCACATTAGATTGGCAGTGATTGGGATCATAAAGTTCCTCCCCTAATGTCTTCATTTAAACTTTTCTCTAAGTTCAACTTTAGGCAACTTTACTAAAGAAATGGGAAAAGAGCAAGAACACCCTGGAAGTGAAAGGAAAACTTTCAGTGTTTCTATGAAACATTTACCGATTGAAGGTAAACTCAACGTCCATCGGTTCAAAGTTATAAGCTTCTTCAAACTCGGGATTGAGTTTAAGGGTTACATCTTCTTCATGAATCTTAAAAAGTAACAGACAATATATTTAGATTAAGTTTCATGTGGTAGAATTTTTATGGCATAATCAAATAATATCAAAAGCTATTGGTTTGAATTTGTTCTAAGAACTGAAGCTAAAATTTAATTTATGATAATGTAAATGAATCAATGACCATCCCAATAAATTAACAGAGAAGCAGGTAGTCAAATGCTAATGAGCTTTGCTTGCTGATTCCTTGTCTGGGTAACACAGGTCAGCATCATGTTCTCTGTGGGCAAAAATCAAAACTGCCAAAAATCTACTCCAAAGAGGAGACAAGAAAAAATTGGGAATGGAGACAAAAAAGCTGGAGTTTCCTTTGGTCTGATGGTCTGACATTACAAATCTTAGAGATAATGCAAATGTTTTAAACTGAAAAATAGAAAAGAGTGCTCATCTTACTGTATTTTAAGAAAAATACCAATGGGGGTGGGGAGAGAGAGATGGATAGAGTTTTTGGCCTTTAGAAATGGCTGCTACTGGATACTAAAGACTAAGTCCCTGAGTCCCTCCCAACATTTGGGAAAGGGTAAATGGAGAAGCAACTCCTACCCAATCTGGTATTACACCCACTCCTTTAGGGCAGGGCTGAGTTGGCTTTTTGTCTTTATATTTTCAAAGCCTAGAAACACACAGTGAGCATTCAATAAAAGAGGGGACTGAACTGATGAATAGTTCTGAACTATAATCTCAAACCCATTCATAAAAAGAATGATAATGGGTTCTTTTTTAAATTAGGGAAGAGTTATAGCCCCAAACACCCCAAGTCAATAACGGCCATCCCCCTTCCATGTCTACCTCTCTTCCTTTAAAAAACCACCAAGTACCACGTTGGGCATGAAGCCTTTCCTGAGCCTCCACCACTTTTTTTTTTTTTTAATCACTTTGGGTATACTTGTATCTTGTCACTTTACATCTATGCCCTACAGATTCAGACATGGGTGCTTGTTCCTTCCCCATGAGAGAGCAAGGATTGCTTTGTTTGTGATACTGAGAACCCTGGTGCCCAGCACCCAGCAGTACCAAACAAACCTGAGGGATTCACTTCTGGACCTTCAGGGTCTGGCAGTGTACACCCCTCCACAGCACCAGCCCCTGCCAGGCTCCCTCATCTTTCTCTCCTCCTTCTGGATGACTAGCCTAGACCGTACACAGTAGGTGCTTAACAGTTAGAAACACATACTGAGGTATAATCAGCATGTGGATAGCTTGCAGGCTTCATGTCTATATTATGAGGGAGTGATTGAGAATAGGAACTCTTCAGGTTTCACAGATGAGAAAATGGGGGATGGTGGGACGTGATGACTCCTGTCAGGTCTATTTTGGACGTCAACTCTACAAATGAGGAGGGATTGGCAGGATGCCAGATTTCAGGGGCTCCTAAAACTGAGTCCCAGCCACTTAGGTGTCCCCAGTGCCCTCCTGCCTTCACTCCCTGGAAGGCCCCTGGCATGTGTGTACGTGCACGTGCACACACCCACACCCACCCCCACCCCCACACACCCCATCATCTCTGTAGCCCCAAAGGCTTCAAAGGACAGACCCAGTTCCCCAGTACCCTGCCATCCAGTGCACACTAACGAAACTAAAAAGAGAAAACTCAGAACATCAACTTAAATGGATGAAGGAGATTCCAATCCAAGGCAAGCATCTTCCCAGGGTTCACAAAAGAACAAAAAATGACCTGCAAACTAAACACATGCTACCTCCAGGATAAAACATAAACACGATGCATGTCAGAGAATTAGGGCAGAACCAGCCAGAATCTAAACAATGAAGTTTAATAGAGAGATAGGTCAAGTTTTCCATGTGGCTTCAGAAAATCACCTTTTCCAGTACAAGGGGGGGGGGGAAGGTACATTTAGAGACTCCTTGTCTGTGAAACATTGGGGAGTTTTAATGGCCTGTAAGCACCCAGGATGGGAGGGCCCCAAAGCTCACAGGACTGGAGCTTCGCTGAGAGGTACCTGATTTCCTACATCATCCCACCTCTCACTTCACTCACAGTCCTTTCTGGCCACCTTTGCAGGCTGACTCACCTCAGTCACATAGCCAATGTACTCGATAACATGCTCGTTGTAGTCCTGGCTTTTTAAAATCACTTTGTCACCTGGTCAAGAAAACAAAATTCATTTCCACACATGAATGTTAAACGTGCACTTCCCAAATCCCCAATTAACTGCCTGTGCCCAAGACGGTGAGCCTGGAGGCTCAGCACTTCGGTTCTGTGGCTCAGAAAGCCTGGGGGCAGGAGCTCAGCCAGCTCCCTGGGTTCTGGCCGTCCTCACCTACTTCTGTTCTTCTACTTCCCAAAGACACCCTTCTCCAGCTCTCCACTGCAATAGCTTGTCTGAACAAAAAAAGTTTGTTCTTCAACATTCTAATGAACTCATCATGTAACATTGGGTCTGGGGCACCTGAAAATATTTAGTACAAATATACTCCATTTAGTATAAATATGAGTTCCATGAAGTCCAGGCCCACACCTTCTCAAGACTTTGGGTCTTCCTCCACACTTCTAGCACACACACTCAGTAAGTACTGAATAAACATTTGCTGACTTGACAAATGAGGTTAAAATGGGGTATGGAGGCAAGAGAGGACAGAATTGAGAAAACCAGAAGGGCTGAAAACACATAGGAAAGTGGGAAGGGAATAGGATTAGAGCCTGATTAGAGGGGAGCCACAGTTGAGAATGCTGGAGGGGGCCAGTTATTCAAGGCAGCAGAAGTGGAGGCTAATAGAGGCTGGAGGATGATGGCAAGGAAGTGAGATTCCAGAAGGTCAGACCATTTTAAAAATAAATACACTACAGTGCAAACAACAGTGGAATTCAAGGCCTGGAATGGAATTATTACCTGGATGAAAAAGACAGAAATGATTACGTCCAGTGCTAAAAGTAAAATGTGTCTTTTCCAGATAATGACGAATGTTGGATAGGATGTAGGAAAACTGGGACACTGATGCATTGTTGCTGGAACTATGAATGGATCTAATCATTCTGGAGAGCAATTTGGAAGTATACTCAAAAAGTTATCAAACCGTGCATACCCTTTGACCCAGTAGTATTACTACTGGACTTATATCTCAAAGACATATTAAAGAAGAAAAAGGGACCTGTATGTGCCAAAATGTTTGTGGCAACCCTTTTCGTAGTGGCTAGAAACTGGAAAATGAATGGATGCCCGTCAATTGGAGAATGGCTGAATGAATTGTGGCATATGAATGTTATGGAATATTATTGTTCTATAAGAAATGACCAGCAGGATGAAAACAGAAAGTTTTGGAGAGACTTACATGAACTGATGCTGAGTGAAATGAACAGAACCAGGAAATGATTATACACTTCAACAACAATACTATATGATGATCAATTCTGATGGACATGGCTCTCTTTAGCAATGAGAGGATCCAAATCAGTTCCAATTGATTTGTAGTGAACAGAACTAGCTACACCCAGACAAAGAACACTGGGAAATGAGTATGAACCACAACATAACATTTCCACTCTCTCTGTTATTGTTTGCCTGCATTTTTGTTTTTCCTTCTCAGGTTATTTTTACCCTCTTTCTAAATCCGATCTTTCTTGTAGAACAAGATAACTGTATAAATATGTGTGTGTGTGTATGTGTATGTGTATATATATATATATATATATATATATATATATATATAGGATTTAACATATACTTTAACATATTTAACATGTATTGGATTACCTTCCATCTAGGGGAGGGAGTGGAGGGAAGGAGAGGAAAAGTTGAAATAGAAGTTTTTGCAAGGGTCAATGTTGAAAAATTACCCATGCATATGCTTTGTATATAAAAATCTATAATAAAAACAAACAAACAAATAAATGAATGTGTCTTTTCCTCCTTTGATTTCTGCTCTTCCCCGACAGCAAGATGCTACAAGTGCAATACTTACCTGCATACAAAGAAGGGCGACTCTCTGCTAGTCCTGGAACTTCCAAAACTAAGTAATTGCCATTCTTTTTCAAAATTACTCCACTCATATAGAATTCTCTGATTTCCAGTTCTGCATGAATTTCCTCCAGCCACAGCAGAGTGGAAAATTTATCTTTGTAGTTGGACATATTCAGCAGCTGAAATGAACACAGAATTCAGCTTGGGAAAAGATCTAGTAGTATCCTAGTTATTTGTCCCAGTTAAGTAATAAGGAATTCCAAAACAACTAAAGGTTAATTACCCTTAAAGAACCCAAGATTCACTCCATAAAAAATTTAGGAATTCTTTCTGAAATGTAGTCCAGCCCTCTCTGCTCAAAAAAATCTGGCATATTAAACACAACCCATATTGCTCCTGCTCATTTAGAACCCTAACAGTAATGCTGTGGGATATCCTGGGCTGAGGCAGCATCCAATCTTCCCTGCTCCCCAACCCTGATGGGCCCTTCCCTCTCTAGAGGCTGCTCCTTTCTGGAGCCCAGTGTAGGCTTTGCTTCTTACACTCCCAGAGACTGTTTGTGTACAAACAAGGATCCTGGCAAAGAAGCAGAGCCTGGACACATCAAACTGCACCTTTTCTGTATTCTTTTCTCTCCATGCCTGCTAGTGCTCAATGCTTTGGGGTCATTTTGCAAGATGGGCATTACTGGTGTCTCAAAGTCTGATAAATGGGCTATTAAATATGTTAAAGAGAATCAGAAATTTTTAAAAATCAATTCTTACTACTATAGAGATAGCATGGTATGTGGAGAGAGTACTGGGTGACTTAGGCAAAGGTCCTGCTTACATTGACTAGATCTCCTCTCCAAAATCACAGAGGGTACATCTGCTTTGGTAGAGAGAATTCTCTATACTGATGAAATCAAAGGTCCTTCACATAGTCTGCTATTCAATGAAGAAAAATCTACTTCCCCACTTTACCATATACTCCAGTTGCAATAAAGAAACAAAACCCCCCCAAATACAATTATCCCTTTCACATCTCAACTTTCTCCCTTGTAGTTTCAATATATCGTGGGTTGGAATAAGAAATTAAATGAGAATTTGGGAAGAAGTTTTTGGAAGCCAGAGACATGTGAAGGCCAGAAGATGACACAGGAAAAGCTTAGAAACTCAGAAATGTACAATATATATGTTTGACATTACATAATATCAACCCAAATTTTATAATAAGATACTGTAAACACCCCATAAAAGAAAAAGAAAAAAATGTAGACTGCTATGTTACAAAGGGAGGACCAAAAACTTTTTCACTGATTTTCCAGATTGCAGGGATATTATGCCCCTAATACCTGCAGGTGGTGGTCAAGCAAATTACATTCTTGCATTAGTTACTTCATATATTCTCCTATACGAGGATCCATGAACCTCTTGTTTAGAATGCAGAATCCAACCAAGAGAGTTATAATCATTTAAAACATCATTCAACTTTCCATGATATGCTAACGTAGGATGCCAGAATTAATTTAACTGGGGAGAAACTAGGAGAAAATGTGAGCACTAAAGCAAAGGAATGGGTCATGCTGTGCATGAAAAACAAGACACAGTAAGTCCCACAGATAAGTGAAAACAAGAGTGCAATTTTAAAGACTGTTCATTGTCATTCTGCGATGTCACTATTCAAATGCACTCTTAACAGGAGATAGTGTCTTGCAGCTTTTCAAGCAGTTCCACTTTGGATAGTTACTAAAGGGTTCTGAAGAACTTTCTATTATTTTCACCCCAAGCCTAATCTTTTGACAAAGGTTCTAGAAAGGTTCAGTACAGAACATTCAAGTAGAGATGAACACTGTCTCAGGGGGCTGTCTAGTGGGAGGTGAAAAAGGACAGATGAGAGAGATACTAGCAAACAGGTGCCCATTTTTCTTACCTCTGCAAGCAATGGTTGAAAAGTTAATATATCCAGCTGTTGTTCCACACATCTTTTTAGTCTATCTGGTATGGGATACTGTGGGAGGAAACTTGGCAACTGTCTTCTTAGATTCCTTAAAAATATATCCGTCAAATTAATAGGCAAACATCCTTAATTTTATATTAAGGATATTTATTTTTAATGAAATTCACTCCTTTCTAACTCCCAAATTTAGCCAAGTTGCTCAGAATATATGTGACATTGCATACCTATGGTTAATTCTTAGAAATGTCACGGTTTACCTAAATTTTCTGTGTTTATGAATGGGCAAAGGAATTTATATGTCCTAATAGAATACATTTATGTAACTTTAAAGTTTACAAAGCAATTTCTTCAAAAACAGTTTTGAAGGCAACTACAGCAATAGTATATATAACTAACTCTACTTTACAGATAAGAATTGGAGACTCAGAGGGTGAATGATTTTCTCAAAGTGACAGTGAGTTTTAGTCAGAATTTGAAACCAGATCTCCTGAGTCTGAATCCAAGATCTTTTCCTATTAAAACAAGAATGAAAAAGTGGGAGCAGATAGAAGGTAAAAAAACAGTTTTTTCCTAAGTGAGGATGGTGGCACCTGTGGCTCAGATACCCTCCCCTCACATCTGTTGCCCTTGTACCATGACTTTCCTTCTCCTCAGGTATGAGCTGCCTAGACATTGGGCTCAGAGGGAGAATGGTCTTCTCTTCCTCCAAGGTGGCTGCCAGATGAGACAACTTCACCACAGGATCCTAAAAGAAGTGAATAATTGGGAACTGGCCACGTGATTGACAGTTTGTGACTTTTAGCTCAGGCCATCAGAGCATGGTGCTCTAAGTTATGGGAGTCAGAGACCTGTGGGGCCTGCCTGCTTCATATAGTTTTAAACAAATATTTCTTGGCCCAAAACAGTACATAGCTGGTTCTGACTGAGAGCTGACCAAAGTCTTTGGATTCTTCCATCTAAGGCAGCTCTTTCTAAAGACAGGCAAGCAGCAAGACTTTCCTAAACAAAGAACACCATATGCTGGGTAGTGTTCTAATACCTTTTCTGTGTTGTCACCACCACAGTTGTCTTGGGGGATGTCAGAGCCTGGGTGGCTTTAGATTTTTTCCAAGAAAATGGCTCTGTGACTGCTATGAGTAATTCTTCTTCACTTACTACATTAACTTCAATGTAACGCCCAATAATGAAGTCAGAAAAACAAAGCAAAAGGAGGTCCATGCAGCGGCCAGGATTTCTGGAAGAAAGATGATAAAATCTGCTTATTACTCAGTGAGTGTATACAAATGTAGACATACATAATGTGAAAGGTCAGCCTCAGTTTTTGATGATATTATTTCATATTTACTAAAATATTCAAAGCAACAATCCATTCCCTAAAATAAAACATTTCAAATAGAGATTTTTCTATACAATCAAAATATTATTCAATAATTAGATGTTTGCTGAACAAATGAGAAACAGAAGCATTTTGTTTGGGGACTGTGTAACATGACCAGTGAGTCTGAATGATTCTTGTGAGAGAATGAAATTTAGGCTTGTGGATATATCCTGTTATTGTAATTTCAAAATAGATGAACTTATTCTACTTTTTCCCCTGACAATCACAGTATTTCAGAGTTGGAAGAGACCTTAGGGAGATCTCATTCCAACCCCTATCCGTAATGCAACTGGTAAATGACGGCCTTTGTTGAGAATACTTCATTGCAGGAAAACCCAAGGCAGCCCCCACCTCCCTTTCCAGCACAGACTCACTGCTGCGAATCAAATCTCAACTTCCTCTTTGCTACTTCCCACTAATGTGGCTAGTTCTGCTCTCAGACTAAACAAAAGAGGTTTGATGCACTTTCTACTGATATCCTTGAGTCTTCACTCCCTAATTCTCAAAAAGAACAAAACCAAAACAACTTCTTCTCCCACCCCTACCTTGATCCCTTCCCATTCATTTATTTGCTCTTCCTCCAGTCCCACCATCATTCTTCTTTGTGACATCTTTACTAAATGTGTGCAGGACTCTGACGCAGCCGCAGCGGGGCAGCAGGATGTGCTTCTCAGCAGGTCACTTCTTAATGCTGGTCAAGGTCACCTTGGCTCTTTTTACCATTATCATATTGCTGACTCCCATGGAGCTGGCAGCCTACCAACCCCTACAGATGACCAAACTGCTCAACCATGCACCCCTACCATCCCCCTATTTGGGGAGTCAATTCCCTGGACCTTTATATAACATTCTGCACAATCCTTTTAAAATTCATTTGTTCAAGTCCCGGGTCCAACTATTCATGACTCCAATTGTGGTTTTCTTGGCAAAGGTACTGGAGTGGTTTGCCATTTCCCTCTCTAGTCCATTTTACAGATGAGGAAACTGAAGTAAACAGGGTTAAGTGACTTGTTCAGGATTATACAGCTAACATGTGTCTGAGGCCATTATCTTAACTCAGGGAGTTGAATCTTTTTGATTTTACATCCCACATGCTACCCACTGCTAACTGTCACATTAAAACTCACAATGGAATAAATGAATTATAGAAAACCCATATATATTGAAAGTATTTTATGTGTCAAACCCTGTGATAAATTCTGGGGATACAAGCAAGAGAAGTGACAGTCCCTCCTCTCATGCTCATACTAAATAAGGCCTAACGGTGCTGAAGCAAGGTGGCAGAGAGGGCCCTGAAGTTCTTAGGTTATATGAGTAAGTCTGAAAAGCAAGTAGACAGCAAAGTCTAGAGATCCTTCATATCTCATGGGAAAGAACAGATGTTGCTGACTGCCATTTCATCCATGCCCTGTAAGCGGAGGCAACTGGGGGTCACTAGTGAAAGCAAGCTAGCTCCTGGGATGACCTCAGGGTATGGAGGTGAACAGGAAAGACCAGGAAACATGGGATTTGTTATCATGGATGGGTATGCTATATTTGAAAGAATAAAGAAGGGACAACCGTAGTGAAGTATCAAGAATAACTGCTCTGAAAGTAGAATCCTGGCTCTGACCCTGGGCAAATGGCAACTCTACAAGCCACAAAATGGAGAGGAAGCTCTCCAAGGTCCCACTGACAAGATTAATAATAATAAAAGACTTTTATAAAACACTGTGGCTAAAGCACACTACAGGTAATGAGGAGTTTGCAGCACGAATTACCCATGTGCCACAGAAATGATAACAGCAGTTCTGGGGAGCTCGCGCTTAACAAAAATTAGATCAATAAATCCTTGAATTGCCTTCGTGATCACCTGCATCTTTAGAAAGAGGAGGGGAAATGGACATTCTAGACTTGTTTGAGATCAGAAAGAAAAACTGGCTGCTCCAGTGGGAAGGACTCTTTTCTATATTCACAGGAAGGGAGTCTGGGCAGAGTATGACATGGATGAAGGATTTGGAAGAAAAAGTCACAGGACTTAAAACTGTATGTGGGAAGTGGGCACACCAAGAGGAATTCTGCAGAAATTCTTTTTAGCCAATACTAGCTTCTGCTTCCTATTACACTCTCTCTTCCCCCGAGCTGGCCTCCATCCTCCTTATTGCCTCCCAGACTCTAGCATCACCCATCTCCCCATTTCCTGATCTCCTCTTTGGAGTTCATCTGCTTTGTACTAGTGAAAGGACATTCCGTGACTCGGTTGATGGCACCCCCTACAATACAGAGAGATCTTCTCTCTTTTCTACCTCTGCATAGGATTCTCTATCCCACCTACCACCTTTAGAGGAAGGCTTCACCCCACTGAGATAACAGTGAGATAACTGAGAAAATAGAGACCATCCCCTTCTTTCTTCCTTCTCTCCATCCTTTCCATTGGCAAGGGCACCCCTTCCACATGTTTCCATGCTTTTACAGCCTCCCATCTTCTTCAGCAGAATGCAGCCTCCACCCAGCCCATCTCTCTCCATATTCCACTGCTTCCCATCTCCTGAGACTTTTTCCCACCGACTACAAACATGCAGCCCCCTAAGCTCTTTTCCTGGATTCTCCTTGCTGCCACAACCAAACCCCTCAAAATCATTGCCCATCCTTGTCTTCACTGGCTGTTCTCATGCTTTCTTGCTTCTGTCTATACTTGTTTACTCTCTTCTCCCTTATTTTTATAGCCATCTGTAACTTGGCTTCTTCCTTCTCTACAGAGCTGCCCCATGGGATGGTATCTTCTCAGTCTTTCTTCTTCTTGACCTCCCCACAGCATGGAACACCTCTGACTCTTCCTCTTGTCCAGGGCTTCTTTGCACCATCTACCCTCAGTTCTCCTGCTCTATCATTTGCAATATCTGCTGCTGGTCTTCTTTTCTCCTTCTTAATATTGTTTCATTTGGTGACTTCATTTGCTTTGATGCACTTAATCATTTTTCAAATTAGGAGGATGGTTAGATAACAAGATTTCAGAAATCCTCTGAGGCCCATTTTCCAACTAAGAGTTTGGGTTCTGATCTCCCATCTCCTTCTTCCAAATCTTTGAAATTCACTCTTCCCAAAGCTAGAACCCTGCCCGACTTCTGTTTGATCTCCTGAGCTCTAGCTCCCCTTCACCAAAGGTCCCGGGGACATCCTACACAGATGTTTCATAGTCATTTTAAACTCAGCATATCCAAAAGGCCTGTCAATCATTATCTTTATACCCCACAAATCCACCCTATTTCTTTCAAGGGGAGTCCCATTCTTCTGGTTCCTCCTCCCCAGGCCCAGACCTTCCTGTTTTGACACCATCTACCATGTTTTCTTCTTCCCTCCCTCCCATTCCCTGCCCCATTCTGGGTTAGTTAGGCCCCTTTGCTGAGCCATTGCAATTGTTTCCTTACATGGCTCTCCTGGTCTCCAACCTCTCCCACCCCACTCAACCCTCCAAACAGAATCCATCCACAGTCCAGGGTTGACCATGTTCCTCCCTGTTCTATGAACTCCAGCGATTCCCTACTACTCTTAGAATCAGGACATAAACTCCCCCCAACTCATCAGTGAGAATCAATTACAGTCTGGCTCCCTTGACAAACTTTCCACGTGTCCAGGCTGTTTCCTGTACCCAGAGCACATCTCCTACCTTTGCCCCCCATGCCACAAGCAGACTCTCGGGCTCTCCCTCCCCCCAAGTAGTACTTCTCCAGTTCTCCCGCATTCTATAAGTATGGATACACTGGTGTTCCTGATGGAATGGCATGTTTCTGAGGGTGGGGACCCTCTTAATTTTTACAAATGAACCACCTGAGGTAACAGGCAGGCCACGCTATATGCTCTGCCCCACTGGCCCGTGTATGAGCACACCTAGCACCCGGCCCCCAGGTGGTGCTTTGTAAAGACTGCGGGATGGAGTGACGGTCCTACCTGGCATCACACACGATCACGATGAAGGTTTTTCTGCCTGCAGGGATTGGCACTTGTCCGCTGTGGTCAGGCCCTGGGTCCAGCTTCTCTGCCAAGCTGCCTTCTTGTGGTCCGTTTGTTCCTGTGGACATTTGTTCATCTGGTGCAATAAGGACCTGATCTAAAACCAGACCACCACAAGGTATTCTTAGTAGACTCTATCTCTCTAAGAGAAAAATGTGGGTCTGGCCCACCAAAACCTGGGATCATTCAAAGTGTCAATGAGGCCCAGAACAGCTGCCTTCAAAGCTCAGAGAAGACTTTCTGCAGCTCTGGGCAGCCTCCCTAAGCGAGGGGGGGGGCAGTGTCTCAGATGAGGCCCCAACAGGCTCAGAGATTTCGGGGGTCTGTTCTGTAGGGGTACAGGCTCACTAAAGAACTAGAACTTCCTAAGAGGGAGGGAGGGAGGGGAAGTGGACAGGAACGAGAACAGGGTGACAGCTGGTCTTTATCTTCACATTTTGGAAAAAACTGACAAGAAACTGACTGTGTTTGCCTGTGGATATAGAATGAATTTTAACCAGAATCATGCAAAATCTCAAGATTCATCATGTATATGAGTTAATTCTATTTTCCTTTGGGGAGCTGGAGCAAGACATGACCAATGAATCTCGGGAATGGGGGACTGGCTCCCCCGTGGCATCTTGCCAGGTGAAGGAATAGAAAAGAGCTATACAATTCAGAATCCTGTGGTCTATTCTATGCTGCAAAATGTGCCTCAGAGAAACATGCTTAGTGAGAAACTTGATAAACACAATGAAACAAAGCAAGTCAGCATTCCATTAAACGATAATAAGATGGGAGACTGTACCTGGAGCATGTTTCTTGGAGTCCACAGGACTGCTATCTAATGTCTGACAGACAACCTCTGGATCACAGCTAGAGACTGAATTCACATTCTCCTCTGAACAAGTTTCTTTGACAGGCACAGAAGTAACAGAAGTTACTATGCAGTCACTTTGATCTGCATTAGGCATTTGAAATCGAAACTGTTTAGATTTTTCCCAGCCAGCTAGCCTGCAGCTGACTAAGTATTGTGGCTCATTTCCTTTATTCCTAAAATAAAGACAATTAACTGTGAACAATGAATTGAAAACATAGAATTTCTATCATAACATACACAGTGTTATTGGAAGCAGACTTGTCCTCTGCTAAGTATTTGATTGCAGAAAGGTCAATGTGGAAGGCCTTTGGCCTTTTTTAGATACAAAAAGAAGGAAGAGTTAGGTGACTATTATTATGAAATTTGGTAAATAAAAATCCAATTGATGGATAATGGTAAAAGTAGTTCCTGAGAAATTCTTATAGTCTATATACATTTTTTCCTATATAAATTTTAGACAGCAAACTTACTCTATCCAGATGACCATACTTTTACTTTCTCCCTCTTTTACAGTTCCAAAATTTGTCATTTTTGTAACTTCAAGTCCTCCTTTGTTTTTCAAGAGTTGGGCTCCACACATCTCATCAACTCCAACTTCACTGATGATATGAGATTCTCTGAGGAAATCACCAACATATACAACAAAATTTTACTCATTTTACAACAAAAACAAAAACAATTCTTACCTCTCTCTTAGATTCAGTTCTCCAACCTAAAAAAATATTTTTTAAGATTGTTGGGTAACAAAGCTTTAAAAAAAAAAAAGGAGTCTCAATGCTCACCTACCCAAATGAAAACACAAGGCCCCTCTCCCACTTTCACCATTTTGAAAGGAGGGAGGCTCTATCAGAGTCTTAGCAAAACAGCCTTGGAGAACTATGGGTCAAGAGATCAGGGCACAGTCTGCGCACTTCAAAGGGACTGTGCATCCTGAAAATAAAATGTGACTTCAACATCATTTAGTGGCAATACCTCAGGAAACCATAAGGTTACATATGCTTAATCATTAAATATATGTATTTTGAAGAATAAAATGACATGAAACACTTCCCACAAAAGGCTAATTTTTTAAAAAAATTAAACAAAATTTCTTAATTCTCCACATCTTTTACTCAGACTCATCCAACCTCCCACCAAAACTGAGCCTGTTGTAGTGCTTTCCTGTACTCAACTTGAGACAAAACTGCAGCAAAGTGAGGAAGCCCTGGCACATTTAAGAATACTCAGGGACCACTACACACCTGTCAGACTGGCTAGAATGACAGGGAAAGATAACGTGGAATGTTGGAGGTGATGTGGGAAAACAGGGACATTAATACATTGTTGGTGGAATTGTGAATACATCCAACCATTCTGTAGAGCAATTTGGAACTATGCTCAAAAAGTTATCAAACTGTGCATACCCTTTGATTCAGCAGTATTACTACTGAGCTTATATCCCAAAGAGATCTTAAATTAGGGAAAGGGACCGATATGTGCAAGAATGTTTGTGGCAGCCCTCTTTGTAGTGGCCAGAAACTGGAAACTGAGTGGATGCCCATCAACTGGAGAATGGCTGAATAAATTGTGGTATGTGAATATTATGGAATATTATTGTTCGGTAAGAAATGAACAACAGCATCATTTCAGAAAGGCCTGGAGAGACTTACACGAACTGATGCTGAGTGAAATGAGCAGGACCAGGAGATAATTATATACTTCAGCAACAATACTACATGATGATCAATTCTGGCCATCTTCAGCAATGAGATGAACCAAATCAGTTCCAATGGAGCAGTAATGAACTGAACCAGCTACGTCCAGTGAAAGAACTCTGGGAGATGACTAAGAACCATTACATTGAATTCCCAATCCCTCTATTTTTGCCTGCCTGCATTTTTGATTTCCTTCACAGGCTAATTGTACAATATTTCAGAGTCCGATTCTATTTGTACAGCAAAATAACGGTTTGGACATGTATACTTATTTTATATTTAATTTATACTATAATATAGTTAACATGTATTGGTCATCCTGCCATCTGGGGGTGGGGGGAAGGAGAGGAAAAACTGGAACAAAAGGTTTGGCAATTGTCAATGCTGTAAAATTACCCATGCATATAAACTTGTAAATGAAAAGCTATTAAAATTAAAAAAAAAAAAAAAGAATACTCAGGGATCAGATGCTTAAGCTCCAGATGGCAACACTTCCAACTGACTGCTAACCCAGAGGCCCTGCAGCTCTCATGCTGGTCCATTCCACCTCCACCACATTGTTTCACAGGCTACTTCAAAAGCTTCTGAAGCAACCTCCACATTTCCCTTCTCTTCTCTAACCCATCCCCATATCACGCTACCAACAGAAATTCCTCATGAACACATCTGACCATGTCCCTTCTTGGTTTTCTAGGGCCTCTGGGATGAAATACAAGCTCTGTACAGTACAATCCTTTCCAGAGTGCCCTCACAGCTCTTCCGTCACTTCAGCCACACCAGCCTGCCTCCTGTTCTCTTGATGAAACATTCTGACTTCTCACCACTATACATATGCAAGAAATGTCTTCTTTCTTTTTTTTCCTACAACCTTCTTCAAAATCCCTTAAGTACTACCCGTACACCCTGACATCCTTGGGCAGACTTCTCATTTATTTACCCATATGTGATGGGATTCTGACTGTTGCCCTCAACCCACCCCAGCCCAAAATCCATAGAAATTCCTCCCCACTTGCTGACAGTAAGGTCAACATGCTCTGTAACCACAGCAACGGGTTCAAACATAACACAGAAACCAACCAATAAGAATGTGACACCAAGGGAATGCAGAGCAGGGTATTAGACTATAAACAACAGCTGAGACTTTCCCCAATGTGGAGACTGTGCACTGTCTGCTTTCCGTCCTCAGGTGAACATGTTAGTCACGACAGCATTACCATACATTAATGACCACTCTTCCCTCCTGCCCCACTATGGGATTTTCTGTATGCATTCTGGGTAACCACATGCACAGTTCCACCAAGGCTTTAAGACTTCTCCTCATTAGCAAATGTCTCATTATTACCTTGAAATGTACATATGAGGTAATCAGCACCATTTACTCTATAAAAACCCCTGTTTTGCTTTGCTAGGCTGCTGACTCCTTTAGGGCACTTGACCTGCCTCCGAATGCATTAATCTCATAAAAATGCTTTTGCTGAACCTGAATTCTTTCAGAGAAAATATTATGACACAACCCTTAACATATGCACTTCATTGCTTCGAATAATGTAAGCTCCTTGTAGGCAGGGACTCTCCACTGCCTGGCTAGGTGGCCCAATGAAGGGAAAGTGTTCCTAATTAGCAGGGAACCCATTAGGGAGAAATAGTGCCCACTGCTTATTCTCACCTTTCGACAGGGGCCATGCACAAGGCACGCCAAATATAGCATGACTGGTTACTCT
The DNA here is from genome assembly GCF_902635505.1 of Sarcophilus harrisii. Taxonomy (NCBI): domain Eukaryota; kingdom Metazoa; phylum Chordata; class Mammalia; order Dasyuromorphia; family Dasyuridae; genus Sarcophilus; species Sarcophilus harrisii. The sequence continues at coordinate 6,595,733 of NC_045430.1, read as the reverse complement.
CTACCACCACCACATTGACCAGGTCAGATTTCCGAGGTTTATATCCTTCAGGAAGCCTCAGGGAATCCAAAGTGAAAAAGATGCTATCATCAATTACCCCATTTCTTCCACAAAGACTGGAAATGCAAACCTGTAATTGTTAGAATGAAAAGAAAAACCACACCAAATCCTTGTAAGACAACATGACCAGCTATTTAAATGTTCATCAGCTCATTTCTTTCAAAGTACCTACTGCTAAGAGAGAGGGTGCCAGAGAAATTGGGATGGGAAGAACTAGGTCTTAGGAAATTAACTAGAATCATTAGAGAATTCCTAGTATTTGAAGGAATCTCTGAGGTACTCCAGTCTGCAGGCCAGTTCAAGTTTCATAATTTGTCTCTAAAATCATCCCTAAGGACCTGTGCTTGAATAATTCTAGTGACAGGAGACTTAGGATGAATCAAAGTGGTCCACTACAGTTTTGGAATAATGGAAGGTTTGGGAGGAGTTAGTCTCTGATTATTATAATGTCTTGAACTGAAATCTATTTCCTCATAACTTCGAAGAATTTCAGTTGAATGGAAGCTCAGAGATCTTTCGACCCTAAGCAGGAGAGTGTCAGCTTCTTAAGGACATGGATTCTGTGGTTACCTGATCTACTCGTTTGTATCTCAGTGGCTTCACAGAAATTGCCTCACTGTTCCACGTTGCTGGCTTAATGAAATATTCAGCTTGTACCCAATCACCCTTACAAGGTTCAAAACCTAAAGATCACAAAAGACATATATTTTAAAGTTTTATTACTGTAAGATAGCTTAACAAATGGCATTCATTTTGAAATTTATAAAAGGTATATGGACGCTAATTGTGTAATAAAACTGGACAAAAGATCCAGGGGGCTATGGTAGAATTATACAATAGGCCCAGTCTAGTAAAGAGGTAAGTATAGAAATCTTCCAAGCAGGTGAGAGCTGACTCTTACTCAAAATAATTGGCAGAGAGAAGGAATCTTGATCCAAATAGAAAAGATTCACAGAACATTAGAGCTGAAAAGTATCACAAAGATTATCTAGACTGGTTCTTTCATTTTACAGACTAGAAACAGATGTGCCAAAAGGTTAACTGATTTTTGAGAACACACAACCAATTATTTGATCACAGGTTTCCTGATTCTCAGCATATAACATGTAAAAAAGAAGGTTACATTGGAGGGGAAAAAGAACACATGCTATATGGAGATTATTTAGTACTATGATTCGTTATGCTTCATGCCTCCTTAGTAGTCTCTAAACTACATGAGGCCAGGGTATGCCCTTTATAAAGTTTTTATCTCCTCCGAATCTAGCACAGAACTCTGCCCACAGGAAGCACTTAAAATTGTCTCTTGAATACCAATCTGTTGGATCCCATGACACCAGAAACAGGAACTTCTTGGGAGGTCAAGTCAAGAAACATTTGCTGCAATCCTAACATTTACTACATCTCATTGTACATAGATTTTGATAATTGTTTTTTATTCTTTATTGACTTGTTACTTTGTTCTGATTTTCCGCTTCCCTTTTTTAAAAAAATAATATTGGCTAATGGTTTATCAACTTTATTAGTCTTTTCAAAGAATAGTTTCTGTAGCTTTTTTTTTTTTTTTTTTGGTTTCCAAGTTTGTCTCTTCTCTAATCTTTTTATATCCTTTTTTTTTTTTTTTGCTTATTTTAGCTTTAATTACAGGCTTCAAATTTAAAAAATTCATATTTAGTTTATGAATAATTTCCTTTTCTGTCTTAGAAGTATATAAAAATACAGTTCACTCAAGGATAGCTTTCAGGTATATCCTAGAAATTCCGGTATAATAGTTCATCATCATTATCTTCTTTTATATAGTTACTTCTGTGATTTCTCTTTGACCCACTTGTTAGGTTTTCGCTGTTGAGCCTTCATTTAAATCTGTTTCTTTTGTTTGTGCTGCCTGATTATTACTTTTGTTTTGTTTTGGTCTATAAAAGATTCATTTACTGTTTTTTCTTTCTTAAACGTGTTTGTAATATCTCTATGCTTCAATTGAGCATCAATTTTTGTAACAGTTCCATGTAGTGTTAAAAAAAAAAATACAGATTACCATTGAGCAGTCCAATTCAGAAGACACCATCTCTTAGCTCTAGTTTCTCCAGACATTTTATCTGATTCTATATGTTCCTTTTTGTCTTTGTTAGCTTTGTCTAAAATGGCGAGACAATGAAGTTTCTTGCTATTATTGTACTGCTACAACATCTTCTTGTAATTTAGTTATTTTTTCCTTTAAGAATTTAGATGCAAAGGCAGTTGAAGCACATAAGCTAAATACTAATTTTTGGTTTTTGACTACATTTCCTTTCAACTTAATAGTTTCCATGTTTATTGCTTTATGGCATGAATTTTTGCTTTGTTTGACAGCATGATTGCAGTTCCTGAATGTCCCAGTTAGTACCTCTTAACCGATGCTTATAACCATCTTAAAATGGGAATGTTAAAGAAATCCAAAACCAGTTTTTTAACATAAAAAAATATAAATCCTACCTTCACAAACATCCTGCATGGAGAAGTAGGTTGTCTGATTAATGTAGCCAGCATCTTCAACAAGAGAAGTAATACAGCCAATCAAAATTTTGGTACTAGAATCTGGAAGTTCACAGTAATTTTTGCTGTCATCTTCCCATTTATCAGAGACAGCTTCAACCTGCAAAGCAAACACACTGAGCCCTATATTCTGGGGGTTTGAAATATAGTCAGGATAGAGTAGGGAATATGAGGTTATTTTTGTTAAATGACCATTACAAAATGTCCTAACATAGTTAATTCCTTTAGATTACTGAATATGTGCTTGAAGCACAAGGACCTGACAGGAAAAGTTCAACAACTTTACTGTTGTTAGCTGATCTACCAGAAGTCCAAGTTCTAACAATAAACACATTTATGAAGTATTCCTGTGGCCTATGTAATCGTAAGAATGGCTGGCATTTATATAGTTATAACTTTAAGGTTCCAAAGCATCTATCAGTATGTTCACTATGACTTCAATTATGTCATCTGATCCTAACAAAAACCCTGTGAGGAAAGTGCTACTGTTTCTGCTCTACAAATGAAAAAATTGAGGCTGACAGAGGTTAAATGACTTGCTCAGGATTACAGAGCTTTAAGCATCTGCGGTAGGATTCTAATTCAATCCTAATACGGAATGCATTTAGCTGCGTAAAGTACTGAAAGGAGTAATTCGAATGAACAGGGCCCGCCATGGAAATTTATAGAAATAAGATTGATTTTTTTCCCTTCATGAATTCAGTATGGACAGTAAACTCTGACTCTATTCAATCCAGTTACAAGAAAATCTCAATTTTTTTTTTGATAATCTTTTGTGTATGCTCTCTCCCTCTAGTGGAATGCAAACTCTGTTTCTTATTTATACATTTTCTGGCTCTCCCCCAGCAGCCAGTACAGCATTCTGCATGGAGCAGGCCCCGGAAGTCTTTGATGCATTAAATGAATGAGCATCTGACATTTTCTCCCCAATCCTTTCCAAGTGATCAAAGTGCCTCAAAAGTCTACACCCTTGACTGAAATCTTACTTTTGTACCTCCCTGGAAAATGGAACTTATCCTAAGCATCCAAAAGGCCCAGCAGACCTTTAACATGGATGGGATAAAGGGCCAGAGAGCTGGTATGTAGAGATGGCCTAGTTAAGTGCCTCTTTTATTAAAGGTGGCTGGCTGGTTTCCCAAGCCAAACTTATAAGAACGTCAGCTAAAGTTTAAAGAGCTCCCTTTTGTGGTAGCAGATAACTGGAAAATCTGTGGCTGAACAATCTTGTGGTACAAGAACGTAATGGAATATTATTGTTCTATAAAAATGATGAACAAGCTGATTTTAGAATGGCCTGGAAAGATTTACACGAATTGATGCTGAGTGAACTAAGCAGAACCTGGAATACATTGTACACAATAACAGCAAGAATGATCAACTGCAATGATTAACTATGAGAAGTTTAATTCTTCTCAGCAGTTCAGTGATCCAAAGCAATCCCAAGGGACTTTGGACAGAAAATGCTGTATGCATCTAAAAAATGGATACAAATGAAAACATGCTTTGTTCACTTCTTTTTTTTTTTTAAATCTCTCCCATAGTTTTTCCCTTTCGCTCTGATTTTTCTCTCCCAACATGATTCTATTTTTAAAGATTCTTATTTTCAAAACATAGGCATGGATAATTTGACATTGACCCTTGCATAGCCTTGGATTTCAGATTTTCTCCTTTCCCCCACCCTCTCCCCTAGATGGCAAGCAATCTAATATATGTTAAACATGTTAAAATATATGTTAAAACCAATATGTATAAACATATTTACACAATTCTCTTGCTGTACAAGAAAAATCAGATAAAAAAGAAAGTAAATGAGTAGGAAAACAAAATGCAAGCAAACAACAAAAAGAGTGAGAATGTTATGTTGTAATCCACATTCAGTTCCCAGTTCTCTCTCTTGATATAGATGGCTCTCTTCACCACAAGATCATTGGAACTGGCATCAATCATTTCATTGACCAATATGATTCTAAAGCAATGTGTATTAAAGATAAGCTTACTACAAAAAATAAAGCTTAAAGAGCTCAAATCTGTACTGATGGATAGATTGAAGAACTTGCAGTTCCCATTACCTTCTCTTGACAATGAGATCTACTTTACAAAGCAAGAAAAGTTATTTCTATTAACTTAGTAAATTTATGAACACAACCTGTTAGTACTCTGATCTTCCTCCACCTCCCAAATGCCACAACAGTCTTCCAGGCCATGTTACCTTGACGGGGGTGGGATGGGGGGGAGGGGGTCTGGGAATTGTCATGGCCCATGACCCATGGATTCTACAACCTAAGCCCAATACTTAGCATCACACAGAATTCCAGTGGTGTAGCTAAAGAGTGAAGGAGAATACCAAGAGATGCATGGCAGACAATGCCCACAAGTTCCTCCAACTGATATTTTCTCAGAGTGGAAAGAAAAGAAACCATTTGCACAATCATTCACTCACTCTGATCGCCTTCAATCCATTGGATATCTTATCCTCTTCCACAATGGCAGTCACCTCCTGACCAATGTTCAGTGGCACGCTGCTGGTGACTACATCGCTAGTGAAGCACACCAAATCATCAATCATCCCATAATCACTACAGTATCTGGTCACAACTCCCTGCACGGTTTTCAGCTTGGTGGTACCTACAAATTGAGTAATCAGAATATTTAAATCACAAATGAATCACAAACAATGAAAATTAGAAATAAAAGTAACCTCTGTCATAGGAAGACCTGGTCTAATGAGAGTGAAACTTTTAAAATGAAGAGTGACCCTATGCCCACGGGCAGGTCACCTGAGCTTGTGTCCTCAGTCATGAAATAGGGGATAGTAAAGTCTTTAGTACTTACCTCAAAGGGCTGTTAAAAGGCTTGCATAAGGTAATGGATGTTAAACATTTTAAACATGTCAGCTACTGTCATTACTAGCATCCACAAGTCACTGAAATATGTAGACTACAAAGATTAGGAAATTTCAATCTAGGGATAATGAATAGTAAATGCTCAATGAATGAATTTAAGCCATGTTTTACTGAATTGTGTGTAGGGGAAAAGGGGATGATATACATGGCATGGAAGGGAGAAAATTCTGATTTTAAGAACTAGACCTTGTCTACAGATTCCTAGGGTTTTCTCTGTTCTGTTTATCTTAAAAAGTTCCTCACATCTGCAGGGACACAAAAACAATTTTATTTTGAAATTACACATAGGAGAAAGGACCAAGACACAGCTGTCAAATGAGACAAGGTTGAGGCAGGTAGGCATGACATCAGAAAAATGACAGCTAAGGTCCAAAATAGAAAAGGACAGAAACTGTGTGTGACCTATGTAAAATAAAACAAGGTGAACAAGATTTTACAGCAATGACAGACTCAGCAGCAAGAGACTCCTGTGCCAACAAGAAGGTCCCTTAGTGATCAAAAAGAATTCCTTATCATGAAAAATGTCAGTTATGCTAAGACGTAGGAGTCTGAGAGGAGAAAGAATGGTTGGCAAAGAGCCACTATAAAGAGATCATATCAGGGAAAAACAAAAGATTGAGTTTAGGGGGTCCCGTAGTTAGATCTAATCTAGTTCTATTGACAATAGGATACTTTCCAGATATACACCAGGTATCCTGCATGGAAAATGGTTTTCAGGTATTCAGAATGCTAGGAGCTGGCTTACCTAGTCTTATGTTCATCTTTTAGAAGGTGGAGAAAGCAATGAGGGCAAGTCATTCTGGACCTAGTATTAAACAATGAAGTTATCAGGAATGCAGAGAGAATTGTGACAGATCTTATTCTTAAAGGAGTTTCTTCTAATGAAGGGAATAAGAAGACCTTATTCCTCTCCACATACTTTATAATCCAGTGACATGGCCTTCCTAGCTGTTCCTCCAATGAAATACTCTATCTCCCATTTTTCTTGGCTTTCTCCCAGGCTTGGAATGCTCTCTTTTATCACATGCACTTTCGGCTTCTTTCAATCCCAGCTAATATCCCTCCTTTTACAGAAAGACTTTCCCAATCACCTTTATTGCTTGTTCCTTCCTTCTGAGATCATCTCCAATTTATCCTGCTTACCTCCTGCTAATACATAATTGTTTGCTTGCTTTTGCCTCCATTAGACTGAGAGCACCTCATTCAGGCACTTTCTTCTCCTTTCTTTGCATCCCCAAAGTTTAAAATATAGTCTCTGGCATTAAGTAGGTACTTAATATTTGTTGATTTGACACAAATAACTGAAATGTAGGAGAGTAAAATAAACACCAAAAGGTCTAGTCCTAAGAAATTTCAAGGAAATATTAATTTCACCTGATGAGGGAGATGGGAGCCTGAGGCTTTCTGTGAAAGTTTGTGGACACAGAAGAAATGAGGACACCAACAAAAACTTCAGCTGGTGATGCATTTTAGTCAAGCACATGGCACAATATGAACAAAAAGGTCAAAGAATGGCTTAGGTTATTAGCCTTGGAAGCAAAGCGTTCTCTTGTCTTAGCTAAATTTGATATATCTTCCAACTTGAGTCTAAGTGCTTAAAATTTTTGATGAATGAGACAGTTCAGACAATTTGGGTCTAGAAAAAAGGATATGGAAGAGGGAGCAATAAATGTTCATTCAGTGTCTATTTTGTGCCAAGGATTGTGTTTTATAAATATGTAAATTGCCTGACACAAGATTCTCCTATGTAAGAGAGGCAAATATTATCTCCCTTTTACAGGCTGTGCTTAGGCCTTTGTATTCTAAGGCCTGCTTTCATCCCTGCTTTCAAAGAAGCTTCTATCAATACAAATTTAAGTATTTACACAATAAATAAAGAAAATAATATCCAAAGCAAGGTGAGTACTAGGCAGGTGGGAAAAAAGAGATGTTTTATGTTAAAAGTGGTGTTTGAAAGAAGAGTGACATGAAGCAGTTAGTAACTGTTAGGAGGAGGAGAGAAAAGTTAGGCAGTGAAGGCCAAGGTTTGGAGATGGACAACAGAGTGGAGGCCAGATGGACCATATTACAGATCAGGTAAACAGGAGTGATACATAAGTTGGCAATGATAGACTGGAAAGGGCTTTAAAAACCAAGAGTTACTTTTTTTTTTTTTTAAGAGAGAGTTGGAGCTGATATTAATGAAGATCATTCTGGTAGCAGTATGTAGTGGGATGGAATGGGGAGAGATGAGGTAGGGGGCCTTTAGCATACTCCAGGTGAGAAGTGAGGAGACTTTGTGAGCAGAGAAAAAAAAATCAGACGTGAAATAAAGAAGTAAAATGATGTACTCTTTTAAACTTACCAGGACCCAACGGACCTTGAGATCACAATATGTGGTGTCCCAACAGTCATTAATCACCTCTAAAACTTGAAAAGATATGATGGCTAATCAGACATGCCCTCTTGCCATAATGCCAGCCACTTGGCAATATCTTGACAGAAAAGCTTCCAAAAATGCCTCCATGGGATGAGTAGGAGAGAACTAATCAACTCAGCTTTACAACTCCAAGTGTTCAGGATTGAAGAGAGAAACTCTGTTCACCCCCCACTCTCACCCCAACACCAAGCTTTCTCGATCAAAATTTAGCAGTAAATTTAGGCCACTTGCTCTTTAAAAAGCAAGTGTGTAGCCTTTCCTTTTTCTTCTGGGTTGAATAATTTAAACAATCCTCACACTGTTCCTGTAAAAACAGAAAACCTATCATGGATGCACCACTGACCAATTCACCATCCCTGTGCCTACACAGAAACTACTTTCCTGAGCAGCTTTTTCATATGAATGGCTGTCTGGTTATGTCTCTCCCATCCTATATTTGCAGAGTTAATTTTTAATGGCTATGGTCAGAACTTTCCATTTATTTTTATTAGCTTTTTATCTCATTAAATCAACCTAATACCATCCGTCATTTACATTTAAACGCTCTCCCCCAATTCATGACATTTGGAAATTAGGTAAGCACACCGTCTCTCCTTCCATCTAAATCACAAACAAGAATCTGGGTCTCTGATATTGCAAATGGGCATTTCTTCAGGTTGACAATGATTCCGTAATGAACACCTTTGGCGTACTGTAGGTCAGCCAGTCCTGACTCAGCCTACTTAAGCCACTTGTCATTATGTATCTATCAGTTTATCCACATATATTTATTTATACATATTACATTTATCCAGATATATCCATATCTATCAGTTTTGTTTATTAAAGCAAATCAACTGAATAAAAAACACACACAGAATGAGGGAGACATGGTTAGACAGCAAGTCATCTGAAAAAAGACCTAACCACACCCAGCGGAATATTAGGCTGGATTAATTAACTACAAGGTAGATTATAGTTTCCTTGTACCGCCTTGCTTAGATTACATGTAGGGTCCATTCAAGCCACCTAACATGGACTAAGTTTCCTACGGAGATACCGAATCATTGAAAGTGCACATTTTAAAGAGGTTCACCAACAAGAACTGTAAAAGTAAGGGCAGTGGTAACAGCTGGCAACACTATCTCATTTCACTCTCTCAACACGCCGAAGACGGTGCCGTTACATTATACCGGGCAGCTAAGGCAGGCAAGGTAAGAGATTTGTGCAAGAAACCCAAAGTCCCAATTTTTGCCCGAGCCCAAGTCATCCCGATTCCAGGCCCCGCCCTGGGCCCAGGCTCCATCCATACACAACTTCTAACTTCTGGCGAGCCCGTTGGCCATAGACGCGCGTACATATAAAACAACGTGTCATGCAAACTGTAACTTGTTGCACATTCGCCGAGTAGCCCCACCTCGGTAAGAATATCAAAGTAGCAAGAGACGCTGCAACAAGTGGGCTCTCGTCATCGCGGGCGCCCCTGGCTACAAACAACTGGGAATTTTGTGGACCTCGTGCTACTCGGTGCTCTCGCCGACGCCCCCACCCAGCCCCGCCGCGGAGGCCTCCCTGCTCCCCCACCCCCCCCCGGGGCCTCGGGCTGCCATCCCGGGAGGCCTCTGGCGCCAGCTCCCTCCGGGGAAACTGAGGCCCAAAGAGAACGGGGGCCGGCGGGCCCCCGCAGGCCCCGCCCCCCGAGGGGAAACTGAGGCCCAGGGAGGGCGGCGGCGCGGGGGTCGGCCCCCGCCCGCCAGCACGAGGCTTCCTTCGGCCCATCCCCCACCTTCTTCGGGTTCCTGCGGCCGCACCTCGGCGTCCTCCTCCAGGCCCTCAGCTCGCCTCCACAGGAAGGAGAAGGCCTTCGACACGAGCCGAAGCATGACCGGGCCTCTCGTAGCCACACGCCGAGGCCCCGTTCCTTCAGCTCCGTCGCCTCCGGACTCAGAGCGCGCGCCCCGGAGCGGCAACCCAGCCACGCAGAGCGTGCGTCCCCGCCCGTCCGCCCGCTTGACCTCTCGGAGCACGAGACCCACGCCCGCCCGCCGCCTCGGCCAATGGGAGGGCAGCCCGCGCTCGCGCCGCACGCCTCGGCCGTTGGCTCCGCCCCCGCGCTCGAGGCGTCGCACGTGGTCCCTCTGCCCGCGCCCCCTGAAGATCCTGTGGCAGGCTTGGATTGGCGAGGGAAACGCGGCCTCTCCCTAACCCCCCCCCCCCCCCCCCCCCGGCGGCCCCAGATCCTTCCCTTCCTCTCACCAAGCGGAGCCCTGCGGGGCAGACCCGGGGGCGCCATGCTCTTTGGCCAGGGGGAGGAGGTAGGGGGACTGGGGGCGAGGCGCGGGCCGCGCACGCGCGGCAGGGACCGCAGCCGCCCGCCCGCCCGCCCTGGCTGGGCCCCTGCTTGTGTCCAACCCGGTTCTACCGCATCCCTCCCACACCCCCGCGCTCTGCTCTCCCTCCGTGGGCGCGAAGCTCCGCCCCCGGGGTGTCACCTTTTATCTGGGCCCGCGAAGCGAAGCCCTTGGGAGCTTGTCTCGGAGCGGGGAGGGGGGAGGGGAGGGGGGGGGAGGGGGCGAGCCGTTGGCGTCCATTCTTGTAGCAGGGGCCCGGGGCTGGGCCTTCGGTTCGGATGTCTTTGGGTTTGTTCCGCACCTGCACAATTCCCCCTTAGTCAGCAAGGGCCAGGGTGCTCTGATGGTCGCTGCTGTGGGGGAGTGTTGGAGTCCGGTACTTCCAAGTCCCTTCCTCGTCCTCCGCTATCACTCTTGGGGTCCTTGATCTTTTGTCTCCCGGTTGGGCTTTTTAGGAACAATCCTTTGGTAGCTCAGCACTGAATAAGTGAGTTAAGGTAGGTAGCGTTACTTATTCTGTCGTAGCCATCTATCGCAGAGCGGTAAAGTTTCTGTAATTATTCAGATGTATGTGTTTTTATTTGCATAAAGAGTGCAGCATCATGGGGCAGCTAGTTGGTGCGGTTGATAGAGCACCACCAGCTCTGAAGTCGGGAGGACCTAAGTTCAAATATGGCCTCAGATACTTAACGCGGCCTAGCGGTGTGATCCTGGGCAAGTCACTTAGTCCCAATTGCCTCAGCAAAAAAAAATAAAAAAAGTACTTTATTGTGGTATTTATCTAATTCCTTGGTCACTTTTTTGTTGTTGTTGTTGAGTTATATCCAATTCTTCATGATCCAATTGGGGTTTTCTTGGCAGAGATACTGCAGGGGCTTACCATTTCCTTTTCCAACTCATTTGATAGATAAGGAAACTGAGGCAAACAAAGTTAAGCCAGCTAGGATGTATTTGAGGTCAGATTTGAACTCGGGAAGATGAGTCTTCCTGACTCCAAACCTGATGCTCTGTCCGCTATGGTGCCACCTTAAATATGGTGTAACAGAGCATGAATGATTTAAAAATAAATAGCTTTTTATTTTCAAAATCCATGCAAAAATAGTTTTCAACATTCACCCTTGCAAAATCTTGTGTTACAGACTTTTCTCCCTCCCTTCCCTCACCCTCTCCCCTAAACAGTAGTGTTAGTACAGTTCTTCTATATATATTTCCATATTTATCATGCTGCACACCAAAAAAAAAAAAATCAGACCAAAAAAGGGAAAAAATAAAGAAAACAAAAAGTAAGCAAACAACCAAAGATGAAAAAAACTATGTTGTGATCCACATTCAGTCCTGGCAGTCTTCTTTCTGAATAAATCCTTCCTCTCCATCACAAAGTCTATTTGAACTGGCCTGAATCACTTCGTTGCTGAAAAGAGCCAAGTCCCTCAGAATTGATCATCACATCATCTTGTAACTGTGTACGATGTTCTCTTGTTTCTACTCACTTCAATTAGCATCAGTTTATGTAAGTTTCTCCAGACCTTTCTGAAATCATCCTGCTGATTGTTTTTTATAAAGCAATAATATTCTATAACTTTCATATACTATAATTCATCCATTTCGCAGGCATCCACTCAGTTTCCAGTTCTTTGCTACTACAAAAAGGGCTGCTACAAACTTTTTTTGCACATGTGGGTCTTCTTCTCTTTTCTATAATCTCTTTGGGATACAGGCCCAGTAGAAACACTGCTGGATCAAAGAAACGCATAGTTTGGTAGCTCGTTGGGTATAGTTCCAAATTGCTCTTCAGAATGGTTGAATCAGTTCATAACTCCACCAACAATGTGTCCCTGTTTTCCCACATCCCCTCCAACATTTATCATTGTCTTTTTTCTGTCATCTTAGCCAACCTAAAAGGTATGTAGTGGTATCTCAGAGTTGTCTTAATTTGCATTTCTTTGATCAGGAGTGATTTAGAGCATTTTTTCATATGACTAGAAATGGTTTTAATTTCTTCATCTGAAAATTGTCTGTTCATATTCTTTGACCATTTATCAGTTGGAGGAGAATGGTTTGTATTCTTATAAATTTGAGTCAATTCTCTATACATTTTAGAAATGAGGCCTTTATCAGAAACTTTGGATGTAAGATTTCCCCCCTATTTTTCTGCTTCCTTTCTAATCTTGTCTGAATTGGTTTTATTTATACAAATCCTTTTTAATTTAATATAATAAAAATTATCTGTAAAAAATATTATTTAAAATTTTTCCTTTCATTAATCTGTTTTTCTTATTTCTCCTACTCAAAATCAAACTAATTTTTGAAAAGAAACAAAATAAAGCCCTCAGTTCATAGTTGCCTACTTTAATAAGATTTCCACATTGGCCTCATCTGAAAATGGGTGTTGCTTTCTGCACCTTGTTTGTTATATCTCTGTCATCCTCATTCTCTTGGACTTGTGGTTTATATTTTTGTTGATCAGGCTTATAAAAATTTTGAAGTTTTTTTCTTTATAATATTTGTATAATGTTTTTGTTATTTCTAGCCACTATGCATCATCAGTTCACAGATTCTCCCTATTTCCCTCTAAAATTATCCATTTCATTATTTCTTGTGGCACAATAATCTTTTACATTTCTATACCACATAAATTGTGGTATATGAATGTTATGGAATATTATTGTTCTGTAAGAAATGACCAGCAGGATGAATACAGAGAGGCTTGGAGAGACTTATATGAACTGAGGCTGAGTGAAATGAGCAGAACCAGGAGATCATTATATACTTCAACAAAGATACTGTATGAAGATGTATTCTGACAGAAGTGGATTCCTTCGACAAAGAGAAGATCCAACTCAGTTTTCATTGATCAAGGATGGACAGAAGCAGCTACACCCAAAGAAAGAACACTGGGAAATGAATGTAAACTGTTTGCATTTTTGTTTTTCTTCCTGGGTTATTTTTACCTTCTGAATCAAATTCTTCCCGTGCAACAAGAGAACTGTTCGGTTCTGCACACATATATTGTATCTAGGATATACTGTGAAATATTTAACATGTATAGGACTGCTTGCCATCTGGGGGAGGGGGTGGAGGGAGGGAGGGAAAAAGTCGGAACACAAGTGAGTGCAAGGGATAATATTGTAAAGAAATTTTTTTCAAAAAAAAGATTTAAAATATTTAAAAAATAAAAAAATAGGTTATGAATGTCAAACAAACAAAAAAACATTTCTAAACCACAATGTGTTTAGCCATTCCATGATAGGACACTAGTTCCTTAATTTTTGGCTATCATAAAAAGACCTACTACAAATATTATTGTACAGATAATTTGGTCCTTTTTTCCTTATGTTCTTTTTGGGAGGAGATATAGACCAAGTAATGATATTGCTGAGTCAAAGACCTGCTCAGATTTAGTCACTTTTGGAATAGGTTCAATTTGCTTTCCAGACTAACTGGACCAATCCATAGCTCTACCATTTCTTTTATTTCCTCTTTAGTTGTGAGTTCTTTTTCACCTTTGAAATAGTTTGGATTTCCTCTCTCAATCAGATTAGCTAACTATGTAAGGATCTTGTGTAATTTACCTATTTCCTTGACCAAATTTTCTCTTTTGTAATACTTTATAGGGGCTTTCACAAATGCTCAAATCACCTACAATAGCTTGGAACATGATTCTGCATGAATACAGCCTGTATTGGCTTACTATATATAGATGGGAACAGCCTCTCCTTTGAGTAACTAGATTTGGCTGTCTTTACAACTACCAGACTGAGACAGGGCCTCTCTCTGGTGGTTTATGAGCCAAGTTGAGGAAATACAGGAAGGAATTAATACTTCAGGTGTTGGGGAAAATGTTATTTTTGTTCTTTCTCTACCTTTGAAGTAAATATTCTTTTGCAAAAGTTAATCTGATTATTGTGTGGTAAAATGGAATTGGGGTGCATGGATCCATATAGTTAGGGGAATATCTCCAGCTGGGGCTTAAACCAGTGACAGATGAGAGACTGTTCCTCCTGCCCCCAATCAGAATCCTTGGGAAGGGGATGGGTCTAACCCTCCCCTCTCATTTAAACCCCAAGTGTAATGTCAGGTTTTCAGGCAGGAAGGGGATTAAATTAATAATTTTACTTGGTTCCTGTATATCAGGACTTTTTAAACATTTCCACTCTCGCTCCATTTTTGCCTAAGAAATTTTTACTTAACCTTTGGTATATGGGTATATAAATAGGTATGCAAATCAAACATTTACAGATAATGAATCATAAAGAAATTTACTTTAAAACAATTTTTTGATCTACATATAATTTTATCATTTATTAAAGAGGAAGGCAAATTCACATACTAATGAAATGGATGTGCTTGTTTATTTTTACATAAAGAATTAAATCTTGGTGAAATGTGGTACCTTTTGTTGTTGTCAAACTTCCCCCACATTCAGTTACTCAATGCCATATGGGGTGGTGATCTACAGTTTAAGAATCTTTGCTATATAGCATTAATCTCACCAAATTCCAAGTTCAAAACTCCCTGGAATTGCCTCCTGGGCTTCTCAAGGTTTTCCTGCTGAAGCTAGTTGTAATATCCAACCAGGAATCCTGAGCTTTAGGATCACCTTGGCTCAAGTTACTAGGGCCTGGACTCCATTTTATATGAGTATAATTAAAAGGCCAAATGAAACAAGACCAAAACCCCACTTATTTCTTGGGGCTAAGGAAAGGGGGAATCTAGAGGGAGGGAAAGTGGTCCTTTTCCACCCCACTTACAGCCTGTTGCCCATGTTATGGGTGAATGAGACCTTTATCCCTCAGTGTCAAGTGGCCCAATCTGGTGACTTTAATGATAATCAGTTCTGGCTTCTCAGACAATGGAAAGAGACCTTTTCCACCCAATTCAGACTTCATTCCAGAAGCAAGTCTTTGGTATTGCCATGTGGGTGTCACCATTTTGGGTAATCTGGGCAAATGTCAAGTCCCACTACACACATGCCCAATAGTTTTTTTTTTTATGCTTATTACTTCATGATATAGTTTGAGATCTGCTGCTGCTAGGCTCTGCTTTTTACTTTATTGATTTTCACTTCTGTATGGGTTTTTATGATGCTGCTTTCCCTGGTTCCCTTCCTGTTAGTTTGCTCCTTAGTGCTTTCCTTTGCTACTTCAGTATATTTTATGGTACCCTGAGTTAGTGATTTGGAAAACACTTGGCTATCCTTTCTCCTTCCAATACTCCTCCCCTCCCCTTCCCAATTCCCCCTTTCTTTTCTTTCTTTCTTCCTTCTCTCTCCCTCCCCTTGAGATTCTTGGCTTTTGGTTCTTTCAAATGAATTTTGGAATGATTTGATCTCCCTGGGTCAGAGCCTAGCTTCCTGTGGTTGGCCCGTTCTTGCCACATAATAGATATTTAATAAATGTTTCAATGAATTGAGTGAAGACTACTGTACTATATATTAAAAAACAAGAAACCTTTTCTCAGTGACTGAATTGATAAAACTATAGAAATGATGGCTTTAATGGGGCTGAAACTCTCAATAATCCAGAGCAGTTTGGAAATTTTTGTGTTTTCTTTTTTGGCTTTAAATTCTAGTAATTGAATACTACAGTCTTTGTAATTCTGTGCAAATGGTGGAAATATTTAACTAGTATTTTATCTAAATTAAAGGAAAAAGAAGATGGATTTATGAGTTAGAATCAATTTGAATAATTAGGGGATTTTTTAAAAAGACACTTATGTGAAGAATGGCCCAGAGAAAATTGGGAAGTTAGTATGTGGTCTAATTGGACAACTGAATTCATAGGTTATTTTTTTGTGAAGGTGATTACTGAATTTTTTTTTTAAAGAAAGAAAGCAGCCAAACATAATGAGATGTGAAAGCTGATAGCTTTGCTAAAGTTGGACTTGAATATAGTGTCAGGTATTGATGTCTTTGTATGTTATGGTTTGAACTCTTTCATGGTTATAATGCTTCTTATTTCACTCTTAAAAGACTGTTGTCACTGTTCAGCTGCCAGGATTCTCAGACTAAGTGCATTCCTATAATTTTTCCTTGTTTACTGAGCTAAAAAAAAAGGGGTCCAGGGCAACTGTATTTATGTGTATCAGTACTGCCTACTCGAATTTTAATTATGTTATTTGATTGGGACTATATTGTTAAAGTGCTTTTTCAGCTTAAGTCAAGTGAGGAAATGTTTGACCTTTTAAAGAATAATTTTTTATCACTATTATTACTAGTTAAAACAAAAGACCTTGAAATGATATAATTTTTTTGGTAAAAGCAAATTCATTATTTCAAGGAAAGAGTCAAAGTTTAATAGTGTGAGTAGGAAGCATCATTAATTTATATTTTAAAGAACTTTTATTTTCAAGTGGTCTTTCTCCCTTCTCATTAAGAACTAAAGTATAAGAATTGCACTACATTACATACTATTGTGTTATAAGAATTATGTAGGAGAGAAGCTATTAAAATATTATTTTGGGAACACATAAATTAACAGTAGCACTTTCTTAGTGTTCAGGTAGACCACAGTTTTTAGAAAAAGAATATGAAGCATACATTAAACTGTTATATATCTAGGGAAATGATTGGGTAGTGGGATGAAACTTTTCTGTGGATGAAATTTTATTCAAGTTATCTTCAAGGTTCTTCTACTCATTAAAATTCAGGAGACATCCTCCTGTTCCCTGGCTTAACTACAGTTTTTGCTGGGCTTTTGTTCCATTTCTGAATAGATGTTTTTGAAACCCAAAGTGGAGGAACAAACTTGTCAAAGAAAGGATAAATTGTTAACCAGTGAGAGTATTATAAAGTGACCAGAAAAGTCTACTCACCAAACTGTTTAGATCTGACAGCAAACTTTTTGGTTGCAGGTAAGTGGAGACTTTTTAAACCACTAAAAAAGTATTTGTCAGCCCATTGTTGCATAGAAGTGCTTTTTAGAAGTCTTAAAGGGCTTGGGAAAAGAGTGAGAGAAATCAGGAATTCTTTGAATTTGTAAAGTGAAGTTGTTCCTTTAAAAATCTTAAATATGTCATACTTGGGAAAGAGGAGGGAATCATTTATTCAATGACTCGTCATATATCTTCCCAAATTGTTAAGCTACAGTTCTTTATCAGGCTTCAAGTACATAAACTAATCTGGGCTTTTGTTCTTCAGAGTGATTAGTTCCTGTTCAACTCCAGGGGCACCTTCATTTGTAGTCAAGGTCATCTCAGATGTCTCTGGTCTTCTCTAACTTGTTTTCTGATTCCACCCTGTGACTTCCAAAGGGAAAAAGGAACAATTAATTTGTTAACCTTTAAGAACAGAGCTTCCCCTGTGGGCCTTGCCCCTCCACCTTCCAATGCCCTTCTAGGATATGGATTATGTTTATTTATTTTAATATCTTAGAAGCCTGCTAGACTGAGGAATGAAAACTTTTGGTTTTTAGCCCTAAATAAAAACTCAGTGCTCTGCTTACACTGCCCACTTAGCAAATGTTTTCCCATTGTATGTTTTAGTACAAATGTTAATCTAAAGATGTTTTTTCAAGTATTATGACAAGAGAAGATCCCTACAGAGAAGAATTTAGTTATGACAGGATGCCAACCCTGGAGCGGGGAAGACAGGAAGCTGTGCATTATTCTCCAGATATAAAATCCAATGACCTTCAGCTAGCAAAAAGATTCCATCCCTGTTTCAGTTATCGAACATGGATCTTTTCTTTGTTGATGGGGGTGAGTACCTTAAATATAAGACAAAGGAAAATGGCACATTTATGACAACTGGGAAAGCTTTACTAAAGAAATTCTTTAAATGTTAAATGTTAATTACATAAAAATTAGTTTTGACAATATGTAGAAAGCCCTTTTGTTGTCCATTAGACTGTTCTCTAGTATCAGAACTGGCAAGGCCAATTTTAAGATCTATTACATCTGTTTCTGGGCATTAGCTTTTAAATTTCTGTTTTGATCATTTTTCTAAGTTCTGTTCTCTGTGAATTTAAAAATTTTTGATAACCATTTAAATATAATTGGTTTTCATTGAAACCCTATATATTTCATTGTATTCATTTAAAAACATTATTCTGAAAAGTACATCTGAAAAGGCATCTATAACACAAAAAGCTTAAGAACCTTATTGAAACTGTTAGATTATTAATTTTTCTTAAAATTGTGTGCTAAAAGAACCATGAAATTAAATGGGCTGCAGAAAATTTCTTAAGTTGATTCAGTTCTGAACTCTGAAAGAGCTAGTATCTACCATCTAAGAATTGGAGCTTATCCAGAATTCCCAGTAATAATAACATGGAATCAAGGAATTTCAGCAGGCAGTTGGTCTGCAATCTTTCTCAAAAAGAGTATAGCATTATAAGGTGGCCAAGTGGGAGGACCTCTTCTGGGTCTGAGAAAGCATCCTGTTTCACTCATGCTGGCTCCAGAGTGCCTCATCTTGTTAAAAACTAAAACTAAGCACTTATTCTTTACAATTCACAAAACCAAATAAGCATATAAGAAATGCTAATAATTTTCACATGATGCTTTTGTCTAAGTTTGTAGTATTTATATGCAGGAGGTTATTGCTTCTCTTCCTGGAGTTTCTCTGGAAGGCAGGTACAGAACCTGAGAAAGAAGGAGCTCTACCTTTGAGAAGCTCTGACTTAGGACGAGACCAAAAAAAATGCCTTTGATTTATAGAAGCTAGATTTATCTTTTTCTTATTGGGGCTTTTTTTTATGCATTTCCATTAGCTTTCTTTTTGGATGTTAGGAAACAAAATTTAGTTGTTTATTTTACTTAGAATTTCCTTAAGATAATTACATTCCTTCCTAGTGCTACTTTTTGGCTTCAGTAGTTGTTATATACAATTTTTACTATTAAGGCATCTTATTCCAAAAATGCTTTTTATTCTTTTTATACTGAACTATAGTTCAACCTATTTCCCCAAATTTCTAAACTAAAAACATTTCTATCAGTTTTGTAAGGGCCTATACATTTGCAAACCAATTCACTCTTCTGAGTTCAGATCTCTACAACAATTCTCAGTAGTTCTGGAAACCTGGTCATTGGATAGTTGCCATCTTTTGATGGCCTCCTTCAGTAATAACCAAACACAGTTCAGGTGTTGTGCTTTCAAAAAAATTATGTTTTCTTATTGTTGGACTTCTTTGCTTATTGTTTTTTGCCCTCAGCCTTAACCTTAATTTGTATTTTTCAGAGTTGCCTCCTTGTCACTTCTGGCTTTTCACTTTATCTGGGAAATGTTTTCCCTTCTGAAATGGATTATTTACGCTGTGCAGCAGGTTCAGTAAGCAAAGTTCTTAATTGTGTACTTTTTATACTGATAAAACACTCTCCCTTAAGTATTAGTATTACTTTACTCTTGAATTTCCAGACTGGTTATTTTTATTTCTTCCAAAGTATATTCCTTCTGTTTTCATTTCATTTTATTATCGATTGAATGATCATGGCAGCATAGATTAGAGCCAGAAAAGAAGTTAGAGATCATTGAGCCCAACTCTCTCAATTTGAAGGTAAATTCCAGTAATGGCCTCTTAACTTGCTAGAATGACCAGTTCTGTAGTCTTCACATAGAACATGTTTCATCACTAAAAGCTAGGTACTGTTCCTTTTGGTGGTGGAATCATAGTTACAGTCCTGAGTCAGAAGGATTCGAGTTAGAGAACTTTGGACAGGCCTTCATTTCAGGGAGGCCCATGAAGATGCTGATGGCTCATGGAATAGTGCTAGTGCTTTAAGATTGGCTCGGATGGGCTCTGCCATGGAGGGAGCATGGTAGTATCAGCCCTGTTTTACTGAGGAGGGAGCTGAAAGTTGGAGAAAGCCAGGGTTTGTGTATAGTCAACAAGCCTTGGTGCGGTCCTCTTCCCAGAGAGTAGAGAGAACATGTGAAAGTCAGCAAACTAATCAGTCAGCAGACATTGGTTAAGCCAATGTGCCTGTGTTGCCAGGTGTTGGCCTATGGCCAGGGCATGAAAAAGGAAGCAAAGGATAGTGACTGTCCTCAAGGACCTCACAGTCTATAATAAGGAAATGAAAAGCTGGAGGCCTGGGTAAGTGCTGCAGCCCCCTGCAGGGGCCTCCCAGAGAGAGGCAGAACCGCAGAGCCTGGAGGTGTTGGGAGGGAAGGAGAGAACTGAACAGATCTTGCTAGGGCTTGCTGGTTTTGCAGACAAGAGGAAAGCAGTGAGGAGAGAAATGATATGATCTAAAAGATCCCTTAGAACCAGAAGACCAAAAAATGGAATCCACTGCCCACCTTCTGAAAGAAACCTCCAGATGGTAACTCCCAAGAACATCATAGCCAAAGTGCAGAGAATATGGCAAAAAAGCCAGAAAGAGGAGCCACAGTCAGCATTGCCCAGGATGTGGTCCCCATAGCTACTGGCTACAAAGGCTTGGAGGATTAGAAGGAAAAGGATACCGAATTAATTACCCAACACAAACAAGGGCAGTTCCCCTTTTAATAAAATAGAAGGCTTCCATGTGTTCCTGATAAAAAGATTAGAGCTGTGTAGAAACTTTGAAGCTCCAATATAGAAGTTAAAGAGAAACACCAAAAGGTCAACATCATTTTATTCATGAACAGGCTAAGGATTAAATGGGCACCTACAGGAGAGGTGACACATATATCTCCTCTGACCCTTATAGTTAGTTAGAAAAACTAGGAGCAGTTATGTCTGATGATTTCTTTTTGGAGGCATTTGGATAAAGTGACTGACTTGCCTAGGGTCCCACAACTAGTAAATGTCTGAGGTCAGATTTGAAGTCAGATCATCCTGACTCCAGGCCCAGCACTCTATCCACTGGGCCACCTGGCTGCCCCCATATTTTATGATCTTAATAGATAAATGAAATGGAAAGGAGCAGTACAGTAAAAAACGAGGAAGGGAGAGGGGAAAGATTCAGCAAAAATGAACTCACCTAATCAGTGTGTGAAATTAGACATATAGACAAACAGGCAGGAAATTGGAGACTGATGCTCAAATCTTATTCTTACTTGAACTGATAAAAGAAAGGAAGAATACACAAATGCAAACACACAGTAGGGCACAGGAATTCATTTACTTAATAGGAAAATCAGAAGGATGGGAGAGAAGCGGGAAGGAAGAATTAGAGGAAACAGAGATTAAGGAAAGGATTATTCCTAAATTAAACAAATCTCTGAGCTAATGCTTATCTGAGTTTTGGTTGAGAAATCTATTCTGGTTCCTCCTGTGTCCATGCCACAATAGATTATTCCCCAAGATTTCATGGTAAAAAGCCAAGGAAGTATGAAGAGGAGAATGGTTTCAAGGAACAACCTGTCCCCTTCTATTCTGTGCACATTTTAAGAATTGGGCTGGTTCCAAAGGAAAAAAAAAACCAAAAAGACTGGAAAGCTTTGCCCAGTTTCCCCTAGGAAGAAAATTTTGTGAAACCCTCCTCTAGTGAAATGAAGTATTTTAATTTTCTTGTTCCCTTGTGCCTCACTATTTCAGTAGAGTTAGCAAATGAGATTTCAGGATGTTATCTCTAATTAGGTTCTTCGTTGTGTCTATTCCTTCTAACGTAGTTTAAGCCCTTTGAGGGTATAAACAGTCATTTCTCATCTTTAAACTTGTAATTTGCAATCTGTCATATAACAAGCATTCAAATCAGTATTTGTGTAGTTGAATCACAGTGGGTGAATTTTAAAAACATTTCTTACTTTTTGGGTGATATTATAATCTCCTTGAGAGAAGGAAACATGCCTTTATGTCATCCATAGGGAAAAATTCAAGTGAAAATTAAACATATGGCAACATCTACCTGAATGTTCTTATTTTTGTGAAGTTTCACATGGCTAGTATTTTTCTAGGACTTACTAAATGATACTAAAATCATCTTCACTTTGTGTATCTGAAGGCATACCAGAGTACAGAATGTTTTTTCTACTTTTGTTTTCATCTCCATCAGAAAAACCTAACAGTTTAATTTGATGTTCCGTTAGCAAACTTTCTGCCTCGTCTTTTCTTTTGATTTTTCAGTGCATTCCTTCAGCAATTGTGAGTTTTGCTATAGCACGGAACAAGGTAAATGTGGTAAGTATCTAGAACTATGACTCTCTGTCCCTCTTCCTCCTCCCAGCCTCTCCTTGTTCCCCCATTACATTGATTTGTAGATTAAACCTCAAGGTCTCTTCAAAAGGGAAATCAGTCTTGTGTGGAGATTTCTAAAAAGAAGAAAAAATATAGATGGATAAATAGTTAGATAAACAAATATTTATCTAAACAGTGCCTTCTATTTATAAGACAGAAAGACAAAAACAACAGCGCCTGTTCTTCAGGAGCTTATGTTCTAATGGCTGTTGTTGTGAATGAAATTTAACAAAAAGGTAAACTGAGGCAATTTCTGGAGCAAATTAACATTTATTAGCAAGGGCATGTTCCTTGTCAATAATTGGGTCAGACTCTTGTCTCAATTTATGCTAGAGATTTCTAGCAGACAGATAGCTATTCTTTTATAGATTTGAGGGAGGATAGAACAAATAGATGATATCTCAGGATTGGAGAAAAGGTAATTGGTTACAGAGCTGAGGCATGTTTGGTTGGAAGTTTAGTAAGTATTGCTCTGTCCTCCCTCTTGCTCCTTGTTTGAATCCAGGAATAAGGTAGTGGCCAGACTTTTAAGCAGCAAACCAGACATCCTTGGTGGACACCACGGTAGCTTAAAGGTATTAGACACTGACTACGTTATTCATGTGAATTTGGCAGCTCAGTTCCCTAAGGCAAGAATAGATAGTGATTAGTAGGGTTGCTGAATGCTTAAAATTATATCTTACAGATCAACTGAATTTTGAACTGAGTTTGAAGAAAAAGATTGAGCAATTGCAGGCCAAAATCAATTATCTGTAAATAATATCAATAAGAAAATGATACAGAATTAATACTGTTTATTTCACTATATATGTTTTATGTCCATAATTAAGGTGAATTTTAATTATAGGATTACAGATCTCTTAGGATTTAAAAAATATTACATAATAACCTTTGGAATATTTAGAAAGAAACAGAGGTATCCCACAAACAGTAATGAGGATTATTGGCTCCAATTTGTTTTTCTTATGATCTTTCATGCTTTAGCTAATAATTTAAAAAAAAATTGTTGTTGTTTATTGTTTTTCAGATTCCAAACTTTCAGATTTTGTTTGTTTCGACATTTGCCATCACAACAACATGTTTAGTTTGGTTTGGATGTAAACTTGTCCTGAATCCATCAGCAATAAATGTGAGTTATTTTAAAATGAGAAATTGTAAAAAAATTTTTGATACTAATCTTATATAGGATATTTTGCTAATACTACAAGGGCCTCTCCAGCACAGCATTTTAGGAAGCGCTCTCCCAAGTTAAGAGTTGGGAACATTCTTGCTTATCTTTGTCTCCTCTCAGCATAGACAACCAATCAGTAGCTCAGGTATTCCGTAAATATTTGTTGAATTTAGTTTTTGAAATATATTTTTTGCTATATTTTCTCACAAACCAATAAACATTAAGTACCTATCATATACCACACATTATACTAGGTGCCATTATAAAAATCATAGTAATACAATTATAATGAGAATCGCTGCTCTCAAGGAGCTGACTGGTTATTGAGGAAACATCATATGCACAACCAGGTCTAGACAGGTCATTTGGGTGAGTGGATTCTCTCTGAGTGTGGGAGCAAGAAAAGCTTCAATTTGGCGCTGTTAATTTTTAGCAGAGAGCTCGTTAGAACCCCCTAATTTTGTAGGCTCTTGTAGAAGCTGCTTGAAGTTGAGATCACTAAGTAACTCATGAATTCAGTTCAGTTCAACAATAAACGTTTCTTGATTAGGTGACACAGTAGGTAGAGTGCCAGGCTGGACTCAGGAAGACCTGAATCCAAAATCACTTTAGGCACTTTAGGGTCCTAATCACTTCTTTGCCATTATACCATCTCAGTTGATCAAGTTGTTTTGAGTTGATGAGCCCTTTCTCATGTTGTCATACTTCTTGTATATCATACCAAATCTTTCCCACTAATTAAGCTTTTATTTTTTTTAACCAATACCAAGTTGTTTTTGACGATTACTGCTTTTTTTAGTAGAATCTGAGATCTTAGTACTGTGAGCCCTTTTCATTTTATTTTTTTCAATATTTCTCTTGTTTGATTGCTATGATATTGAATAAATTAATTTAGATGTTTTGCCATTTTTATTATCTTGGCTTAAAGTACTTGAGTAGTTAGTCTACAGTGTAGAATAGGCTGTAACTGAGATTAAGTTAATCTTTTGCAAGTTGCTTTTTTTTTTTTTTAAACATATGAAAAAAGGAGTGGTACTGGGTGAGGAAGCTTGAAAAGGGATTTCTTCCACTGCTTTGTTGGAAAAAGAAGAGAGGAGTTGTGCATTCTCTGGGGGGCCTACCTTTTGAACCAACTGTATATCCAATGTGGTCAGTTCCACATGTTTGCATGTGGTATGTGGTGGTTTCTATGTAGGTAAAGCACATCGCACTATTACTTGTTAGTGTTATCATCCATTTCTAAATCTTACCTCTTTCTGTTTGATTTCTGCGCCTTTTGCCACAATCTAACTTGAGTTATAGTTATTTATCCATGTATCTTATTCCTTTATTTAACTGAACAGTTAGTTCTTGCTGGGCAGAGATTGACTTGTTCCAAATTTGTGGACTCACCCTAGGGTGAGATGCTCTACCCAGTCAGCTTTTAATAAACTTTTTTTTTAGCTGAATCGAACACTCCTCACAAGTGCCCATCCGGCCTCAGTTGACAAACTCTTTTAATAGAGGAAATCAATAGTTTCAAAAGTAGTCAGCAAACATTAAATACATACTACCAGAAGTTAGCATAACACCTGGCACGTAGTAAGCACTTAATGTATTTAGATACTCTTAGGAGAGCCTATAATTTTTAAAAGTATAAGGATATTAACTTTAAAGCAGATTTATATGGTAATTATTTTAGAGAAATTTGATTTTTTAAAAAGAGGAATAATGTTATTTCATCCTATATTTTCTTGGTAGATAAATTTCAATTTGATTCTGCTAATTCTACTAGAAATCTTAATGGCAACCACAGTAATCATTTCTGCAAGATCTAATGAAGAATGTTGTAAAGGAAAGAAGGTAAGTTTTTTTTCCCATACAAATTATTATTCATATTATTTTCATTTTTAAGGTTTCCCAAATGATCAATCTCCACTGTTTTATGGAAATTTGACTTTATTTTTTCATATAATCTTTACCTATCATTTTACAAGTTGAGCTCAGCCATAACATGTTTTTATTTAAGTAAGAACTTAAAAATATGTGGGTTTTGCCCATGTTTTTCTCTTAGATCCCCGTAGAAGATCAACCCCAAATCCTGGAGACCTTCAGAATGGGGTCCTTTTTAGAATGCTAGATTAGAAATATAAAGCAGTTGGGTTATTCATACCTTGTCTACCATTCTCATTCATGACTGATCTTCCTCCTTTCCCAATTGTATGTGTTCATAGCAATATTAAAAGTAGTCAGTGTTTGATAAAAATAAGTTGTGATAATGTAAAGTCATCTACTGAAAGCCAATCTATGACCTGAAAGAATATAGGACTTTTGAAGCCTATGTTTGCAAAATGCCAACTGTGTAAGGATGTCCCTAGCTAGAAAGGCTCTGCCCAGAAACCAGGTTGTCACCTGTATATCTGCCATTCAAGGAAGGACCAGTAAGAGACAGCTCCCAGGCCACCAGGTGATTGGTTGTGTAGGGTTGTGTAGAGTTGTGAGGAGTCATCTATTCCTATATCATAGGTTTTCATCTGTATTATATGTGGAGGAAGTATACTTGTTTTCTTAAAAACACTTTGTGAGGGGGAGTTGTATGAAATAGGTCTTGGGTGTGCTGCAAATTCAATGTAAGTCAGCAGGAAGACATGGCAGCCAAAAAGTAACGCAATTTTTGGCTCCAGTTACAAACATGTAGTGTTCAGAATGATGGAGGTTAGCAGATTGATGATCCTCTTCCCTAGTCTGACAAAATCGAGAGCTCTGTGTCCAGTTTTGGAAATGATTTGTCTAATCTTTCTTAAAATGAAAGACAGTAAAAAGCTAGAGCTTGTTCACAGAAAGGCAACCAAGATGTTGAGGGGACTCAAAAGTCATGGCATCAATTCAAAATCTGTAGTTGTTAGTCTGGAAATGAAACTCTTGAGAAGGAACTTCACAGAATTGGCATTAATAATTAGGTGGAGTTTTTACTAAGTGCTTACTATGTGAATTAAAAGAAAAAAGTTTTAAGTGTTTGCTATGTGTTAAGCATGATACTGAGCTCTGGGAGTGCAAACAGAAAACTAATATATAGTCCCTGCTCCCGTGTAGCTCACATTCTAGTAGGCGATGAGGGAGATTGCAGCTGCAGGGCAGATGGAAAGCTCCGCCCGTTTCAGTAAGGATGGCAAGCATTTAGCCCATACTGGGAGCCTGACAAATGGCTATTGACTGACTGACCCAGGATCCTTAGGGCATTGCCTTTGATGACAGCTCTTCAAGCAGTGCCAGCCACCATGTCTGTCTTTGTGTAGTAAGTGCAGTTGGGAGGTAAAGGTCATTATATCCAATTTTGCTGTAGATAAAAAAAACCTTATAGAGTGCTGGTTAGAAGAGAAACAATTAGATCTACTTGTAAAGGCGTGAATGGCCTCAGGAGATAGTGATTTTCCCCTTTCTAGTATAAAAGCAAAGGATGGTCGATTGTTTGGTGAGGTTTAGAGAAGTGATTCCTATTTTTGTTAAAGATTATTTTACCCTTTCAGTTCCAAGAATATGATTCTTTAAACCCTTGGAAGAACTCTGCCTTCAGTTATCATCTGACAGGATAATTAAAAAAAGATTTTCCTTCATGGAGGGATCATAAGGAATTAGGAACATTTCTCGGGCTCTTTTGTTTCTGGGCCTAATGTTTCTCTATCACCTTGGACATGTTCTATTTCTCAAAATTCCATGAAGTAAGCAATTTTTGTTCTATGCATTCTGGATGACAAAACTGGCTTGGCTCCCTTAGCAAAGACTGTAGATCTAGACTGAGCATTGCCTCCATTTATTTGTGCAAATGCCTCCATAATAAACAATGTAGTTTCTTGACTTTATTTTTTTTTTCTTTTTAGAATGCCATATGTGATAGTTCCAACATTTTGAACAATGTAATCTTTCCTACTCGAGTCCTGAAATCCTATTCAGTAAGAAAAACTTTCTCTTGAGGGTAACAGATGGGAGGGAAGGTCAATAATGAAATGATACCATGATGTGTGACTCTTGTATTTGTGTTGTAACTAATCATAAGCCATACCATTGGTGTGTGAAATTTGACTCATTAAATTCATTATAACCCTTCAAAACAATTTTAGTTAATAGAACAGGTTCTATAAGCTGTATGTCTACAACTTTCCCTCTATACAGAATTGAATGTAACTAACATGTTAGGAAGCCATGGTGTTCTGGCTCCAGTTCATCTTGGGGACATCCGTACTGTGGAAATGGCAAATGTTACAAATTGACTTGATGATTCTTTAAACTTAAAAGTGATGGCGAAAATATTAACAATGCAGATTAAACTTGAAAAAGGGAATCTTTTGTATATCACCTCCCCCTGCGAGAGACAAGTTTTTTTGTTTATTTTTGTTTTTGAAATATTATATTTCCCTCTAATTACATGTTCAAACAATTTTTAACTTTAAAAAAGTTTTGACTTCCAAATTCTGTCTGTTCCTTCTCCCTTCCCCTTCCCTGAAACAGTACACCATCTGCTAAAGGTTATACATGTGCAATCATGTAAAACATTTTCATATTAGTCATTTTATACAACAAGACTTGAACAAGGAAGAAAGAAAAGAAAGTATGTGTTCTCTGGAGGCTGAGAGCAGTTTTCATCATCATTGTATTGCTGAGAAGAGCTAAGTCATTCACAATTCTTCATTATACAGTGTTGCTGTTACTTTATACAATGTTTTCCCGGTTCAGTTCTTTCCATTTTATATCAGTTCATGTAAGACTTTCCAGGTTTTTCTGAGAGCATCCTGCTTGTCATTTCTTATAGCACAATAATAATCTTTCACAATCATATACCACAATTTGTTCAGCCCCTCTCTCAATCTCAAGTTTTTAGCCACCAGAAAAAGAACTGCTATAAATATTTTTGTAAAAGCAGGTCTTTTTCCCTTTAAAAAAATCTATTTGGAATATAGACCTAAAAGTGGTTATGGCTCAGTGTTTGGTCTGTATTGCCCCAAAGCCTGTCGTTAAAGCCAGCACAGGCTTGGTTGTGGTTCATGCCTTTCATCCATGTCTGACTTTTCATGTTCCCATTTCCGGTTCTCTTGGCAAAGACACTGGAATGGTTTGCCATTTCCTTTTCCAGGTCATCTTACAGATGTCTAAACTGACATAAACAGGGTGAAGTGACTGCCAAGATCACATGGCTAGTAAGTGTCTGGGCAGGATTTGCTCAGGAAGAGTAGTCTTGCTGACTCTAAGCCTGCATCAGCCAGCTGCCAGCAGTTCTGCCAATTCTCCTTCCTATGTAGATGTCTCCAGTAGCTTTCTCATAGCAATCCCATGAGATAAGAGGGATAAGTGTAATGTGTTGCCTGGGGCCATCTGTTTTCTTGGGGCATGTGGAATAGGTGCCTGGGGGAAGGTTTTCCATCTACAAAGCAATGCAGCATCTCTGCTTCCTTTAAAGACACTATATTTGGATGAATCAGTGTGTCAGGCCCTCTGCCCTGGGGCTACAGAGAAAGGCAAAACTCAATCCCTGTTCTCAAGGAGCTCATGGTCTGACAGAAGAGACTACATGCAACCACCTGTGCATGCAAGAGACTACATACAGCCAGACAAGATACAGAAAGGATATAGTAGAAATAGAAGCTTAGAGTACAGGGATCCTCCTTGCCTTTAAGGAGTTTGCATTGAGGGCCGGCATCAAGGGGACCTTGGATAGGAAGGCACAGCAGCTGCATGGGACCAAGCAAGGTGTTCTGTCTGTAGAAGTTGATGCTTGGGCCAAGTCCTGAAGGAGTTCCAGGGATTACAGAAGATCAGAGCAAAGAAGACAGAACATAGAACTGGGAACAGGAAGCGGGACTGCCTGTCTTTGGATATGTAGCAAGTCTGTGACAGTCTGAGGGAACCAGCTTATAAAACACTTTAACTGCTCAATAGAGGAATTTTTTAATTGTAAATTTATTTATTTATTATTTTTTTTATTAAAGCTTTTTATTTACAAAATATATGCATGAGTAATTTTTCCAACTGACTCTTGCAAAAACTTCTGTTCCAAATTTTCCCCTCCTTCCCCCACTCCCTCCCCTAGATGGCAGGTAGTCCAATACATGTTAAATATGTTAAAATACAGGTTAAATCTAATATAGGTATACATATTTATACAGTTATCTTGCTGCACAAGAAAAATCAGATCAAGAAGAAAGAAAAAGAAAAAAAATGAGAAAGAAAACAAAATGCAAGTAAATAACAGCAGAGAGAGAGAATGCTATGTTGTGTTCCACCCTCTTCCCACAGTTCTCTCTCTGGGTGTAGATGGCTTTCTTTTATCACTGAACCAGTGGAACTGGTTTGAATCATCTCATTGTTGAAAAGAGCCACATCCATCAGAATTGATCTTCATATAGTCTTATTGCCGTGAACAATGATCTCTTGGTTCTGCTCATTTCACTTAGCAGCAGTTCATGTAAGTCTCTTTAAGCTTCTCTGAAACCATCCTGCCGGTTGTTTCTTACAGAACAATAATATTCCATAGCATTCATATATCATAATTTATTCAGCCATTCTCCAATTGATGGGCAGCCACTCAGTTTCCAGTTTCTTGTCACTACAAAGAGGGCTGCCACAAGCATGTAAACTTATTTTTAATACACATTGTTTTATGAATCATCTTGGGAGAGAAAAATCAGAGCAAAAGATTAAATAAAAGAAAAAAGAACATAGCATGTGTTGATTTATATTCACTCTCCTTAGATCTTTTTCTGGATGCAGATGATATTTTCTGTCCAAAGTCTGTTGGGACTGCTTTGACTCACTGAACCACTGAGAAGGACCAAGCCTTTCATAGTTGATCATCGCACAATCTTGCTGTTACTGTGTACAGTGTATTCCTGGTTTTGCTTGTTTCGCTCAGCATCAATTCTTGGAAATCTTTCCAGGCCTGGAATGCAAGGCGAGCAGCAACCCTTCCTCCGGTCTTGTTGCATTAGAAAGCTCATTGATGGTGGCTACCTGTATGGCTAATTAGTGTTAGTATGATAACAGACTTTCTTGAAAGAGAGCCAGTGTTGCAGAGATAAAGACTTCCTGGCTCCCACCTGTATGTTGCAAGATGCAGATAATGCATCTTCCTGAATTGTTCATGGATAGGCAAAGCTCCTTAGTAAGATAAGATAACAGGTCTTTCCCAATTGTGCATGGGAAATAAGATGTGTGAAGATGATATATTTCTTTGAATTAAGGTAATATGTGAGACAACTGAGCTGAGGAAGGAAATCTGAACTTCTGAGCATAGAAACATAGTTTAGAGAGTCACAAATAAAACCTATTACAGTATGGAATAAAATATAACACATGGAACCATTATTTGGTTTTTTCAGCTGTGTTGGTAATCAGCAGCCAACGGAGACATGATAATCAGAGTGAGGGGGAGAGATGGACTCATGTTGTACATGGAGAGGGGTTGTGCTTGAGAGAAGGTTCTCTTCTTCACTGCAGACTGGAGTAAAGGAGGGAGATAATTAAAATGAGAATGCCAAGGGGTAAGGGAGAAGGGAGGAGAATCATAAATATTCTCAGCAATACAATTTTTAAAAAAAAATTCCACGTTTTCATCTGTGGAAGGAAATAGCTGCCACGTTTCACTATTTTGGCTCAGGGCTGACTGATAGACGGATTGGAGGCAACACAGAGGACAAAGATAGGATTGAGAAGAATAAAGCATAGAGTTGTGTCAGTGTCTTTGACTGGAGAATGGAGCCTGAAATGGGTCACAGCCCTTGTTAACTCTGTGTAATTACACAGATTCAGTGGCCTTGGAGCTCCTATAAGCAGTGTCCGAGAATTGGTGAACAGCTGGACTCTGCTTTCCCCCAAGAGCTTGGAGGCCTTCTGCCCTTGCTTAGGAAGATCCTGGCCTTTTTTCACTGCTTTAGATGGGAAAGCTTCATAGCAGTGCTTAGGAACTTTGTCTAGTAGCGATGGATCCAACTCATCTGGATATCCAAAGATCCAGACTGTGGCGGGTGCTTGACTGGGCTGCTGGGTAAATTATTGCTCTTTTCCACACCTAGGTCTCCGAGGTCAAGCTCACTGTGCTTTTCAGCCTTTCCAGCTCTAAATCTGTAATGATGTGATTGTGTGAGACAGGAAGGGCATGGAAGGAATACTGCTGCCTTTGTTCCATTGCCTGCTTACCTTCTCCTTGCCTACCTGTGTAGCCAAGGACCTGCCCCCCAGGTGGGAGTCAGGCCTCCTCTTGAGTGTTGCCATGCTACGGGCTAATCAGGGAACACAGAAAGCAAGGCCAATTCTTTCTGCTGTTGTCCCTCCTGGTGTGGCTGCTTCAGTGGCTGTTGTTGGCTTTTCTTGGGACAAAGATGACCCAGTTTTCCTTTCTTTCTTTCTTTCTGCCTTCTGTTACCATGGCAGGAGGAGGCAGGCAAAAAAATGACTATGGAATACAAAATATGTAGAAGTAATAGCAAAGGAAGGAATGTAGAAGGACTTTCTTCTGGCAAGAGAGTGGTCAAAAGTGCCAAAGGAAAGATCCCATGGCATGAGGACAGAATGGTGATAAAAATAGTAGAGAAAGTCATGAGGGATATTTTTAGGGAAAAATCTTTTGTCACTTTTGTTAGAACACATCCCAGCTTTTACGTTTTGGTCAATCCAGAATGTTGTCCAGAACAGCCAAGTTCTTTGGTTACTTGTCTCAGTGAGATTCTAATATGTACTGCTAGCAAGTACTTAATCATTTTTGATAACTCTCAGAGTGGGTTTAGAGCGTTTGACTTCATGGTTGACTTGCAGTTCAGAAGTTTGTAACTTCAGAGAGTTCCTAAATTTCTACATGATTAAAGGCAGATTTTTGATGGTCTCAGGCTCAAAAACATTGCATAGGAATTCTAAGTATTAGAGCAATGCCAATGAAACAAAAAGCTCAACCTTAAATTAAGTCCATGTGTAACTCACCCTTATATTCTCTTTATTGTTTTCTCTCTCAGTTTCTCTCTGTCTCTCTTTGTTTCTCATTCATTTCTCTGCTCCATGCACATGACTCTCTCTTCTACCTTTAGGCCAGTTCACCTTGAGGGCTCACCGTGTTTATCATTTACCACAGGAAGAGATCTTTTCTTCCTGACCTCCCCAGCCAGCCCTATTCTACCTTACCCTAAATTCTTTTATAATTACATATTTTGGTAATATCTATTTATCAGTATTTAATTTATCAGTTGGCTAAGAAGCTCCATGAGGGGAAGAATTTGACTTTTGTCTCTGTATCCCAAACACCAAGCACCATGCCTTGTATATAATAGGTGCATAATAAATACTCGTATTTTGCGACAGCTCTTACATTTTATTTTTCTGTTTCTTTTCAGGTTATTGAAATAATTGTTGGAATCTCTGCAGTATTTGGTGGTATAATTGCTTTGAACATGGATGTATTAGTTTCAGGCCCATATCTTTCAGTGACATTCTTTTGGATTTTGGTGGCAGTAAGTACTGAGGAATTAAATAATCTATTTTACTCTGTATATCTGGATTAAGTTACTAAGCACTTAATAAATGTCTGTTGACTGACTGATTAATTAATATGGAGACATTACTGTTTGCGTAATGTTTTGCGTTACTTTTCACAGAAGCCTTAACAATAAATTAAATTCAGTGTATTTATTAAGCGTCAACTATGTGCAAGTCACTGTAGTTGCTACTGAATGTAAAGATTAAAAAATATTGCTTTATATGTGTAAATTTTAAAGTTTGCAAGGAGGACTATGAAATATATACAAGTAATATGTGAGAGTAAAGAAATGTATACAACATAATAAGTCATGAACATACTTCCTCTGACAAAGGTAAAAACAGTTCAGAAACTAGTAGGTAGAAAAGGGAAATTATGTCAAGAAGAAGACTAAGATGAACTTATTTGATATTCAAAAATTATTCGTGGCTTTAGAGAATAAAGTAGAGACAAGATGAAGAGAAGGTATCTGTGTATTGTTTCTTTCTGAGAGTATTTTGTTCAAGAGAGAGAGTTTTATCAATTAGTCCTTGAAATCTGATCAACACGTTGAGGGGAACAGGCATTCAAAGAAAAAAGCTAAGATCAGATTTTGGAATTTACAGATCTCCTCTGGTTATATGCTTTTTTCCTTTTAAAAACTTTCTTATAGATCACATTTTTTTTCAATGAGCAGAAATTCACTTTCTCATTCTATCCCCAACTCTCTTCCACTACTCCACATTGAGAACTGAAGAAAAACAAAAGCCATTACAAACATGTGTAGTCAAACAAAACACATGTACACATTGGCCATGACATATGCACTATTTGTTTTATATTCTGTATCCTGAATCCTTCTCCTTTCCATGAGAAGGTGAGTATGTTTTATCAAGAGTTCTCTCAAACCATGGTTAGTAAGATCATGTGATAAGAAGTTACTAAGTCAATGCTATTTGTCTTTACAATATTGTTGTTAGTGTATACACTGTTGTGGTTTTGCTCGCTTCACTCTGAATTGATCCATATAAGTTTTCCCAGGTTTGTTTGAAACCACCCCCTTTATCATTTCTTATAGCTCCGTAATATTCCATCTCATTTATGTACTATAATTTGTTCAGTTTGTCTCAAGTTGATGGATACCCTCTTAGATTCCCATTCTTTGGCACCTCAAAAAGAGGTATATCCCTATTTAGAGTTTATCTTGCTTAGGAAGAACCCCTCCCTTAATCTCTCCTCCTTCTAATTCTCCCTTGTAGCCTCTTGCTTATTTTCTTGTTGAGTGAAATGTATTTGATACCCAACTGTGTGTGACTTACTAGATAAATAGGGTTTCTTCATTAAATATTTCTACTTAATCAAAAAAATCAATCAGCAAATGTTTATTGCCTTTGAGTCACATAAAAGAAAAGAAGAATCAGATACAGCTTTCCTCCATGGGAAGGTTAGACTCCTGGGGAGACAGAGCAGAACCTGCAAAATTAATGAGCAAAACGGTAGCTAATAAACTACTAAGTTGTTCTCTGGAGACAATTAGAAGAAAATATCTATTGACCAAAGTGTGTGTAATCAATATATGCAAGTAAAGTTTGAGAAAGGTCCTATTGACATGAACTGGAGTCTTCTGTGTTTGTTTGCCCTTTGGCCTTACAGAAATGGAGCCAGGCAGAGCAGCACATTGTCTGAGACACGTTCTCAATGAACCGTTTTCTCTGGAGTGCCTTTTATCTCCTACCCTT